>NC_059081.1:44408261-45048858 GCF_020497125.1 Mauremys mutica | reverse complement strand
CAACGTATTTTTTTCTTTCCACAGATTATAGTCAGGTGCCTAAGGAAGTCTCTGTTTTCTGATCATCTTCTGTAACAGCCCACACCAGCACCCCCTCCTGGGGTTCAGAATGATCAATAAATCTAAAAAAAGCAATGGTGTCTTTCCTATGGAGTACTATCCCTCCTAATCTCTTTTACCCATTCTGTCCTTCCTAAACTGGTTATAACCAATGCCTTTAACAGTTCAATCATGTCAGTTGTCCTACCTGGTTTCAATAATGCCAGCTGTATCAGATTTCTTCTCATCAATGAACATTCCTGTTCCTCTTGCTTGTTACCCAGACTCCTAGCATTGATATAAAAGCAATTAAAATATTCTTCTCTCCATAGTCTTCATAGTCACTTGTTGATTTGCTAGAGGAAAATATCCCATTTTTTCCTTTGACAAAGGGCCTGGTCGAAAGCCCACTGAGGTCAATGGGAGTCTTTCCATTGATTTCAATAGGCTCTAGATCAGGCCCAAAATGAATAGTCTACAAGTATTCTGAAGACAAAGCAAGTTAATATTATATCTGTGTTGGTTTTTAAGCATTCTCTTAATCTTCAATATTTTGTTTCACTGCCACTAATAAAGTCAAACTCATGCAGACATTTGACTACCCCCCCTTGCCTATTCTTCTTTCTTTTTTGGGGCTTGAACCAGTAGAAAATAGTAGTTTTGTAGTCAACAGCAGGGCAGATGATGCATGTCAGCCCTGGAGAGGATGAGAATGCTGGGGAAGCCAAAAAATGCTTTTCAGATAGGCACATCGTCTGAAAAGAGAGCTACTGTGGAAAGCCTGATTCTGCACTGCTAGAGAACGAACCTCAGAAGTTTTGGGTGTTTGGTTTGGCTCAGAGAGAGGGGGGGAGATTTGGTTAACAATCAAGCTGGTTGAATAATTTAAACATTTTTAATAGAATATTTATTTATCAAAAAACATCAAAATTCACCAGATAACAATTTGCAGTGAATAATTTAACCAGCTCTAGTTTTTGTTTTAAAGAGAAAAGCTCATCTCTAGTAACTACGCCTTAATATAAGCAGTAGCCCTGCAGCTATGAAGCCCAGCAAATCTCTACAGCTTCCATTAGCCAGAAGGTTACAGAGGCTGTTTTGGGGCATTAAGACATCCCAGATCTCATTCTAAGATCCCATTTCTTTCTAGTTTTTTTCTGTAGTGAGGACAGATCAAATAGCAATAAACTTAAAACCCAAAAATCTTACACACACTTTAATTCTGCTCTTCCTCTGATGAAATTCTGGAGCTCTCCGCCCACTCTGGATATACTGAAGGGAACAGATAGAATCCTGTGGAGTTGAGAATGAGACCTGCCCTGGTCTTATTTTGAACCCATGTGATTTGTATGATGTGTCTGGGAAGAAAGCAGTGGAATTAGTCAAGATGGAAAGACTGGGGCAGGGTGCACTGCAGTATAACACAGTGGGAAATATACATACACACCCAATATCTCTTGGCTTGAAATGCTTTTTGTTTTTTTATAGAACTGCATAAACAAAAAACAAATAGTGTTTGGAAGTGCTCTGGATAGGCAACTTGGAGATTAGTGTAAAAAAATTCAGTTTGGGGACAGTGGTTCATTTTGAGGCTAGTCAGGGAATGATTTTTTTATATAAATATTAACCAACTGCTTCTTAATTTGGGCTTTTGGAAGACTGTAAGTTGGTCTCTGTGTGTGTTTAAGGGTGGAGCTGTTTTTAATTTGAGCTGTTCCATTTTATCTATATTCTGGACAGTTACTAATATCATGCAGGCAGGGACAGGACCTTCTCTTCGAAATCCCTCACCCCCTCAAAAAAATGACATGGGTTCAAAATAATGCTGTGGGATGATCCAGTGATCTCATTCCCAACTCCACAGGATTCTTTTAGATTTATATCCGCTTATGGCTCCTTTGTATGGCCAGCGTGTAAATAAATATTCGACCCTCTTACTCCTTCATTTTTCTCTCTGTAAATAAAGGGGCAGCTACAGCTATTTGAATTCGGACACTGAAAAATACCAACTATTCATTCCATAATAGCTCCTTCGTAGGCCATTGTGAATAGTAATGATGGTCTTTTTAAACCCATGTTATCTACATGATAAACTAACAATTACATAATAGGAAAATTTGTAGCCCTTATTAAGTACACAATAGGCCACAAGGCTAGTCCATCATGTGTTTATGTAGTTAGACCTCATGCTGATCCTAACAAAAGCCATCCAAAAGAAGTGTATCGTGCATGTGCTCAACATGATTTTTAAACTTAAATGCCTCAGCTTCCCTTAACATTTTTAAATAATCAAAGGTATTTGATTGTGTTGAAGATTATTTTCATGTTTTGTTTAGTAAGACGGGCTCTCCTCTCGCTTATGCTAGATTTACACCAGTGTAACTCCAACTTCACTGGAGTCACTCCTGATTTATGCCAGCACGAGATGAGAATCAGGCTCAGTAACAGCTTTAAATCTAAGCCATTTACGTAGACAGAAAGGTATCTAAAATTGGTGGATGGCATGTTTTTGTTGTAAGTCAGGGCGTTATCTTTCAAAAATCCAATAGCCGCCAGTAGATAGATTGCTCTTAATTTTGGAAAATAAATAAAATAAAATAAATTGTTAAGTAAGAAAAATTATTCATAGGTTGATTTTTTTTTCTCATATACAAAGTAGTACCATAGTACCATATGAAATTCCCTGGGTTGGCTTGCAGGCAAATTTTCAGTTAAAGGGGTTTTGTTTCAACTTTGTATGATGGCACTGAATTTGGTGAAGGGGCAGACATGGAGGATATTAGTGAGTGTGATAATAATGAGGTGACACAAATCGATAAGTTACAGAAGAAGCATCAGCTACTTGTTTGTTAAACATCCAAGGGAAGGGACAAGTTTCAGAAGAATTTTGCCTTCCTTACCCATCCCCAAGAATAGAGCAAAGCTGGAGAATCCACAGCCTTTCAGGAGGAGAGCTGTGCTTAGAGAAGGGGGATGGACATTTTATGGATTATAGAATAATTAAATTGAGTTTTACTTTTATGTATGCCTTTTTGGTATTCATCATCATGTTATCTGAACACCATACAAACAATACCTCCTGGTTTGCATAGATATCATCTCTATTTGACAGGCAGGGAAACTGAGCCACAGAGAAGTTATCCAGGAAGAGACCCAGTTCAATGCGTTACCACAGGGGTGGGCAAACTTTTTGGCCTGAGTGCCACATCTGGGAATAGAAATTGTATGGTGGGCCATGAATGCTCCCAAAATTGGGTTTGGGGTACGGGAGTGGGTGAGGGCTCTGGTTGGGGGTGTGGGCTCTGGAGTGGGGCTGGGATGAGGGATTTGGGGTGCAGGAGGGTGCTCTGGGCTGGAATCAAGGGGTTTGTAGGGTGGGAGGGGGATTAGGCCTGAAGCAGGGTGGGTGGGGTGTGGGGAGAGGCTTAGGGATGCAGGCTCCTGGTGGTGCTTACCTCAAGCGGCTCCCAGAAGCAGTGGCATGTCCCTTCTCGGCTCCTACGCAGAGGCTCAGCCAGGTAGCTCTGCACGCTGCCCTGTCTGCAGGCACCGTCCCTGCAGCTCCCATTGGCTGCAGTTCCTGGCCAAGGGGAGCTGCAGGGGCAGCGCTTAGGCCAGGAGCAGCATGCAGAGTGGCGGTCCCTGGCTGCCCCTACACATAGAGCCAGAGGGCAGGCGGGCATGCCACGTCTTCCGGGAGCCACATGGAGCAGCCTTCGACCCTGCTCTACTCCTCGGCTGAAGCGCTGGAGCAGGGCAAGCCCCAGACCCTGGGCTGCAGGCTGTAGTTTGCTCACCCCTGCCTTACCAACTGTGTAATTCTTGGTTTGAGGTAAACTAAAACTGAAGAGTAGCAAAACCACATAGAACAAATCTAAGAAAGGAAATAAGCCAGAAAGTTTCACAGAGCTCTACTGTGAACTTCTGAGAAAGATAAGTACTTCTACACTATAATTAAACAGCCATGGATGGCCTGGGTCAGCTGACTGGGACTCAGGCTGAGTGCCTGCAAAATTGCAGGCTCTGGAACCTCATGAGGGGGAAGGGTCCCAGATCTCAGGCTCCAGCCCAAACCCGAGTATCGACATTGCAATTTTACAGCTCTGCAGCCTGAGCCCTGTGAGCCTGAGTGACCAGCTACAGGTATTTAATTGGAGTGTAGACATACCCTTAGCTTACAGCAGAGACAACTTTAATCACAACTTGGAATCTGTCTCAGGGTGAACGGGACCATTAAGAAGGGTTTGAGTCCTATTTCTGCCTGGTTTCTTCTCAGATCAAGGGAATTTTGGGACTTGTAGTCCCCAGGGAGGATCAGAAATTGGAGGCTGCAACAAGGCCTGCTGGGAAAAGGGAAGCAGGAAACATAAGGCGGCTCTTGTACCTCAGTGGGAGGAGAGTGGGGGGGGGAGAGTAATAAGAGCGGCAGGGGTTGGTACACATCCATAATCTGGGTCTGGCTAAAAATCCATGTGGGGGTGTGCTGAGAGGCAACTGAAGATGAGTCAGGCTGAAAGTCCTTAGAAAAGGGCTAGTGAGAAGGCTTGAGAGGAATCAGGCAATCATAGGAAGTGGTCCTGGAGGAAAGCGAAGTAAGGTGGTTTTGAGTGGAGCAACAATTGCTTCATGATCTAGCATCCTGGGGAATGCTAGAAGCACGGTAGCAGGAAGATGCCCTTACGATGCTATCCAAAGATAGGTTGTAATGGTTCCTGCACTATGTGAATGGGGTAGAGCAGTGGTTTCCAAACTGGGGTTTGTGAACCCCTGGGTGTTCACGAAATGTTACAGGGGGTTCTCACGGAAAAAATTCTCTAATGGCGGACAGAGCTGTCCCTAGGGACCCCAGCATGGGGCAGCAGCCCAGAGCCCCTGGATTTCTAAGAGCTAAGCAGATCAAAGCAAGCACATCTATCATACTGAGGAGATTTAAACTTCAAGACTCCTTATAAGAAATGGAAAGGGAGGTGTATATTTTTGCTGTTTTTAAAATTAAATAGGCAGCTAATATCATTTTTTAAATTATTATGAAGAACAAGTTTAATCTTTGTTGTAACGTGCGTTGTTTGCCTCGACTGCTCAAGACCCGAATGCTTGTGTAGGAGGAATTCTTTGAGTTGGCTTCTTAAATACCTTCATGCTGTTTCACATCTGATGCTCCTTGATGAAACATACAAGCCTTGTCTTATAACAGGTTTATTCAAAGTGATACAAGCTACAAAAGTGAGATATTGGAAGAGTGTTGCCATTTTCATAATGTAATAAAAATAATGTAATGATAAATAATAGTGTGTAATAGGCATGTCATAAAAACAAATTTTATATTTCAAAGTTCATTGCTTTTATACTCAGGTAAAGGAGAAAATCCCTGGAAATATTCATGTTTAGGAGGGGGTTCGTGAGACTTGACATTTTAGTGAAAGGGGTTCACAGGTTGTTAAAGTTTGGGAACCACTGAGGTAGAGCATGCTGTTGTCTATGGATGCTAAGCTTCTCTGAATCGAGGGGAGCAGATTTGTGTTGGTTTTGGTCTGGAAATCTCATTTACACTGAGAAGGGAGGTCTTTCAAAGGCTGCAGAGCACACCCTACCTAATAACAAGGGGACTCTGAGGCATGGGTGTGTCTAGACACCCAGAGGGAGACTGCTGACCAGTGGGGAAACTAGAGCAGTGGTTCTGCTGGAGTCAATTTGTGCTGTGCTGATGTAATCAAATCCAGCATTTAAAAAGGGTTTCTGTGTCTACCCAAATGGACTCAACTGGAATAGAAATCCTTTTTTCTCTTCTTTTTGCTGGTCCATCTCTTGGAGTTTCAAATTAAGAGGTGTAAGGGATGTCTGAAGGAAGAAGAAAGAACTGATGAATTACAGTTCTCATTCCACCCCCACACCCCACCCCATACTACTTCTGAGCCTGGTTTTCATTGTCAAGTCAATCTTAATTTACTCAGGCCCTGTGCCAGTGTTAATGGCTCTCTTTCCTGGAGTCCCAGCCCAGTGGGTGAATGAACACACATACCCTTACTATGCTAAAGATAGTATATATTGAGATTAACAATTTGCTCTTATTCTAACTCTACTTGCTTTTCCAGACTCACATCAGGGGCATTCACATACTTTTAATTGATTTATCTTGTTTTCTCCATTTTAATAGAACTATCAATTGTCCTGGTAATTACACTGACAGTACTGCATATCATTCTGAACATAGATCATTCTGCTTCAATGTCAGTGAAAGCACACATCCTCCAAATCACTCTGGGCTTTTCACTGACTGATCTGCAGTGAATAGATGTATGGCACACTCCTCACTTTGGATATGATCAAGCCATTTCCCTTTTGTGATAGAAATGGGCCACCCTCCTACCATTCACATTTGTGAGTTCATAAACTGTAAGAAGAAGTTTGCATATTGTGCGTGAAAATCTGGTTTTCCCCATTCTGCTACAGATCTACAGTTGGGAAAAATCATCAGTTGAACTGCTAGTGATTTCTGAAATAAAAATGGTTGAAGTCTATGGTTTTAAACTTTGGATAGAAGTCTGGAACCATCTTTAAGGTTTGTTAGTTTATTACATATCTTGTCTAATTAGAAGCACATTGTGTAAGAATACAAAGAAAATCTGGAATATTTTTGTAATAAATTAAACTGTTTACCTTAAAAGGCCCTGCTCTAAATATTTAACTTTTCAAACACTAATCATTCATCACTAACTACCCCAGATGTCACAGGCAATTTGGATACATCCAAAAGCTGAAAATAACTGATTTGCCAGTTAATCCCTTGTTCCTAGGACTTCTAGTAGCTGTTTCCAGTAACAACATGGTAGTTCAGGTGTGGCCTGTATTCTCCCCGGCAGATGTTAGTGCTGGCTGGGAAGTACAATATGTCTATGAAAAATATCAGTGAACTAATTACATTATGGATAATCTTTTCTGTGAGCTAATTTCAGCATGGCTCGTGCAAACAAATTTGTGTGCCAGATAATCCCATAAGGCTTTATGCAGCCAGGGCCCCCAGCATGCTGTGCCATTCCCACCTCCTCAGGGCCCCACGGATGGCTTTCTGAGCCTGCAGATTCCTTATGTGGGTGAGGAAGGAGCGGTGTTGGCCAGCAGTAGGACCAGAAGGATGAACATCTTCTCCCCACTAAACCGATGGGGAATGCTTAGGAAAATTAATACATTCTACATTCTGGACAGTTAATGGTCCAGTGGAATCTGCCACAGTAAAGAGATGATTCCTGGGGCAATCCAAGACTGGGCTGATTTTGGCAGTACAATTGCATTGGAGTCATGCAGACAGGTAGCTAGTGGTGGTAGGGGGTGGAAACACAAGACCTCCAGCAGAAACCTAAAATCTGCATGGAATCTTGAGGATTTCGTACATTTGAAACCCTCTGCTGTTCCACGGGGGGAAATCTTCATCCACAATTGATATATCTGGGGCAAACTCAGCAAGGGCAGAAGTGAATCCTCACAATTGTCCTGCTTCCTGTTCACCACCTGTGGGTGTCATATAGAAGGCAGTGATCTCGCTCAGTGATAAGCAATTATTATTCATAGAGCTCAGCTTATATTGCACTTCCCATCCTGAGAATTTCTACTCATCAATTAAATGCACTAACCATTGCAATGAAAGAATGTGGTAGCTGTTCTTTGCCAGCTACCCAACACAAAAAGGAAAGTGAAGAACATTTCCTCCATTTGCAACTACAGGCTGAATTCTTTCCTTAGGTAGGCAGAATACAATTACTCAAACTGGAATTTTCCAAGACACCAAGGTGAACACCCTTACCCTTGAAAAAAGTGACATGACCAGAAGGAATTAGTGTTTTGGTTCCAGGCCTCAGCTGAAAGACAGCATCTCCAGAAGTATAGAATTTCTCAGTACCATCCTGGGTGATGGGTCAGTACTGAATTAAATGCATACATGCAAAAATTCATTTTGTTATCAAATTAGTCACATGATAACTCATTCTAAGATCACAGCACCAAATGGGGCTCTCTTTCTGTAAATGTGGACAGAATTTCATGACATCATTTAAGTTTCTGCTATACTTCACTAAATAGCTTATAGCTTCCCTTAGGCCACACTGATTGCATTTTACATTGTCTTTTTTTCCCTCATGCATTGTCCCTCTAGTGAAATCCAACCACTTAGCAAGACAAAAAGAACAGGTGAATCTATATTTGACATTCAACTATATCTCTGCCACTGGATCCCTCAATTGTGGAGTCCAACAGTGATCAATTATGTCTTTCGTCCTAGTCAACATCTACAAGCAGCCCCTAGGAGACCTGATAAGATGGCAAGAACCATTAATATGCATGTCTTTGCATGGAATGAACCCCCATTCCATACTACCACAGCTCTATTACCAAGACGGTTCAATGCTTGAATGAAATCAGCTCATAGATCAAAAACAGCTGGTTGAAACTGAATCTGAGCAAGTCAGAGTTTATGCTGGTGGGCAAAAAAGCACTTAGAGGAGTTTGCAGCAATAGTGCCATCTCCTTTGATTAAAGGCACACACCCACAACTGGTCCATTCAGTCCATAGTTTAGGAGTCGTCCTGGATTCCTTGCTGACGTCGTCTCACATAATAATATCCACAGGTAGTGCTTTCTACCGTCTCTTGTGGCTAGAAGACTCCATCCCATCCTGGCAAATGATAACTTAGTTTCAGTTGTATGTGTCCACCCAGCTGAACTACAATAATATACCTGGGCATGAAGCCATCAGCCCTTAGGAAGCAGCAACTAGTATAGAATGCTGCAGCACATTTCCTCTACAACAGAGGCTACTGAGAACACCTTAAATCTGTCCTCCACACTCTACAGTGGTTTCCCATAGAACACTGAGTCAAGTTCAAAGTCACACTACTTATCTTCAAAGTGTTAAATGACCTGGCCCAAGAGATCTAAAAAAGCATCTAAACCTCTGAGATAAGGTCTTAGGGTGACAGCTCTACACTCCATGTGCATAAATATATACATTAAAAAAAACCAACCTACCAGTACACTACACTACACTTGTACTGCATCCTCCATTGTCCCCTTGAAGGTAATGAACAACACGTAACAGATGTTAGTCATATCACTTAATGCACTGCAGGAAGGCACTCAAGATACTATGGATGATAAAGGCAATGTAAGAACCTGAATATGCTGTCTTATTGAAAATTCACCTAAACGGTGGGGGGGGGGAGATGAGGCAAGTTACTCTCTTCATTAATTTTCCCATCAGCCAATAAAGCAAACATTCTTCTTGTTTATAACAGCTGCTGTGGAGTACGTGTGAAGGGTGGAGGTGTGAATACCACAGAATGTAAATGAGAACCCAGTCAGACGCTTTGCAATTACAGTTCTAATATTTTCCCGGTATATATCGGTGATTACTCCTTCCTATTCCTCCCCATTTTGTTCCTCCCAAACCACCTTTCTGACTGGTTCCTTTGTATTCTTCTTCTACTCTTATCTTTGTGTCTTCTTCCAGATGCCCCTTCTGTTTGGCATTCCATCCCCTGCCTTGAGCTCAATCTAGCCTATTACATAATTTCCTTCAAATCCCTCCTTAAAACGTGGTTCTTCCATCAGGGTTTTCAGTGATAAGTCAAAGGGCTTAGGAGGGTGTAAATGAGGGCAGAATATGGTTGAGGATAAGTAACCTACACAAGTTATCAGTTACTGTAGATATGACAAGAGAAATTAGGTGAAACTATTTTGTCAGTGGGGCTACGCTCATTCCACTGCACGTATCAATCTTGTCACATGAAGATAAAAATATACAACTGTACGTTCAAGTCATTTTCAGAGTCTCATGCAGCTTAACACAGATTTCGAGTGCAGCGGAAACAGAGTCTATTCAGAGGTTTTCAGTGCCACAGACTCACACACAAGATGAACATTATCTGTTCAACTTCTGTTCTATTTCAGCCGGAACACCAGCTTTTCTTGTAGCCCTGGCTCTGTAACAAAACCTTTTCTTTACTAATAATATGAACATGGGGTGGAGGGCTGTGTTTGGAACAGCTTATGCCCCATCAAGTAAGAAAACACCACTAACAAAAATACCATCTCAGAATGATTTGGGTGTCAACACAGCCATATGTACTGTGTAGTGTCACAGACTAATGGGAGTGAGAGTCCTAGCTCATGCTAATGGACTACAGGAAACCCTTTTGAAGAGGGGGTAAGGAGTGATAGGTGCTACTGCAGGCTATTTCTAATGAAGGGAAAATATGCAAACCCTTCCACAGCTATTTCCTTTGATACATCAGCCCCTATGGCACCTAGACTGGAGCATCTGCACAACCTCTCCTGCTTTTCTAGCAAGATTACAGCATCTGCTGTGAGAATTGCCTCATTCTCCTTCAATACAAAAAAAATTCATCTTCATTCAGCTCAGTTATTTCTATTGAGCATTATAAATGCCTAGATAGATTAAACAGATAAACATGCAAATAAATGAATAATTAAGTCATGTAGCTTCTTCTGTAACATCCCCTGTCATATTGCAAATTGAAATGTGGTGCATATAATAATAATAATAGACCTGAACCACCTTTTATTTTATTCAGCACTTTTTAATTTGAGGTATCCCAAAATGCTTTACAAACTATACATAGAAGAATCACTGTATTTGCTATTGAACTTTTGCATCCTAACACAAATGTGACTGTGACTCTTTAAGGGTGCACAGCAACAGCTGGGACAGGGAGTAAAAAGAATATCATGTGGCTAACAAAGCAGGAACTAGTCTACACAAGAAATGGAATTTTCCCACAACATGGGTTAACTTAACACCCTACTCTTCACCATAGGATCATTAATAGAAGCAAGAGAAAATATTTAGAATTCCCACTAATTCCAGACTTTAGAAAATCGCTTCGCTAATGCATTATCTTTTCTATTTGCTAAGGATGGCAGTGCCTTCATAGACTTCGGTGGGACAAACATCAGCCCCCAAGTGAGAAATATAAAAGGAAAACATCTTAACTGTGTCCTGGCAGTTTATATACAAGGACATATACCTCCTAAGAAAATTCAGCTGTACCTTATTTTCCAAAGTGTATACATTCTTCAGAATTCAAGCTAAATTAAAGGAAATTATATCCAGGAGGCGAAGGTGCCCCAGACAGCCATCTGCAGCCTCACCACATGACAGAGCTACAGGCAGCTCCAGAGCCACCAATTGAATTGCTTAAGGAATCTGTGGAAAAATCAGATGCTGCTACATGAAATATATGTCGTTGCCATTCAGGTACCTGAGGTCTCCCTGTGCTTGAGGAGGAAAAGTAATTTGTGCTAGAGCCAGTACACCTCAACAACCCTCACTATCTTTTTTAAATGTATTATTAAAAAAATCATTGCTAGATCTAGAAAGAGAGGTGCCAAGGTGAATACGCTAGCAACACTATCCTTAAAGCCCTCTACCAGCTGTACTCCCATTGAATAACTCATGGTGAATTGTGCCTCTCTTTATGTTGAAAATTGTCCATGAGTTTATGATTTTTCTTGAACTTCTTTTGATTATTCAAAATTATTTGCCAAATCATACTTGATCTGTAGATCATACACAAGGAGTTAGTTGTATTTAAAATTTGAATTGTGCTGATTTGTTTTGGAGACATAACTCACATGGTGATTCTGTTCCCTTACTTGATGAGATTCTAGTGCGAGTGTTTATGTTTATGAATTCAAAATACAGTTTCTTTTACCATTCACCAATATTTGCCAGAACTCTCTGTGTGAATATTCCTGCTAGAAAAACAAAATGCCAAAAGAATTTTCAAAACACAAATATAACAAGATGTAAGATTTATTCCAAAATGCATCCGACAAAGAGGGTATTCACCCACGAAAGCTCATGCTCCAATACGTCTGTTAGTCTATAAGGTGCCACAGGATTCTTTGCTGCTTTTATTCCAAAATGTTTCTCTAAGTAGCTTAGAAAAGACTTTAGTCCAATGGGAAGTTGGAAAGTTGCAAAAGAAAATTGAAATGAATTGAGAGCATACAAAAATATGTAAAATGCTCCCTTAATACATTTTACGAGGGAGAAAATTATAAATATTCCATCTGACATTTGTTGTGTTATATCTGATAACCTGGATTACTTCAGGATCAGAGGCCAAGGAATGGAGTTAGGGCATATGGAAGCCAACATATCTTCAGAAACAGATGGGATGTATCTCTGAGAATAGAGCAGATATTTGCAGGCCAGCTTCACTTCCTGTGTGTGTGTGTATGTATATATATATAGAGAGAGAGAGAGAGAGAGAGAGAGACATTCTCTACAGTGATTGTCTTTAGTGTGGGTACATTTGCTCTGTTCTTCTAACACTTTTGCATCCCATTTGCTCCTGATGACATGTTGACTCTGAAAGATAAGCCAGAAAAACAGAAACAAGTGTTCGTATCATTATTCACAAATAGAGATGACACCACATTGGTCCCAGAAAGCTGCTGTGTAACCACAATAGTATTTTGACAGTCAATTAACCAGGTGTCCTTAACCTCCAACTGAAACATTTTAAATCCATATCAATAATTAATTATGATAAGATTATACTAAAAGTGTTGCTTTAAATATGGTAGGATATCATGCATTTCCTTTGATACCCTCTCAACTATTTCTCATCTCCTGTGAAATTTTACAGATTAAAAACTCCCATCAATCATTTTTAAATCTGTCTCTCATGTTCATTTATATCCTCCTCGGTGTTTTGAAAGCATGTTGTGCTAACTCACAATGGCAAGGTGCTGTATTAACTAATAGCTCATCAATTAAATTGTGTTAACTCATAACTCAGCAATCCGAAGCAATGAGGACAATGTTTATATGACCTAGTCAGACTGAATGTGATGTGGAATTGTAATGCTGTGGGCCCAAACTGGTTTCCTTTAAAAGTCAGTGAGAGTCTGGTGATTGACTTCAAATGGGAAGTGCATCAGCCTAAACTATTCTGATAGGGAGACTGCATAGTGATGTGTGGAGACACTGCACATACATGCAGGGGAAGCTTATCTACCATCCCCAAACCCTGCCCTCCTTTCCCTATGTGGCAATAAGCCTTGCTGGGTGGATGGGCTTGCAATGTGTCCGATGCCGATGGGGGTGAGGCAGAATCAAGCATTTGGTTCAGAGGTTGACCAAATGTTAGAGATAGGAGAACCTGTTGCAGCCTAGCTGGGAGTTCACAAAAACCTTAAGAGTTTATTTTGTATAACCCTCATTTGAGTGCCATGCAACTGTCTTGAGTTTCCTTTTTTTAATCAAGGAATTTTTTAAAAACATATATTTTGCATGTCAGTGGAAGTCAGTGCTACAGAACTCAATTTTTGTTTGAAAGCAATTAATGCCTTAATGCTAGTCCTGATCTTCTTACGCAGCTATTCTTACCCAGGCAAAATTCACTTTAGTGGAGCCCTATATTACATAAAAGAGAATAAAATGAAACAAACAAAAATCCCCACAGAACTGGAACAAGAAGAGTTCTAAATTCTCTTCTCAATATAGAACACTTTCTTTTTTCTGTGAGGAGGGAGAAGGCATGAGAAAAGCTGAGTAGAAAGAACTCTATGGAGAAAGCAACAATAAGTCTGGTGCAGTGAACCCTGACTGCCTGTTTTAGAGTCGTTGGACTGGAACCCACTGGAGTGGGAGGGCCTGGGGTCCCTGCCAGCCACTGCTAATGTGGCAGGAGGTCCTGAGAAGGGGACAAGCCCTGAGAGAAGGGTGGGAGAGCCACAGGAACCAGAGTTAGGGCCAAAGAGCTTTTTGTTCGGTGCTCGGGACTTTTGTGAGATCCTCTTACCCTGAAAGGGGTGGGACTAAATTGTGATCTGGGCAGAGGGCTGAGTTACAGGAAGAGAAATCACCTGAACCGGCTGCCAGCAGGGAGTGCCAGATGGTACACCACATCCAGCCATAGGTGGGCACACCAGCAGTGAGTGAACTCTTGACATCTTCCCTTTCACACTTTCACAAGTGTGTGATACAATATCCTTTCTTAATGTTATGTCATTTCTCTGAAACACAGCTTCATTAAATGCTAAAAGTATCTTCCCAGTTAAATTTTTACAAGAAATTGCAGTCATTCAGCAGCACAATACCATACCAAACTATTCATAACCTCTGCCAGTTCAAATGAACCTTAAGTGCTTCTCCCTTTGCCAGTGAGTTGCACAGAGCTCATCATAAATGTATGCATAAGAACATATTTCAGCTACAACAAGAGCCATAGTAGGAGAGACCCAGAGCTCAGTGGTCCAGAGCTCAGCTTTGCAAACTCTCTTGTCAAGATGCCACAGGAAAGTAGATGTGACATTTAAAAGGAAAATTACACACATATAAGATAATGAAGAAATAAAACCATGATGTTTGTTACAACCTTGCCCAGTTCCCTACTGTATGGTCACAAGTCTGTTGCAAGTGGATACAATTTTTGGGTCACAAGTGCTTCCAAGCCAATAGGGTCTAGGTAGAGTTTAGTCACTGTTTCTAGCTCTGGGGCCTTTGATCTCTGCCTGATGCCCTTCTGAGGGATGTGGGGTGCCTCTGGCCACCTGCTGGAGACTCCAAAATTGCCTGAAGCCTCCTGAGCCCCCAGTTGCTTACACATGGTCTCCCAGAGATCCAGTTAGCTTGTGTGCTGCCCAGGGACCCTATGGCAGGAAAGCAAGGAACACTGACTTAGCAAAGTCATTGTTGATTCATTAACCACCATGACTTTACTTTTTACACCCCTGAGAGTTACAAATCTTTGAATGTAACAAAAGTCCTGAGATGCTCCATCCACTTGTCTGACCTCACCCCTTCTATGAGTCTGTGGTTTGTCAGTATTTCAGTCTGGCAGAGTCCCTCTTGTCCTCACTCTCTTGCATGTCCTTCTTACAAGTGGTGATGGTTGCCGTGCTCCCCCTGCACAGAACAGAACCCTGCTGCTAAGTAGGGTTAACAGAAATGCCTGTAAATTTAGTGCATGGTCTCATTTCACCCAATCAGTTCTGTTATTGTCAGATTTTTGAACTAATTTTCTATGCAATTTTGAAAATACAATACTGAGAAAACCGTGTTACATGTATGGCCCTGTTTAAAAGTTAAAGAACAAACACTTTTAAAGTAACAAACTTGTTTTCTCCATTGAACCTTTGCGGTCTAATGGACTTAAACTCATGCTTTGTTTTCTCTTCCTGTATTGTTGCTTAAAAATAGTTACAAGAGCAAACGTTTTTAGAAATTACCATTGGGGTGAGTCGTACTTCTTTTCTTGCACCTTTTTAAAAATTGCTTTGCTTACTAGACAACTTCCTTCCACCCTCTCAGCAGGTATATTATACCCATTTAAACTCGCTTCCACCAGAGGCAACACAATGAGGGGGGAGGGGCGGGATCCAGGGTCACATGCCTCCCCCCACCTGCTCCAGATTTCTGCCTCCTATTTAGCAATAGCTAAATGTTCCTAGGGGATCCATCCAGAGTGGCAGCTGCAGACTCTGCCCCACAGGGCAGTGAGGGTGGCCAAGTCCTCAGGCTGCCTCTCACCAGGACACTCAGCAACACGGAGGC
Organism: Mauremys mutica; assembly: GCF_020497125.1. NCBI lineage: Eukaryota > Metazoa > Chordata > Testudines > Geoemydidae > Mauremys > Mauremys mutica. Next base: position 45,033,242 of record NC_059081.1, on the reverse strand, counting down.
AACAGCCCCCCCTGGCGGCAGCACTCACCGTGTGCCCATGCTGCACAGGGAGACAGGAAGCAGCAGGGCAGCTGGCTGTGGGCTGAGCTCCCTCTCCCCCACCCCCTTCTCCTTCCCTGCTGCTGGAGTCCCAGCGCTTCCCACTGCCTGCTTTGCAGACTGCCCTGGGGTGAACACCACGTGCCTATTCCCAGGGCAAAGGCCACTCTCCCACTCCTATAGCAGGGGCTCAGCCCAGGGGAAACTGCTCCCCTTGCACTGCAGTAGAGCTTGCCCTGCTTTCCATTTAGCAACAGCTTCTAGATCTAGAGACGATGTATGAGGCAATCTAGGGTGACCAGAGGTCCTGATTTTATAGGGACAGTCCCAATTTTGGGGTCTTTTTCTTATATAAGCTCCTGTTACCCCCCACCCCCGTCCCGATTTTTCACATTTGCTGACTGGTCACCCTAGGGCAATCACATGCTCCCTCCCCAAATTTTAAATTATGCCCCCCCCAACAGTTATGCATCACCTTTGTCTTCCACCAATTTACCCTATCACTGCCATTATCTTTGAATTTGAATCAGTGGCAGTAGTGGTCATAAATTCCTGAACTTTTTATTAAGAGTTGCATGGAGATTTTGCTCTACATTGTCCAGTCATATCCATGATAGCTGCATTACTAAGAATGTGTGTGTCACTTTGAACATTTAAAGGATTGTGTCTTGTTAAATAATATTGTAATGAGACACTACAGGCCCAGTGCTGAAGTTCTCACTCAGGCAAAACTCCCATTGAAGTCTAGGGTGACCAGATGTCCTGATTTTATAGGGACAGTCCCGATTTTTGGGTCTTTCTCTTATATGGGTTCCTATTACCCCCCCTCAACCCCCATTCTGATTTTTGCTGTCTGGTCACCCTACTGAAGTCAGTTAGAGCCTTGTGTGATTTAACACCCCCATGACTATGGCAAAATGACTATAACTGGAATGCCCATAGTTATTTAAATAATAATTGATTTGAGGGCTTTGGTTCAACTCTTTCTCAAACTGGTTCAATAGTAGGTGCCCCTTATCTACATCCAAGTATTATTTTCACCATAATAAACTACACATTTTGGGCCCTGATCCTGCAAACATTCATATATATGAGTATCCCCACTGAGCTCAGTAGGAATACTTATCTGCATAAAGTTACTCCCAAGAGTACCAGATCACAACCTTAATTTGCATCTAACATCATGTGAGATTAACTTGTTCTTTACAGAAACATCTTATGCTAACGTTTTTCCTTGCAACTTTGACTCACGTATTTCCGCTCCTACCCTGGTTTATAATTAATGGTTTTCAAAAGCCATTTTCAAACAGCTCAGAAGAATCTCCAGATGGAATAAACACCAAGAGGGAAACCACAGGAATTTTTAATGGTTTAAAAATATTCCAACAATCTATAGCTAGTGACCTAAAGCAAATTATGGCAGACAATAAATAAATGGAGTTCTTAATGAGCCAAAAACCTCAGCTGGCGTAAATCAACAAATTGAAGGGATGGCCCATTATCTTCAGTTTAAACTATTGGCTTATTAGCAAAGGAAAAAACTGTAGAACACTGTGGAACTGTGAATCATGGTCTTAGTACTGGACACACTGTTTATTGCTGTAAAAATGCAATTTCAAAATTCCTTATCACTTATGTCTGTACAATGAAGGAAATATAGCTCATCATATAGCTGAGAATGTGCTTACTTTTCTCCAAGGCATTATTTCCTCATTTAAGAAAAATAGTTGTGTTTTTTGACAGACCTGAATAATATCAAACTGTTTTTTCAACCTCATGAATGAAACTGTCTATCTCTCTGCTCCCTTGGCACTTCCTGTTGTTCATATCAATAGCAGCAGGAGGTTGTACAATAGAATCAGCGTGTCTGTGTTTAGACTGTTAACCTTAGTCCTGGTCTAAAAATGTGACAATCTCTATTATTTCTCTTACATATTTTCCCCTAAATGCTGCAATGAAATGTGGAAGCTCTCAGTGTGCAGGACCAGGGCCGCCCAGAGGATTCAGGGGGCCTGGGGCAAAGCAATTTCAGGGGCCCCTTCCATAAAAAAAAAGTTGCAATACTATAGAATACTGTATTCTCATGGGGGGCCTCTGCGGGGCCAAAGGCCTGGGGCAAATTGCCCCACTTGCCCCCACACACACACACACCTCTGGGCAGCCCTGTGCATGACAGAAAAATATTGATAGTTTTGGAGACGTCAGATGCAAGCACAATGCTGGGGTGGAGGCAGCTTTCCCACAGAATTCTGCTTGAGTGAGCTATCTGATTAGGAGCAAATATTGCCAGTTTCCAAATCCTTTCACTTGCTACTGAATTCAAATTTGGACCTCAATGACTAAATGGGGGAAGGACAGTGTGATAAATCACTCTTTCATCAATTACACTCTCCCTCTTCAAAACTGAGGGAAAACTTACAAAAAAAAAATAATAATGTAGACATTCTAGATAAATTTTACTAATAAGCAAGTAAAATGAATCCACACATTAGAAAAGCATAGAAAGGTTTATACGGTTGGTATTTAAAATCAATAACCACCCTGAAAATGTGGGAGTGTTCAGATCCGGAGCTTTGTTTTGGGTCCATTTCTATTTTAAAATGAGAGACTAATAAGGCATTACAGTCATATAGCACCATTCATCTAAGGGCCTCCATTTTGGTAACTCTTAGTTACAGAGAGGGCTAAAGATTCGAGTCCAGACCATGCCCATATTTAGTTTCTCCTACTACAGGGTGGAAGTTCACTAAGTAATTTCAAGAGTCAGAAAGAGCACTATGGGCTAGTCTACACTTACCGTCCGGGTCGACGCGGTGAGTTCGACTTCTCGGAGTTCGAACTATCGCGTCTGATCTAGACGCGATAGTTCGAACTCCGGAAGCGCCGCGGTCGACTCCGGTACTCCACCACTGCAAACGGCAGTGGTGGAGTCGACGGGGGAGCCGCGGAGTTCGACCCCGCCGCGTCTGGACGGGTGAGTAGTTCGAATTAGGGTACTTCGAATTCAGCTACGCTATTCACGTAGCTGAATTTGCGTACCCTAATTCGAACCCCCTTTTTAGTGTAGACCAGGCCTAAGAAAATGTTCTTTTGATATAACTCTTTTGCTGTCTATCTTGTTCAGTATTCCTAATCATGCAGATTCATTACTCTACTCACATAAGCAATCTCCTGGGACTCAAGTTAAACACACACATCAATATTTGCAAGGTCACAGACTTGAAATTTGTCAATTACTCTTCTGAAGTTTTTTTACTGTATAAAGTAGTAGAATACGTGCTGCAAACTCCACCTATAATTGGCAGCCTACCATGCACGCTGGGTTAGTTTCAACTCTGAAGTTTCTTTAGCATTAATGGGAATTTTGGATACATATCAAAGGAAGTCTCTTAACTACCTCTGAGTATTTACATGTTTACCTATGAGAATAAAAATGAAATATCTTTACATTTTTAACACATTGTGATACATACATCATATTACATCTGGATTTGTCAGATTGCTTTATGTCACGTGATGCTCTGTAACGTGATGTATCTAAATGCATATCCCAAGTCATACCCAAGACTTTAATTTTTTTATTTATTTTTTTTAAACTCCAGCTGCCAATTTGGGGAACCTGGCAGAATTTGTTCTGTCAATTTTCTATTGAAACAGATCAATTCTGCTCACTTAGCGTTCTGTTAACTGAAAACAATTCTGTAAGTTATTTTGTCCTGCTCACATCTGACCCCTGTAGGGTCTAGATTTAAATTTAATTAGATGCAAAAAAGTACAAAAGAACACTCAGGAAATGCAGCAGTTCATAATGCATCTCTAACCTGACTATCTTGTACATACCATATGTATCTGTATGTATTTGCAGTTATTTCTTTTCTGTCACTTTATATTAGGCTAGAAATTTATCTGTATTAATGTTAAGTATATACCATGTAATAATATACAATATTAACATCCTTAACTTTTCTATTTCATTGCTTTCATACTGTTTTTAATGCGAAAACTATTTTTTTTTAGCTTTGTAAATAAAAAAAGAATTGCCTGGGCTTAATAATAGTTAAATGATCCCAGTAAGCTGCTGAGGTTCATACTTCTCTGAGATAAATGAAATGATGATGGTGATGGTGGTAGTGGTGTTACACTTTTGCTGCTGCAATTATTTAGCTGGAGACAGTGTTCTGAAAGGCTGAATTAACGGGGCAGAAGCACATAATGATACATTTTTACAGCAATATCATGGTTACTGAAAATGACAGAAATTGAAATCTGTTTTAAATTAAAGCTTAACGTAGCTGTAAGTATCCAGTATATATTACAAATTTTGGGGGAAACCTTAAAAACACAATATTCGCTTTTTTCACTCGTGACTTTATATGGATGATTTGAAAGCACTGGCTTTTGTTTTAGAAGACTGTGCTGCGTGTGTTTCTATGAGATTTTTGCAGTCTCCTGCATGCAGTTTGGCTCAGCAGCAAGCCCAAAGCCTGTCATTCTGAGGAGAGAAAACACGCATTGTGATGTCACAAAGGGGGCTTCACAGGGCTCTGATAAAAATCTCAGCAGATGAGCTGAGTGACTTTTTAAAAAATTCTCGATAACGTTTCTATTCGACTAATCTCTTTTCAGATCTAGCAGTGGGCATAATCCATAACAGCAGTACACATTTGTCAAGATTCAGGTGATACAGTTCAGCCATTTGTGAGTTACCTCTGAGAAAAGAAGTGCTGCAAACTCTTCCTGCAAAGTAGTATATCCCTTCCCTGCAGAACTAAGAAACAGTTTAATCTCTCAATTAAGACTAATCATGGAGAGCTGCAGTCCAAAAGACGTCTTTTTTTTTTCAAAAAGAAAAAAAAAGTAAATGAAAGTAGAGGGTTGTAACTGACACTGTTACACTACATTAACTCCGTTGTTTGCTACCAAATGTGCTAACTAGAATATATGAATTCAGCATGGATCAGGGTTAAGCAGCACAGGAAAAATGTGAAGATACAGAAAACATAAACCTGAGCTCCTAAACTTCTTTTCTGCTCTTAGTAAAATAGTCTCTAAAAAAAACGTGAGACAGAACGTGAACTTTTTCCTTCTCTGCACATAGGACATGGATTTCATTATCATGATGATTATGGTTCTCTTTATAGCTTTACTGATGTTTATGATAAAGAGTTGGTGATAATTCTGTGGTTGGGAAAGTGGTTTTCTGTTCCCTAACAGCAGTGCTGTCTGAGCAGGGTTCAAGATAATTCATCTGTCATGCTAAGACTGAGAAGACAAAGTAAGTTCTGCAGCAGGCAGGCAGAGCTTTCACCTACTTTACAGTGAGGACCTTATTCGGCTCTAGCCAGCACTGCGAGGATGAAGGACACTGACAGATGCATTATTTGCCCTGCCGGGAATCTTGCTATTCTGAACAAGTTTTCAGTGGGCAGGCCCGGGGAGTGCACCCTACAGGCACTCAGAAGAGGAACAACCGATGACCTGGCTAGAGCATGCTGACGACAGTATGAGTACTCTCCAAGGAGCCTGACAAGTCATTTAGCCCACCACATCTAGTGCAAAATTTCTGGGGGATGCCAGTGCCCTGCTCACCATGTTAGGGGAATATCCAGCAGCTTGTGCAGAGGATGGAGGTTTTCTGTATATCTGTACAGTTCCTCATCACCCTCTCACTTTGTCTATCAGCAAAATCAGATACACCAAAGTAACCGAGCAGAATTTGGCCCAAAGAATCTTAAGCAATGTACAGTTTGAAAATGTTTTCCCTGAGTGGAAATAGAAACCTCGTGATGATATTTGTGGGGCACTCAAAGTATTTTAGTTCCCAGAGCCTTACAATCGAATGTGTTCCAATGGGCTGCTCCTATATTCTTTAGATTTCCACTGTCTCCAGAATCATAATTACCAAGTTCTCAGGCTGTGTAAAGGCAGAACTTCACACTCCCAGCAAAATTCACACATATACTTCCCACTCATAACCTCCTCTCCTCACCTCCCCTCACAAAATCTTTCAACAGGATATAGACCCATATATTTTACTACTTAAGCACAATTCCATTTTGCCTATGTTGTGCTCATTTGCACCTCTAACAGGCCACGCTGCAACCATAATTTGCACCTTTTAAGAAAGGAAATTCAGCTGCAGTTGTACTTGGAGAACAGGAAAAGGTGTTACTGTTCAAAAGCTGTCAAAATATGAACATACTCAGGGAAATCTATATGAGCGGGACTGTGGGGCAGTGTGTGATGACAGCCTCTTGTTACAGTGCACAGCACGGGTCCCAGGGGTCACACTTCTGAGGCGGCTGAGACACACTTGCTGCATTCCAGGTGTCTGCACTAGGTAAAACAATCTCTTCATCATCCTGTTTTCTCCGCAATACAATCAAATCCATCATCTCTTTTGCTATTTCCTTTTTGTTTGCTTTGCCCCCTCCTCCCCGCAGTTATTTGCAAACTGAAAAAAAGGCAAGTGTTTCAAAAAACCATACACTCTTATCTGCTGGTGGTGAATCATGCTGACAGGTTGGAATTGTTTACATCAGACAAACTGTCGAAAGTGCTCAGTATCCAAACCGTAGAATGGAAGAGGCTTTCAAATACAACACAGATCGGATTGGAGCGTAGTTCATCATTTGCATATTTCATAGAAGTATTACATGTACATGACCATCCTGTTTACAAAGATATTTGGTATCTCAACAGCAGAAAGCTATTAAGAATAATGTAGATAATGGGGCATAGTGGATTCTTTAATTTCTTCTATCAGGTGAGATACCACAGGCTAAAGGATCTGCATTACATGCAGTGCAGTAAGTTCCATAAACATTGCTCCATATTGGTTTTTTTTTCCGTACAGCAATTTTTAGCGATGTTCTTGACAAAGGACCCAAAGGGGCTTTATGCCACCTGTATGCTTCCTTGGGCTGGCTATAGTTTCCAGAGCACAGCACACTCTGGCCATGCTCCCAATGTATCCCTTGTGCCAGAGGGGAAGAGTGGCATTGAGCTGTGTTGCACCCTCTAGGGACTTTACTTATTCACAAGTGTGATTAAGTTATTTCTATTCTACCTAGACAGCCAACAAAGATGGTGTGAACAGAACTTAGACTGACTCAGGTGAACGGTGCTCTGTAGTGCTCCATTTACTAAAGGAGCTGAGTTTCAGCTCAAGTGTTGCTATCTGACATGCCCTTGTAGTTGTTTGATGGGAGTGCTAACAAACAAATAAGTTTTGCTTATGTCAATCGTTTATTGTGTTTCTCATCCAAATACACAATACAGGAACTTTTTACAGTTGTGAAGATTCTCACAAGAGGCCAGTAGAACACAATGTGGGTGGGTGCTTACTTCATTAATTTGTATATTGCCTTCCATCTGAGGATATAAAAGCACTTTACAAACATCAGTGCATTAATCCTGTGCAGAAAATAAGAATTATTCACATTTTACAGAAGGAAGAACTGAAGCAGAGAAGGGTAAGGGACTTGAGCAAGATTAAATGGTGACTTAACAGAAGAGCCAGTAATAGAACCCAGCTCACTTGACTCCAAGTTCTGTACTTTAACTAATAGAAAAATACCTCTTACTCCATATCTAATGTATGTTTAAGAAAAAAATAGGCTAGGCCGTGTATTTATAGTTAAACAGTATCATTGCTACATTGCTGTTCTGAGCTGGACATCATGTGACCTTGGCTACTCTAGAAAGACAATAATCTGATAGAATTTCATTCCTTGGTTTTTCTTATTGGTTATTAATCCATTAACTTTGTGAGGATTTTGACATTGTTGTAACATTTCTAACATTCAAACAAAGTTCCCACAGTGTCTCATTTTGAACCACATCACCAGCCTTGTAAACAGCAGTGGAAAATTAATGTGACTAATATATTATTATTTTCACACTTCACTTTCACCTTATTGAAATGTTATCTCAACATGGTTTTTTTGCCATCAGCCATATTGAGTCATGCCTTGCCAGTGTGGGGGGTAGCGGTGCAGCAACTCACCAGCACGGAGCCTCCTGCTGGTTGTCTTGGGAATTAGCTCTCCAGCTCCAGAGCGCCCTCTGCTGGCCAATGTCCCGCTTGCCGCTGGTCCCCATTCCCTCATGGACCCCGGTTCCCCTTCCCTTGGGGTTCTTCTCTCTACAGTACCCCCACAGTCTCTGGGTCTTCCCCTCCCAGGGGAACCCCCAACCCTCTATCCCCATTTTGCCTCACAGGCTACTGCCAGTCATCATCTAGCCCCTGTTCCCTCCCAATTGAGCTATCCTGCAGGGCTGGGTTCTTCCAGGGCTGGGTTCTTCCAGCCCCAGAATCAGATGAACACACACACATTAACAGAGCGCATCTGGGCAGACCAGGTCAATCAGCACTCCCAAGCTGACCCCTTATATGTCCCTGGACTCAGTAGGCTGGGTCTGTCAGCACTTCCAAGCTGCTATCCTCATATACCCCAGGTTCAGCACGTCCCTATCCTCACTTTCATGTTACAGTTATTCTGGTAGTAACCCACATGACGAGCAAACCCCACTGGCTTTTTTGGGCGCTGCAGGGATCTTTAGCTTAGGTACGAGAAGCGTTGCTGCAGAGTGAATGGGGAAGCCAAAAAAACACCCCCAGGGGGAAAGAGAGAGAGAAGCAACCAGCTTAACCATGAAAGTTATTTATTGCCAGGTAATAACCATACAAGGGGAGCCAAACAAACAAAACAGTTATAATATTAAATCTAACTTAAATTTGATTATAAAAGTCAGGTTTAGAAAATAATCAGTTCCTATTGTCTAGCCTGAACAAGACAACTTTGGTATACTCCCTTGAGCCATCAGTTTACCTATAAACAAATCTAGTGTTCTCCCTTGAACCATTGTTCTTTCCCTACAAAACCCCCTACCCATGCACAAGTAAGTGCTCTGATACTTCGATCCAAAATCTGCATCAGTTCCATTGGGACTTCATCTTCTCCTGACTGATTGTGCTGGGAGCTCTGCCTGTCTCCAACACTCCGGACCCTTAGCTACTGCCACCACCTGGGACCCCTGATCAATTCAAGCTTCGCGGAATGGTGAGAACCCAGCTCTCTCTCTGTCTTTCTCAGTATAGCCTTCTGACCCAGATTTGTGTGATCAGTTATAGTTCCTAGCTATGGGCGGTGTACCTTCCAGGGAGCTCACAATGCAGTTAGGCAGCTTCAGTATTTTGGATATCAGTAAAGGATTTATTACTAGAATTGGTCTGATAACTGCTGAGCTTGATGTGTGCAGGTGTGGATTCATTAACCTCTGGAGCAGAGATTCCCCATCGTGCAGTGTTCCCCTGCAAATGAGGCTAGGGGAGTTTCCTTAATCCTGTCACCCTTGTCCGGAGGGGTTTAGGTGTTGTCTTCCACTGCCTTTTCATTGTTTTTTGTAAGTCTTTCTTCTGATCGACTTTGGTTGAAGCAGAGGCTGGGGTGGGGGGAAGGTCTTTTGGGAGTCAGACAGGCTGGGTACTGCGCCCTGGTTCCCCAAGAACACAGAGCTGATAGGTAACAACAGTAAATAGAGTTATTCTGGTTTTCAGCCCCTGACAATCTGGCCTCTTATATGGGCCCTCTGCACTGGGTTGAAATTCCTTTTTATGATTTAAATATGATCTCATATTACACTATTGTAAAGACAGCATAAGCCCCGAATGAGACACTGTGAGACTGATTCTCCACTGCTTTGCACCTTATTTAGCTATTTTGTTTTTGCAGTATTTTATACCCACTTTGCAATCATTCTCCAGAGGTGTAAAACACTACACAAGATGTAAGGCACTGGTGAATCAGTCCCTTTATAATTTTATGATGTTAGGTGTTATCTCAAATGTATTAAAAGCAAATATGCAATCGTTTTTTTCCCAGTATTATCCAAGATCATCTAAAATAAACAAACTTACAACAAATGTGTGCTGTTATCTCAAAACATAATAAAATTTATGTTGAAAAGTGTTTATTACAAATTGATACAGTGTAAAAGCTTCTCTCGGATCTTCTGTATGTAAATCCCAGTATACCCTACAATGCTTCAGGGAACCTGTAAGTTAAACAATGAAATCACAATGTTCTTTGAAATGTCAAACATAGAGAAAATATTCAGTCTCTATAGTCTGAAGCTTTAACTGCTCTGCATAGGTAGGAGCTACAGTAATGTTGCAATGCACATTGACACTTTTCTGCATGACACTAAACCCAGTCATTGATCCATCAACAATATTTTCTTAACAGTTCTTTGCAGATGACATTTAGTACTGTAAATAAATCGCCATATTGGTGATTTATTTAAAACAATAATCTGCAGTGAAAAAGTTTCTGAGGGTATTCTCTAAACTCGGTAAAGCAGTCCAGGCTATAGCTCTGGGCTCTATCTGTAACTGACTGAATCTGTCAATCAAAAAGGGCTGCAGGCTCTCTCTTGTCAGCTCTGGTCTGTGTAGCATGGCTTCATAGGTCTAGGATGTACTAAAGTGCCATCTACGCAAATAGATATATACACAACACTTGAAATATTAAAGATCTATTTGACTATATATTGGAAATAAAATTACCATAATTTTGTTCTCAGATTCAGAAAAGACTGTTAATATTTAGTGTTCATTTCACTATGTTTGTGTAATTGCTCCATTTTTTCTTTCATTATTAACAGACCATATGTGTAATTAATTAGGGCTGCAGTCTTTTTTTACAGGTCTTATTTGGGACTGCTGTGCACTTCTGCCTTTGGGACATCAAGATTGGGCAGCCCTTACACCATTGGGGTAGCAACACTCTTCCATAAATGAAAGTATTGGTTCCAACCAGCATGAGCTTGGTGCTGGGGAAATACACCAACAGCTGCCCCAGCTCCAGCTCCTGACAAACTACAATATCCAGCTGTTTTACCAGAATAATTCAGAGCTTGACAGTGATACTTGTGGGATAAAACAAGCAGCTCATAAAGAAAAAAATCCGATGTGGTGCCACTCACTTTCCAAGCACAGACCAGTACATGCTCAGTATCTGTCTAATCCTCTACTTTCTCACTTCCCTGTTTTCTAAGTCACTGGGGGCAAAATAGGTCTAATTTGTTTGGATTAGAGATTTTGTTTAGCTAATTGAGATTGCTGGTGCTGGAAGACAGAAGAGCAAAACTTTTCAGTAACCAACATAGGATGTTGAATGTGGTTTTCTGCTCATGTACGCATTCTAAGGCCACCATTTCCTTTATCTACAGTAAGCCCTTGGTCTCCTCCCCCACCTTTTATAAGGTAGCATTCCCCTTTGCAATGTTGCTATGGCAACCTTTGCTCTCCTGTTGAAGACAAAACATGCTGTTTCCTCACAGACCACCTTTGGTGCTGTTGTGTACAGGCAGGTAGGGGGAATGTTGGAAGATACAGGTCTAGATCTAGACAGAGAGAGCCTTTTTGGTTTCCATGATTGCTAATATCTCGTCTGTGACCCTGACAGCTCCATATACTGTGCGTAGACAAGTAACCCCAACTGGTATGTAAGTCTTCACATCTCTGGAAGCAGTTTACCAGCAATTAATCTACATCAGTAGTAAAAAAATCTCTTCAACAAGGCAAGACCATCAGAAATTTTGGGACAATAGCATCTTTATTAATCAGTCCGGGAGCTAATATTACCACCTTTCAACAAGCTCCTGCTCCCTTTTGGAGAGTCATTGGGGCTGAGGAAAATATGTCTTGCAGACTGCAGCAGTCTCTTCTTGGAGCATAAAAGCATCTGGAGAAATCATTTTTCTGCAAAGCAACTGAGATTTATTCAGTTTATCTGGTGTTTATTTCAGGCTGTTCTGCAGATCTGGTAGGAGTAGACAATATGCAAGAGTAGACATTTGAATAGTTATACCACTAGTAGCAACTTAACTTACCTTTTCTTGCAGGACTGTGTGAGGATTGTCCTGACTTGAATCAAGTTTGTCAATGCCTCCACCATGCACTGGCTAAGGTTTTCTTAGGCTGGAAAGGTGCTGAAGTTAGGACTCTGCTGACAAGATGCTAACCAATGCATCCATCACTTTTGAAAAGGAAGCCTCACTTAAAATTTGTCAATTAAGTAATTTTTGTTAAGTTTAATGAGGAATCATAAATGTACCTCTTAATACTGATATAAATCAAGTTAGAAACACTGAGAAGTTAATAGACTTATAAAGGAAAAATGAGCTTTTGTTGTACACATTAAAAAATCTGGACATCAGTAGAACATTTTGAGTACCCATTAATTATAATTAAATCGATGTCTATTGCCTAGTAAATACACCCATCAGACTATTTGCCTCTTTTATGTGTGATGGCTCAGCCAGTAGCACTTATATCCAGAAAGACTCCTGGGGTCACAAAGCCTATATCTACATTTGTGAGCCTTCCTGTCCACTTCAATACAGAATTATGGAGGTTTGTATGACTGCAGATGAAACCTGTGGATAAGATTAAAAATTGGGGTTATTAATACTATGGTGATAGGTCTCCAGGTAAAAGTCAAAGATCTCCTGGCAATTGCCTTGTGCAACTTTTTCCTCTTCTTTGAGTGATTGCACATGTCCATTCCAATGTAGGTATGTGTGCACCCTGAGCACAGTTGCTGTAAAATTTTCCCTCTGTGGTATCCATTGGAAGGATGCCAACAAAAAGCTCTGGTGTCATAATAATAGTGGCATCTCTGTGGGGAAGAACCAGAATGACTGTTTGCCTCCCTTCTCTTCTGGTATGTTTGCCAAAGCTCCTTTATTTTCATGTGGCACTGCTACATGTCCCTGGTGTGTCCCTTCTCCCCCATGCCCTGTGCAATCTTGGCATCGATGTCAGCATTTCTTCTGCTGTATCGGAGCTCTGCCTGCACAGACTCTTCTCCTCACACAGCAATAAGATCCACCACCTCCTGCGTACTTCATCCTGGAGCACATTTGCGGCCTTGAGTCTCCATGATCAGCTGTGCTGGCGAGCTCGCCAGGTTGATCAAACAGGAAATGAAAATTCAAAAGTTCCCAGGATTTTAACAGGGGAGCAGCTGTTTCCTGTGTACCTGGCTGTTGTGCAGTGGAGTTAAAAATGTTCTCCAGAGCTGTCACAGTGGAGCACTGTGGGAGCTCTTAGAGGCCAATTCATTCAAATTATACAACGCCATGTCTTCATTATCCCCATGTCGACTCGTGGATGTCAAATCAAGCACTATACCTCTTGCGGAGGTGGAGTACAGAAGTTGACTTTACAGGCCACTTAGGCAGAAGGGACTCGGTGCGTAGACACATACATTATTAGATTGACTTAACACGGCTTATGTCAACCTAAGTTTATAGTGTGTAGACCAGGCCTAAGAGCTGAATACAATAGACTAACCAGAGACATGAGACAAAAAGTGAAGAGAGATAGAAACAGTGGATAAGTGAACAGTGTAAAGAAGCAAAAGAAGACATTAACAGAAATGTAACATGGGGTTGTATCGCAGATAAGGTGAGTGGGACATACGAGTTCAAGATGTCAGGAATCAAAGAAAAGTTTGAAAAAATAATTGAAGATGAACAAACAAAGAATAAGCAATGGAAAGAATAATTACTTAATATTTATACAGTGTTTTAAACATGTAAAATGATACATAAATGCTAAACATTGGCAATTCAGTATGAGCAGGGTTAGGTTACACAGTGATAAAAGGGTTTGAACCTTCTCTACACCACAGCTTTCATCATTGTGACTAACAGATGTGAAAGTAGAATGAATTATATTGTAAAAATAAGAATGGATTAAAGAAATGTTGTATGTACCTTTAAGCAGAAATAAGAAATGTTGAAATACAGGTGCCAGGAAAAGAAACATTAGGCATAAAAAATGGTGCTAATGGCAAAACATTAACAGAAGGTCGGTAATAGTTAGTAAGGAAATAAGATATGCATGCCTAGCCCAGGTAAACTTATCAGATTCTGCTTCCTTTGTTATCTTGTTAAGTTCTCACCCTTTTATCTGTATAAATAAGATAGTTTGTGTCTTGCATGGTGCTCACATTTTTTGGGTGTTATTAGCAGAGTGCTGTGCTAATAAAACAGAGTGGCCTGACAAACTGTGAGTCCTGAGTCTAACTTTGACACAGAGGAGCCACTTGTTTTCCCTTGTTAGATTTGCAGGCTATTTCTATTTGTTTAAAAAAAAAAGGCTGAAAATTTACTGTGATTCTATTTTTCCCAACATTCTGAGAGGGCTCCTCTGGAAGCCAGTATTATCCCATCACTAATTTCTAGCCCCTTTTTCACTTGTCTTACACTGTTTTATGAGTAGTAGGATGGTACATTAATACCAGCTGAATCTACTCCTTAGTATTCAAAGTGCAACCACTGACATCTCAGCTTTGTTTCAGTCCTCTGAAATTTCTTCAACTAAAGGCGCATGCTAGGCCTGGAATAGCATTTACCTGCCATTAACTAAGGTGGGTGGGACAATGAAACACCTTTAACACAACCTAAATGCTAAATCCTACCTTCATAGACATGCTCTTCACTGCCACTGATATCAATGAGAATGACACATGAGGAGAAGGACTGCTGTTGGAGCATGTCAGTGTTAATATGTAATTAATGGGAAGGGTTCCTTTTGAAGCCACTGTGATTGGATGTATAACAACAGGACAGAAGGGCCCAGGTGGCTTCATTCCGCTGCACCTGTAGAGCCTGCTCCAATTAGAGGAGAAGATTAAATGAGAGACAGACAGTTCATAAGCAGGCAGACAGGTGAGAGACCTGTCTTGGGAGCTCCCAGTAGGAGTACTGGCTGCAGGAGAGAAGGCTACAAGCAGCAGCTACCCCAAATACTGGAGGAGGGACTAGCCTTTCCCTAGGACTAGGAAACCCTTCACTCTGACTGCAGGTGGATCATATAAAAGGCTTTTCACTATGCCCTGGACTAGGAAAGTAAGTGGAAGAAATGGCCTAGGGAGGCAGCCCTGAAACAAGCTGTGGTGTTTGCTATTACTGCCTCCCATAGAAGTCCTAACCCCAGCTCCAAGAAACCTACCCATGGGATCCCTAACCCTAGGCCGGGGAGCCCTACCCATGGGATCCCTAGCTCCAAGTACTCTCCTGTGATGGTGGGACTGGTGACCCAAGGGTTAAAGAACAGTTCTTGGCCAAGAGGCCATGCCCCCCATGCTTGCTGGGCATGCTCCCAGTAGAGGGAGCATTCAAAAGGGAGCAGCTCAGCTCAGTCTGAGCTGACTGAGCAGGAGAGTGGTTGAATACAACAACCCCTGCTGGAAAGCTGCTGGGACCAGAAGCACCCGGATAGAGCCTCCTAGCTGCACCATAGGAAGCCAGCCAACCAGAGAAGCTGAGAGGGATGGCTTGCTGTTGCCAGCAGAGGCGCTGCTGGAGACAAAACAGAAGGTACACAAGAGATACCCCATGTCCAATCCCAGAGATATTGCCATAGTGACTGGGACAAGGGTAGGAAGCAACCAAGGTGCTTAAGGGTATTCGGACTTGAACCCTGTTTCAGGGTACCCTATTTTGAAGGACCTTGGGTCAGAAAATGGTGGAATAGGGTGTGTCTAGGTTCTCATTCCCTCCCCATCCTTGAGGCTAAATGAAGTGGCCCCTTGAACATTTGCTGCTAGGACACTCTATCCTAGGTAGTGCTGCTCAGTGACTCATACCCTTGAAACTCTCACCGGCAAGTATTACACCATGGAGTATCGCTATTAGGCAATCCTCTCAGCAAGGGAAACCCAGACAAACCCCGACACCTATTTGTACTAAACGTAACTGAGAATGCCAGCACCCTGCCTGTAGCAACCCTAGCCTGCTGGAGGGGAGGCGGGCCCGTAGCAACTCTAGCCCTAGCACCACGTGCCCTACCCATGGGAACCCTAACCCTATACAGGGGATCCCTACAGGTAGAAACCCTAATCCTAGCCAGGGGAACCATACCTATGGGAACCTAACCCTAGCTCCATGTTCCCTACCTGTGGGAACCCTAATGCTATCCAGGGGAGCCCTACCCGTGGGAACCCTAACCCTAGCTCCATGTTCCCTACCATGGGAACCCTAACACTAGGTCAGGGAGCCCTGCACGTAGGAACCCTAACACTAGGATGGGGAACTCTACCTGTAGGAACTCTAACCCTAGCTTGACGTGCCCTACCCATAGGAACCCTAACGCTAGGCTGGGGAGCCCTACTCATAGGAACCCTACCCTTAGGAAGCCTAACCCAAGACTGAGGCATAAGAATCCTACTTGTAGGAACCCTAACCCTAGTTCCACATGCCCTACCGTAGGAAGCCTAACCCTAGGCAGGGAGTCCTACCCATTGGGAACCCTAACCCTAGGCCAGAGATCCCTTCTCATAGGACTCCCTAACCCTAGCTCCATCTGCTCTATCCTTATGAACCCTAAGCTTAGGTCAGAGAGCCCTACCAGTGGGAACCCTAAGCCTAGCTCGTCATAGCCTTCCCATAGGAACCTTAAGCCTATGGCTGGGAGCCCTCACCATACACCCTAGCTTTAGGGTAAGGAGCCTTACCCAGGGGAACCATAACCTATGGGTAGGGTACTTGGAGATCAGGTTTCCTATCTCTAGCCTTAAATACCCTGTCCAGAGGAACCCTAACCCTGGGGTGGGGAGCCCTATTTATAGCAACCTTAACCTCAAATTCAAATTCCTTACCCATTGGAAACTTAACCCCAGCGTGGGGTGCCCTACCCATATCAACCCTAACCTGTGGCCAGGAGCCCTAACCATATGCATCCTAGCTGTAGCGTGAGGAGCCTCACCTACAGAAGCCATAACCTGTGGGTCATGTGCTTGGAGATCATGTTTCCTAGACACTAAGTACCCTGCCCATAGAAACCCTAACCCTAAACCCTAACCCTATCTGAAAGTACTCTACCAATAGGAACCCTAATCCTAGGTGCAAGATACTGGGTGAGCCTCAAGGGAGGGCCTGGGTTCCTCTACCAATTACTATCTTGTGAAGGAAGCACAAACTCCTTCCCTCCTCGAAGGGTGGGATAGCCACCTGAGTGCAAACCTGCCTAGACACCCTAGGTACATACTGGGTGACTTTTTGAAGCTGGTGCCCTGCTACCTCTGACTACCCTGCTATCTTTAGAGAGCTATCTCACATAGAGCTAGCATGTGTCTGTCTGTGTGTGCTAGGAATTGCAGGCCTAGCTGCAGTGTAGACATACCAGATGTCAGGAGTGGGGATAATGTGTTATAATCCACAGTGTATTTCATTTTGTCACAGTGGAACTGGAACCTGGGAAATCCCCTCTTCCCTAATATACAAGTTTTTTTAGAAAGCAGTTCAGCCATCTCTTTTAAGAAAAAGTTTGGAAACGAACTGTCTCTTTTTGGAAAGCTATTTTCACCATTTGGACAGAGTGTGCTGCCATTTTTATGTAGTGTTGAGTCATTGCCAATTAAAGCGGAGTTTAAAGGAAGAACCACACAATTAGTGTCCAATAGTTGGTTCTCATTTTGCTGAGTTCCACATGAAATTAATACAATAATAACCAGCATGTATTTCTTCATTTGTTTTCCCTGAGCTTACATTTTCCTTCCCACTCCCTCCGCAAGGAGACCAACTTAGAGTTCCAAAACCATTGTCCTAAATTAAGTAAATGAGAGAGATGCTTGGGATGAGGGACAGTTTAGAACCACAGCCTCGTTAACCCCTTTAAGTCCCCTTGTTGGTGACAATAGGAGTCAGAAATGCTGCATAGAAATTGCTCTGATGTGTGTAGAGGACACATTCAAAGGGAAATATAGGTTCCAAGCCTACAGTTTTTTCATGCATGTCCAATTGGCCATATAGGCACCACTTCTGTCAATATTACATATATGTATGTCCAAAAGGTCATATGAGTGATATGCTTGTGGATGTACCATAGAATCATAGTGATTATACTTGGAAAATATCTACTAATCCATCTCATGGGTTTTCCCTATTTTACAGTTACTAATAATTTGCTTCTATATTTTTTTAAAGCGCCAAAGAATGGGGCTTTAATCACCACCCATGTAGACTGCTCCAGAGCCTAATACAAGTAGAGCTTACTGTCAGGAAGGCTTTCCTAGCTTTCACTTCCTTTCCTTAATTTCGCCTTATTCCTAATTGTACCCACATATATGCCCCAATGACTAATTCCTCTTCGTCCTTAGACCTCTGATCCTGCATGTGCTTAACTTTATTATCAAGAGTAGTCCCACTCGAATCACAATAATAAAGCACATGCATAAATGTTAGCAGGAAAGAGGCCTTAGTGTTTACGTTCTTCAAATATCTGTAGATTCAGACTATTATAATCTCCTTTGGCATCACTTCACCAGGCTATACCAGGCTTACCTGGTTTAATCTCCCCTTCTAAAGCAATCCATCCAGAACCTTAATCATTTAGTCCCTCTTCTTTCCAACTTTCAGTATTTTTCTGGCAATTAGGTACGCACTGCTAATATTCCAGGTGTGGTTGCACCAGATCTGCACTAAAGGACAATATTAAGTAAGGCTCATTCATACCGATGATGATACATTCACCAATGTACTATTCATGTCTAAAGAGCTGTACAGACGTGGTTCCATAGTACATACCAGGCATACACAAAGGACTGCTAAAAATAAAAACAAACAATCAAGAAAACCATTCTCATGGGTGAATGCTACATGTCCATTTTCACATATACGCCACTGCGTAGATGTGCAGTGTTCCATAAAAGGAAACATAATCTCTTTATATTGCAATAAATCCATTTCATAGGGTATATTTGAAAGAGTAAGACAGTTTATATGAAATCATCTTCCATAGCGAAGAACTCAGAGTTTCTAAACAATGATGGTATTTCCATTGGTCTAAACCAGGGGTAGCCAGACTATAGCCTGCGAGCCATTTTAAGCCGGGAACTGCAGGGGCAGTGCCTGTGGATGAGGCAGCGTGCAGAGCTACCTGGCCGCGCCTCCGCATAGGAGCCAGAAAAGGGACATGCCGCTGCTTCCGGGAGCCGCTTGAGATAAGTGCCACTCAGACCCTGCACCACTAACCTCTCCCCATGCCCCAAAGCCCTGCCCCAGTCCTGATTCCCCTCCTGCCCTCCGAACCCTTTGGTCCCAGCCCAGAGCACCCTCCTACACCCTAAACTCCTCATCCCCAGCCCCACCCCAGAGCCTGCACCTCCAACCAGAGCCTTCACCCCTCCCACACCCCAACCCCAATTTTGTGAGCATTCATGGCCCACCATACAATTTCTATTCCCCAATGTGGCCCTCGGGCCAAAAAGTTTGCCCACCGCTAGTCTAAACTCTGAAATTTAATGTTTCAAATTAATCTTAACTTCATTTAAAATAAGAGCATTAGAGGAACCAGAGCTTCATGGTATTTCATTATGCAAAGAGGTAAGCAATAAATAAATAAGCAGTACATTAATATTAAATTAACAGCACAATAATTACTCATTGGGTGTAGGCAAAATTAAATCCTCAAATAAATACTTATTTAACCCTCATTTTTCACATATGCCTATTGCCTTTATCAAAAGTAGATGACTTGACATTACAATCCACACCAAAACCCAGACCAGCTACAAATTCAGGCACAAAATCTGTTGAGATCCCTGTTGTTTGGCTGAAATGTCACTGAGCAAAAGCACAAAACCCATCTTTGTGAGCTCTTGGCACTGGCTCAGGCCTTGCAAACTACAGTGTTCAGAATATCTGAATGCAAACCATTATTATTTTGCACATTATAATATACTTAAGTACTGTGCTAGCTCTTTAAACAGCCTCATCTAGATAATCAATGTAGCCATTCTACTGAAGTGCTATCTTCCTGCTGTGAGGAAGCACAATCCCCCTTACTGCCACAGCTCCCTGCTGACTTGTTTTACAACATTTAAGCAGGAAACTGTTAAACCTTATTTCTTTCTTTTTTTTCCTGTGCAGACCAAAATCTGCTTTCCTGCTGCTTTCTCACTTGTCCTGAAACTTGTTAAAAAGTCTCCTAGCTTCTACCCTCAGTGCTGCCCTTATTTTAACCCTAAGTAACGGTTATCTTATTTTTACTCAGATTTATAAAATGACTCATTGGATAAGACAAAGTGTGAAAGCATCTGGTAAAAGAACAGATTTCCAATGAGTCGAGGTGAAAAGGTCACTTGTGTCAAATTCCCCATAGAAGTAAGAAGCCAGCCACTTCAGTTCAGTCATTTATAAGCCAAAGCAAGTACATTTTGGGTATTTTCCTTTTACCATCAAGGGAGCTAAAAATAGAAAGGTCAGATCTTGAAATACTGTATTGTCATTTCAAGGCATTTCTATATGTTTTTTACTACCTCTCATCAACTGCACTTTTGGAAAAGCAAGAGAAAATGGTGATATGTAAAGTGAGGACAACCTAATCAAGCTGAATAAGTATCTTTAATAGACATTACATTTTACAGCTAAAAAGCTGATATGAGTATGTTTTTATGAGTCTTAAACTTTACTTTGACATAATGGGTAAAGTTAAAGCCTGGGGCTTTTACACTATTATCAGAGGCTCTGTCAGTGAGAGCTGTAACCTAATTAGTTTTGATGCTGCAAATCAAGAAAACCACTACTGGTTATGACCTCTGCCAAAAGCACTAGAGAGCCAGACAAATGAAGCTTAAGATGTTATTAGTCGTTCTGTTGCAAAGTTCCAGATAAAATATGACAGGATGTTGTTGCTTGACTTCGGCATCAGATCTCCAGATGGCACTCTGCATTGGCTTGTAGCAAGGCTCATAGGGATGCTGGCACATTTTCTCTGTCAAAATGAAAGTTTTCTAATTACAAAGAGATAATGTGAAGAGATGCAAACTTAATCTCTTGAACAAAAGGTTGCAAGCTGTGTAATAGCAGTTGAGGGGAGAGATTTCACATAGTTCAGTTGCTTTAAATACTGCAGTTCAGGAAAGCGTTGTTACCCTTCATAATAATAATAAAAAAAGAAATCAGATGCAATTGACCCTATTTATTAGAGTGTCTTCTGCAATATACACAGTGGTTCCATGTAATTTCTAATAGAATTAATGGACTTGATCCTTCTATCAGTTACATTGGTGTAAATCAGGACTAACTCCACTGAGTTAAAATAGTGTGAACTGGTGTGAAAGTAGAACTGAGGTCCCACCTGTGTTTTATATTAAATGGCTTAAATTCACTTGTCAGAAGACAGCAGAGTAACCATTGTTCTAGCCAGCTGGATGGTACCGCTAAGTAATAATAAGCAAAGAAAAAAGAATCTGTGAGAATGTAACACAAGTGGTGAGGCTACAGAACTGGATGCTGAGATTATGGTAGATTATCTTCATGGTTATAAGACATTATCAGGTAGGCTGGAGATGTCAAACTGCCACAGTGATGGAGAGATAATGGTGATGCTCTAATAACCAACAACACACAACCCTATTTAAAAATAATTATGTGATGACAACAGTAATGTAGGTACAGTGCTATAAACCCCAAGATAATTAAAGTACCCTCTGCTTGGCCAGTCTAAACAACACAGTCATTGCCAATCCCTTTCTGTCCATTTGTAGTCGAAAACTGATACAAATACATTATACCAAAGAAATGGAACAGATGTATGTCCTTTTTTGAAATGCCATTAGGGACAGTGCATAGGCTGAATTAGGCAAATGTCTTAAAGAATATCATTCCTGTAGATGCAACACAAAACTGTTCTATCAGTTAAATTTCAGATTCTCTAAAATACAAATGAAATCTAAATAAAAGTATTGTGGAGTACCAGATACCAAATGCCTTCCACACTAACACTGCATTTTTTTCTGGATTTATAGGAATATACTTTGGGCACTAGCATGCGACAATACAAGTACAGAAAAAGAAAAATTAGTTTCCACTCTAAAGAACTTTAAAATTCATAGGATAAAAATAAGGCTACTTTCAGAGATTCAAATAAAAAAATCCCAGAAATATTTCTAAACACAGAAACTGGAATTAAAATAAAAAGCTTATGTATGTTTAAAAAGGTGAAAGATCTGTAATAATCATTAACCATTTTAACCATATATATTTTGTTTACTAATGTAAAAAACAATGAATATTGTGATAGGGGTTGTTGAGAAGACTGAAAGGGCTTCTGTAGCTGTATTTCCAACATTTCCATGGAAACTCAGTTCGAAGTGTTTATTTCTGAAAAATCAGTCTCAACCATAAAGCAGGATTATATTTTCTCAAGCAGTCTAAATCAAAACATTTTAAGATGAGTAAATCATACAGAAAATGTAAGCAGGGCCTTCTGAGCACTCCCACAGCATCTTCTGAAGAGTTAACATTTTTTTCAAATAATGAGCATTTTAAAAAAGTCACAACATCAACATAAAATAGTGTGTAACAGCTGTTGTAATGCTCAACATCAATTTTATGTACACTCAACTACTAAATAGAAATCACAATGACATCCCTTAGGAAGCATGAAGGGACCCAAGTGTATAGCAATTTTGAAATTGAGGTACAAAACCAAACAAAGCCCTAACATGCAAAGTGCTTCTGGTTACATTCCTGCAGCACCATCTAGTGGTAAGACTGTTCCTAGCCTGACTTTCTCTGCAGAGACAAATGAGAATTTACTGAGCTAAAGATACCTTTTTGTTTACCAGGTTTGATTGTTTTGTTAGAATGACTTGATTGATTAATAGGTTTTATAACTGAGCAAATCCCATGAACGATGCTGTTAGAAAAAGTAAACTGAAATGTCAATGTGAATTACAGATCTTTAGTTTGCTCTTTATATAGCATGTGTTGTGCTACTAACAAAGGCATCGAAGTTACAATTCTATGAATACGTATGATTTTGTAAAGTACAATGAATACATATCCCTTATTACAGAATTGCAATATGTTATTTGAACTCTCACTCCCACATGAAGGACTATGTAATCTTTGCTGTATTCTAAAATGTAACGTATTCTTTTGTGTGAGCTGGGGGCAAGAAGCTGAAAGGATTGCAAAAAGGACAGCAAAAAGACCACCCACCCCCTCAGACTGCTGAATTTAAGTGCAGCAAGATAGGGGAGATGAGCCTTGAAGAGGTTGGGGGGGATGGACGATATAGTACTTGAAGAACAAGGCCTGCAGACACACCAGAGTCTGAAGATGGGTGGGAGAGCTTTGGGTTTGGGGTTAAAGAAGTCAGGGATCTGGGGGGCAGATGGAACATAGGAAGTGAAGGCTGATGAGGAAATAGGAGCCAAGGGACCAGCATTTTGGGGTAGATGCAAATCTGAGGGGGCTAGAGAGAGCAAAGCCTTTTATGAGAATTTGGGTGAGCTGTGGCTGTGCGGATTGAGAAAACAAGGCGTGGAGCCTTTGGAAAGCTAGAAACCATGGAATCCAGGAATCAGGGAGTTGAGTAATTTGAGAAGGGATAGCCTTGTTCCCTTCGCCTCACCTTGAGAAGCTGGAGCTGGGGGAAGAGAGGATAAGCCTCTGCCCTCTGCTTTTGGCAGCAGATGATGGTGTTCAGAAATAGGGGGGGAAGGAAGCTGCTAAAAGGGGAGGTAGAGACCAGGGACCTCAGAGAGCCAGGAGGGAAGTCTCTTCTCTCTCTCTCTCTTAGGTAACTGCAAGTGAAGCTAAGCAGTGACAATGAGTTATATGAGCCCTTGGCACCTGTGCTCCAGCTCCACCAATGTTCGAGGCCAGATCTCTCCCCTGCCCCCGCCTGCCGCCCCTCTTTGCCTCCCCCAGAGCATCCCTCCCGGAGCATCTCCTGGCCCCATTGGCCGCCCCAGTGCACCTTCCCCGGAGTGTCCCTGCCTGCGCCCTTGGCAGCAGGCGGCTGTCCTGCAGCTCTTTGCTGCGCTCCCTCGCTGGCCATTGCCGGCTACAAAAGGGAGCGGCGCTGGCAGCAGGCTGAGACGGTGGCCACAGCTGCCTCCTGCTGCGGAGAGGAGGTGCACATATGATGGCAGCCCTGCCCTCCCCTCCCCGCCCCGGCACCCACCACAGGGGAGGTGATGGGGCTTCCTGGACCTGAGAGGGGCCTGGCCCCTAAGAGCATGTGCAGGGATGGTGTCAGGTGAATGTGCTGCTGGGGGGGAGATGGCTGGGAGGACTGTGGAGTCCTCCTCTCTGGCCCCAACCCACGGCAGCCTGCCTGTACCCCAAACTCCTCATCCCCAGCCCTGCCCCACCCCAGAGCCTGCACCCCCAGCCAGAGCCCTCACCCTCCCGCACCTTAACCCTCTGCCTCAGCCCTGAGCCCCCTCCTGCACCGTGAACCCCTCAGTCCCACTCTGCAGCCCTCACCCCCGCACCCCAACCCTCTGCCCTATCTTGAGTCTCTCCCACACCCCAAACCCCTCATCCCCAGCCCCATCCCAGAGCCCTCTCCCCTCACCACACACCATACATTGTGCTATATAGGGAAACTGTTAAACCCTTACTGTTTCCAGTCCATTTTTATATTATTTTTAAAAATATATATCAGCTTACAAGGCAGGTATGGCTGGGGGGTGGGACTTGGACCTATTCTGGACACTACCAAAAATTCTACAAACCTGCCGCCCCTGAAGGTAAGAACAGGAGGAAAGGGGGCAGTGGGGTGAGGAAGGAGCCGAGTGCCTCACCAGCTAGGGATGCACCAAACCACGTCTGGAAAAGAACTTCTGTGCCTGTTCAGTCCAACCCAGCAACAAACTCAGAGACCTTTTATTTAAATCACCCCAAAACACATGTGGGGGATCAAAGGTGAGGTTCTGATTCAGGCCCATCTCTTGTTTCATTGTGGGGTATTGGCTGTGTACATGCAGGCTGCTCGTGCTGACTTTTCCAACATCCTTGTCATTACAATGTTTAAAAGAATCTATTGATTCTATTTTTTGATACACCAATAACTGCCATGAACACTAATGGGAATAACCCCTGCACATGAAGAGAAGAAGAAATCTCTCTGAGTGAGATGATGGGCATCATTTTGTAAATAAGTGTTAGAATGGGAAGGGATTATAAAATGTATATTCATAAAGGCTATGAGCAACATTGTTTTCTAGGATAGTTAGTAAAAGTCACTAATAATTTGCATCAGTATTCTGGCCTTCACTGCACAACCCTTATTCCCCCTGATTCTGAGGAGACTTTTGCCAGAATAAGAACTGCCACATCAGCCCCACTGTATGGAAAATAATTGGTTAAATAAAAGTAGCTCAAGTTCCACATTATTATATCTAGGATCTGATTCTGCAAGATGCTGCACACCTTTATTTCCCACTGACTCCAGTGAGAGCGGAGAGTTCTGGGTAACTCAAGGAGGCATCCAGCTTCTACCAGGCTTGGGCTCATAGTCTGTGCTGCCCAAAACTTGGGGTGGGTGGTGTTAATTTGAAGGGGTCTGTAAGAGCATGCTCACTTATTCAGAGTTACATTTGTTCAGCTATCTGAAGTTTATCCTTTGGGATTTCAGGTTTAAACCACAAACTGGTCCAGGTTCTCTTGGAATTCGGTCCAAGATAAATATGATGGTAGAGCAGGTACAAAGCAGTGTAGTAGCAATAGTATTTATTTGTATTGTAGTAGCACCTAGAGACTGGGACTCTACTCTTCTAGGCTCTGCATTCACACATAACTAAAAGATAGTGTCTGCCCCAAAGAGCTTCCATTGTAAGTATAAGAGGAGAGATAATAGGTGGATATGGGAAACAGACAGAGGGATCTCAAGATTAATGCTGTGACCATTATGATTATTATACTAAGTAGCAGCCACAGCATATCAACTCCCTAGCCACTACTGAGTATTTTGAGGCACCTCAGTATTGGTGAAGTTTCAGGAGAGAGTTGAAGGATAATGGATCCTATGGGCTTTTGCAGAGAGTTCCACGCATAAGGGGTGGCTTGGGAGAAAGCACGGAGCTGCTTGTTGGAAAATTTGCCAAACACACAAAGAAGAGACGAGTCAGGGGCTGAGAGTTCAATACAGTATAAGTGATAGGGTTAGGTCTACTGTAGAACATGTAGGGCCTTAAAAGTGAAGACAAGTATTTAATGCTTGAGGTCGTGGAAAAGGGGAACCAATGGAGGGATGCCAAGAGAGGATGACGTAGTCAAAGTGACAAGCCAGTAGACCATTTTTGTATCAAGTGTCATATTGCCTCAAACTGATAGTTTAAAAGGCAAACAGACAAGGACCTGGGGCTGCTCCTGTTGAGTGCCTATGGGGGCAAGATTGGGTGCACAGTCCGTGGGTTAGTGTTCTCTTTATTTCAAAGAGGCATTCCCCAAAGAACAGTTATTAATTTAAAATTACAGAAAAGGAGAAGGATATATTTCTCATTGCAACAGCAGGATGTGAAAGTCTCAGATACAATGGAAACAAGACAGAAAGGCAGGCACTAAGGGTATGAGTAAAGAAGTAGAAAAGCTGCAGAATTAGTGAGGAAACTCAAAAAGGGTGTGTCTGAGAAACTCCAAAATATCTAAAGCAGAACAGTATAGAGGAAGTGCTTCTAGTTTCATATAGATGTTTGTGAGAGCAAACTGGTGGTGGGAAAATATTGTTTAAGATGATACATTGAATGATATAATGATATGTTTATGTGCTGAATGGAAGCTTCCTCTTAGCAATTTTGGCCAGGCTTACAGAAAACTTTGCCTTTAGTCACCCCTCCCCACAAAATTTTCCAGACTCCTGCCTCACCTTCCCCAAACAAAACTTGATTCTTATTCACTCATCACAGGAGCTGGTTGAAAATTTTCTTGAAACCTTTCATGGGAATGAATTCATTTTGTCAGAAGTTTTCACATGAATTATTGAAACATTTAATTTCATCAGATCAAATCACTTTGTTTCAATGTTACCATTTTGACTTCTGTGTTATAATATATATAATCTATGTCAAAATGATAACACTGAAATAAAGCACTTCAACCTTATTGAAGCAAAACATTTAATAAGTCATCTGGATGTTTCCATAACACAATTTTTCTGAATTTTCTTTTCATGAGAAATATTGAAATTTAAACTTTTCATTTCAATCTGAGATGAAAGGACATTTTGATATGCCAGAATTTCCAGCAGAATAAAAATTCTGAATTTCAACCAGCTGTACTCAACATGCTATATTAACATGAATGAATAACACAGCCTCAGTAGTTGCAGAAAGGTCTATCATGAGATAATTGTCCATATAAATTGAGGAGTGGCAACAATTAACTCTCCAGCCTTTAGAGGGTTGTATGCATATTCTGGTGAGTTTTAGGAATTATATAGCACTTTACAAACATTTACTTTCTAATTGTCATACCCCCCATCCCCACTCCAAGAGTGTTGTTATCCCTGTATAGGAACTTGTCCCACCCCAGTCAGCAAGGAGTTAATGAGCTCTTCTGGGCACAAGTAGCTCCAACCCCATGCACCTGTGAGGCCTGCTACACTAGGAAAGGGCTGGCTCCTTAAAATGGAGGACCCAAGCCCAGTGAGGGGTAGCACCTAGAGGGAAGATCACTAAGTTCTCTGTGTCCATAGAGCAAAGGCTGCTGGCTATGAGAATTACTGGAGATTCACTGCTGTCTGTACCCTCTGGTTGAGTAGAGGGACCTTCTTAACTCCTCCTCCACCTTAGAGCCCAGGAAGCTCAGCCTGGGCCTCTTAAACTGATTAGCAAACCAACCCTATCTCAGAGATGATTCATGTGGTTGTCTTGCAAGGTGAGGTGAATGGGATAAACCTGGAATCTTTGTGGGCTGTAGGACTGTTCAGCTTTGCCTGTCTGGTTTGGACTACTGTCAGAAGGCAGAAAAGGAACTGTCTTGCTGATACTTGTAGCCAGAGGCACATAGGTCCTTCTCAGACTGACTATACAGCAGCCCTTGTGAAAAGAAAAAGGTGTTGGGGATGAAAGAAGCATGAAGGAAGTACCCAGAAGCCAGCCAAATGAGGTACGCTAGAAGAAAAGAACGTGACAATCTCCATTTACAGATGTGGAAACTGAGTCACAGAGAGGTTAACATTTTCATCATTTAGTTGTATAAATGTAAGCATCTAAATCCACAGCTAAAGTTTCTTCTGGCCACAGTGAGGGGCAACTCAATAGTATGAGAGGCAGTAAGGTGTACTGGTCTAGGCACAGAAGTGAGAACAAGAGACTCCTGACTTCTGATTCTGCCTCTGATACAGACTCCCATGCTGTGGGACACGTTGCTTAACTTTTTGCTGTAATTTCCCTAACTGCAAAATGAGGATGATAATATTTACCTACCTCACTGTGGATTGAGAGGGTAGTTAATGTTCGTAAAGCTTTAGTTATATGCTGACATTCACCAGAAAATGCACAGTAGCTGGGCTTGTTTATCTTGAAAAGAGTCATTTGGAAAACATTTTTCAGTGTGGTCTGTTTTAGGAGCATCCTAAAGTTTCTTCCCCTCCCTGAGTCAGCCCTGTGCATAGTAGTGTGAACTGGATTGACAGGAGGCAATGACCCTTGAGTAGTGAGGGAGGGTGAAAGAATTTTTCTCAGCCTCACCCCAAAGGACTAAATCCAACCCAGAAATCCCATTGTGTAATAAAAGCTACTTTTTTTTTGCAATGTTATAATGATATCATATTAATTCAGAATAATTATTAAAATTCCAAGTGTGCAGTAAAACCAACTGACAGTGCTTACCTTAATAGGGAGGATTTTAAAGTGACCAAGCCCTCATGTCAGAAAATGAGAAGCTTTTATGTGAATTAAACCCCAAACATCTGCATTAATCTAACATTAATGGTCTGATTTATAGATCAAAAAGCAAGGAAGTTCAGAGTTGCAGCTAAAACTACTAGCTGTCACTCTGGCTGTATTTTAATCTGTTGAGCCAGTGTATTAGGAACATGGTCACTGCTGTACTAAAATAGACTAGACATGGGCCTGAGCTACAAAGTTTAGATACATATCCAAACTTTTCTGAAGTCTGGGGAATTTTAGAGTTTCACCTCTGGTATTTGGGTCAAGCCCATTTCTGGAAGCAACCAGTTGCCCCTCTAGCTACATGCTGCTCATGGTGGATTGCAAAATGCCTATCTAGCCTTCCGACCTGTAGGAAAAGGCTAAACTCACCCAAGGTTTCTTTGGTAGAATGTCACACTAAATGTATAATCCAAATTATGGATTAAGTGCTGGCAATTTTTCACAAAAATCTTCCATTCATTTTTAATTATAATGACATTAAATGTACACGAGAGAATGTAAACTGTTACTTCCAGAGAGCTGACTCAACTGGATTATTATGAACATTCCTAAAACAAAACTAAAGAATATCAAAATTATTTGAGTATATTGAGGCCCAGAGATATTTATGCAGCCAGTCATTAAAAATATATCAATAAAATATAGATTTTATTATAGAATTTTTGATGAGACACATAGCTATTAACATCTTCATAACTAAATGATATACTTATGAAGAAGGATCACTAATTGATGGTATGGTATGTGCTTTCAAAATATCACACGTCTTGTGGTTGCAAAGTCCTCTGAAGCGTGAACAACAAAGTCAAACAGTGTTATGACAAAGAATGATGGGTAATCACTGTCTAGCATAAATCTATTCATTTAAAAACATCTACATTTTAAATACTTTTTTCCTCTCTTGAAAATATCCTTAAATGAAAACTTACCTGAGAGTTGTGCTTGATCCATAATCTTGTTAATGATCAAAATCAGAGTTTACAAAAAAATAATTAAAAACTACATCTATTTAGTCAGTGAGTCAGAAGGCAAATTAATGGAGAAAAATTAGTTTAAACGGCTCGCTAACACACACACTGACATAAATCATATGTAGTGGTGGTATTCATGTAATAAATTGCGTGCCCGTGTGGTAAACTATGGAATCATATGATACATTTTGTTTCATGCAACTTCAACCTTCTCACCTGCACTCTGCCCACAAAACTAGCTCCCCAGGATTATTTCTAGCATACCAAACCAGAGAGGAGCTTCAAATGGTTCCCATTTTTGTTTAATGACCTTCCAAAGATCTGTTTGCCTTCTAATTGTGGCATTTCCCACTAAAATGATCACCTGATCAAAGCCCAGGACAAGGAATTGTCTAATAGTTGAAACATTTACTGTACCAAGCAAGATTTGATTAGTATAAATATTCTATTGTAAAAGTGAAAACAAAATGTTCTATATAAACCATGTAATTATGTTAAATGAGTCTTTGCAGTACACTGTACCTTAGCAATACTTTCCAAAATGTTATGTCCTGATGATTCATAGCACTCATCGGTGACTGCTTTTGGAGCAGAGTGTATGCTTTAAGGGCTAGGTGAGCCTCAAAATATTCAGACGACTGGTTAGGAAAAGCATCCAAAAGTCTGGATATTTATCCAAATTAGCTGAATCTACTGGTACTGAAGTATTGGGCTAGAAGTCATTCTAGAGCAGATTCTCACATGAGATTTGTCAGGGAGTGCCAGGACCAGGAAGCAGTGTTCATTAGTTAAACTGAAATTTAAAAAAAGAGGGTGGGAAAAGAAATAAGCTGATTCAAATTCCAAAAAAGGCTTGATTTTTTTAAATTTTGGGGAAGGATCTGGGTTATACTTTATCTAAATCAGTTTGCCCACCCACAGGACTCAGTCCCGAAGTGAAATTCTGACTTGCACTCCCTGTCTGCCCATTTTTGCATGTTCCAGTTTCTATTGTTGCAGAACACACAGCACTTCACCTTTCAAACTGGAACACACAGGCTATGAGAGAATTTATCATAAAATACATAACAAAATTATAATGTAATGGGTTAAAAATGTCTCATAGCCTAATGTTGTACACATCTCTCCACATTTTAGTGGTGTATGTCAAAGAATGAAAGGCACAGAGCTGTATGTCCTGGTGCAAATGGAAAAATGTGTATAAAACAGCAAACAAAAGGTAGCCAAGACACAGAATATATTGACCTCCATTCATTGGAATCTGCTTTCCAGTTTCTGAAAGAGACTTGGGAACTCGATATTGAAAATACTGTGTACCCAAAGGCCAGGAACAGCTGGAAATAACATCTGTGCATGTGCTTCAGATACAAATCCAAATACACTTTTGAACTATAGAGAGACAAAGTTGACATAGACCAGAGACAATGTAGAATGATTTGCCGCAGACTACAGCACAGGTATAACACAAATGTATACAATGCTGTGAATGAATACACAATTCATACTCTAAAGAAAAGAAATTATAGTTGTTTCCACATAAATCCACTACCATGCTGGAGGAAAAACACACATGGTTTGTACATCCTAGCAATAAGTGCTGTTAGGTCTTTCTGTGTCTGGATAGGAATAAACATAACAGTACAAATACAGAAGCAATAAAGCATAACAAGATGTGCATTAATTGCAGGGGGTACAGAGGAGAGAATATGTAAATATGTACCTTGAGTGCATTTATGAGTTATGTAGTTTAAAAGCTGAGAGTTCAGCCACCAAGGACCATAATAAATTTAGCTTCAGAAATGCACAATCTGGCATGAGTTACTTCTAATAAAAAGCAGAAATGATATTTAACACAGGGAAAAAATGACCAACATGGTGCATTGAAAGAAGATCGTAGACATAAGAGTAGAAATTTGAGATGCTTGACAGCCAGTCAGGAGGATCTACCTGTGTCCAGGGTTCTAAAGATAACTTGTAATTTAATTGCATGCTATTAGGAAGCAATACAAATAGATAAGATACCTAATATAACTTCTTATAAGGAAACCATTATTTGCTATTTATATAGTACCAACTGTGTGCTAGATGCAGAGCAACATAATGTATGAAGACAAGGGCATAGATCCCTAGATTTCAATGGGAATTAGAGCCTAAATATCTTTGAGGATCTGGGCCAAGGTTCCTGTCCCAAAGATCTTACAGACCCCAAATGCAGGAAAGTACATAAGAATGTTCTTAAACTTTAGTGAGTATACAAGTGCTTTACTTAAGAGGGATGCTTAACTTTACAGGTGAGTAGTCCCATTTGAATTGAGTACCCCTTTTTTTTTTTAAGTACCACCTTTGAATTTATTTTAGCAGTGCAGGAAAACTAGTATATACTTTTTTGACTATTAGCACACATACTATGTAGTACTTCACACTACTTTGTTTCTACAAACTGTGCCTTGACTAGCCAAATAAATCTGGGGCATTCATTGCTTCCGGAGGTTGGTAATGGGCCTATGTGATGTCATTTCAAATTCTGCCCAGGTTGGTAATGTCTCTTTACCATGTGAAGATGAAAGGAACCTCTCAGTTCAGATCCTCAGCTGGCATAGTAGTAGTCTCAGCACCTTTGGTAGCACTCCCAGCACAGTGGAAAGAGTCTATAGGCATGGAGACTGATTGATCTCTCACTGCTACAGGAGACCCTTTGGGTCAGAGCCGAAGCACACTGGTGTCACTGTGCGGGAAAGGAAGCTTGCACTCTGGCTTGTGCTGTGCTTGTTCTGAAGTGAGCAAG
The DNA here is from genome assembly GCF_020497125.1 of Mauremys mutica. Classification (NCBI taxonomy): domain Eukaryota; kingdom Metazoa; phylum Chordata; order Testudines; family Geoemydidae; genus Mauremys; species Mauremys mutica. The sequence continues at coordinate 45,000,735 of NC_059081.1, read as the reverse complement.
AGGAATTCCGCCTCCAGGGTGGTCAATCAGCAGCTGTCAGCAGCACTAAGTTCAATTACATATTTTAAAGTGCTATGCATCAGTCTTTTTTAATGAGTGAATGTAGTGCTCGCTGAAAGAGCTATCGGACAGGCTAGACAACTGGAATCCTTGCTTTGTCCATACGAAAACCTACAGCATGGATGCTACAATGCAAGGTGTTCCACATTACCCCTGCCAAACACACTTCCATAGCTAGTCGTAATTCACTCTCTGTGTCCATTCTGTCCACTACATCTCTGCTCAAACTGCCTACTCAACAAGGCTCCTAGTTACTAGAACTGTGATGATGATGATACTTTGCACTGTTATAAATATCGTAGTGAGCCAAAGTCTTCACCTTTTGGCTCTTTGGTAATTAAATCAAAATGAACTGGTGATAGTCATTCAGCTTTTAGGGGACAAGTTTCCATCCTTATTTCAAAACTATGGTGTGTGCTTAGCAGGGCAGATGAGCAGGGCTGAGCGTGGGGGAAATCCCTACCTTTCAGTCTGGGTTTTTAAAATCATGTGGTCATGTACATCTGTCTTTTCTGGTTGGACACTGATTTTATATTACATGTTTTAAATGAAATGCTGAGGGGCCCCAATTCTCCACTCTGTTACCCCAGCCTAGCACCATGGATTTCAATGGAGCTCTGCTGGTGTGACAGAGACAAAGTAGGCCCATAAAGCATAATAGCACTCCCTGGCAGAGAAGAGCCTGTTTGTTTATTTGCTTATGAACACAGAGGGTGGAATCCTTTGTTTTCCTTTTCACCTCAATTTTTTTTTTTTTTGCTGAAAAGACGACAGTCACCAAAAACACCACGTTCATGTCTTATCACAGGAAGCATTTAGAAAATGTGCAGCAAGCAAAGCAATTACCTATTTATCAATAACAGATCTCTGCCCTGATCCCTGAAAGTTAAAGGGCCAAATTCTGTGGTGGTAATGACTTAATCAGAACTCCCACTGAAACTGATGGAACTTTTGCTTAAGTAAAGGCTGGGGAATTTTACAACCTAACCAAATCATGACATTATGAACAGAACAGCTACCTTTGCTAATATTTTAATGTTCTAAGATGTATTATTTTTCTGTCTTGTACAATTAGATCCATAGTACTGAGGCTGCCTGGCTCTAAAGAGTATGAAAGTGACAAATTAAACACTATAATATTTCAAAAATAGTTTGGTTTGTTTTTTTTAAAAAGACCCTGCTGCTTTGGTTGTAAAGGGTGTATTTGCACTATTTAGGAATGAACAAAGTCACCAAAACTCGGGTGTCTTTATAGCGTACCACATTGCATCATACCACCATTTATTTAATATAAATATATCCATATGTCATCCCATTCCTTAAAACAGGTTTCTTCACTTTTCAAAAGCTATTGATCCATCCTAAGTATTTTCAGGGCACCTATCAGCATATTAGCAATTAGTAATAAGCTTTGCTATGGAGATCTCCACTGTGCATTCATTACTGGGATCTACTCTGTGCCTGTTTAAGACTCCAGCACAAGCTGCAATTTCCATTGTCTCCCACACCTTTATCTGAAGGTACACTGAGTGACAATAGTCCACCCTGGAGGAGATGAGTGAAGGGATTGGTGTGGCTAGGTTCTCAGACAAGAGAAAGGAGGAGTAGGGTTCCTAGCAGGATGGAGGTGAAAGAAGGTATTTCCATTGTTCAAAATTTGGTTCTGAATCTAGTGAGCCCTAAAAGTGCAGTGGTAGAGGAAGATCAGTGTTTGCTAGCTTATGTTATACACCGTCTCACCAGCAACACTTCTGAGCCAGCTCTTAAGTCATCATGGTGTTAATATCTTTCAGGCATTGTAACATTTTTCTGACACTGCTGAGCACAACTGCAGGGCAGAAGACATACAGCTGCATGTCATCAGAGCTGTGTTGACAATGGAGCCTGATGTGTCTCAAACCTTTGACGCTGAATTATAAGCAGAAGATGAGAATAAACACCTGGATAAAAATGCACTGAGGTTCTTATAAAACCATTGATCCATATACAGAATGCCCAATGGAATCAATAGGGAAATATTTTGGCCAAAATTTCCAGACTTAGGTGTCAAAAGTTAAGCATGTAAATCTGTGTAAATATGTGGTCTCTTTCTAAGGGTTCTGAGCACACACATCTCCCATTACTGTCCTCTTGCAGACAAAGGGCCACATTTTGCTCTCAGATACATTGGTGTAAATCTGAACTGAATGGAATCCTGTTCCCTCTTGTATCTCTGCCCTCCCTTCTGTAGGAACTCAGGTAGGAAACAGAACCCACAACCCAAATATTTAGTCTAAGAAAGTCTATGACATGAAACTTAGGCCATGATTGTGATCCCACAGTGATTTAACTCCATTGATTGCAGTGGGGTTACTAGTGATTTAACATTTTGTAAGTAAGAAGAGAAACAGCCCCACAGGTCCAAAAAATCTAGTGTTACATTGTCATAAATCAGGCGTTACTCCATTGGTTTCAGCCTCACAGCAATGTAACTAGGAGAAAAATTTAGCCCATGAGGCTGCAAGCTAAGACTAAAGGTTATATGCTCTCATCACTGCTCATAAACAACTTCTACTGATGTGATGTGGGAGCATGGGTGGAGTAAGGCAGTAAATGGCCCATAATACTTATATGCTATATATTTGCATGATTATGAAGGCCTGATCCTGATCTCATTTAGAGTTTTTTAACATCAGTGTAACCCCATTGGCTCCTGAATTAGTCAGGTAGCAAAGCAGCAGAATTGGGCCATGAATTCAACGCAACTTTCAGACTATGGGCCAGATCCTTTGGCCCCACTTCCCCTGCCCTGAGCAGTGCCAAGCAGGTAGAAGATTCCCCAGGAAGAAGGAAATCCTCAGTGGCTTTGATTTAACTGTTTCAGTGCCATCCACTCCTGGTGTAGTGTGTGAGTAAGGGCAAAACTGACAGCATGAGGCACAGATGACTCATGCCTGCCAATAGTGAGGGGGCAGAGTGAGGGCAGCAGGCTTCAGCAGCGTTACTGAGCATGCTTAGTCCATGTACGCATGCTCAGGACAATCCAAGCAGCAAATCAGGGAGACGGGGCATGACACCATGACCCCTGCATGTCCCCCTCCCACATGTTGCCTCTGGCATGAGGATGATGGAGGAGAAGGGGGCCAGCAGGAGTGCACTGGGCTCCAGCTGATGCTGGCCAGTGTAATGCCCCCAACATAGGCGCTGACTCCATGAGTGCTCCAGGACTGGAGTGGGAACTCAGCACCCACCGGCAGCCAGCTCCTCCCCCTTTCCCCCCCCGCTGTGGATCAGCTGTTCAGTGGCATGCAAGAAGTGCTGGGGACAGGAAGAGGTGAGGGGAAAGGGCGGAGCGGGGGCAGGAAGGGGCAGGGGTGAGAGCTTGGGGGAAGTGGTGGGGTGGGAGTGGGGGTGGGACAGAGTGGGGGTCGAGAACCCCCTGGGATCTGAGTAAGTCAGCGCCTATAACGTAATGGTCCTCACCAGTGTTATGCCGGCTTGAATGGCACTCTAGGGGCCATAAGTTAGAGCCATCTTTGCTTCCCCCACCCATCAAATACCCTGAGCGTTGGCACTAAGCTCACATCAGCTGAATATCGAGCTCAAACTTTCACATTAGTCAGTTTCTCATAAAAACAGTTGGGGAAATAGCTTCCTCTTTCAATTTCTTAGAAAAAGGAAGAGGTAGAAAAGCAAAGGCACTACAAGATGAGCAACTTTTAGTTGTTGCTGTCTTCTGAGTCTGATCCATGCCAGCATTTAATACTTACGCTAAAGAGAGTTAAGTGTGCAGTATATGAAGTATCAAGGGTACTCTCATCTGATGTTTGCAGAGTGCTTGGCAGCTGTAGTAGTAACTTGAGCACACTTTTGAAGCAACAGCAGTTCCAATAGCTTGTGTCTCACCACAATCATCATAGTGTTGGAGAAGTATGGAAACTTCTGCTAGATTTAAGACACAAACAAAAGAGAGGCAAGGCCTTAACCTGTCTAATGACATTTGACTCCTACCCACCTCCCCAGTAATAAGAAGAAGAAGAAATCCCAAGCGACAAATAAGGTCCTTACAGCCAAAGTTAGTGCCAGGGACAATAAGTGAGCTGCTAATAGAGCATTTGCTATGATGGGCCCTGAACTTCTGCATTCCCTCTTCAAGGTCCAGAATACTTCCAGCCTCGTGAAACCCTGAAAAGTTAATCTCTTTCCCAGGGCAAGAGGAATTTTTGTGCCAAGAACTGGGTCTTGGGGACTGCAGTGGTTTTGGTTTCTTTTTCTGGCTTTGAGGAAGTTTCTAGGTTTATTTTTCTTTGCATTATCATGTGGCAAAGGTTCCCAGGGCTGAGAGTATGCATGTATTTAGTTGGTGATTATCCATTAATGTAATGGAGTTGTGTAAATCCAAATAAACAAACCTAGCATAGCGGCTTCCAAGGTGAGCAACTACTTTGATCTGCACAATTTTGGTTTAACCCAAAGATTGTTATCATGTTGTGCATCATTTGAAGGACAAAGAAAAAGTATCAACAGTGCCTTCTCAGACTGTTATTCTAAACCCAACCACACAGAGGAAGGGGAGAGAGGGGGAGGGAGGATGGATGGATATGCATTTGCTCAAGGCAATGGAATACCTTTTTAGGTCTTCCAGGATTGCCAAAAACAGTAAAGCATAATCCTATTTAATCATTATGCTGCAATGTTTGAAGGTGAGTATTACTTTACTAGGATCAATACATTCACAGCAAAAGGAGTTAAGATCAAGGAAAAAATTGAAGCCAAAAGAAACTAGCAACATAATCATAGCTGCACAACTGTGTTACCATGAGATGATCATTTGAAGCCTGCATTTAATCTCATGTATTGTTTTTTTTTTCAAAGTTGTGGCGTGCATGTTCCCACCAAGTGTCAGGACACAACGAAGCCTGAGCCACAGGTGCCTGCTATAGAATTCTGGCATTCGATAGATTTAGATCTAGTATGCCCTGGGGCATGCTCTGATTTAAAATAATTCATCTCCAAACAGAAATAAGGAACCAGGATCAAGTTGTAGATTACATGGCTCACTGCCCACCGGATTTCTCTTACAAATCCCTTGATACACTCTGTCTCGAGCAGGAGACTGTATGTGCCATAAGCTAGAAAGTCCTGGATCCCTGCAGTGCAATTTGTGGGACTTGGCAGTGATTCTGTAGGGATTCCAGCATTTTTGTAGAACTATGTTGGCTCTCGAGTGTAAATTTGAGCAATTTGCATAAATGTATAACCCTTTGCAGTTTGACTCTGTAATTGGCTTCAATAAAGGCCCTACCACAGGCAACACCTTAAGACATCTACAGTTTAATAGCTTCACGCCAGGTTCCTAATGTAAATGAATAGGGCAAAGAAAGCCTATACCTGTGCTGTGGTGATTACACAGGCCTCACTTTGAAGACTGCCTAAATCTGATGGTGCAAGACTTCCTTTACAAAGTGTGTGATTTACACTTTGAGGCCTGAAAAATCAATGGTCGCTTTAATCACTCAGTTAAAGCCTTTGCAAATCATTAGCAATTTGGTGTGTTTAAAATATTTAACCTTGCATCATAAGTCAATGTATTACGCTCTGGAATGGCTACTGGAGAAAAAGAGAGCCATATTAGTCCCTGATAGCTAAATAAGCAAATACACCTCTACCCCGATATAACACGAATTCAGATACAACACGGTAAAGCAGCGCTCCGGGTGGGGGTGGGGACTGTGCATTCCGGCGGATCAAAGCAAGTTCAATATAACGCGATTTCACCTATAACGCGGTAAGATTTTTTTGGCTCACGAGGACAGCGTTATATCGGGGTAGAGGAGTACATCATCAAAGTGGAAAGCCCCTTAGAAACCTACAAGTCACCTATGTCAGCTTTTCCTGATTTATAATGTTTAGCTGAGGTCACTCTTCTAGTAACAAAATATAAATCAAGTGCCAAGAAAATCCCTGTTCAGTTACACAGTAATAATTCACCATGACTTTCGCTGATTAGAATAAACTCTTCCAAGATTTGAGCATTGGAATGGAACATGGAGAGTAAGGCATAAAACAACTCCAGTGAAAGACAAATTGTTATTTAAAGCACCTTAACAGGACTTGGCTAATTTCCAGATGGCAGATATGCATGAATGTGTATTTAATCCAGGCAGTTTAATAGTTAATCTAGTAAAAAAATCAGGAAAAGATTTACTGAGAGCCAATCAGGGCTGAGATTGGAGACAGCCAATCAGGGCTCAGCTTGGCCATATATAAAGGCTGCCTGATGAGCAGGAGGCAGTCTGTCCCAGACCTTCATTGGGGAAGGTCTGTCTCCAGAGCAGGAGATTAGCACCTGGGACAGCGCAGTGCTGGGCAGGCTCCGGGGAGCAGAAGGGAACTCCAGCCCACTACCTGCCAGGCTGCAGACCCTGAGGGAAGAGCCTAGCTGGTGCAAAGGGGGCCAAAGGGGAAGTGGCCCAGGGACAGCTGGACAAGGAGAGAGAAGGAGGGCAGGGAAGCTGCCACTAAAGGGTTGGGACCCAGAGTAGTGGGAGGGCCTGCTTCCCCCTTGTACTGCACCTGGCCATGAAGTAGGGTGGCCGAAACAATCCAAATAAACTGCAACTGGCCCTTGAAACAAGGGGATAGACTTTGGAGGCTGTGGTTGGCTGCTGAGGCCAGTGCAAGGACTGTTGCTAAGCCCCGCCCCCCCAAAGGGGGTGAGGAAGGATTAGGGGGCACTGCCAGAGGGCAGTGTCCTGAAGAGGAAGACACCGGTGAGGAACAGATGACGGATGGGACAGCACCAGCAGAGGGCACTCCCCATGGACTGAGCTAATTCCTGGAGGTAACCAGCAGGAGGCGCCACAGTGGTGAGTCCCATCCCTGTCACAGCCTTCTTGGCAACAGGGGCCCACTGACTCATATCCAGCTTCTCGTCCACTGCTGTAACCCTTAGGTCCTTTTCTGCAGAACTGCTGCCCAGCCACTCAGTCCCTCGTCTGTAGCAGTGCATGGGATTCTTCCGTCCTAAGTGCAGGACTCTGCACTTGTTCTTGTTGAACTTCATCAGATTTTTTTTTGGCCCAATCCTCTAATTTGTCTAGGTCCCTCTGTGTCCTATCTCTACCCTCCAGTGTATCTACCATGCCTCCCAGTTTAGTGTCATCTGCAAACTTGCTGAGGGTGAAGATATTGAACAAAACCAGCCCCAGGACCGACCCTTGGGGCACTCCACTTGATACTGGCTGCCAACAAGACATGGAGCCATTGATCACTACCCATTGAGCCTGATAATCTAGTTAGTTTTCTATCTACCTTATAGTCCATTCATCCAGCCCATACTTCTGTAACTTGCTGGCAAGAATACTGTGGGAGACAGTATCAAAAGCTTTGCTAAAGTCAAGGAATAACACGTCCACTGCTTTCCCCTCATCCACAGACCCAGTTATCTCCTCATAGAAGGTAATTAGGTTAGTCAGGCATGACTTGCCCTTGATGAATCCATGCTGACTGTTCCTGATCACTTTCCTCTCCTCTAAGTGCTTCAAAATTGATTCCTTGAGGACCTGCTCCATGATTTTTCCAGGGACTGAGGTGAGGCTGACTGGCCTGTAGTTCCCCTGTCAAGGCAGGCCTACGCTATCCATCTGCAAAGCCTTGACCTGAATAAGATGATCAAAATTCTTCTCTCCTATATCCAGGTTTCCCTTCTCATCCATGCTTTGCCTTGGCTGTTGTTTCAAGGCAATTGTTTTTCAAACTAGACTATTTTTATTTGATATCATTGCATTTTTATTGGTACTGTAGCCAGCTGTCAATATTCCTGTGACAGGGTATGCCAGACACTCAGAGCTCCCTGCTGGAGGCCTCCTGGCCCTGCCACACCTTCCCCAGAAACGGCCGGGGAGAGGGTCCTCTAAACTGCCTAGAGTGGCTGTGTCCCACATAGCCAATCAGGGTCCAGCAGCTTAGTATAAGAAGAGCTGCTGGAGCTGGAGCATGGATGGTGTGTCTGGCTGATGGAGCTGCAGAACCCCACCCAGGCAGTGTTGCCAGAAGCTGTGGAGCATGAGAAGGAGTCCTGGTTGCTGGGACTCCATTAGGGCCAGGCCCTGAAGTAAGGGTGAAGATGGTGCATGGAAGTGGCCCAGCAAATTAGAGCACTGGTATGACACAGTAGATGGCTGCTACCTACAGGTTCCCTGGGCTGGGACCCGGAGTAGTGGGTAGGCCTGTGTCCCTCCTCGCCCCACCCATTAGCCACCGGGGGAAGTGATCTGGACATTGAGGTACCCCAGAGGGGGAACTGAACTGTAGTGGCCCATCTGGAGAGCTGTGACCAGAAAGGCCCCAACAGGCTGAAGACTTTGTTTCCAAGGAGGGAGCCCTCGGGCACTACTCTATCCTGGAGCAGGGGAAAACTGAGAGAGAGGGCAGGCATATGCATTTGGCCAAGGGGGTGCATGTGATAGGTGTGTGCACCCCGTTACAATTCCAAATATCGTCTCTCTTTTCTGGGATAAAGATATACCCAAAGCAGATGGGTGTACAGTGTTAGGTGGGATGGTCAGACCAGTACCCAAAATGTTTTGTTTTTCCCATCCTCTTGTATTTATAAGAATATTTTTACTAGTGTAGGTTTCAAACCTGTTTTATGAGAATGGGTGAGATGAGTATTGTGCTGAAGACCTCTATTTAATAAGGCTGTAGCAGGGTCTTCCCATTCTGAACAAATTAAAAAATACTTTTTAACTGAATTTAGTGCTTATGGAGGATGACAGACTGACAGCTGTGAAGAATAAAGCTTTCTGCTTACTAGGAGGCCAGGTAATGCAAAGGCAACAGGAGTGCAAGCTTCATCACACCATCCCATCAATAGGCCTCAACCTTGCTTTGGAGAGAGTCCCTCAGGAGCCATTCAGTTGCCACGCCCATGTAGGGTTACCAGATAGCAACTGTGAAAAAACAGGATGGGGGAGGGGTTATAGGTGCCTATGTAAGAAAAAGTCCCTTTAAAAACAGGACATCTGGTCACCCTATGCCCATGGCAAACTGGGCCTGTCTGCTGGCCCTGACAGCAATTGTGCTCTTATCCATGCCCACTAGGAACCCCACGAAGCTTGGCTATCACACAGCCAACATACGGAAACAATTTCCAGGCAGTGCTTACTAGGTATCATTGAACTGGTGACCTGGAGGTGAACCTTGCACTATCCCATTACAAATTACCTGAATCCCCAGCCTTCTACAGGCAGCTTTTCCTTCCAAAGTTATATTTTATATTCTATTTACAAAAAAGCATTTGGAAGGAAAGGCATGTAAGCTCAAGTACCTTGGCTTCTATAAAGCTCATTTCCAGGAGAGCCAGTGTGTTACATAACTTCAGGTGCTGTCAAGTATATGGCTCTAAACTGTGTTACGCTGACATCTAGTGGAGATTTATTTCATCTAACATGATAAAACTGCCAATTATTCTAAAAGAAAAGCTCTTACAACTTGATTAATCCCAACAATGGGGAATCTCCAGGGAAAGCCTGTTCTGAGCAAAGGCAAAACCTTCTAACCCTTTCCCCACCTCTGATAAATAACTAAGTAGCCAGAGATCTCTCTTTCTTCCTGACTCACAGAAACCAAGAGCAAATAGTAGGATTATCCCCCTCTCCCTCCTCCCACCTCTCCCCCATATTGTATGGGGAGTTTCTGGCTTTTCCCTTTCTCCCTTCATGTGCACTGGGGCCACAGGGCCTTCCTTCTCAGCCCTGCATCCCTAGCATATTTGGGGGTGGGGTGGAGAAGTGGACTTGGCCATTCAAATACTCCCTCAAACTGGGAATGTACAGACAGGTACTCTACCTATGACTGAAACACCACCGTCTATGATGCCAGTATGTGAACCTCTCAGTGCCCTTATTAACTAACCCCACCCCTCCCCAGCCCGCTCACTGATCAGGATGTACCTGACATGCCCCAGCATGTAATGTTATTGTAACCCCCACCCACATGCTCAAAAACCTCCAACCTGGTCTCTTAAAACAAAATGCTGTTTTGTTTTTAGATGGTAACTTATTTTTTACAATCCCCAGATCACTTCCTGGTGGAAGCCAGGAGATGCTTTGAAAGCTGATATCTACCTGGTAAAGCAGTGGACAAAGAGCTGATGGGACATTGCCAGAGTTCCTCACAATTCCTCAAGGAACCAGGTGAGGTGGAGGTAACAGAACTTCTCTTTCCCTTTCACAACCATGTGGAAATGAGGTGTTGGCAGGGGCAGGTGGCCATTTCTAAAGCACTTCACTAAAAGTGACAAGGGAAGAGCCTTCTCCTAAATGTGCCAGGAACAAGGTTCTTTCCCAGCCGGTAACAAGAAGCCAGACCCTCCAAAGGTGTTTAGGATACTCCCATCACAGCACCGAGGAAACAGGCCAGTCTGCAATTGCTACAGGAGTGTCCTAAGTCAGTTAGAAATCACCCTTTCAGCTGATTAAACAACTGTTGTTGAGGGGCTCTGATGAGAAGTCTCTTTCAGTCCTCATCACCTAGGCTGAAGCAATGAAATTGAACTATGTTGGGTTAAAAGAGAGGGCTTCTCAGGACTGTAGAGGGTCCCTGTCAGAAAATGAACTAAGCCTAGTGCCATTCAGAAAATCCAGCTTCAAGGCCAAAATGTTCAAATTGGGCTGTGTAAAATTCTGAATGGATGGCCTTATTTACGCACATCTCCCAATGAAGTTAGGTCTGAAACTTTGATATAAAACTCATTAATGAGAAACTTACAAAATATTTCATTTAGTTGTGCAACTTCCATGAAAGTTCAGGGGATCGACAGGACTATGAAGACCAATGTTTGATTTGTCCTAGCTTTACTTTTTAATGCAAAGTTCAGTGTATTTTTTTTTAATCATCATCACTTTTTTTCACATAATGGCCAGCTTCATATTATTATTTTTTGACTCATGTCAGTGAAAATCCATAGCAAAGCTAACAACCTTTGGATTTTGCTAGCTATCTAGTCAGTGTATTTGACTGCCTCTGACACCTTTCATGTTCAGGACTGCAAAGCAAGTAGTCTCCATATCTAAGTCAAAAATATATCTCAAGAAATATAGAAATCTGCCTAGTTTTGATCCCTCACTTAATACTACTTCCCTTAAAACAACAATCCATTTTCTGGTTTAATTTTCCTGAGCTATTTTAGAAATGCTTGGATCAAATATTATACTGCAGGCAATACAAAATTGTGGTATGTTCGGTGAAGGTAAATTAGTTGCTTATGTTATAGACCAAACTAGATAAACATCTTTGCAAAAGGTAACTCATAGCATAATCATCAAGGAAAACTGCTATGTAATTTTGATTTGTGCTCTAACATAAGGGAAATAATTCAAGTCATATTCCATTAAAATATCTACTAAAACTATTTGTGCATTTAAAAGGTAGATTATATGAATGTGTTTCTTAGTGCCATTAAATCCATAGTTATAAAACAGTTTAACTGGAAATCAACAATGGTACTACTGAATTAAAATAAAAATGTTGTTGCATATTTGTAACAAATAATTCTGATAATGAACAGTTAGCATATTTAGCTCCAGCAAAAAAACTGAAAAAAGAAACATAAAATAGCAAGTTGCAGTCTGATCCAAATTTTCATAAATATAAAGGACATCTAAAGTACTGGAATATACAAGTACAAAGACAGGCTGCTGCAATCACTGGCTGAAAATAATCCCACCACGCACAATTGTACTTCAGCAGTTTCATTTAGCTTCTATTTATTGTCCCTATATATCCTTTCCTACTGCTGCTGAGTGGTTCCTCAGATAAATCTTAGATCACTGATGTCTAACTCAACGGTTTGCTTTGGGGATATGTCCAGTTGGTGCATACCGGAAAATGGTCTCCCACAGGACTGAGGCTCACCCTTATTAGCTACCTATATCAGATCCCAAAAATCTCATCTATGATAGCTCATTCAGTAGAGCCTGGAATTTTTGCCATCTGGAGCTCCTCTTGAAATGATGACCTGCCGTTTATTCTGTAGAGAGAGACAAAGCCCAGATTGATGACATGAGCTGGCTGCTGTTTTCACCTGGGCCATGCAGAAGCGGGTTGATAACTTGCTATCAGGGACCCTTTCTGTGCAATGCAACCTTCCCAGCATATGTTGTTATTACTTTGTAAAGAACATATTACCCCTACAAACAGCCAGTACCAGAAAAATACAAAATCTCCCTTCTGGATTTCCTGGCGTTCCTTGGAGAGCTAATGCCCATTTGACAGACAACTGCCACTCAGTGGTGGATTAGCCACTGGGGCAACGGGGCCCAGGCCCCAATTGGAAAGGCTTGGTGCCCTGACCCGGTCCACCTGCCCACCCGCCCAGCGCTCCTGCACCCGCTTCCTGGCAGGAGTGCTGGGGGGCTGCAGGCAGAAGAGGTAGAGAGGAGCCCCCACTTGCTCTGGCCCAGGGCCCCACAAAAATGTAATCCATCTCTGCTGCCACTCAATTTTGTATCTGGAGTTAGGGATAATGACAACAGGCACAGTTGCAGGATGTGTTAGGGCCAACAATGGTCCAGCTCCTTGTTTACTGAAATTGCTGCACCTCAAGCACAAAAGTGCAGTACTACAAACATTCTAGCAATTATCACTCACCTCCACAGCTGGTCAGGGTATTCTGAGACCTCCAGCAAAGGTTGATAATGGCATTTTATATCTGCAACAGACAACTCCAAAAGCAACTCCAGAGATGCAACATTTTATAATATCTGATTTCCTATCTATGACAAAGGTTACATAAGTACTGTAGTATTTTTATAGATCAGTAGAATCCCATCTTTCTCCTACTACAATTACTGCTTTCAAAGCTGTTGTATTCTGTATGCATGGAATCCACTTCTCCCATATTCATCTCCAGTAGTCAGGCTGTATTGAGGACAAGCAGGTGGGTTGGAGATGTGCAATCCATCCTCCAACCCACAGCCAAGGTGTGGGGATGGGAGACAATGCTCTTAGCGAGAGGCAGAAGTAGCTGCTGCTTCCCCACACAAGTTGAGCCCAAGGGACTCTGGGGCCACAGGATTAATGTGAAGTGTAACTTCAGTTGCCAGCTCCTTGGCCCTCTCCCTTGCAGCTCTGTGGTGGCCTATGCAGGATCAGCAGGAAGCCCTTTGGAGCTGCAGAGATATGCAGGTAAATGTTTAGCTAAATCATAAATCCCTTGAACAAGTATGTCAATGCACCATTATAAGATGACTGTGAAGGGCAGGATTGTGACTTGTTCTGTACCCACCTCACAAGTCACAACATGGGGGAAGGGGGGAGACCCTCCTGGGGCTGCAGTTGTTCTCTTCTCCCCCCCTCCCCCAGGTAGGCTGGCAAAGGGCAGAGCCTTGACTCTACCCTGCATGATGCTCTCCCAACACAGCTGAGCCAGTGCAGAGTGAGAACAAATCTGCACCAGCTAACAGGCTAGCACAGACCTCTTCCTAGAGGGAGGAAGGAAGGGAGCAGATTGTGGCTGTGAGCTAATTCAGTCTCAGGCCTGCTTGTGGGGCAGTGCAGCTCCGGGCCGATTACATTCTCACAATCTAGCCTCAAGTGATGTATTTCTGATCATCACAGAGCATTATGGCCTACACTGTATTTGAGCACATTCCTTTTAGCTAGCTGATGTTTTACAAGGATAGATATCATAGACCAGGAAACTGCTGTCTTATGAATAATTCAGGAGCTTCTGTAAATATACAAATAAGGATATTTTAGTATATCAACAGCTTTCTGTTCCTTTAAATCTATCATTTTTTCATGGGAAACTGAATACTACAGTATTTCTGAAAATGCCCTGGGCATAATTTAGAGCAGCTCCAAAGCTGCTCTAAGTTATGTTGCCTGCAGGCAGAGGTGGTGACTGTAGTGGACAAGAAGCTGGCAGAGTGCAAATCTCCATTTGCCCTGGCATGCACCTTTCTTTCCCTCCCTGCCCTCCAACAAGCTCATGCTGAAAGGGGTGGCACAAAACTGCCTCTACTAGTTCCCTGTGTGAGGATTTCCTGTGATGGGGAATCCCTGACTGCCCCGTTAGGGTAGCTTTCCAAATGGTGCAAAAGAGCTGGAACTAGAGCGCTCGTTGAGCTCATTGTGTTTTACTTGCAAATCATGTAGATTCTGGAGAGGAAACAGAAGGTCCAGAAAAGGAGGAGGGGGAATTTTGAAATGTTAAATATGTTTTTTGCCAAAATGTCATTTGTGTTGACATTTTCCAGCCAGCACTCATAGCTGGGGATAGGAAATCAGAGAACTGGATTTTTAATAATAAAAGCATGCATAGCTACAGTGATTTGCCAGGAGAGATTATTAGCACTAGGAGAGCTAAGAAAATGGATTGTTATACACTTCAACTTCTCGTTTGATTTAGCATTTCAAATTGGCTGTAGCAGTTCTTGGATACCGTCAGGACTGGAGGAGATTTCTCCCCAACCCCAGGGAAACAGACACACGTGCTCATTTAACAACTAATTGATTTATTTAACAGTACAAATTTTCTTTCTACTGCTTGGTTTAGCAGAGAGAAGTTGAGAAACAAAATTAGCTTATTTTTAAAGTTTAAATGTTTACACAAAACCAACCTTTACTTCAGTAAATATAAAATTTACACACACAAACTACATTAAAAAGAACAGAATCATGACAAACCAACAAAAGGATGGGAATTCAGAGAAAAGGACCAAATGTCTAGGAAGGATAGAATGGGGCAATGTTAAGAAGGCATTCCACCTGTACACCTAGGTATTTGAAGTCTGATGTGTGATATGAAACCAAGTACATTAAAATAAGAATTACATCTCTTTTATAGCATATCTTTTGTGATTATAAATATCTGAATTCTGTAGGTCACATATTTAACATGAGAAATATATATTTTGCCCCTTATTGGAAATTCAGTGGAGTGTTGTACATGCATTCTTCTACGTACAGTGATCTTCAAGGTCTTTGAAGTCTCTCTCCAGAGTTTAGTTATCTTTTGTATGTAGCATCATTCCTTGGTTCTTAGAAGCATATTTCTTTGCCAATATGTATTATTTCTCACTACGTACAATGCTGTAGTGAGAAATTAAGGTTGCGTTCAGCAGTGATTCCCAGTACTTTGTTCACTTGCACTAGTTTATTACCACACTAAGATCTCCACTGTATTGGCCAGTTCCCTAACTCTTACTCCCTGTTGCCTTTCACAGCTCAAGCTCCAAATCCACCTCACAGCTCCTAAATATATCTAGTTAGAGATATATGGGATATATAGTCTTTTGAGCCACCTTGAGGAAACTGTACAAATATTTAGAGCAGAGCAAATGACACATGCTAAAGGCCACCTGACCCAAGAACAGGGATTTAACAGTGATAATTAACTTTAGATAATCTTTAAATTCTTCCACTGCTTTGATACTAAAACCTTGAAATTCTGCTTTCTATACATTTAATGTACAGAACATCTTAGTCATGGAAGAGCTACGTCTCCAAAAACACAAGGCCACATAGGAGAGAATTACTTTTAAAACAGGAGCCAATTCGTCAGTTAGTTTTAAAGGGATCAATGAGCACTTTAGCTGTACTCTATTACTCAAGGGTCATCACTACAGTGATCAACACCCTAAAGAGAAAATTAGTGACTGTACTTTTCAAACTGTATAGAACATACTTGCATTTTTGTTGCACACAAGATTTCCTGGTGAGAAGCCTAAGTCTCTTCTAACTTTCAGTTTCACTTGCAGTAATGCACTTCCCCACAAGTGTTTCCAATCTCTTATCATATCATATAATCCCTGCCTAAATCTCCTCTATTCCCTTTTTTCCCAGAGAGCTGACAAAGCATCCAAGTGGGCTTTGGAAGACTCTTTTCAATGGACAATAGCAGTTCTCTGGCTGGGCGAGCCACATTTTTGCCATTAAAATTAAGAAATGAAGCTTCAAGCTATCAAGAGCCTGGCCCTGCTCCAGTTGAACAAATTAATGGAAAGCTCAGATTGACTATTATGAGAGCACGATTGGGCCCATATAATGTATCCACAGTAACTGCCATAGCAACCTCTCACTAACTGCTCTCATTTTAACTTAAATAACCTTGTTAGTTTAAAAAAAAAAAACCAAAAAAACAGGAAAATATTTTCTGTTTAAAAAAAATCCACTGGAAAATGTTTACTTTTAAACAATCCATAGGTATACATTTAATAGCAAACCTTTGCTTGTGTATATTAATTTACCAGATGATCCATCGGGACCTGTGATACAATAGCTTTGCATCACTGTTATATTTAAATTCACTCCCATTCTAATTTAAATTAGGAAAACAAAGAAACTGCTCCTTGGGGAACATGTTTATTGTGTTTGAGATGATACACTGGGTGCTCTCTGAGCTACAAAGGGGAAAAGGAAATCCTTTCATTACAAACTGACAAAGGTGAAAGTTAAAACAGTTTTCACAACAGCATGTACCACATATTGGAAATAGATCTGGGTTTAATACAAATGACATAATTCCTAGTAATCTACAGCTACCTTTAATAACTTCATACAGATAATGAATTAGGCTAAAATGCACTATAATATTTGGTTGACTTCAGGAACAGTATCCTTAGTACATCACAAAATACATTTTGATATCCCAAAGAAGCAAGACTTGCAAGTAGGCTTTTTAAACATAACTAAACTACAGCTACAAAGTTCTACTCCTGATAGCATTTACCTTTTTTAGGGGGCAGAATCCCAGTCTTCAAAAGGATAAAAGCAGAGAGTAGAATCAGTATAACATATACACAGAAGTCCGTATTGTAAAGGCTATAAAGATTTGTTGCACACTGTAAAGTTGCCTCCTGCACCCTCACAGAGCACAAGTAGTTTGTCATTTATGTTGCATATCTCTTGGTCCACTGTCTGGCTATCCTGTCATGTTCTGCTCTGTTGGTCAGGTACTGAGTGGCTATGCTTCCGACCAGAGGATCAGCTGTAATGGTTTGGGGTAAAAGGAGAGGAAGATAGGGAAGAAAAACAACATCAGAAATCGTTCTATTAAAAAAGGAAACACTTTAAAAATTACTTGCTTCCCAGTACACTCTCTTTGTTAGGCCAGAAAATGCTAGGCTTTGTAGCGGAGGTCTTGACACACAAGCCATTTTCAAGAACAAACACCTAAAGCAGAATGAATAGGAAGGATTTTAATCTGTTTTGATTATCTGCAAGCGCCAACATTTAGTTTATTTAAAAGACAGACAGACATCTGTGTTAAAATGTTATAGCTTTTCATTTTAGCTGACTGTCTGAACAACAGCTACAGGCTAGGAGTTGTGTAGAACTAGAAGCAACCCATGAGCCATTTGTGTCTGGAACTGCTTGATATTATGCAATGTATATATAATTTCACACGTTTAAAATGTTAAACTTAAAAAAAGAAACTTCACATGCCACGGGAGGCCAAACTGCTCCTGTGCAGATTAACACATCACCAGTCAGAGGTGACAAAAGCATGGTCTGAAAGATTTCCTCATGACACCCTTAAAAGAACAGTTGGTTACTTCCAAGCTAAATTTTCATACAGTCGCACCAGACTCTACCGCCTCAACTGGAAGCCCATTCTCTGTAAAGAACCTCCTCACTGGTCCCTCAGAGTATGTCTACACTGCAAAAAAAACCAGACCCATGCAGCGAGGTGCAGGTATTCAGGCCCCAGCAGGGCAGCACCAGGGAAAGAGCTCTCCCCCAGTCTCATTCAATTTGAGCTCTGGCTCCCTGCCCCCGTCAACTCACTCCCAGCTCAACCCCTTTACCAACTTGAAATAAAAGAGAAGGAAAAGCAGGGGAGCTGAAATGTTGTTTGTTTACAGGGATAGGATACACCATTAACACTTCACCTTCTTTGCTTTCCCCTTTCCTTTATTTGAAAACGTCAGAGTGTAGCTTCAAATGAACAAACATGAAAACTTAGATATTTCATAGAGTAACTGTATGTACTAATTTACAGCATTTTTTTATGAATGCAAAGTGCTGGATGCATAGTGCTGTGTATAGTAATGAATTCAAGGCTCTTTCATGATAAAACCCTTGACCAAATCCTGCTCCCATTTAACCTAGTGTAAATCCAAAATAAATCCATTGATTTTAAAAGTATTGGGCCGTATTCCTTCCAGTTTCACGGTCTTGGAGTTGTTTGAAACAGTCACCTCTTACAAATTTTCATTTTATTCTCTTCCCCTTCCCTCCCCGCAAAATATATTTAAGGAGGCTGAACAGGAAGCTGTTTTTCATATAGTGGTCAAGTGGTTAAGGCAATGGACAGGGAGTCAGGAGATCTGGGTTCTGTTTCTGGATTGTCCACTAACCGGCTGTGTACGCTTGAGCAAGTCATGTCAACTCTCTGTAACCCCATTTCCTCCTTCTGTAAAATGGGATAATGCTATTTACCCTCCTTAAAGACGGATCAGTGAAAAGAGCCATATGAGAGCTAAGGGCTGAAGTGCAGATCTTGGCACTGCCTATGCAAAAGCTAGAAAATCTATTACAGGGAGCAATCTTGCCATGATACAAGTTTAGATGGATTTAAATAAAACAAGGGGTTTTAATCTCTAATCTCAAACATCTATTTTAAAAATGACAGAATTATTCAGTAGAGAATCATCTACTGAATTACTTTTTGCAGCAAATGAGCAAGAGTTCATGCTTGGTACATTTAGAATTTGCTTACCAGGATTGCAGTCTGTCAAGAGAGAACAAATAGACAGCAAAACCTTTGAAATAGTCAAAGCAGGGCTCCAGTTGTCTTTCAGAATATCCAGACAGATGACTCCCTGACTGTTGATGTTGCAGTGGTAGATTCTGGTACGGAAAGTAACCTAAAGTTACAGACAAAAATCATTAAATGCTATCTATGAATAGCCTGTCCCTAGCTTTTGGGTAGCAGAAGTTTTGAAGGATGCACTCTGAATGGAGCAGAACTTCTGCAGAGACCTTTCTCGTTCACTGCGTATTTTGTAAAATGCACTTATTAAAAAAGTGCACATTTTGCTTCATTCATTGTAACTCTGCGGGAGCCTTGGCCTCATTCACTGCACATCTGGTAGGTAAATCACTTTTATACAGACTCTTTGGCATGCACATAGTCATACATAGTACTACAAATACAGCGTGTATTCAGTATAAATATTATATTGTGTTTGAGTAACAGTTTGATCGTGAGCAAGACTATATTACAATTATTGCAATGCATACATATGAAAAAATGGCTTGCATGTGTAATCTTAGCTTTGTCTTTTCCTTAATTTTCTGTACCTAACTGTGCAACCTTAGTATCTATTTAAATATTGCTTTTTAGGGAATGTATAGCTATTGTCATCTTCAAAGCATTTTGCATACTAAATCATCATCACATCCCTGTTAGGCGGAATTACTATAACACATTTCTACTGCAGTAAGTGCCATCATCCTTCTGTTTTAATTGATTTCAGATTAATATTCGTATAGTATGAAAATGGTTTCTGTACAGAAACAAAATGAGTGAGAAATATTTCAATGCATTAGTTGCAGAAGGCACAGTTTATGCCAGAGATGAGTAAAACATCCATTTTCATTTTACTGTACTTTGGGGGAGACATCTCAATGTTTCATGAAACTCACTCAACTCACATAATAGTATAATCTTGATGTGGAATTAGAAATATTCTGCAAAAACTCTTCGTCATTCCATGAAAACAAACTTATGTCAAAGAACATTATGGTTTCTGTTTTGTGCTTTTTGGGAAGGCTGAGAATGCATTATTCTTTATGTTGTGCCCCAAGGAACCAACATACATAAATAAATAAAGATACTTCAATGTGCAGTGGCAGTCAAAAGGGCAGATCTAATCAGTTTCAGTTACACTGACATTTTTTAATAATGGATACTATCATAGGATTCTTAGCCAACTGGAAGGTACAATAACATTTTTTTTAGTTGAATTTATTCAGTTCTAATATCCTTACTTTTTGTTACTGATTGCTATGAAACTTATGTGTAAAGAGAAGATATCTTTTATTGGAATTAGTTTTTCACCTATTTCTAGGGCTACCAGATAGCAACTGTGAAAAAAGGGGACAGAGGTGGGGAGTAATAGGTGCCTATATAAGAAAAAGTCCCCCAAAACAGGACCGTACCTTTAAAAACGGGACATCTGGTCACCCTACCTATTACTCCTGACCAATTACTTTATAATTATCACTCAATTGACCACTAGGAAAGTTGGGGAAAAAACCAGTATGAATTGTGAAGCAGACATATTTCTTGAAATTGTTTGCCAAAATTTTCAAAGGTGGTTTTAGGGCATCTTTTAGGACATCTTAAAGGAGCCTGATTTTCAGAAAGTACTGAGCACTCATCTGAAAATCGAGGCCTTTCTCCAAAAATCACTAGTAATTTTTTAACATCTTGGTTACTATAAATAAAAACCTTACCCTTACCTTTGGTGGCTTGAATGGATAATCAGATGAAAATGTGATATCCAGGAAAAAAACACCGCCTTCATATACAGAACCTGGGGGTCCAAGTATAGTGGATCTCCATTCATAAATGTTATCTCCTTTAGGGCCAGCACTATTTTGAGAGAGAGAGAGAGAGACTCAATTGTACCTTTGTGAATAACATCTGCAGTGATTCACTTTTTACCAGTTATGTTTAATATCAATCATTTACATGACTTTAGCAGGTGCCAAGCTTCTCATTGACTTCAGTGGGGGATTATTGCTTAAAACTAGGCATTGTACATAGGTACCTAGCTGAATCAGGACCTTACTCCTTTTGAATGTTCTGGCAATGTGGTGGATTCATTGGACTATCACTGTATTAAACACAATTCCCATCTTTGTGTTTTGGAGTATTTAGCTGCAGTAGGCTTCTGTGTTCTGTCCTCCCAGTTACATGGAACATAAATATAAAAAAAATTATACCTCACACCCACTCACTGGCTCGGGGGCATTAGAAAAAAATTGTCACAATTTATATTAAGGGCACATTTATGAATAGTTTATAAAGGGTTAATATAATAAACAATTAATAGATGTTTTGATAAGTGGTTAATTGATTTAGAGATTGTTAGGCTCCAACAGGTGAACAGATTGTTTGTAACCATGGCTTACAGCCATCTGTAAACACCATCTATGGATGTGCTTATACCCAACTGTAAAATATACTACTCTAGTCTGTAATATCTATTAACCATTTATAAAATTATTTATAAAAGTACCTTAAAGTGTGATTAACAAGTGTAGTGTTGAGCTGTTACATGTTTACTGTCACTTGTTTAGGATAATATAGAGTAAAATTTTGTACTCCCTACACTGGAAAGTTTAAGGTTCTCTTGTGGGGGAGGGTGATAAGGAATTTAATCTATTGTAACACAGCACCCCCAAATTAATAGGAACCCCCATATTTATATATTTGTTACTACATGCTGTATATTTTTAAAATGGTTATATTACAGATGTTTTCCTCAGGAAGGAAAGAGCATGTTATACAAATTTTCTAGCAACTGAATTGATGTCAATATTACAAAACCGTTTATGAAATAATGAGCTAGCACTTTCCCAACTGCTGGGATGTTAGAATTAATGCTATAAAAATGTGAGAGTCCGTCTACATCCCTTCACAAATATCCAAAACAAAACCCTTTCTCCATAAAGCAGGCATTGATTTCAAAAATATAAGTAAGCCTCTACAAAACCATAATTTAATGTTTTGATTTTACATTTGCAGATTCCTCTCTTGATGAGATCCGCGCTGATGGCTGTGCAGAGTAACATAGCTTGAGAAAGTGGCAATACGAGCTCTCAAGTCTTACTATAAACCAGTTTCTTGCCTGCTTTAATACACGGAAGAGGAACTTTTTCATCATCACCATCATGCATCCACACATCCTATGTCATAAACATGGAAGCATTTTTAGTCTTAAGATGGCATTCAAGAGAGAGCCAAATGCTGATTTTAACTATGAATTCTCTTCCAGTTATAATTCATAGCTTCTTCCTTTTTGTTAATCAGTGACTGTTTTATGTATTAAATAATTAGTCTGTTTGAGGCCTTTTCTTTATATTGCAAAAATAATCAGGAATTCTAGCTAGCATTTTTAAATACATTTTAAAAATAATCTCCGGTGCTATTGTAGCTATTGTCCCTTTACCAAAAATAAAAGTAGAGAACTTCCAGGTTATAATTCTTTTCTTTGTTGAAAAGAAATATTAAGGATAAAATTGGGGCCTGTAAACCCAGACACGTGTCCTTTTGATTTGTATTGCACGTACAAAGGAGTTAACAAAAACTGCAGATAAATTTTAGAAGAAAAAGTGAAAACTGTGGAGGAGGCTGCCAAGCCATAGTTCTTAATGTTGCAGTAAATTGTTTGTACCTCACATCGCTACTGTAGATTATTCCATTCATGCTTTCTAAAAAGCAATTAGCATAAGAACTAAAAATACTGGAGCAATAATGATAATATTTAAAACCCACCCAGGCCACTGAAAAGTTTTAATTAATTCTTGATATTCATCAGGCTTATCGCTAATTAATATTATGCTTGGAAACTAAATTTCTATGAAGCGATTCAATTTCAGCATTAGTTGACTAATGGTTATTTTATAGTCTAATGCAGAGGCTAGTGTTCTTGCCTCATGTGTTAGCTACCTTTCTCTCACACCACTCTAATAACTGGATGGCATTCAATCAGATTAATGAAATAGCTGAATTACAAGAGCGACATATTTCAGCCAAATGAATCAGTCACAATTAAGTACTGCTATGGGGTCTAGCTTTGAGCCAATCTGGTATTCACTCACCATCTCGGAACAAGGCACCTATCAGTTAATAGCCCAGCACCTAAGTGCAATAACTCTCCATTTATTATTTAGTGTTATCTTCTATGCTACTATTAGTCCTATGTAAAAGGATAAGGTTACATGTGGGGAGGAGAATGCTATTTTGAAGGTTAGAATATTCTCCCCTTTATAAAAGGGGAAGAAAGTGCCCTATTGGTACAGTATTCAACATCCCTCTCACAGCTGAGAAAACACTGCTACAACTTCAGAAATAAGATAACACTATAACAGTAAATATACTCAAAGGAGAAAATTGTTAAATCAAAAGGCTGGTCATTGCATTACTTTTAACTGAGGTTTGGGAAATTTGTTACAACAGTTGGAACAGTGCCGCATGCTCCAATGGTGGGAGAGATACTTTAGCTTCACTAGTGACTGAAAACTCCAGCAATTGTGACATTATTGATATGTGGAAACCATACTAAAGAGTGTAATACACAGCTAAGACAACATAACAGGCTATTTCCAATCAGTTTTTTTTCTACAGCACATTCAAGCACTAAATACTGAACAGCTGCTGGCTAAATTTACCAAGCTACATTTTATTCTTTTCTCTACCTGTCGAAAAAAGCAACACTCCCCCCCTCACAGTGCTGATGGAGTATGACTGACACAAGGATCAGCAAACCAGAGACTAGAACCACTCACAATAGGATCAGGGCACCAAGGATTTAGTGATTAGAGAGGTTGTGGAGAGCATTGAACCCAAAGGCCTAATTCAGCAAAGTGTTTAATCCTGTGTCTTCATGTAAAAATGCAAGTAGCCCCATGGCCCTGATTCTCCACTAGGTCAATATGCAGCTTAGAGATAGCGGAGCACGGTGGCTGCAGGGAGCCAGATGCAGCTCGCTGACTCAGGCCTACTCAGCCCTGGCAAAAGCTAAGGGGCAGCCCTCACCTAGGCCAGCGGAAGATTGGGAGTAGTGGAGATCTGCTCTGGCACACAGACATCTACGTATTCTAGCTATGTAGCATATCTGTGCAGTTAATTGCTACTGTCTTGCTGCCCTACCACATTAGTTGCCGGCACATCCAAAATTCAGTTAACACACTTTAATAATGCAATATTATTATTATTTGCAAATAGGCTAAAAAAATCAGACAAAGGAACAAAGCAATCACATTTTTTTAAAGTGATGAGAAATCTATGCTTTAAAATTTACAGAAAATTTTATTTTATAGGTTAAAAAAATTGATTAGTGCAATTAGAGATTTATTGCGAAAATAAAGTTAACCAAAACCAGCTGCTCCTTAAATACCTGCTGCTTCACTGACGGGAAGGACCGTGACACAGGGCATGTTTACATAGAAGCTGGAAGGTGTAATTCCCAGCATGGGTACACATACATGTGCTAGCTCTGCTCAAGCTGCCTAAGGGCAGGTCTACACTACTGCTTAATTTGATCTCACTTACATTGTGCATGGGTGTGGAAACACCCCCTCCCCCCGCCCCCCCGCAGTGAGATAAGTTTCACTGTCTACAGTGGCACTATGTTGGCAGGAGACACTCTTCCGTTGACAGAGCTTACGCCGCTCACTGAGGTGGAGTAATTACACTGATGGGAGAGCGCTCTCCCATCAGCATAACATGTCTTCACCACAGCGGTGCAGCTGCGCCGAAGTAGCCCTATAGTGTAGACTTGCCCTGAGTACAGTCTTGCCCGACCTCCAGGTACAAACAAAGGGTGGCCAGCCCGAGCCGCCACAGCCACTCTGCTATTTTAAGGTGCTATCATGTGCATGGGAATTACACTTCCCTGTAGACGTATCCGAAGACAAGACAAGGGACATATACGTATCTTATCTGAATGACAAACGGAAGCAATATACGTAACAGAACCTCAAGATGAGCACACATGGCAATCAGGGTACTGTGTAATCCTATGCCTGTAATCATTGCTCTCGCATACTCCTTTCCCTGGCCATCCTTTTCTTGCAGGGCATCTAAAATTAGGCCTTGTCTATACTAGTCTTTTCTCCCAAAAACTTCCTGCCAGTGCTAAAACCAGTGCAGCTCTAGTGTAGAAAAAGTGCCAGCAGTTTTATTCTCATGTCTTCTACATCTGCTCTGGATGAGTTAAGTGATGAACACAACTGCAGGAGCCTGGAGACCTATCTACACCAGTACTTCCATCAATGCTATGCGTGTGAAGTTGCCACATTGGCTGCAAAGGTGGAAAACTTTGAGAGAAAAATGTTAGTGTAGATACATCCCTTGGCCCTGATCCTGCAATGACCTTTGTGTGGGTGCAGGGGACTGTCTGCACAGAGAACAGGGTTTTAGTGCTTGGTTCTGCACCACTGATGTCAATGGAAGCAGGAGCAGGCTATTAGCTTGTAAGTTCTTTGGGACAAGAACTTGGTCTTTTTATATGATTCTGTAAAGTGCCTAGGATACTCTGGGACAATTTGAAAATAAACATAAATATAATTTCTGGTATGAATTTGATCTGAGATTTGTAGCACTACAAGACCAGTGAAACAAACGCATCTCTCGTCAGAATGCACCTGTCTTTCCTTATAAAGTGTGAGAGTTTGTACAAACACTTGTCCAGAAGGTGGACTGAGCCTGAGATTTCAACAGGAGCTTCCCATGATTGTACCAGTTTTGGACAAGAAACTGAAAAGAAACAAGACTTGTAATTTCTTCCACTCTTTTTAGGATTCTTCCAGTACAAAAGAGAGAATTCTAGGAAGCTTTCTGCCATCAAAGCCCCAATTTATTTAGCCTATCAGTTAATTATTGTCCTAGGCAAATTATTGTCCTAGTGCACCACAGTATTGATGAACAATCCAAGATTGGCCAAGGATTGTTCATCAATACTGTGGTGCACTTTGTTTCGTAGGAACCTTCAGTGGCATATTTTTACAGATACCACCATTCTGTCTTGATAAGTCATGATGATGATGTATATTTTTTCATGAAATACAGTTCGTATGTACTGGTTTTATATTAATTTGGTGCAAGAGTAGTTGGTCAAATTTACCAGTTTATTATGCACATCAGTGCAAATCAGGGAAAATTATTTTTATTCATGTACTTTTTATTTAATGTTAGAATTACAACATGAATGTTTCAATGTGCTACACTCTTCCTCTCTAGCTTTGATTACCACTCTGAGCCTAATGATCAGGATTCCTTGTTAAGGTTCACTACATGCATTCAAACCTCCCACCTGGAGTCAGTTGCAGGAACTTTGCCTAGGACAATAATTTCTAACTTAACTGGTGCAAGTGACAGTAAAATACCATATATTATTAAGTAGTCTTCCACTGACAATACTTCTCATCTTAAATAATTAGACCTAACATTTAGGCACGATTCATAATTTCATAATGATGGGGTTGGGTAAATAAAAAGGAAGGGGTGTGTGTGAAGGTAATTTACAGCCACTTGTGCAAAGTCAACTCTATGCTGACCTTAATTATGGCAGGTAATGGGGGGCTGTAATATGCAAAGGTAATAATGAGATGTAATAAAGGGAAAAAAGATTGGCTGAATACCAGGAAAACGTCCAAACAATGGGATTTGTCAGACTGTGCAACAGCCTCCTAAGACAAGCTCTTACAACCACAATGGACACAGGGTGACTGAAGAGACCTTTCTAGTCTCTGATTGGAATTCCTGCCCAGCCAGGGCACTGAAAAGTTAAAAAATTCAATAAAGATACTACTCTATAGCCCCACTATGGCTGCCAGAGTAGTGCAACAGCCATAATGCTGATGTCAGGGGAGGCTTCCCCCAGCATGTGGGAATCACTGAGTGGCATAAAAGCTACCATAGCAATTCCTATGCCACTCACCTTTTCAGGCATGACTCCTTTACACTCTGTATAAAGTGCCATGGTTAGAACAGCTCTAATTCAGGGATCCCCACATGTCAGAATAGCCCCTTAGAATGCTGGGTAGAGGTTAGAGTGAATTTAAGACATTCTGATTTATGGTGGGGAGTGGCCTTGTCCCCCGTCAGCTTCAGGCAGCCAATTAAGCTGCAAATAGGGCATATTTAGGCTGTGTGGAGGGTGCTAATGAGAAGAAAGCTCACCTGTGAGGGAACAGGCACAACTTCTATAAAGCCAGGAGGCTAACTACAGTGGCTCAGGTGGCAGGGAGGAGGCCTGCAGTCTTTCTTCTAGAGGTAAGGGAGAAGGAAGGGGGTAGGAGGGAGGAATATGGGAACCCATGAGATAGGGTTTAAGAGGGATGGGTCTGACTAACAAGACTGATGAAGGACAAGCATAAAAAAGCATGGTAGGGAAAATTCTACGGAATAAAGTGGTAGGGTTGATGAAGTCCTAGACCTTAACTGCTTGCTGTAGGGCCCTGGACTTGACTCTGGACTAGAAGGCAGGCCTGAGTTCCCTTGCTAACTAGTGCAGAGTGGTATTGCTAGGGCAGTGAATGAGAAGACTGCCTGAGTCACTGTGGGAGTGATGTAGTCAGGACAGCAGGTGTGAGGACTGAATGATGCTGCTTGTGCAGAGAGACTTTGAAAGAGTCCCCTAGAAGATAGAACCAGGATGTGACCTGACCTGGCTAGAGGCCGAGTCATGAAGCAGCTATACAGAGATTCCATAAGTGACGGGAGAGCAGCAATGGTGGAAGGGGCACTGACCAGGGCGGAGCTAATACCCAGAATTGCCAGATGCCACTGAGCGGTGAGTAGAGTACCCGTTTTGCAGCGACAAAGCCCTTTTTGCAATCTTTGCTATGTTCCATAAGTGCTGGCATTGAAATGTGTCAGAGTAAAACTTTTTTGTGAATTTCAACCCTGAGATATTTAACAGGGATCCAGCAGGAATGGAAGTGAAGTCTGTTTGAAATGCATTCATTACTTACATTTCTGGGGATTTCTAGAGTACTTAGCACCACAGTATCTGAGTGCTTATGTGTAGAGCCCTGCATGGATATAAAACTTGTATCTGCATCCAATCTGCAAACGTGGTCCACAGATATAAAGGGGCTATCTGCAGATTTGTGGGGCTCTACTTATGTCCTCCATACACAGAATGCTATATGGCTTTTATTGACAAGGCCCTCAGATGCAATTTTATCTCTACAACAGCCTAATTTTGAAAGACTGATAGTTTTTTTGCTGACATAGGACTCATTTTTAGAAAAGCAGGATATATAAAGTAGAACCACAGAGTTATGAACTAACGAGTCAACCACACACCTCATTGCATACTTCCAGTTCTAAATCAGGCAACAGCAGAGAGGGGAAAAAAACAAGTACAGTATTGTGTTGAACATAAATTACTAAAAAAAAAAAAAAAGCAAGTTAAAAACAATTTGACAAAGTAAGGGAGCTGTTTGTGTGCTTGTTTCATTTAAATTAAGATGGTTAAAAACAGCATTTCTGAGCTGCATAGTAAGTCAATGCTGTATTAAATCAATGTTCAGTTGTAAACTTTTGAAAGAACAACCATAATATTTTTGTTCAGCGTTCAAAACAACCTCCACTCCCAAGGTGTTTGTTACTCTGGAGGTCCTACTGTGTAATGATGGATCTAATCAAAATGCCTTTTTTCATCATGGTTTTTTTTTAGGAAACTAGATTTAAAGTAGTCTCATCAGTTTCTGCTTTATGTTCAAAAGTTCCAGTTCACTGTGCACTTTATATAGCTGTAACTGTCATTTTAAAGCTGATAGTTCAATGGCAAATGCCTTTTGCCTAAACAAGAAAGATTGTTTACTGCTCTAAAACATCCATAAAGGGAGCATGTAATTGAAGATGCATGGAGTCTAGTTTACTGCACAAACCCTTGCTTCTGTCACTCCTTAAGTATATCACGCCCTTAAGCCTAAAGTCTAGAAATCACTGCTGGAAAAGCCTATTTCTTTGTCTTATGGATCCCCTGCTAATTCAGGCTTGATTGTGAAGTAGCATAGAACTTGTTCCTGAGTATTTTAGCACTGCAGACAGAAACACTCGTTTTTTAGACAATTAAAACTGCCAACCCTAAACTTCTCTTCAGTTAAAGAACACAGCATTGTAATAAACACAGCTGGGTAATTTGTTAATCATTTGATACTGCTGTCAAAGCTACACTATGGAGCTACCAAGTAATGTATTTTGGAAGGCTAATAGTTTTTTCTCTGCCAGAAGACATGGGACAAAGAACCATTCAATTAATTTCTTGCTACTGTAGCTCAGCCTTATTTTCACATTTGTATTTGAGCTAGTTTTTAATCCCATTACTTGCTAATGTTAATCGTAACCAGGTTCAATCTTTTTTCCAAAACACACTGAAGAAATCCATAAAGTTAGAGTTCTTGCCATTTTTCTGTTGGGCAACACAATCCGGAAAAAAATAATTTGGTACAATACAAAATATTGAGTTTAAGCCAATCAGTGTGTTGCTTCATTGTCACTAACAAGGGATACAAAAGTCATTTTAGACTACCCTCCAACAGACTTGTAATTAAACATACTCTACCCCAGGGGTAGGCAACCTATGGCACGCGTGCCGAAGGCGGCACTCGAGCTGATTTTCAGCGGCACTCACACTGCCCGGGTCCTGGCGACCAGTCTGCGGGGCTCTGCATTTTAATTTAATTTTAAATTAAGCTGCTTAAACTTTTTAAAAACCTTATTTACTTTACATACAACAATAGTTTAGTTATATATTATAGACTTATAGAAAGAGACCTTCTAAAAAGGTTAATGTATTCCTGGCACGCGAAACCTTAAATTAGAGTGAATAAATGAAGACTCGGCACACCACTTCTGAAAGGTTCCCGACCCCTGCTCTACCCAAACAGTACATAGTTTGATAATTCTGACAGCCCACTTATTTTTTGAATGTCAGAAGAGAAATCCAAATAGTGGGATCTGTGGTCATTAAAAGACCTACACCAAATCTGAACTTTGACTAGTTAAAAAAATAACTTGAAATCAACATAAAACTCCATTAATGCTACAAGCACATGTTTATAATAAATGTCTTTAAAGAATAATTTCCCCTCAAAAAATTAGTTTAAAAAGTAAAGGAAAATATTTCCTGCGATTTCAAAACATTTTGTAATAGGCTAGTAGCTGACTTTGCTAAGAAGACAATAAAATGCCAGTTCTCATGTCTCCTTACTATCAACACTGAACTACTCTGAAATCTTTCTTTGTCCAAGCCTGTGAAAGCCTTACTGTCAACTCAAGGGCATTTCTGTGTGTGCAATAATTTTTGAATGCAGCCTCTGATCAATTCCAAAGCATGTTCTAGGACAGAGGTGGGCAAACTATGGCCCGCGGGACCCTCCTGCCCAGCCCCTGAGCTCTTGGCCCCTCCCCTGCTGATGCCCCTCCCCCACAGCCTCAGCTCGCTGAGCTGCCCGCACAATGCTCTGGGCGGCAGGGCTGCGAGCTCCTGGGGCAGTGCAGCTGCAGAGCCATGGCCTGACCCGGTGCTCTGTGCTGTGCGGTGGCATGGCTGGCTCCTGTCCTGGTGCTCTGGCCTGTGCGGCTGTAGTGCCGCCAGCCACTGGTGCTCCAGGCAGCACGGTAAGGGGGCAGGGGAGTTCAGGGTGGTGGTGGTGGTCAGGGGGGTCGATAAGGGTTGGGGTGGTCAGAGGGCGGGGAACATGGGAGCAGAGGTTTCAGGGAGCAGTCAGGAAGGAGAAGGGGTGGCTGGGGGGGGAGAGTCGGGAATGAGAGGAGGGGTTGGATGAGGCAGTCAGGGGACAGGGAGCAGAGGCGGGGCAGGTGGATGGGGCAAAAGTCCTGGGGGGGGGCATCAGAGAACAGGGGTGGTTGGATGGGGCAGGAGTCCCAGGGGGGCCATCAGGGGTGAGAATGGGTCAGATGGGGGTGTTGGCCAGGCCACGCTTGGCTGTTTGGGGGGAGGGATAGCTCAGTGGTTTGAGCATTGGCCTGCTAAACCCAGTGTTGAGTTCAATCCTTGAGGGGGCCACTTAGGGATCTGGGCAAAAATCAGTACTTGGTCCTGTTAGTGAAGGCAGGCGGCTGGACTCGATGACCTTTCGAGGTCCCTTCCAGTTCTAGGAGATGGGTATATCTCCAAAAAAATTCCAAATTTCAAATAAGCATGTGATGGGTTGGATCCCTTGGGAAGCCACCTGATGTGCTGAGATATCACTGATTCTACTTGTTCTGCCAGCATGGGCCCCCTTTAACCTGTCTTGCTGAGCCAGGCTCTCAACCTCCTCTAATACACACACAGGCAGGGCCACACCCAGCTGCAGATCCACTCTGTGAAGACTCATCTTAAGTGATTTGCTCCAGCACTCAGATGTCCACCTCCTTTGGAGTGCAGACCCATGGTTAGATTTTGCCCCCTCTCTCAATGTGAAGAGAGGTGTGCACACTTCTTACCCCCACAATTAGAAATTACAGAAACTGGGTTTAATAATAAACAAAACAATTTTATTAACTATAAAAGACACTTTAAGTGGTGTAAGGGGTAACAAACAGAACAAAGCACATTACTAAGCACATGGAATCAAATACGCAAACTAAGCTATTTCACTAATGAAATTGGTTACAAATAGTATTTCTCACCCTAGATATTGTTGCAGGCAGTTTGCAAAGCTTCTGTGGTTCAGAGTTCTAGTAATATTCCTTTTCCGACTAGAGCCCTGTCTCAGTCTGGACTCCCCCCTTGCCTTCCCTTTTGCAGTCTTTCTTCTTGGGCAGACAAGCCATGGAGAGGAAGAGTCCTGTTTGCCTTCCTCCTCGCCCTTAAATAGGATTTACAGAAGGCGGGAATCCTTTGTTTCCCAAACCTGCCCCCCACTTTCCTGACCCTGTAGACAAGACCACCTGATCCTGTAATATCACAGCGTCCGTGAGTCAGTGGCAGTATGGCGCGTCCACAGGAAGGCCAAGCTTTTCACAGCTCATTGCCCTTCCTGATGGGCCATCCACCCTGTCTGGCTTTTCCATTGTTGTACCTGAAGCATTAGCAGTGGGTGTCACCCAAGGTAACATAGTTGAAATACAGATACATAGTCAATATTCCTGACTTCAGATTCAGAAATGATACAGGCATACAAACTGGATAATCTCATTCAGTAAATCATAAACTTTTCAATGATATCTCACATAAGCCGTCTGGCATAAAGTATATCTCAGTTATGTCATTCATATCCTAAGCATATTTTCATAAAGAATATGGAATGACATCACAAAGCAGTCTCACTGAAAATGTCCTTTTTAATTAAAAAATAGCTTTGAACATTTAGTCCATTTACAAAGTTTGGTGTCTATAATCTATCAGTCAGGGTGGTAACATGAGTAGCCTGATTTTCAGGGGGACGAATCTCTGAAGTCACTGGAAGCTGTCAAAACAGGCCACTCGTGCATGTATCTAAATGTGGATTTAGATGCCTAACTTTTAGACACCCAACACTGAAAAAATTTGGCCTAAATATTTAATAAAATATTCTACACATTCTCTTCTGCTGATCACATTAACTGTAATTAAAAAAAAACAAAAAACATGACACATACACCAGAATATCTGAAACTCCCTTTTCCAGACAGCAATGCAAAATGACTCCACCAATGAACATTGTGTTTTCAACACAAGACCCACACAGCTCATTACACCAATCACCCTAGATTATAGTTCAGGTCCAAAGGCTGATTCCAGGAATAAATAATTGAAAGTTGTTACTATTGAGGAAATATATCCCTGTATCCTGACAAGGAAAAAATGCAATGCAATGAACAGAATTTATTTTGGGACTCTGTGAGAACTCAAGAAAGAGACAGTCTCCATGAAGTCACTCTTACTGATATTTATCTGTATCCACATGTCAGAAAATCAACACCCTAGATTCTTGGTAGTACTGGGAAAGGATTGTGCTGCTCTGCTTTTGTTGCAATGTCATGTGGATACAATTACTTGGCTCTCTCTAACAACCTTTATCTACAACAAAACATCTCAATTTTTTACCTCAAAAATCAAACTGTTGGCCTAACCTAAGGGCTTGCCTACATGGCCGGCAGTTTGGACTATGGGAGTATGAATAGCAGCAAGGCTCCAAAGTGCAGCACTGTAACTCCCCCATGTAGATTCTGTGGCCATGAACTATAGATTAATGTAATCTTTGTCAAACAGGATTATGTTAATACAAACTAGAAACCTTTTAATTAGCGCCTGAAAAGTCCATGTGGGGGAGTTACAGAGCAGCACTTCGGTGCATGCTGCTATTCACACCCCCCTTAATCCAAACTGCAGGGCAAAGTAGGCATAGCCTTAGTCAATTAGTGGTTTAGTTATCTTAGTCACGTAGGGCACACTTGCATTTAAATTTAATTCTATTCTTTTGAAAATTCTTCCTCCTCCCTCTTCCCCCCCCATCCCCCGATTCATTTCCACATCCAAGACTAAGCATGGATAAAGTTAACAAAACAGAATAGGGAGAATCTCAATTCATTGGATAAGTCCCTTGAGGCCATAACATCTGACAAGCATCTCTCTGAGTAGCAATAAAAGGCTGGATTCAACAAAATTAAAATGGTCTCTCCATACAAAGAGGGCCAAACAGCCTTTTACCATTCATTCTAAGAGCTATTTTCCCCCACTTCCACCAGCCACCCATGCCTCAGTGAAGCAGCATTAGTTCAATCTTTACAAGGGTTAACACAGGCTGGATAGAATAGTTTGTGCGAAATGATTTTCCTGGTAGAGCTCTTCCTTGTTAAATATAACCCTCAACAACCAACTAAAGTAGGCAATTGTGTGGGAATTCTGAAGGACAAATCTTCTACCCCTTTTGAATCCACTTAGTGCTCAACTATTTGAGGTGATAAGCAAGGAGGTGTGAATTTCTTCACATACTTGACCTTTTTCTATTCTCTCCAGAAGCTTCCTGTTACAGTTCTTCTGCTTCTCCTGTATACAAATCACATATTTTATTCCATGAACAGATATGTTGTTTAAATCTTGCTAGTTACTGATTCAGTAATTTCTCATCAACTTACACATTTTTTGAAGTAGGAACAAGTTAGTTTTCCTGCTCCAAATCCTAATCATTGCAGCCCATATCACTAATCACTCAAGAAAAACAGAATAAATATTAAATAGAATCTTGCCACTGCAGATACCGCCTGCTTTCACAGGTGAATTTACATCACCTTCACAGTTTGATCAAAGCCTGACTGAATAAGTGCAGCATCTAATTTGTTAGGGGTCTATGGACGGAGGAGTTGAATATCAGCCCAATCCTTTGGGGATTAGATTAACAAGAAGGACATGTGGTAAAAGTGGCACAGCATAGCTGTATAGCTGGTTCCCTCCATATTATCTCCTAGAACCTCTGATGGGGTGTCCACCCCACACAAGATTGGAAGGAGTTAAGATGGCCCAAGCAGGCCAATTTAATTCCACGGGCTGCACCTCGAAGAGCAGCCAGACAGCCGGTAGCTAACTGAAAGCAGGCTCAGCTGGGCAGGAACCGGTGAGGCCGATAAGAGCCAGGTAGCTGGCAACAGAATGGGGCTACTGCAGAGATAGGGCAGCCACTCTCTGGGAAGAGGGTTTGGAGCTGGTACACCCAGAGAGCGAAGGGGAACCCGAGGGGTAGGAAGCAGTAAGGGCAGAGAGTGAAAAGCCCAGAACTGCTGGGTTAAGGGTCTCTGGACTGGAACCTGGAGAAGAGGGCAGGCCCAGGTTCCCCTACCAGCCACCAAGAGTGTGCAATAGAGCGATGGGGACAGTGAATCGGAAGACTGCCTGAGTCACTGTGGGTCAAAGGATCCACACTGTGGAAGGGGAAACACTGAGTGATCCAGCTGGAGGGCTAAGTCATGAATAGGATGCTGTGGTTCCTGGAGCGAGATGGGCTACAGACCAGAGAGAAAGTTGAAATGACAGCGTGCAAACCCTGGAAGGGGGCATCTACCTTGAGAACTAATCCCTGGAATGACCAGGATGATGTACCAGCCCAGCGGTGAGTGGAGCACCCCGTGACAGGATCGCCCCCACTGCAGTCCCTACACTACACTATTCTTCCTCCTGCAAGAGAGCAGGATGGAACTCAGTCAGCACTGGTGGCAGATGATTGTTGCTGCAGTAACCCCAGGAGGTCATCCTCCTCTCTCTCCTCTTCTGAATGAGCTGCCTCTACACTTGTAGCTTCTGCCATTCTGGAGAGCAAGACCAGACCAGGAAACTGGTGAGAGAACCCAGGTCTCTTACACGTTTGTGCAGAGCATTAATCTTAAAAGAAAAAACAAACTGATTCTTAATGACCTAGCAAACCTGGAAGTTCAAATGAGTGTGACTATTTTTCACCAAAAACTGAACTACACTTGAAATCAAATCTAATTACAATTAGTATATCTGAGCCAGTTGCCAATGGTTACCAACTAGATGCAAAGGGAAATCCAGATGACAACAGAGATGCACCAGTTTTCTGTAAGTGACTGTAGTAAGTATCCACTTGTTTTAATCATAAAAATAACTAACTTGTTTAGACATTTATCAGATACAGTAGCTAGCTCCTAAATTTAAGCATTGGGAAATACCACGGTGTGTCTGACACCATGTGGCAAAAGCTGGTAAACTCCGACACTACTTTTTAATAAGACTCACCTTATTGTAACAGGAAGACTTTTTTGAAATAGCATGTCTGACACAGGGGCTCTCAGACCACCTGTAGCACAAATTGCAATTTTTAGCAAGTACATTACCATCACGAATACACATGGAGGTATCAATTTAAGTTTAAGAGTCTATTTTCAAATTCATCCCATAGTATAGCTTATGCTGATAACCGCTTGTGACCTTTTTGAACATTCAGATTGTTGGACTTAGGATATCTCTGCTCAATTTCCTTTAATAAGAGAAACACCCTCTGCCTTACAATGTGTGGCAAGAGCCTGAGGTGGCACACATGGATGCTCTGAAGCTCTCTTTGATGCCTCAGCACAGTTCCTTGACTCCCGAAAGCTTCAGAGAAGTGGAATGCTTCAAAGCTGTGAAAGCACCAGTCACTTTTTCTTAAGTGAATTTAATGTTTCAAGATTGACAGTACTTGAAAATGAAGCCTTCTGTTGCTCTACAGAAAAGTGCAGCATGGGTATCAGCAGTGAAGATTCTCCTCAGCAGTCCACGTGCTTCAGGACTGACAGTGGAGGGACCAAATGTTTAAGTTCTTTAAAACAGACAAAAGGGAGAGCCCTGTATACTATACATATTCAGCATATAGCTGTAGGTACCAGGAGTTTTAGTTAGTCTGTTATGATGGCTCTTCTGATGTGGTTCTCTTGGGGGAAAAACAGAGGTCACCTGATGACTTTTTGTCACTAGCTAACTTAATTGAAGAAAAAAGAACAAGAGTACTTGTGGCACCTTAGAGACTAACAAATTTATTTGGGTATAAGCTTTCGTGGGCTACAGCCCACTTCATCGGATGCATGCAGTAGAAAATACAGTAGGAAGATGTATACACAGAGAACATGAGAAAATGGGTGTTGCCATACCAACTCTAACGAGACTAATTAAGGTGGGCTATTATCAGTAGGAGGAAAAAACTTTTGTACTGATAATCAGGATGGCCCATTTCAAACAGTTGACAAGAAGGTGACACTAAGTCTCCCGTTGAGATCCACTGATGTAAAATGCTATGTAAGAACTAGGTATTATTGTAACACAAACAGCAAATATCAGTGGCAATGTGCTCCAACAGACAGGCCAGGGAGTAAGAAACTTAGATTCTTTTGCTAGCTTTGCCACTGACCCTGGGCAAATCATTTCACC
Source organism: Mauremys mutica (assembly GCF_020497125.1). Taxonomy (NCBI): domain Eukaryota; kingdom Metazoa; phylum Chordata; order Testudines; family Geoemydidae; genus Mauremys; species Mauremys mutica. The sequence goes on along the minus strand of NC_059081.1, from coordinate 44,964,088 downwards.
TCTTTCTGCCTGTTTCCCCTCCCACCCTTTGTCTGCCTTGTCTAGTTAGATCAGGGGTGGGCAAACTTTTTGGCTTGAGGGCCACATCTGGGTATGGAAATTGTATGGCAGGCCAGGAATGTTCACAAAATTGGGGGTTGGGGTATGGGAGTGAGTGATGGCTCCGGTTGAGGGTGTGGGCTTTGGGGTGGGGTGATGGATGAGAGGTTTGGGGTGCAGGAGGGTGCTCCAGGCTGGGACGGAGGGGTTGGGGCACAGCAATGCAGGTTCCAGGTAGCACTTACCTAAAGCAGCTCCCAGAAGCAGCCTCATATCTCCCCACTGGCTCCTACACAAAGGTGCGCCCAAATGGCTCTGCACGCTGACCCATCCACAGGCACCGCTCCTGCAGCTCCCATTGGCTACAGTTCCCAGCCAGTGGGAGCTGCGGAACCGGTGTTTGGGGCTGGAGCAGCACACAGAGCTCTCTGGCTGCCCCTATGTGTAGGAGCTGGAAGCTTCTGGGAGCTGCATGGAGGCATGGCACATGCAGAGCAGGGCAAGCCCCCAACCCTGCTCCCTGGCGGGAGATCAAGGGCTGGATTAAAAGGTCTGACTGGCTGGATGCGGCCCATGGGCTGTTGTTTGCCCACCCCTGATTTAGATTGTAAGATCTTTTGGGTAGGAACTGTCCCTTACTGTGCATTTGTACAGTACATAGCACAATAGGGCCTTAGTTTTGGTTGTGGCCTTTAGGCTGCTTCCATAATACAAAATTTATTAATATTACTGAAAACTGAAAGTTTCCCCCATCTAAACTTATTTATCTCAATGTAATTACCTGATCTTAATCCACGTATGACATTTGAGAATATGACCCCATTTTGTATACAACAAGGAATTCTGGGTACTTTATGCACAGCAGACAACTATAAGAACATAAGAATGGTCATACTGAGTCCATCTAGCACAGTATCCTGTCTTCTGACAGTTGCCAGATGTCTCAGAAGGAATGAACAGAACAGGGCAATTACCAATGATCCATCCCCTGTCATCCAGTTCCAGCACCTGGCAGTCAGAGGCTTAGGGATACCTGTAGCATGGGGTTGCATCCCTGACCATCTTGACTAATAGCCACTGATGGACCTCTCCTCCATGGACTTATCTAAGTCTTTTTTGAATCCTGTTATAGTTTTGGCCTTCATACAATGCACAAGCTGTGGAACTCATTGCCAGAGGATGTTGTGAAGTACTTCCTTCTGTTTATTGTAAACCTGTTTCCTATTAATTTCACTGTGTGGCCCCTAGTTCTTGTGTTATGTGAAGGAGTAAATAAAACATCCTCCTTCACTTTCCCCATACCAGTCATGATTTTCTAGACTTCTATCATATCCCCCCATAGTCACCTCTTTTCCAAGATGAACAATCTGTCTTTTTAAATCTCTCCTCAGAGGGAAGCTGTTTCAAACCTGTAATCATTTATTTTCCTGTTCTAATTTAACTTTTTTGAGATGGGGAAACCAGAACTGCATGCAGTACTCAAGGTGTGGGCATACCATAGATTTATATAGTGGCATTATGATATTTACGGTCTTCTTATCTATCCCTTTCCTAATGGTTCCTAACATTCTCTTAGCTTTTTGACTGCCGCTGCACATTGAATGGATGTACAACTCAGATATATCAGAAATATAAACCCCTATGAATTAGTTTTAATACTAAAATATTATAATTCAGGTGATATTTGAGAAAATAATACACTGTGTGTGTGTGCACGTGTGTAAATAAAATACATTGTTGTAGTGTAAAATGAATTTGTATTATGTTAAACACCTGGGAAATGGTTGAATTGTTCCATTGCAGATGGAACACTGTATTCAGAAAAAATAGTTTAAGAAAAAGCAGAGTGAAGAAAATGTACCTTCCTCTGAATTCTTTGAGCTCTTTAACAGTTAATTTAATGAAATAGCTCTTTGAGATTGTTCTATGTTGGGGCAGCTGTTGAAGGGCACCACACTTAATAGTACATATTCCGGGTAGGCATGAAAGTAGGGCTTCAAATACACAGGACTTCACTGAACAGCTTGTCAGCCACAGCAGAGCATCAAGAGGCACTTTCAACAGCTAAGAAGTTAGTGGCCAACAAAGAATGTTGTAGTAGAGCTGTCATTGATGGCAAGAGACCAAATGTCCTGCATGCTCATTGCGCCTTCTCTGTCATGAATTGGGGCTATATCAGTACAACTTATGAATTCTGATTGATGTGAAAAATGGCTGCCAGGAGTGTGGGTCCATACTGCTAGCAGGCACACACCAGACAGACACATGGGGGAAATACTTAAGGTTAATGACTGTATTTAACTCTCACAAAGGTAACACAAAAAAAAATGCATTCCAATTTTAGCCTCCTGCCCAAAATGGGAACTGACCAGTAGAACACAAGAGACCAGGAGAGGGGTTAAAATAAAAAAAAAGACATAGGAACAGGGCAGGGTCAGACAGGAAAAGAAAGTGCTGGGCAGCAGAAAGCAAGGTCATAGTAGCTGGATAAGGGGCTACAGCAGGGAGCAGACTCTTTGGGGCAAACAAAGGCTCCTGCCCACTTTCTGGAGCTCAGATGGCCCCAGGGATTCTGGACAGCCCAAAGAAAGCCCTGGAGTTGTCAAGAAACAACTTGTTTAGGGTTTTGTATGATCTGTAGTCTCCTGTGCGTCACACAATTAAGTATAGAAAGGTGTTGGGCTATGTCTACAGAGCCGACGTTAAAGCAATGCCGCAGCAGCGCATTAACATGGCTGTGTAGTCGCGGTTCCAGTGCTGGGAGAGAGCTTTCCCAGCACTGCAGCACTATCTACACTGCCACTTCACAGCACTGAAACTTACACGCTCCCCCCCCCCCCCACGAGTGAAGAAAGTTTCAGCGCTGTAAGTGGCAGTGTAGACGAGGTAGGTGTGTGTGTGGACTGCCCTTACAACTAGTGCGTGGCCCTAAGAGTTAAATTAAACCAGGAGCTTCAAACCTTTTGAGTGGAGCTCTGAGAGAGGGATGTGTCTAAGTAATTGGGTATCTCAGTGTCAGTGCTGGTCCTGGGGCCTAGGGCAGGTGGGCTGACAAGAGGTAGCAGACGGTCAGGAAATGTGGCAGAGAGGCCAAGAGAGGAACCAGAGCTGTAGCCTGCTGAGACTCTAGAAACTTTACACCCCAGGGGATCCAGAGCATAGATGCTTGGATTCCTCTCTTAGCCATCTGAATGGGTGGCTGGCAGGGAGTGCTGCCAAGGATCTGTGATAACCTTCACATCACACGCTGCAGACTCATGAACCATAAGCAATCATCCCTTCCCTCATACACTGCTCATGCTGGCCAGTGCATCTGTTGCAGAAGCCTCCTTCCTGAACACTCTGCAGTATGGCAGAAGGACCACTGCCCTCAAAGCAATCCTCATCTGAAGCATCTGGGGTCCACACAACCTTACATGGCCTTACCATACCCATTTCCCCACCCCAATGGAACCACATAAGCTACACTTTGTTTAGGGTCTTCTATGTCTCTTATTTGGGTTACATAATTTGATTGTACATTTAAATGATGAAAGGCTTAATCGGGGTAGAGTTTTGAAAGGAGACATTCAGCATGATTTATTCTTAGACAAGAGTAAGCTTGATGAATTTTACAACAGTGGTAATTCATTACGTTATGTACAAATTAGATATGATTACTCATTCAACATGTCTTAATATTGTATACTGATATATAGCTCTGTTTTCATAATATTTCAGTCACATAATTTAAAACCCTTGCTAATTTAGGCAAACATTTAGTTAGCAATCCAGTACAACTAGTGTCCATTTTGACAAGCAGTCCAACTAAAGAGTGGTGTGTGTGTGTGTGTACACACACACATAAATTTGCTGCCATTCTAACTGTTAAAACTTGGGCAGTATTACAAAGAAATGGCATTTAAGAAAAAGCTTTGTGCAGCTCTCATTCTACACGCTCATTGCACTTCACAGAAATGAGCTGTTGAGATCAAACTGCACTACAAGTTAAACCATCAAGATCTCCTCCCAATAGTTACATGATTATATAAAACCCGAACTTTATCATAGAAAAAGGCTAATACCACCTCAGTGAACTCTGTCTAACTCTAGGAAATCCTTCTAGAATCTTAGTGTTATAACTTCTGTAATCCATGTGCGACTTGTGTCGGTTGGCCCACCGACCCACTAGGGGACGGTGGGGAGCTACTGCCTCGCTGGCCAGCCTGAGTCACGCCATCTGTCACTAGGGAATTAGCGGAGGGAGGGGTGCCAGCGAGGGTCTGTATAACGCACCCCCCCTTGCGCTGGGGGGGGGGGCGCTGGAGAGGGTCTGTAGCGTTGTCGGGATTCTGCTACCTGAGGCGGGTTGGCCGGGGCAGAGGAACGCAGGCCCACTCAACTCCACTGCGTTCCAGCCCAGGGCCCTGACGGTGGCAGGGCAAGGGTACTGCCACTGGGTCAGCTGGGTCCTTCTGCAACATGCTGACCAAATAGACTCAGCACACAGTGCAGTTCTGTCCCTGGGCTACTTCCTACCCGGTCCCTCGAGCGAGTCTCTCCGGTCCCTCCAGCTCGTCTGGGTACTCAGCTGCTAGCAGCTCCAGCTCCCCCTCCGCATCAGGCTCCTCTAGTTCCTCAGCAGCGGGCAGTCCTGGTAGCCCCAGTCCTTCCTCAAGGTCAGGTTTCTCCTGGTCCAGGGTCTCCCCAGGTGCGGCAGCAGGGTCTGAAGGGAGCAGCCAGCAGTCTGCATCTGCCTCCCTCCCTGGTGCTGCCCTGACTGGGCTAAGGGTCCCGCCCTTTGTACTTCCTGTTCCACCCCTCCCCTTCTGGGGGGTGGAGTAAATTTGGCATGGCTCTGCCCCCTCAGGCTGAGAGAGTGGCTATTTACCCTCAGCTTCGGAGGGAAGCCACCCTGGCTCCCTACACCACTGTACTACTACAGTACTCATCGCCAACCATTCAAGAAACTACACAGACACACACACAAATTTCCTATAGAAGTACCAGGGAAGGATGGTCCTAATTGACAGATTTAATTAACAAGAAGTGAAAAAGGAAAGGTTTATGTCTTGCCTTAATCTTAATTTTAGGAAATGAACAAGTAGTGCCTGAAAAATACAACAGAACAAATTCTCTTCCCTGACTCTATTACCCTTTGTGCCACTCCTGTAGCCAAAAGGGAGGAGAAAGTCCCAATACCTCCCCAGCTAATGATACTTACCATCTTAAAGCTGGTGTAGCTGCCTCCAAGACCAATCCTAAGACATAGAAGGCATTTTGAAGTGGAAAAGGGTTGTGACCACAGCACAGTGCACTCCAGTTATTCCTAGTTGGTATATGGGGGTGGTAACAGCTTGCTCTAAATTAGAGCAACTGCTTCTGACTTTCCCATTCAGTGAGAATCAGTTCCCTGACTATCTGTCCTCCTTAGTACAATGTACAAAGTGGATCTCTGCTCAGGAGAAAAGCTACAACATATTTTTGAAAGTAGGAAAAGGTTGGGGAACTAAAGTCTTTTGAGGAAAGGCAGTTTTCCAAAACAAAGTCAAATAATTTTCAATATCCCACTGATTATTTGTGAACACAAGACTCCTGGTCTCCAATGCTAGGTTTCAACTTTTTTTTTCTGTTCATGAAGCAGAAGTAGCTGTTGTAGATTGAGCCTCCATTTGAGTTGGAAGTTAATTACCAGATGTCTTGGAAATCTCTCCAATCTGCACAACTTAATCCAGTTTGCAATGCTTAACGTCAATGCTTTGGAACCTATTCATTTTCATTTGTGTGCAACAAATTTTCAATAAACCAGGGCTTCTATGTTCTCCCCAAATGTTAAACACTTCAACATGAAAATAGTGAATTAAATTTAGTTTTCTGTACTCTTTGCTCAAATCCCAAGGAGTTTCCGGTTTATGTGAAAATGTATTAATACTTGAAAAAATCCTAGGATAGTTTTGTTAAATAACTTTTACCTAAATGGGACTGTAAAAACGACTGCCAACAATGCTTGTAAATTATATACATGCCTTGCCAAACTTATGATCACTCAAATATATATATTAAAGGCAACTTAAATGGAACATCTTGACGAGGTTTAAAAAGAGAACTGAGTAGCGTTAGATGTCTGCTTCAATGAGGTTGTGCTAGATTAAAGTGTTGTCTACTATGTTTTATTCAAAAGATCTAACTAATTACTGAATGTGATCCAAGAGATCTATCAACTCTTCACTGGGCTATTGCAACTCCTTCAACAAAGTCTAAAGTTCTTACCCAATGGAAGCATAGAATCAGAAGATTTAGGGTTGGAAGAGACCTCAGGAGGTCATTTAGTCCAACCCCCTGCTCAAAGCAGGACTAACCCCAAATAAATCATCCCAGCCAGGGCTTTGTCAAGCTGGGCCTTAAAAACCTCTAAGGATGGATATTCCATCACCTCCTTAGGTAATCTATTCCAGTGCTTCACCACCCTCCTAATGAAATATCCAACCTAGACCTCCCTCACTGCAACGTGAGACCACTGCAACTGTCATCTGCATAACATCTAAGATCTTAGGATGCCTATCTAAAATTTGTTTTTATATTTCTTCCTGATGAATTACCAGTTTTATACACCGATTTCTAGAAATTGCTTATCTTGAAAACCACCTAGAATAATTCTCAACTTTTTCCATACAATGATTCTGTGACAAAAGGAAATGTTTTCAGGAAGGTGGTAAAGAACTCTCTAAACATGTTCTGACCCAGGGTTATGATCGCTATACTGAAAAACCTTGTAGTAAATCTTTCAGCAACCAGAAGAATTAGTTTCATTAGTCTCAAATCATAACATACAAATGGACCCATAGTAGAGGACTACCCAAATTGCCATTCTTTTCTGAAGAACTACTGGGATTGTAAACCACAAAGGAAAACCATACGACTCCTACACCTTCCTCTTTGTCTGCATGTGCCACTGTGACTCCATTATTTGACCTTATTCAATGAATTTCTAATTGTGTTGGTTTGGAAAAATTTAGTAAGGCGCTCTCTCCATAACACTTAGCTTTGATGGGTGGTTAAAATATGTAGTCTTCTACTTGGAATTTAGAAGAAAGGTCTTATTTCAAACAGATGGGCATCTTACCAGGGTCTACTAGAACTAAATGTTGTCTGGTAGGATTGCCCAGTGTCACTTGCAAAACTGTTCACAGGGGTTGTGCACACATGTTCTGCAGAACACAGAGGATGCATGCCCACAACTTACCTAAATGTTCCATGTTTTCCTGCTGCATTATCTTTTGGGGAAAACAGTGAAAGATTAAGGGATGAAGAGTTACTGGGTGTTGCTGAACTTAGGTATCAGTGTTGCTGAGGAAGCAATGGTGGCTCTTAGCCACCTATTTGCATCTCCTTTTCCTGGGAGCAGACAGGAGCCAAATGGGTTCCAGGCATAAGTTAGGACAGCCACAGGCCTGCTGCTCTTTAAAGAGGTGGGTTCTGCCTACTTAGAATCACATTGTTCTCTGGCTCTGTCCCCTCCTTGCTCTGGAATATCCCTTGTGCTAAGGAATGGAAGGAACTAGCTAAGGGCTCCCTGGTATGTGGGGAATCGTTAACTGCCTATTTAGAGCAGCTTTTCGTCTCAGGCAAATGATCTAGCCCACTGTATTTTATACACTATGTAGATATGTCATCCCAAGCAGCTTTGGAAGAAAAACCTTAGTTTTTAACTTCTATGCTATGGGAGGCTGTTGCATAGAAGTACATGCTTCAAGTACTCAAAAACTATACTGGATTTAGATACATTGACATTGACTCTTCCTAAATTTCCTATTGTAGCATATAATTATCTGACATGAGGTCTTTTCCAAGTTAGTACTAGCCTAAGTGCTTAAAATACTGTTATCAACAGATTACACTCCAGAGAATATTCAGAATAAATCAAGCACATAGGCCCTGCCATACCAGGATGAATGGTTATCCCCAAAAATAGAACCACTTAGATTACAATCTTGATTTGAGCTGCCATTGCTAATAGAAGGTAAACTGAAAAATAAAGCAATATTAAGCACAAGCCTTCTACTGCTCAAAGTGTGTCATGTTCTGAGAAAATACCATTACAAAAGGAAAAAAATCCCACCGGAAAACTGACCACTTATGAGCTGGTCCCCTGAAGAGTGGCACAAATTTGCTAATAAAAAAGCATTTAAAAATTCTAAATTCTTCTAAGTGCTCACTTTGATGTTACATTGTTTTGTTGGGTTCTTTTAAATCATATTTCCTCAATCAATAAAGTATGCAAAGAAATGGAAGGATAAGCCGACCATAGGTCTAGTATTCTTTCTGAGGAGAGATTTTTGCTGTTTTGCATCTTCAAAATAAAAGATCAAAATCAGAGCTGGTGGAAAAAATTTAACAATTTTTCTAAAAAAGGAATTAGTGTTTTTCATTTTGTTTTTTCTTGATAAATTCAATTTTTTAAAATTTTTATAAGAGCTTGTTTCACTCGTTCCCTCATGATTTCCCCCCTTTTTTCCACACTGGAAAATGAGGGCCAACATTAAAAAAAAAAAACGTGTTCGAAAGAGTACAGGAATACTTTAATACTATTTCCCCTGCTGGTTTTACATGGTAAAGGGGGGGGGGGTTCTTTTATTTAAAAAGATAATGAAGTTTTCCTCCAAAATTTGAAAAATCTTGCTTCAAAAAAATGTAGGGGGGGGGGAGAGAAGGGGTGAAAGCTGAAGAAAATGAAGTCTCTCAAAGTTTCCATTTAATCAAAAAAACAAACTCTCTCCAGTAACTGCCACAGAGCAGGTACACTGCAGCCTGTATACAGCTCAAGCCACTTTTGTTACAACCAGTTTAGATGACACTGTCACTCTTCTGTCTGTCCCATCTCTGAAATGCTCCATAATTAAAGCCAGGTAACAGCTGAGTTTTTTCTAGTTCCCTGTGCTTGCATGAATAGAAAACTTTTTTCCACAAGACAGTAACATAAACTGAACATTTTCTTCAGATTCCACTGTTCCATGACTTACTGAAACTCCAAAATAACTATCACTTCAGTTCAAAATGTCTAAGTCTAAACTTCTTGTGACTTCATACCCCAAGTATCTCTTGCACAGCTCAGTTAGTACCTTAAAATAAAAAGGTGTAATGAGTAACTACAAAAAAGGGGGTTTCTGTTTTCCTCTACATGGTAATGAAAGATTTCAGTGTCTTTTTTTTTAAATAAGCATGGTTGTGTGACAGAAGGTACGGCTATGCATTTATGTATATTGTAATGTCACTAATTAGTTTCTAAAGCCTCAATTACATTTATTTCATCTCTGGAGAAAGTGATCCAATATTGCTAAGTGTAACCTGTATTATTTGCCTTTTGACAAACTAGCTTAACTGCTTTCATTTAAACTTGCCAGGTAAAGGCAACTCCATTTAAAAATATCACTTCTCTTTCATAAAATATTTTCCATGGTAATTCCAAATGTCTCAGAAGAATACCACACCAATGTAAACCAGTTCTCTGAAATCAGAAGCTAACACAGTCCACATCAGACTTTTTAGGATATCCATTATACAGCATCCACAACTCTTTTTATTCTTTAACCTTGTAATCTAAAATATCACTGAACTGATCTACTCTGGTTGATACATGGAGTATCAATACACATGTTGTTAATGGTCAGTAAACTATCATCTTTATAAAGTGTTCATTAATGATCCTATACTGTATTTCAGTCTCCAACTATGTTAGTTTTTGAGCAACTACCATATCGAATCTCACAGAAGTGAGACAACATTAAATGAGGCCTGCTCTACATTTAAAAATTAGACTGACCTAGCAACATCCCTCAGGGATGTGAAAAAGTTTGTGCCGTGAATGCTGTATCAACCTAGCTAGATCAACAGACGAATTCTTCTGTCAAACTAGCTACTGCCTCTTGGAGAGATGGATTAACTACACAGACGGAAAAATCCCTTGAAAACACTGTGGTACTGTTGACGTTGGAAGCGTCTGCAGTACAGAAGTCCAATCTTCCATGAACATAGCTGCATCTACAGTGGGGATTATGTCAGCCTAGCTGTGTTGGCCAGGAGTCTAGTTTTCCCCCATATGGGCTATTACAAAGGAGCTTTTTAACATTAACAACTATGGAAACTTATGTGACTGGCTCTATAGTATCAGCCTTATCCAAAATCCACTGAAGTAAATGAGTATTTCTCCATTAACTTCAGTAGGCTTTAAATCAGGCCCTACTGGTAAAACTTGCAAAATCACCTGAGATCCACTGACTTCCAGTTGGACTTAGGCTTCTAAATGACACAGGTGTTTTTCAAGATTGGATTTAGGAGCCTAAGAGTCTTAGATGCTTTGGCTCAAATTTTCAACTCTGCTTACAGGTAATTTGTGTTACCACTGTAAATAACAAAGGTATAAGTTAGGAAGCAGGTCTTTCAAAGGGCAAAGTTCAATAAGAGAAGATTGGACACCTCTGCCTTCTACATTCTATTGGACATTCTTCATGCCTTCAGAAGTAGAGTGAAAGGTCACATCTGCTATTGCAGCACAAAGAACAGTCTAGAACACTTACCCTTTTCCAAAGAAATAAAATTACGGCATGTGAAAGGGCCATTCCAGCACTATAAAAATGTGAACCTGTTGCTTATGTGGGAACATCATAGGAGCCAAAAAAGTAATTCTCAGACAGCAGCAGAGGTGGTTTTTTTTTCCAAATCTGAAGAAAACATTATGCTGTTTATATTTTCAGAAGAGGGACACTGCTAAATCTGGTGTCTTTCCTTAAGTCAGAACCAAATTTAAGGCAATGACACTGTTTCCATTTCACTCTTTTGCTCTCCACAGTAAATGAGAATGTGACCTGTCATTTCTAAAGAGCAGATGGGCCACTCTGTAGTGTCCCCTTACAAGACCAATCATGGTACTAAAGGCGTTCCCTCCATCCATCCACCAGTTGTGGCCATAAGCTTGGCATCAACCTACAGCCAGCTCAATAACAGTAAAAACAAACCCCCCTCAACCTTTGGCAGCCTGCACCTTTAAATAAATCAACAAACACCACAACAGAACTCCAAGGCCAATGAAGTGTTTGAGGGTAATACCCTGCTCTGGCCGTGGGGTTCTGGGCTAGCACCGAGGAATTCCTCCTCTGTCCTAGCCTCACCCTGCACTCTTCTGAGAGGAAGCCAGCAAGCCACCCTAACTGGCCTATTGACCCTTGACTGGGCAGTACTTCCTCCTGGCTCTTCTAGCCCTCTGGACAACTGTCTTGTTGGTAACCCCATGGAGTAGATTTTCCCTGAACAGGGCACTGACACCTCCCACGGGGCACTGAGAAAGCCTTATGGCCCCTGTCACAGGCCCATCCCCACAGTCTGTAGGCAGACTAAAGACAAAATTTAAAATTCCATTGTTTGTCTGCACTGGACTCTGTTCTCAGTAGGGTGACCAGATGTCCCAATTTTATAGGGACAGTCACTATATTTGGGGCTTTATCTTATATAGGCTCCTATTACCTCCCTCCCCTATCCCGATTTTTCACAGTTGCTGTCTGGTCACCCTAGTTCTCAGTCCTTCTTAGAACCAGCCATGTGCTTATTTGGGAGTGGGCAGGTGTTAAGCCACTACAGTCTCAGATAATGCACTGTTCAGCCACTGTTACTGGTTGGAGGCTTTGGGTAAGATGAGTGTGGCAACATACTCTAAAAATAGTCAAGCTTGGACTCATCCACCTGAAAGTAAAGAGCTGCAGAGCAGAGAATCTCCCACCCAGAAGGCCCTGCCCCAGTTCTTGAAATTCTTACCAAGGGATTGCTCCTCAGTCCTTTGTTATTGTTCCCAGGCAAACATGGTCACCTGGCCATCTTATTAGTCCTTTGTTCTCCAGCTGGTCAGAACCAGCTGGTGTAGCGCCCCCCCGGTCGTTAGTTGCTAGGTACTAGATGTCCAGGCAAATGTCTGGGCCCAAGACCCAGACAGCTAGGCATTAGCTACACCTGGATCGCTGGGTCTCTGCAAAGAGTAAACAACCTTTTCTTCCCACTCATCATAGAATATCAGGGTTGGAAGGGACCTCAGGAGGTCATCTAGTACAACCTGCTGCTCAAAGCAGGACCAATCTGCAGCCAGATTTTTGCCCCAAATCCCTAAATGGCCCCCTCAAGGACTGAACTTGCCACGCTGGGTTTAGCAGGCCAATGCTCAAACCACTGAGCTATCCCTCCCCCCAGGCAGCTATAAGGGAAACTGAGGCATGCAATAGTCATTCAAAATATTATCAAAAATTCCCAGTCCATTACAACCTATTTATATTGCATATTTTAAAAATTAATCCTACTCAAAACACCCATTCCAAAATCTAGGTATCCCTTCCACCATTTAGCTCTTAATAATCAATTACTGCACTGGTCACTTAATCAATCATCCTTCCTATATAATCATAATCTAATCCCACTTCAGATTAATTATACTGTATTTACAAATAACCCTGCCTACTCACCAAGGAGGAAAAGGAAGAATTTAGCAGTAAGTCTGGGAGGCTCTGGCAAACCAAAGGAAGGGACGGCCTCCTGGAGAATGCTATATATTAAGGAAACCAGAGTAATCTCCATTAACTGCTGCTGAAGTATTATCAAACAGGGAGAGAGGCAGTCTCTCCAGTAACCACATCCTAAAACCCTTAAGACTTTAAAGGTCAAACATACCACACTGAAATCCATCTGGAAGCCCAGAGGCAGTGTGTGGAGCACTAGAGTTATGAAAAGTTTAGTTTAACAGCCATATGCTGGATTTCGGCTTCTGAATGGCCTCCAGGCATACTTCTGAGAAAAGTATATAACAGAATCTAATCTCAAGGTGACTAAGATAAGTGTAGCAGGGTCCTCAAAACAGAAGGTCCCCATCCAAAACAAAAAGGTTGCAAGAGCAAATGAATATAGTTCTTCAACACCGCTGTCACTTGCACAGCTTTAGAGGACCCCTGAATAGATAATCTGATTTACAAATAATGGTTCCTCAACACCAGTCGCTAACTGCAGTTTATCTAGTTTTGATAAATTCCTCCAGGCTAGCGCCTTAGCACTATGACACAATCACACCCTTCCTCCTGGCTCAGCTTCTGGAGTTCTCCCCTCCCACGCTCTCCCAAACATCGACTCCATTCGTTGCCATCCCTTTAAAAACACAATGCAAGTGGGTATCTTTTTTTAAAAACCTCATGCTTGCTCTGCCTCCCAGATATCCTAGTTCTCCCACAGTTCCTCAGACATTGTTCTGCCTCTCTTGCATTCCCTGTCCCGGGTCAGTGGTCTTTCATATAGCACCTCTACTCAGCTTCAGGTGTACTCTTCCTTTTCACTTGAACATGTGCCCCTGAAATGCTTCCAAGTTGCTACTGTTCTTCCAACAGGTGCCCTGAGCTGCCTGTGAAAACAATCTAACTTAGAGATGACCTAGATGTAGCTAGTATCTTCACAACCATTAAAAACAGTAATTAGACAGGCTGAAGTATTTGATCTGTCACTATCATTTATTCTATCAAAGAACAAGTAACCTCTTGTTGGCAATTTAATCTTTTCACAGTCGTACTGGCAAGATTTGGTATAATGAGCCCTTTCTTTAAAACACAAAGTATACCATATGTATGTGACACTTCCCGGGGTACCCAGGGCTGTAAGGAACCTCACCACTTGTCCTCAGCATGAGGAAGTCTTGTTTGTGTCTGCTGTGTGTCAGCGCCCTGATTACACCCGCCTCTGGCAACACAAGCATGCTCCTCCAGTCCTCCACAGGCCTCACGCTCTCTGGCCAGGCTAGTGATAGGCATCCCTCAATCTCGGAGTCCTCTGAGCATTCCCTGGAGGGTTCAGGCCCTTATTCACTGGACACTCAGAATTACCAGGCCTGCTCTTCCCAAAGAAAGTACACTGCAGCGTATTACCTATACCTTAGCACTCAGCCTCACTGAACACACTGTACTTAGAAGCAGCAAAGAATCCTGTGGCACCTTATAGACTAACAGACGTTTTGCAGCATGAGCTTTCGTGGGTGAATACCCACTTCTTCGGATGCAAGTCTGCTTGCATCCGAAGAAGTGGGTATTCACCCACGAAAGCTCATGCTGCAAAACGTCTGTTAGTCTATAAGGTGCCACAGGATTCTTTGCTGCTTCTACAGAACCAGACTAACACGGCTACCCCTCTGATACTGTACTTAGACATATTTATAGTGAAAACAAGAATAAGTTTACTCTGTTGAATAAGAATACTGGAAATAAATGGTTATATTGAAACAAATCGTAACATGCTTTCTAGGGACTGAATTTAACCACAAGTTCCACTCCTATCTAAAGAAGTTTCTTACCCAAAGTCCTCTTTAGTGTTTTCAACCAAGCCTGGCTGAGATTCCTGTTTTTTATTAAGCAAATTTGCTGTCAGTTTACTTCCGAGGTGAAGGGTGCCAGGGTGTCTATTTGAACACCTAAGTATACTACCACAGACCTCTGATGTGCACCTCAAGCTAGGGTCCTACCTTTCCTCCCCCACACACCCATTGTTTACCTCTTCCTGTTACATTTCTCTCTCTCTGAAGATTTCATAATCCTTAACATTCAGTTCGGATTGTGAGTGGATGCTCACCGTGAACCATATAATACTGAATTGACATGTAAACAGGCAGATGGTTAAACATTTCTTGTCTGAAAGAAAACTGTTCTTCACTTTTGCTGGTGATCAGTCCCTAGACACAATGCTAAGAATGCAATTTTCTGCATCTATACGTAACTGCTTACATAATATCTGCACATGCGTTTTGCAATGATATTGATGCCCAGTGACAAAGGGTTTAAGTAGAATCCACATGTGACACACTCTGGGGAGCTAGAATGTAAACACCAGAGGGCTGTAACCCTTATGCACTTATGCCCTCTGCCAATTAGCATCAAGAGGTCCTTAAGTCACACCAAAGTTAAATAGGTCAATTTAAATAATTAAAACAAAAAATATTGCTATTCATGTATTCCTGCTCAAGAACAAAAGAAGGCCTTTCTTTGTGTCTGGTAAGGTACTTCCCAGTGAGCGTTAAGCAGTTTACAATATAATATAGTCATAATCTGTAATGTTTTCACTATCAAATAAGTTTTGAAAGGATCAAGCACTGCCTGTGACTGTTTTTATGTTGTTAACCTCAAGAGGCTATGTTTACGTAAATCTGATATAGTTACCTGAAATAGTTTGTTCTGTTACAGTACTTGCATTTTTACTGACAAAATTTATTTCCTCTTAAAGTCCTTCCTGTTGATATTGAAATATTTCAATTCCAGAGCTGGTGGGGGACTGCTAAGGGAACATTAAGATGTAATGGGTTTACAAACACAGGCAGAAGGGAGAGGAGAGTCTCCCCTGCTTACAGGTGACTAGGCTGACCACACCCCAGCACACCTGTCAGAACTGCCAATCCCGGAGGCATGTGCCGGCAGCTGGGACCAATAAGGAAAACCAGTCCAGCTATAAAGGAAGGAGAACAGTAGGCCATGGGGAGGCAGAAAGGCCTGGCATAGTGGAGGGATAACAGCTTCATGCTAGCCTACCTCCAAGAAACAAACAAACAAGGAGATAAACTCTAGGGTTTGCAGTCTTCCTTTAGGGGCTGATAAACTCATTTTAGGGTAAATTGATGGACTGGGCTAATGGGAGATGAATAGAAGGAGACCAGTTAGGACAAAGCTAGGACCTCTAGAGAGAGAGCTCCCCAAGAGTAGCTGACATGATGTTATATGATTAAGACTTCAGAAACCAGAAAATGTTAAAACTGCATATGCAACCGTACTTCTAATTCCTCCTGCATATGCATTATAATGCTTTAATTATATTATCACCTATTGTCTAGCCAACATTTTTCCAGTTTTTGATATAAAATCTTGTCATACTATCTTCTCCAGTTTACTCCGAATCCATGACAGCTATTTATACAAAGACCATGCAGTAAATAGTTTTTACACAACTTCCTACAGATTAAATGCACCCAAGTAATAGTGAAAATCTAATGGCTTGTACAGATGACTTCAATTTGCAGTTAAATTAGTACCCTAGTTAACTGACTATCCCCAGAAATGTGCATTGGGAAGACTGAGCTGTTATTGAAACAAATTATATAATCCTAACACTCAACAAAATACACCTTGGAGAAGAACACAGGGGAAAAAAAGCCCTCTAAATCAAAGATAACTTATGACATGAAAATGTAAGCATACAAGAAGGAAAATATTACAAAGATGTTACATCTGTATGTCATGTTGGGGAAAAACAGTAGGATCTATTTGAGAAATAATATGTAATGAAAGCTACTGTAATGCATGTGCATCCAACAGACTAAGACTGTACATGTGATCTTGTTTTAATCATTTCCTTAATATTCTCTTAAAGACATGTGTTCTGTAGTAAACTTATCCCCTAGGACTATGAATCTTTAGTTTGTCACATATATGATAACAGAGATCTTAATGCACAGCAGTTTTTAAAAAAAATATTAACATGTCATTTTTGGTTCAGATTATTCACATGAATAGACCATTATATGGACTGTTTGGAAAAGCTATGGTATTTATTTGTAATTGAAACACTTGAGTTATATTTGTGCAGAAAAACATCATATAGACTTGTGCAATAACTAAAAATGACTAACCTGTTTAAGTGTTTGCCTAAAGCACAGTTTTACATTAGTATTAGCATCAGAGAATAGGTTTTTCAAATGGAAATGCTACAACAATTTTAAAACATTGCTTGAAATGTGTTTATCATAGTGCTAAACCTGAATGTATACATTCACATGAATATTAATCATTTTATACTCATTTGTTAAGTGACCCACTAAGTTTCAACTTTTTTCTAAATATAAATCCATCTACTCCTTTGCAGTAAAACTGAACGGTGCCACACCATTTAAAGTCTGGTTTCCAGCACAGTTCACACTGAATTCACAGCCAAATAACATGCATAATACTGGCTTGCTCTTATTCCTCTGGTCATTATATATTTTATATAGATGATAAGAGTAAGAAATTCTTCCTTCCTTTCAGCACATACACAGAGCCAAATTCTGCTCTGGCCCTTGGTGTGGTTTAAAAAAAGAAAGTTTAAAAAAGGTTTAAAGACTAACAAAGCCAGGGAGCTGGTATGAGACAAAGTGGTGGAAAGACTTTGTTCAGCCCTCTCGGCGCTGCTGAGCTCACAGACGGGAATCAAGGGAGAAGACTACTTGGTATGGCTACTCCGGTGTAATCAGTAGCGGAATTTTAGTGTTAAAACATCTTAAATCAATGATTATCAACACCAAAATAAATTATCTGCAATGAAAACAGTTGATCTACTAAATTTAGCCTGCAGAGATGCAAGTGTGAGGCTGATAGCTGATTCTGTAAATAACCTAGTCTCACCTTCCCTCTAATTCAAAAGGGAAAATTGCTTACCCATTTCCTTTTCAAAAATTTCCCTATTTATTATCTTCAGGAACAAATGGTAAGGGTATTACCTGATCATCGCTCTCCTACAGCATCCCACCAGGCAAAACATGGAGAATGGAGAAAAATGAGCACTGACAAGCATAGAATGGTAGGACTGGAAGGGACCTTCAGAGGTCATCTAGTCCAGTCCCTTGCATTCAAGGCAGGACTAAGTATTATCTAGACAAGGGGTTCTCAAACTTCATTGCACCGTGACCCCCTTCTGACAACAAAAATTACTTCACGACCCAGGAGGGGGAATGGAAGCCTGAGTTCACCTGAGCCGCACCGCCGCAGGGAGAGGGGAAGCCAAAGCCTAAGGGCTTCAGTCCCACCACCCAGGGCTGAAGCTGAAGCCTGAGCCCCACTGCCCAGGGTGGGGGACTCGGGCTTCGGCCCTGGGCCCCAACAAGTCTAACACCAGCCCTGGCGACTCCATTAAAAAGGGGCTGCGACCCACTTTGAGATCCTGACCCAGAGTTTGAGAACCGCTGATCTAGATCATCCCTGACAGGTATTCGTCTCACCTGCTCTTAGAAATCTCTAATAACTGAGATTCTCCACCCCCCCCCTTCCCCCGCAATTTATTCCAGTGCTTAACTACCCTGACAGTTAGGAAGTTTTTCCTAAAGTCCAGCCTAAATCGCCCTTGCTGCAATTTTAAGGCCACTGCTTCTTGCCCTATCCTCAGAGGTTAACAAGAACCATTTTCCTCCTTCCTCCTTGTAACAACCTTTTATGTACTTGAAAACTGTTATGTCCCCCCTCCGTCGTCTGTTCTCCAGACTAAACAAACCCATTTTTTCCATCTTCCCTCATCGGTCATGTTTTCTAGACCTTTAATCATTTTTGGTGCTCTTCTCTGGACTTTTCTCTTATCACTTATTTTATCTTTTACAACTTATAATTTGCTATTATCATTATAGAGGGAGCAGAGCAGACTGCAAGTGGTAGTGAACTCAAAGCCTTGGGCCACACCCTCACAAAACTACTGTAACCGAGAGCCAAATTTTGCCTTCGCACTTCAATATGATTACATGCATGTAACAGAGGAGAACTTGGACTTTAGCTTCGTATCACACTTTGCTTTGGAATGGAGGAAATAAACCCTATTGGGTATGTGAAGGGACTAATTTGTCTATAGGCAGCAGGTATGTCAGACGGTGTTGGCAGACCTTTGATGCTGAAGGGCATCAAATGAAACAGGATGTTTACAGAGCAGTTTTAAAAATTAGGCTGCAAAAAGGGGATCTGAAATTATGCAGAAAAATCTGTCCTTGTCTTTCTGAGTCTTCATTTTACTTCTTCCACCTATAGCTTAAGTGGTGGCCTGAGAAGTTTTTGGTAACATGGTCTTCTAACTACAGCAGAGCAATATTACCTGCAGATGTTCTCCCCAAAGAGTTCATATCAGAAAAGATCCTCCTCTTCAATCTGGATGCATACCTTTGTCCAGCACTCTGGACAAAAAAAATGTGCATCCAGATATAAATTCTGTTTCTGGGATAGAAGGACTGTTTAACATTAAGTTTTTGCTCTTTCTGTTTACAATGATGCCAATTCAAAAAGTTTTAGCAAAGAAATACAGGCAAATTCAGTAGTGTTAGGTCCAGTTTCCAGTGATGTGGGTCATCGATGTTGCAGCTTCCTTCTTGTCCCACTTGAAGAGCCTTTGCCCACCATGCCCTGACAGTGTAACTGCCCCCTAAATATTAATGCATGGCATTTACAAACATATGCGATTTGGGTATTTGTTTCATTTCTGCAATACAGGGGTCCATAGAGCTGCTACATCTGTACAAAGAACAGGAGTACTTGTGGCACCTTAGAGACTAACAAATTTATTTCAGCATGAGCTTTTTGCGGATACAGACTAACACGGCTGCTACTCTGAAACCTACATCTGTACAGTTAATCTAGTGGGTTTAAAAAAAAATCAGTAAACAAGTATTTTATCGGGGCGAAGGGCAGGGGGCGTTGCCCCGCCCAAACTGCAAGCCTCGGGCAGGAGCAGAATTCCCCCACCACCAACACACATGGCCCTATTGGCTTGACTGGAGCTGCCCACCCCAAATATAGAAGTCAAATTGCGCCTATGATTTTTATGCATTTTCAGCTATTGCCTCCCAATCAGAAATTCATCAGATTTAAAATACAGTTTCCATTTTCCAGAATCTATTACACTTAGACATCTCTACACTTTTGGATACAAATGGAGCCATGACGACAAGCTCATGGCATCCTGAGATGAGCATAAAGTCAGACATTTAGAGTCTGAAACAGCAGCTCCAAGAAAGTAGTGAACTTCTGTTTACCTCGTAGGGCAGGAACTTTGAAGTCTAATTATGGTCAATTACATTTCAATAAAACTGCTTCACTGTTGAATAACGTATCAAAAACACATCTAGAAAATGGGTTTGCTCAATGCAGCCAAGCATACACTTGGCATTGCCTGATGTTCTGTTCATTTGAATGGTTCCAGAACAAACACACATTCAGAAATATTTAAATAATCTGGAACAGCTGGCTCCAATCTTGGTTTTGACTTAGAAGAGCAAATGTTAAAAACACCAGCCAAAAAAACAAAAACCACATATTAGGGCCCTACTTACACTTAGAAATTCATCCATTGCTGATTAAGTTGGAACCAAAGGGTAGCAAATGGTTTAACTCCTTTTGCAGACAGCCACTTTCAGCACAGTTACAGAAAGCAAGATTGAGGCTTGGTTCTAGCGTAGATAGTGGGGCCATGAAGTTATTAGTACCAGCTCAGTGGACTAAACATAATCAACAATAGCTTTTGACAGCTATTAAGGTGAAGTACTTAAACAAATGTACATGTTAGCCAGCATAAAAATGAAAACAATACCTTTCATAATGTCTATACAGCTATTTGAAAAGTTTTCTACCCCTCTTCTTCTTGAATATTTACACTGTTTGTACTTAATGGTGCCATTAAGCTAAAACCTTAGCTATGCTTGGAAATGTCAAAGAATTTCCATTGCTGCTGATGCCACGAAAGTCA
Organism: Mauremys mutica; assembly: GCF_020497125.1. NCBI lineage: Eukaryota > Metazoa > Chordata > Testudines > Geoemydidae > Mauremys > Mauremys mutica. The sequence continues at coordinate 44,943,547 of NC_059081.1, read as the reverse complement.
CAACATACGCAAGATTCCCAGGGATGGTTTAACTTTTCAGTACGTTTAGTTAACTTGGTGCTAATAAAACACTCAAAGTCACTAGAGCCGTCTGTGCTGCAGTTCTGGCTGGTTATAGTCCAGGTCAAGCTAAACCAGTGGGAACTTTTCTGTGAAATTCAACAGTGTGGCCACAGCCTTGCATATAGTGACAAATCTCTTTCTGTGCTATCAGGAATGTTGTAGTCAGAAGTTACATAAACACATTTCAACATATTATACCATGATATGAAACGACAACTACATTTAAAGTGTGACAAATTCTAATATGAAAAGTTAGTCGATATGCACAGGAATTTAAAAAAAAATGTAGGGTTTGATTCTGTACTTGCTTGGGTAAGCTGCCTGCTTTTCATTGGTGAGTGGAATTTTCAAAGTAAGTGTATAGCCATTCTGGCTATAAACATAACCTGTCAAAGTTGGCATAAGCCAAAGCAGTGTGGTCTTACTATATCTGCACACAACCAGTCTCCTATGCTTTCACTGCGGTTATTCAGAACATCTTAAACAGCAGCAAAATTGACAAATTTGATCCATTTTGCTCTGAAGCTCATTGGGAAAGCTATGAGCAACATAATGGAGGGGGCAAGCAATAGGATTATTCATTGGGGAAGAGTGACTCAATAGAGGCAGCAAGAGGGGGAGAGAAACAGAAACGTGAACTTTGCAGCTTCGGGAAGGCTAGAGTAATGGAAATGCCACTCTCAATACTGCAGCAGACAGGAGGCTTTTATTAGATGACTAGTAGTTGAATGCTGATATGAAAGATGAGCCCGCAAGTAGGGCCTAGGGAAAGCATCTGGTAGGAATCCCAGCAGGGAGAGTTGGCCTCTCACCTGATCATTCTTGCCTGGGCAGTGGTATCCCTTCATCTTTTAAATCTGTCTTTGACTAGTGGGTTTATTTTCTGGTTATTCGTTCTCTGAGAAAGTTTCCAAGCCCTATAAGGGTGAGGCAAAGGGAGTAACTGGTGGATTAAAATGGCAAAAAAGTAAATCTCCCTGATATTTTTGTAAAAGAACAAAAGAGATAATATAATGGAGGAAAAGAATATAGGTATTTAAAAATGACAGCATAAAGTAAAATAGACAGCTGTTTCATTCAATTAAATTGCATGGGGTGTGCCAGATAGTAATTTTTTGCCCTGGTTAGTACATTTACCAGGGCTAAGAGGTATTGGAAACATTTTTCTAGCTCTCAATATGCAGAGAATTATTAAGACTTAATCATACTATTCCCATTTAGCTAAATTCTGCTTTCATCTACACTGGTGTGAATCCTGAGTAATGGCACTAAGTTAATGAAGTTTCTCTGGACACACACACACACCCCTTGACAACGCTTAAGTTAGACAGTTCAAAAAAATCCAATACAGCATTCTCTACAACAAACATGCTTCATCTTATAGCTAGTAAACTAACTGGTAGTGTAAAAAGCAGAAGACAAATTAAAATTAAAATAAATGGTAAAACCTGATAATATGTTCTAATAGCCCTTTAGGTTTAATATTAGTTTTAAAGTGAAAGGTAGTTTTAAATCTCTTAGAATAAGATGATATAAAATATGATCAGGTTAATTTGCTGTTCTTTTGAGCAAAAGCAAAACTGCAATCTTATCATTTGGCTTTTTCAGTCAACAGATTACATCCACAGATGCAGTTACTGTGTTATATATACATTTCACACAATTCTGGCATATTGCTCTAGCAGAGATCACGCACACATTTCTGTACCAGTTAAATAATCTTTCCTGAAATAAACATATCTTTTCAGTTATTGCAAGCTATAAAACTGTTCAAGAGCCCTGCAATAATCTTTTCATTAGTCTGCGATGCTTAAGCATTCAAATATTGAAACATTCCAATATAAACCTTATGAGATGGGAAGAGTATAAATTCTACTCCCCCATTTCTTTAATGAGATCACCTAATAAAATTTTAAACTAATTCTCTCAGCTACCAGTATAATACAGCACTGAATGAGATCTTCCTTTTCACATTCACATATTTATTTAACTTTAAAGCGATATCTGTTGAAATCTTTTTTTAAAAAATTTCTTCACACACTTTCCTTTTTATTTTAAACCAGACTATCACTCTGCCTTGTTAGCAATCCAGTCACTTGACTATGTTGGTATTCTAAGGCTATATCTATACTACAGCGCCATAGTGTAAATGTTTCCTACAGCAATGGAAAGAGCTTTTCTGTTGCCCTAGTTAATCCATCTCTCAGAATTCTTCCATTGTCCTAGCCGTGTCTACACTGGGGTTCAGGCAGATTTAGCGATATCTTTTTCAGACCCCCTGAGCAAGGTAGCTAAGTTGATCTAAATTTTAAGTGTAGATCTGGCCTAATAATCCCACAATAGTTCATCTTGTATCCAGTTTGCATTTACAAAGCAGAGTTTTTGCCTGCCTCAGATTTGGAAATAAACAAAACAAAAAACCCCCTCCCAATAATACCAAACTTGACAGAGCAGCAGATTCCCATAAAGGAGAATGTCTTTTTTTAAGGCTGACACTTAAGCAGTTGTAAGTGCCCCCATCTGGATTAGGTAAGGATCAAGTGTCAGCCTTCCTCTGAGGGTTTTCACAATAGAAATTGAAAATCTTAGCAAAAGGTCTGTATCATGTGTGTTTTGTAGGCTACTACTGGTTAATTGTTTACTTAGCACCCTCCCCCTTACAAATGTTGCTAATTTCAGTCCCCGCTCTAAAGAGTTGATGCCAAGGAGAAAGAAGAAATGAACCAAATGTGTTTAGTACATGTAATATAAGCAGTCCTGGTGGCATGATACTTTCCAGTCTCTAAGGGAAAATACCAGCTGGCTTGCTACTTCAGAAGGCTGCTAATGGCTGATCCATGCAGAGTGTAAAAAGAGACACTCCAGGCTGTCCCTGTAGCGGGACATAAGCAGCAGAACCATCTCACATAAACTTTATATAAGACAGCACCATTTTAGCTCTCACCTTTCTCCCTTGCTCTACCCACAACAATTATGATTGTTTTTACATACCTTAGTTTTATTATTTATGGGAAAGGTGTTTTAATGTACCATTTCTGCTTTGCAATGGCTTTTTTGAGGGTGGGGTGGGGGAAGCAGACGGTGATTAGCTCAGGATGTGTCCATCACGTAATTGTACGATTATAAGGAAAAATCCAGGAAAGAGTCATTTCTTGCTTGTGAAGTATGCTTTTGACAACGGTTGTGGACAGCGCAGCAAAACGAGGACAGACACAAGCATGGATTTAAGCAGCAGGCTACAACTTTTATTAAACTTTAACACCAGAGGGGCGCTACCCACCCATCACCCATACTCTCCTATACCCGGTATTTAATTGGCTCCAATGCAAGGCTTACAGGGCTCCTTATCATATAAACGCCGGTTAGGCTCTCCTCATTCCACCCCCATCCGCCCCGGACTCGGCTCTCCCTGAGTCCTAGCACTCTCCTCCTGCAAGGGCACAGAGCGTGCAGCAGGTGGGTGGAGGCGGCCAATCAGAGCTAGACACTCCCTGGGGGAGGAGCTACCTATTGTTCCTCGGCAAGTGTCCCCCTCTCTTGCTACTGGGACTGTCCCCCTTTCACTGCTGACCCCATCAAGTTCCAGCAGGTGGGTGGCAATTCTCCCTAGGCCACCCCTGTCAAGTTAGTTTTGTGCTCTCTTCCAGAAAGGGGGGAGAGGGTGGGTGAGACAGTTGTCAAAATCCCACTTCCAGGCTTGCTGGCTGGCTTGCCTCATTTGCATGTGGTCTCCAGCATATAGGCGTGACTCCTCTTTTACACTCCAATGATATTTCTGTAAGTGAGTCGGCAGCCTTCTGAGTACAGTTAGGTCAGCTGGTTAACTTTTATCTTCTTCACTTTGCTGTAAAGTCTTCTACCCTTTGACAGTTCCTGCAGCATGTTTAATCAGCATTAGCTGCTTGCCTGCAAACTGACAGCTCCTCCTAGATCACCGTTTCTCAAATGCGTGGCCGCATGCAGCACCCAGGGTTTCCCTGTGGCCAAGGCAGTTTCCTGGGCAGTGGGGGCGGGGGTGGGAAAAGCATCAGTCTCTTCCCTTCCTCCCTGTTGCTCCTGCATGTGCCGCCTCTCTGGACACACGGGTGGGACACACAATGCTTAAGGAGCAAGGTGAGGAGGCAAGCGGCAAGGCAAGCATTGGGGTGAGGAGGCGAGCTTGGGGGGAGGTGAGAAGGCGAGCGGCGAGATGAGTGGGTGGGGGGGAAATGGAGGGGGAATAAGGAGGCAAGCGGCGAGCCGTGTCTGGCTGCGAGTGGGGGAGTGAGGAGGTGAGCGGTGAGCTACCAGTGAGCGGGATTCTTGCGGCAGGCAGGTGGTTGTCTGTGGCAGGGGAGTGAGGAGGCAAGCAGCGGGTGCGGGGAGTAAGAGGAGATGAACGGCAGGTTGGGGACTGAGGAGGGACGCAGGAGGCAAGCAGTGGGTGCATAGTCAGCAGGTTGATCACCCCTTTGGGGAGGCTAGCCCCTGACTCCACTCATTCTGCTTGCACTCCCCCCTGCCGCAGCTGAAGCCCTGAGACCCCCTGCCTCCCCCCACAGGTGAAGCCACAAGCCCCCTTCCTGGAGAAGCCCTGAGTGCCCCTCCCCCCCCCAGCCAGAAGTGCTCCGGGCCGGCCAAAGCCCTGAGCCTCCCCCCCATCCCTCCACCTGCCCGGAGGAGCCCCGGGCCAACCGCAGCTGCGCCTCTCCTCTCCTCCCTTCCCCTCCCCAGACCCAAGCCAGCCAGATATGTTTTTAATTATTATTTGGACTTTTATTATGTCAAAGCATTTTTAAATTTACTTCAGAACTGTTGTACAGACAACCACTTTTACCAAAAAAGGAAAAGAAACAATAAAAAAAAAGACAAGAACGTGCAAAGCACCTTATTTGTGTTTCTATTCCGTTAGGTCCAGTAAAGAACAGAGATAACTGTGCATTATTTTTATTATTGAGTCTGCAAAAAAAAAAACTACAACCCAAATCCTACATAAATAAATTACAATGATTTGGATGGATGGATGTGCATATTACTTTATTAACTATAGGAAAAATAATTTTAGGAAAAAATGTCAGTGGAGCCACCACCAAGAGTTGGTGGCCGCACTCTGAGGCCACCAAAAAATTTGTTGTGAGAACCCCTGTCCTAGATCCTCTTCACAACACAATGTGGTGAGCAGTAAAGCAGCTCAGCCACAAGTCACCAACTCTTAAACCAGCGAGGAAGGAAGCAGATCCCAATAGCACCCACGTGGTCTACAGACATATGATTTTTCTCCTTCCACTAGCAGAACAGATCAAATACACTTGCATTTAGACTATTCCATTCTATAAACCATACAATTAAATGGTACTGATTCAATGGCAATTTCAGAAAAGTAGTTTCTGGTACTAGGGACAAGCTGAAGTTTACCTCTTGATAGAGGTCCAAGCAGAGATAGTCACATGCCTGGCATCAAGGTTTGCAATTAGTAACGTTTTATATGCTATCCTGACAGCCCAACACTTTCCAGAGTAGTTGAATTACACGTGGCAGAGCAGGACTCTTGTACTGACTTAAACTGCTTGTAAAAAGAGCTTTGACCTCCAGCTTTGGTCTCCACATACCCACTAAAAATCTGACTGCCACCATCTGATACCATCCCTACCCACACAGAAATATTCAGTTAAATTAACCCCCAAGTCTGTCTCAAAGCTGTGATTTTTAAAAAAATGTTTTAAAATGAAAAACTGCCCCTGCTTTCATTGGTCATATAACATCTGGAGAAGATGCATCAGCCCAGTGCCTAGGGAACAGAGACTGGCAGAGTCTCAGCAGTGAGGCCCAGCTGAGACGAGGCAGGGAAAAACTGGTGACATGCTAGGCAGAGTTTTATGGATGGCAGTAGAGACTAAACCTGGGAACTAGGGGCACTTAAATACCTCTGTGGATCCCACCCTTAATCATTAGTACAAATTTGCAAAGCTGCACAATTTAAGAAATATTATTTTGCATATACAAGTGTTACACTTACAGCAGTGCATTTGGTCTATACCTAATTTGTGGCTTGTTTTGCCAGAAGTTAATCAATTGACATTAACCCGCACTAAGGTTTAAATTAAGAAACAAAACAAATCAAATCACACCAGCCCCCAGTCCTCCCCTCCATTCTAGAATATGTAACAGGCTTCAAGGGATATTAACAACTTCAATTGTTTGAAGATTCTAGTTTTGAACTGAGTACCCTTTAAATAAAGAACATATTTCTAAAGAATTCCTTTAAAAAATATAAGGGATTTTCTGCATCTCTGATAATGTTTAGAAGTGTCTTTGTAGTACAGAGGAAAATGTGTGGACCAGACAGCAACACCATCCAACGTGCTTTGGTCTCTGGCCCTTTATTTTCCCCTCTGTACACACACATCTGCCTGATGTCTCTTCAGTTTCAGCTTTTACTGCTGAAGTTGCTGGCAAGCACCCTGCTGCAGCATGTGGAGAAGGAAACACTAGTTAGCATGTATCTGGCATGAGCACGATGTTGACATGACAGTGCATGAGACAGGAAGTGCAATTATCCATTAACAAAACAATGAAACTGACCATACACAGAGTGGTGCCTAACACCCAAGATAAACAATTGGAAAAAATATTGTCACTAAACTCACATTGTCTGTAACTGTGGGCACAAAAAATTTATACAAATGTGATTTCCAAGTTTATAGTGTTCCTTTAAGGAACATAAATATAATTTTAAAAATCTAGTATCCTTTGTATAACCGTTTCTCTAGTATTTAGCTACAGGATTAAAAGAAACGACAATAATTTGCATAAAAAGATCAAAGCATGAAATGATAATATAGGCTTAGTTTCCTCAAAGATACTATAGTAATGTTTTGTACAAATTGCTTCTGGAATCTGAATAGGCACTCTGAGTTGATATATTTTGGTTTAGGAACAGTTCCTCCCATAAGGGCTTGTCTACACTGGCACTTTACAGCGCTGCAACTTTCTTGCTCAGGGTTGTGAAAAACCACCACGAGCGCAGCAAGTTTCAGCGCTGTAAAGCACCAATGTAGACAGTGCACCAGCGCTGGAAGCCGTGTTCCCAGTCCTGGAAGCTATGCTCCTCGTGGAGGTGGGTTTTTTGGAGAGCTCTGTAGTAGCCGAGATGCTCAATTAAAAGGAGATGGTCTCTCTGTCTAGAGCAGTGGTTCCCAAACTTTAACAACCTGTAACCCCCTTTCACTAAAATGTCAAGTCTCGCAAACCCCCTCCTAAAAATGAATATTTCCAGGGATTTTCTCCTTTATAAAAGCAGTGATCTTGGAAATATAAAATTTGTTTTTATGACATGCTTATTACACACTATTTATTATTAATCATTACAGTATCTTTATTACATTATGAAAATGGCAACACTCTTCCAAGATCTCACTTTTGTAGCTTGTATCACTTTGAATAAGCTTTTTATAAGACAAGGCTCCTATGTTTCAAAGGAGTATCAGATGTGAAACAGCATGAAGGTATTTAAGGAGCCAACTCAAAGAGTTCCTCCTACACAAGCATTCAGGTCTTGAGCAGTCCAGGCAAACAATGCACGTTACAACAAAGCTTAAACTTGTTCTTCATAATAATTTTAAAAACAATGTTAGCTGGCTATTTAATTTTAAAAACAGCAAAAAATATCCACCTCCCTTTCCATTTCTCATAACGAGTCTTGAAGTTTAAATCTCCTCAGTGTGGTAGATATGCTTGCTTTGATCTGCTTAGCTCTTGGAAGTCCAGGGGCTCCAGGCTGCTGGCCCCGTGCTGCCCATGGTCCCTAGGGACAGCTCTGTCCACGATTAGGGGATTTTTTTTCCCCTGAGAACCTCCTGTAACATTTCGCAAACCCCACTTTGGGAACCACTGGTCTAGAGAGACAGGGAAGGTAATAGGTTGTTTAGTAGGAAAAAAACAAACCCCACACATTAAGGTTTCAAATTTTTGAAAATGTTTTATTGGTTCCAATTCCACTATGAAAACAGTTAATAATACAATTGTTATACTAATATACAATGCCACCTAGTGAACAGAGTACAAAAATTCACACCTCAGGCTTTATTAAAAGATCAATTATTGTAGGAAATCTAGTGTTAGTGGAGCTGTTGTTACATGTAGTATAAAATCCAAGCCTGTAAACATTTTAAAAAGTAAAAATCCAAATCTTCATTTGGTCAAAGGAAAGGAGCCATTTTAGGTTTTAAGGTAAATTAAATTAGGAAACTTACAATATAGAGGGACTAGGGATATAAAATGTTAACCCCCCCCCCCCCCAGTGGCCCCGGGCCGGCCAGAGCAGTCCCAGCCGCACCAGCTGCCAGCCCCAGCCGACCCCAGTCAGCCCTGTAATCAGTTAACTGTTTAAATGAAATCTTTTTAATCATTTAAATGGTTTACTTTTTAAACGATATTTACATCCCTAAGAGGGACAGACATGGTTATTCATATCAGCGTTTGAATGCACATAGTAAGGAGACACAAGGCAAAACTCACCAAATCGTTTTCAAAGAAAGAACAGCTGCAAAAAGTCTATTTTACAAAGCAAAAGATTTTACTTTGACTTTACAATGCTTTTTGAAGTATTTTTTGTGAAGACACGGATTATTTGGAGAATTTATGCAGCTTTATCTAGACCTAATGTTACCCAAAAAAAAAAAAAAAAAGGCAGCACTGGAAAGTTGCTTGCTCTAAAAGGTGGGACAAACACCGGTGCCACCAACTAGCTGTAATTAGCTGCTAATGGAAATTACCAACAGACACAACTAGAAGTTTAAATCAGTAGGTTCTGCTTCCTTATGAGAAAACAAGTTTCAGGCCCGCATTCCACAATGGTGAATCTATGAGCCAATTTGACAAGCAGGGAAAGTGTCCTTTTCTGTGGTCTATTTTAACTATGAATGTGCTCAATATATTTTTATACACTGTTCAGGTTCTCTTGCCCATTAAGCCATAAGGCAAATACCTGGAACAAATAATTAAAAGATGGGGAAAGCTTTCCATCCTAGTTATTTTCTTTTCACAGGCGTGGAGATGGGAGGATGGATAGGACAAGTTGCAAGGTGAGGAGATATGAATAAGGATAATAAGGGTCAGAGGACTTGCATCAGGAAAAGGAGTTTGAACAGAGGGGAGCAAAACAAAACCCCAAACTACATATATCTCATTTGTTTCAGGCTTCGCCCAAAATTCCCCCGATTCTGCGAACCTTTGCATTTTGGCTACAGTCCTGCCCCTCTCAAGTAAAATGTCAGCAATTGCTGTACAAACATTCAATTGTCCTCTGCTCTGCTTTATGGTCTAGGAAATGTATTCAACTAGACATTGTTTTTGATCAGTGTTTGATTATCCCGATATTCAGAGTCACACTGCCCTGTGCTGTCATAGTCTGTGTATCCCTGACCTCTTCTGACAGTGTCCTCTTTCACCCAAGCTGTATCAAGCAGACACTAGTTTTTGAGCTTTAAAAAATAACGGACATGACTCCTTGGCCAATGCTGGTTTGTGTGCGATAAACTCCAGACTCATTAGTCCTGCTCTAATTGAACTTTGTCTCTAGCACCTAGGAATACCTGCAGACCTGGCATGGTCAATGTGTTTCCATTGCACTTTAGTTTCCCAAGACTATCCTTAAGTTGCGGTGAAAATATCTTGCATGCTATCGATCTTCTTTTATATGACCATATACATAACTTAGTGGTCTATTTACCTTTTTGAAATTATAATTTCTCTACAAGCGATTTAAATCTAAAACAGGGGCCTGCCTAAACTCTCTCCAATTCAACAGTGTCCACCAGCCTATCAAATAAGCCCATATGGATATAAACAGAAACAAGTTTCTGTTCAGCTACCCTTCAGCATCAGCACCATCTGTCTTTTATGAAACTCAGTCAATGATAACTTCAGACTTACCCAAGAACTAACTGATTTGGGGGATGTAACACACAACACTAAGGACAATGTTTACACGAAAGCTTACTGGAAGAGGGCAGAGCTCAGTCAAGTCGAAACACAGGCATGGGAAAGTAACCTTTTCTGACATTAGATGGACTGGTCACATTGTAAAACTCATAGAATGTATGTAGATCCTTCTACAATGAAGTGTTGCTAGCTATTATTTTGCTGCACTTCTCGACCAGCAGCACAGTGACAGCACAGCAGAACTGCCATAATCGCTCACACTCCAGATGTCCCATTTACTCACAGCTCCCCTCTCCCAAATGCTCTTTTAGCATCCACTTCTTTTTTTTCGTGCTAATTTTGTTAATTTTTGAAAAGATATTGGGGGAGAGGGGGACTTGTTTCAGAATTCTTCCATCTCCAAGGAAAAAAAATAGACCATTTAAAATAAATATTAAGATATTTTCCCAAAAATAACTCTTGTAAAGGCCATTTTGCCGCAATTCTTTCCTTTGAAACAACCATCTTAATATCTGAATTAGGATGGGACATTGGCTATTTAGATGGGGTATGATTCCCCTCCCCCCCCCTTCTGTTACAGGAACAGAAAAAAGTTTGTCAAGATAATCCTGTCTATGTACTAGCTTCTATTTTTCTTAAACACCACTTAATACTTAAAACTATTAGTATGGGGATTTGTACAGAAATGGGATCTTCGTGGGATCTTCCTTTGCTCCTGTTGCTTATTTGGCACCTGAAATTTTAATGCTATGTTTCATTTCTCTCCTTGTAATATAATCATTACTCCTACTAAACAGATAATAGGCCAACAGGTGCTCTTTCATTTAAAAAGGTGGAAGAAGAAAGACTCTGCTGGAAACTACATGGACCAGATCCTTAGTTGATGTGCACAACACAGCTCCCAGAGCTGAGCTGATTTCCACCAGCTGCTGATTTTGCCCATGAATTGAGATCCTTCCAGACAAATGCTCCTTTTGGAGAGATTAGCAGCCACATGAAGGAGAACAGGGAAAATGGCCTCAGATTCTTGCTTAGTCCAAAGAGACATAGGAAATTTAAGCTAAATGTTGCGTGCATTCATTTGGGGTGCCTGGTCCTCTCACATATTCTGGCCTCACCCTGTTTGCCCTGAGTATCGTGGCTGGCTTTGTGGGCTATGAGCCTCAAATCAGAAGTCAAATGCTGCTATGAGTAGCATGAGCCCAAGGACTTTCCCAAAACAAAATACATGCATTGCCAAGTATTGCCTAGAGAGATTATGCCATGGCTTTGCCTTCTTAAGGCTCACTGCATTCAAAATGCCATTGAACCCCCAGTGTGCAGCTTTCTCCACTGGATCTGTCAGGGATGAGTATCCCTCATAGGCTTTGCTGTTCTCCTTTCTGACTTTTCAGTTTATATACGTTTGCTGCCTTCTAAAGGGCAGAACAAAAGGAAATATTTGACCAGTAGTTTGAAATGCATTCCTCAAATGAGAAATTACATGGAAAGCGTATAGCTTTAATGAATCCAGCCCAGGAGGAAAAAGGTGTCAGAATCACAGTTTAGTATTTTATCTTGAAAATATATGTCATGACAACTGAGGTCTGCATGTCCACCTCTACAGGAGAAAGCTAAAATAATTACCAACACTTCCAACTGAATAGATCATCTCAAAGGAGAACATAAATTCTTACTCACAGCACTGGTTTACATTTGAAATATTTTCAAAATATTGTTTTAGCTGGGTAGAATAGACCCCCATAAGATCTGACACACAGCAAACAAAGGGCTCCAATTAAACAGCTGGCAAAAGGCCAGAAAGAGATAAGGGCCCAGGCTGTCACTTGCTAGACAATATATATGGTTATTTTGGCAGCCAAAACAGAATGTGATCATTGAGCCATGACACATTAAAAAGGCACATAATTTTAAAAGGAAAAGGTTCCTGAGCGCCTAAAAAACAGAAAACATTTGTAGTGTGCCTATACCAAACCCAGATGCAGAAGTAATGATGGGATCTGATTGACTGCAAATCAGTGGTTCATAAAGTCGCAGATTCCAAGGCCATAGAACTTCCCCAGAATAATTACTAGAGCAGATCTTCAAGAAAATCATCCAGTCTTAATTTAAAATTATCAGTGATGGAGAATCCACCATGATCCTTGGTAAATGGTTCCAATGGTTAATTACCCTCACTGTCAAATATTTATGCCTTATTTCCAGTCTGAAATGATCTAGCTTCAACTTTCAGCCACTGGATCACGTTATGCCTTTCTTGCTAGACTGAAGAACCCTATGAAGGGGTTAAGGTGAAACTCTGATCCCAGGGACCCCCAGCCAGCTGAATCTGCAGAGCATGCTCCAGCTGGAGGTGGAGCCAGTCAGCTCAGAAGGGGCCTGACTGGGTAGAGAGAGAGGCCTACCCTGTGGGCTCCTGGAGATGGGTGCTGCAGAAACCTCCTTCTGGAGAGAAAGCACCTGTCTGCTGAGCCCAGAGGGGATGACAGCTCAAGTATTTTCTTTTCTTTTACTACTTTAGGGCAAACTGTAAGACTTTGGGCTTGGCTACACTTACAAATTTGCAGCGCTGCAGCAGGGTGTGAAAACACACCCTCTCCAGCGCTGCAAATTGCGGCGCTGCAAAGCGCCAGTGTAGTCAAAGCCCCAGTGCTGGGAGCGCGGCTCCCAGCGCTGTCCGTTATTCCCCACAGGGAGGTGGAGTACGGACAGCGCTGGGAGCGCTGGTGCTTTGACTACACTTAGCGCTTCAAAGCGCTGCCGCGGCAGCGCTTTGAAGTGCTAAGTGTAGCCACAGCCTTTGGGAAGAGAGTGGGTGGTAGGAAGTATCCCAGGAAGGCAGTCTTAAGGCACTCCTGGGTACTGGACATTGGTACCTCTTACAGGGCCCTGGGCTGCAGCCCAGTGGAGTGGGAGAGCCTGGACTCCCCTACCAACTCCCCCTTGTTAAGGGCCCAAAAAGCTCATTTCTAGACATCCTTTAGGGCAAGAAGAAAAGGGCAGAGACTGTCCGGGACTGGACATTCATGGGGGTCAATAGATGACCCTGTATCTTCCCTGAAATCCTGTCACACTGGGGAGAGAGAAGACTGATTGATGACCTGACTGGAGGGTGGTCAACCCCCATCAAAAGGCAGATGGCCAAAGGGCATGATGATGGCCCAGGGGAAAGATTAGAGTTGTGGTGAGCAGAGACCTAAACCCGTACCCCTAGGTGACGCTACCAGCAAACACTGCCCATCACAAGTCCATTATTGTTCCCCACGTAGATACCTATAGACCATAATCAAATCACTCCTTAACCTTCTCTTTGTTAGTTAAATGGATTGAAGTCTGCCTGTAAGGCAGGTTTTCTAATCCTTTAATCATTCCCATGGCTCTTCTCTGAAACCTCTCCAATTTATCAACATCCTTCTTGAATTTTGGGCACCAGAAGTGGACACAGCTTTTCAGTAGCATTTCCACCACTGCCAAATACAGAAGTAAAATAACCTCTTTAACTCCTACTCGAGATTCCCCTGTTCATGCATTCCAGGATCATATTAACTCTTTTGTCTACAACCTCATACTGGGATCTCATGTTCAGCTGATTATCCACCACAACTCCCAAATCTTTTTCAGAGTTACTGCTTCCCAGGATAGAACCCTCCATCCTGTAAGTAGGGCCTACATTCTTTGTTCCTAGATGAATACATTTACATTTAGCTATATTATAACGCATATTGTTTGCTTGCGCCCAATTTACAAAACAAACCATTGATGACTGCAAACTTTACTCAGTGATGACTTTATGTTTTCTTCCAGGTCATTTATAAAAATGTTAAATAGTGTAGGGGCAAGAACCAATCCTGGCAGACTCTTCCCTCTCCCCCAAAACACACTTGCTTGAAACAGTTCTCTACTTTGAGTTCCATTTTGAGACCTGTTAGGCAATTTTTAATCCATTTATTGTGTGCTATGTTAATTTATCATTCTAGTTTTATAATCAAAATGTCTTGTGGTGTTTTAATCATCTACATACAATCAAACAAAAATGTAGGTATAAAAGTCCATGGAGAAAAATTATCAATGCTTTACCTTCAAAACAAGAAAAACCTACAAAACTGGATGTTTTTGTTTTTCAGTGCATTTTAATGTTATACTCAAAGACCAAGATTTTACATAGCTGAATTTTTACTTCCAAAATTATAATCCATGTTAACTTGATTTCAAACTAAAAAAAAAACAGAAACCCCACAATTTTTCTATATACTTTGAGTACTAAAATAAAAAAAAAACTTTATAAACAGAATACATATCTCCTAAATCACCTTTCTGCTACAAGGAAAAATGACTGCATAATGAAGTATATTATGATGCTTTGATAGCAACAGCTGTTTGGAAAACAAAGCCCACAAGCTTTATATTTTGTATGCAACATTCAGAAATGGCACTGTCTTACTGCATGCGTGGTTTTATTAAATAATTTAAGGACATAACAATGAACAAATGTATTGAATAAAGACATGATTTTACATTAACCTCAAATGCTCATGTAAAGCCTCCCTATAACTGAGCTGAAGTTTACATGCTAATACTGCTGCATTTCTTTCTGTAATAAAGTACTCAAAAATCTTATCCATCCTCAACCCCACTCCAAAAAAACCCTCAGAATTTAAGGTAGTCCATGAGCTACAACTATAAACATGTGGCATGACAGCAAAATTAAGCTACAAAGAGCTAAATTAAAAAATAAATTTAAATTAATAGAGATATCCTATCTCCTAGAACTGGAAGGGACCTTGAAAAGGTCATCAAGTCCAGCCCCTTGCCTTCACTAGCAGGACCAAATACTGATTTTGCCCCAGATCCCTAAGTGGCCCCCTCAAGGACTGAACTCGCAACCCTGGGTTTAGCAGGCCAATGCTCAAACCACTGAGCTATCCCTCCCCCCTTACTTCCCAATCTTACTCTAAACGTAATACTGCACTAAAAATGTATTTAAATGAACAGTCAATAATTCATCATGTGTATTCTGTAACAGTAGGGCATTGTCTACACTAGAGAAATTAAAAAAAAACAACCCATATCTATTTTTTTCAGTTTCAGTCCCATTAGGGTTAGCAACAGTGGGACTACAGGTACAGATGGACTCTGAAGTCTCCCTACAATGCTAACACCAATGGAGCTGAACTGCTGCAGGTAATGGTGAGAAAGTTTCAAAAAAATTCCCTGGCACAGACTAGAGCAAGCACTTAAAAAAAAAAAAAAAAAAAAAAAGCAAATCATCAGTTAAGATATTGACATTCAGACCTTCATTTCTCACATCCCACCTCTCAACTGTCATTATGCCCAAAGCTGTGCAGACTTGCTCCAGAACAAACTCCCTTCCAGTTCCAAACATTCAACAATCAGTAACATACCTCATCTCTAACAACCAGAGAAGGCTAAAACTGCACATTTATAGTAAGGCCAAAATAAAGACTCCGGACTGATAGCTGGCTTTACACGACTTAAAGTCTAAGCACAGCACAAAATTATAAAAATTCTATAATCTACTTTTTACAGTATGATAAAGAAGTATCTTTAACAACAGTGATACTAACTTAAATGTCAACAACAAAGGAAGTGGAAAAGATCAGGCATGAAAGCAGAATATATATATTTGGCTGTTTGCTCTAGGAGATGCATCAGACAAATTTTACTCTTGAAGTATAACGGACTATTGAGAGTTTCCAATGCATATGAACAAAAAAGTAAAAAATAATGCTAGTCCCAAGATTTTTTTCCCCAAAGAACTTCCTTTTAAGAACACCAACCTGAAATATCACAATTCCTGTAGAATATTTTGGATCCACCAGGGTAGATAAAAATCGATTTAAAAAAAAATATTTAAAACATTTAAATCGGGGTCAGCAACCTTTCAGAAGTGGTATGCCGAGTCTTCATTCATTCACTCTGATTTAACGTTTCGTGTGTCAGTAATACATTTTAATGTTCTTAGAAGGTCTCTTTCTTTCTACAAGTCTATAATATATAATTAAACGATTGTTGTATGTAAAGTAAATAAGGTTTTTAAAATGTTTAAGAAGCTTCATTTAAAATTAAATAAAATGCAGAGCCCCCCAGGACCAGGCACCGTGAGTGCCACTGAAAATCAGCTCGCATGCCGCCTTCGTCACCCATGCCATAGGTTGCCTACCCCTGATTTAAATAAAAAATAAATATGTAGAATCCATGAGACTTTATCAAAAACAGAGTTAAAGGGTTCTTCTCTATATTAAAAAAAAAAAGAATCAGGGAAAAAAATCTAACTTTTGATGTCAAGCTTTATAAATATAGCACAGTAGGTCAGCCCGAGTAACAGGAGACTGTCTCATTTTCAAAAGACTTAAGCGAGTAGCAGGGTTGTCGGGTGTCCAGTATTCAACCAAACACCTGGTCGAAAAGGGACCCTTCCCAGCCCTCCCCATCCTGGTGAAAATGAGCGAGTGAGTGAGGGTGGGGGAGAGTGAGCAACAGAGGGAGGGGGAAAGATGGAGTGAGCAGGGCAGGGCCTCAGAGAAGGTGCAGAGCAAGGGTGTTTAGTTTTGTTCGGTCAGAAAGTTGACAACTCTAGCGAGTAGGAACTTAAGCTCCAGTCACTTTCCCTTAGATATATTTCAAAATTTCCCCAAGCTGACCTGAAATAATCAGTTTAATTCAGGGACTACAATTAATCCATCTGTTCCTTTAATATACCATTTTGTTGTAAATGTGAAACGTTTTGACAAGAGCAGTGTATGTATCCAAAACATTTAAGGTTGTTACTAAAAATAAATGCATATGCTGTTGTGTTCAATTAAATTCCAGTTATCATCCTATTGCAGCTTGACCCAAATCATGTGCAAAAATTCTCTCATAAATAAGCACTATATCATTCATTTTCTAACATACTAAAATGTACAATTAATAAAAATCTGAAAGTATTAAGCTACATAATTGCTTAAATAAATGTATTTAGGTACCGTGTACTCTCCTAGGTAGCAAAAAGATGTACTAAACCTGGTGAAAAGGCTCCATTTAGCTGTAAATCAGCATGTTTTAATGGTTATGTCACCCAATGAGACTGCATCGTTCTTAAGAAAATAACTGCAGTACAAATGGAAAAGCTGATTAAAATCAAGACTTTGCACTGGGTGATTTAAACAGCCTTGATTTATACCAATCCACCCTGGTATCCATTATTGTTTCCAATAACACCTAATATTATTATCACAAAGATTAAATAAACATTGTTTGTTTACTTTGCATAGTTGACACCACTTTATACATAATCAATTTCACTACTTTGAAGATGGCTACTTGCACTTCCTGTCACACGGATTGCTAAGTAAAGCTGTCTACCATCAGCTGAAACAAGACCTGATTCAGGAAAGCACTGAAGCACATACTTAATATTTATTTACATGCTTAAATGTTTTCCTGAATACGGATGGGTGAGATATATACCTCAAGACTTCCTGAAGCAGTGACACAAACTGGAGAAGTAACAGGTAGGTGTATGAATGGAGACGCAGAGGAGGGTGGAAGAGCTATAGTGTTGCTCATAGGCCTGCCCAACAATCCTGCTGAAGCTCAGCAAGGGAGGGGAACCCCCCCCCCCAAGAATTAAAAAAAAACATTGGCTGCTCTATTTGAAAATTAATGCATTTTACAAAAATTAATCATTTTTAAAAAATCAAGTTGACAGTGACCTTTTAGCATCAGGAACCCGCAATCATGATTACATCACAGGGGAAGCAGCAAAGAATCCTGTGGCACCTTATAGACTAACAGATGTTTTGGCGCATGAGCTTTCGTGGGTGAATACCCACTTCGTTGGATGCAAGTAGTAGAAATTTCCAGGGGCAGGTATATATATGCAAGCAAGAAGCAAGCTAGAGATAACGAGGTTAGTTCAATCAGGGAGGATGAGGCCCTGTTCTAGCAGTTAAGGTGTGAAAACCAAGGGAGGAGAAACTGGTTCTGTAGTTGGCAAGCCATTCATAGTCTAATATCTAATTTGTGTCCAATATTTGAATGGCAATATACAAAAACCTGTAGGAGAACACTTCAACCTCCCTGTCCACACAATAGCAGATCTTAAGGTGGCCATCCTGCAGCAAAAAAACTTCAGGACCAGACTTCAAAGAGAAACTGCTGAGCTTCAGTTCATCTGCAAATTTGACACCATCAGCTCAGGATTAAACAAAGACTATGAATGGCTAGCCAACTACAGAACCAGTTTCTCCTCCCTTGGTTTCTCTAGCTTGCTTCTTGCTTGCTTATATATACCTGCCCCAGGAAATTTCCACCACTTGCATCCGACGAAGTGGGTATTCACCCACGAAAGCTCATGCTCCAAAACGTCTGTTAGTCTATAAGGTGCCACAGAATTCTTTGCTGCTTTTACAGATCCAGACTAACACAGCTACCCCTCTGATACCTGATCACAGGGGAAGTGGCAGACAGTAACTAAAATGGACTGATGTTTGTGATACTACAAAAGATGAATATCACATTGAATTCACTAAAATCAAACAGCTTTCTACTATTACAAGTGCAGAACAGAGTCATCCAGAAACCATGGAGCAGCAATGTACTGAGTTGGCGCACATGCCCAAGCCAGCCAGTGAAACAGATCAACCAACACAGTAAGCTCTACACCAGCAGTTCTCAAACTTCATTGCACCACAACCCCCTTCTGACCACAAAATTACTACATGACCCCACGAGGGTGGGCCAAAGCCTGAGCCTGCCTGAGCCTCGGGCAGTGGGGCCAAAGCCGAAGCCCAAAGGCTTCAGCTCCAGGTGGGAGGAGGGAAGGCAAAGCCAAAGTCCAAGGTCTTCAGCCTCAGGTGTGGGGCCCGTAACCTGAGCCCCACCATCCAGGGCTTCAACCCTGGGCCCCAGCAAGTCTAATGCCAACACTGGCAACACCATTAAAACGGAGTCACGACCCACTTTGGGTCCTGACCCACAGTTTGAGAACCACTGCTCTACACTGTAAGAGAGAGCAAACAGTTAAACTAGTGTATTGACATAAATAAATGTAATCTGTGTATTCTTGGCCTCCCTAAGGAAGAAGAGATATCCGATCTGCTATTTTAAGCAATGGTTGGGGAAAAAAATCTAAATCTAGATATGGAAAATGAGTCAGGGTCCACAGAATTAATGGGAAAGGCCCTTTACTAAACGAGGAAGATGCAAAAACTGAGATTATGAAAGAAGTTTAGTAGCTGACAGGAAAAACAAGCAAGCGTTTGCAGAGCAAAGATTTTGTTCATTCTGGATTTTGGACTCTACTCTTACTAAGAAGAGACGCTATCTAGCTGTGAAGAGTACCTTCATGGAATTAAATGTGATGATTCACTTTTGTAGTTAAGAAGTCTTTAGAGAAAGCACAAAGGAAAACAGTTTTGGGACATGAAGGAAAAAAAACAAAACATCAGCCTTACTGAGCAAGACAGTACGTGAGGAATGTGGATAAAGCTGTGCTGGGAACAGTCAAAGGAATAATTGATATATAATGTAACTGAAGAAGAATGTGAATTTTAAAAATGTTAATTTATTAACATCTATCTAGGGGATCAGAGAGCTGTTTCTTGTTGTGGCCATGTTAATTCAATATTACATTTGGGCTTTTCTTGGCTGTAATTGCTATACAGACTTGGTCTTAAAAATACAAGAAACTATAGTGTGCAATAAAGCAAAGCACTTTTACCTGCTCAGCACTGTGTTCAACAGCGTTTGTAAAACATATGTACCGGTATCCTTCCCTCCCCACAAACTGGAATACACCATTGGAAATTACAACACATCCAGCAGTGTAAATCCTCTCTTCAGTATTCATATTCTGGCTGGATTTCCTGGTGTTTTAAATTTATCTAACAGAACACCAATAATAATAATAAAAACTTTAGACTTTTTATTATTTTGTTATATTTCACATTTAAAAAAGAAGACCCATGCAAAAAAGCTTGGAGCACCATGACAATGGTTAATTTTTATTTTTTTTAGACTATAGTTTACATTTTATATTTAACACGTTTTTATACATTTTTTTTAAAATTTGCTTTACACAATTTTTGCTTTTAGAAGTTTTGCGTTATTAGGGTTACAGCTTAGCCTGACAATTGCTCACAGAGGGGACTGTTTGCATTGAAATTTCCTTTAAATTCCTGTCTGTTTTTGCTCTACTTCCACAACAATCCATCTAGCAGCATTAATGTATTTGTATATTAGAATTAATTCTGCAAACCAGAAGCATTAAATAATTAGTGGTAACAATTTATAGCAGACAGTAAAAACGAAAATAGAAAAACTCTTGTAAAGCTTCTTTCTACCTATCATACCCAGGAAGAATCATACCAAGGAACATCCTTCTTCCAAAACCCTGTTTTAAGGCATTCATCTCAATTACCACAGCACCATGTCCACTGCATTATTAGAACTTCTGCAAGAAATTGGAGCATCTCTTATCACACTTTCACTTCTTAGCCCTTTCAGTTTCAGCTCCTGGGTGCAATTTAGTGCAGCCACTTTGCATTACCTCACTGGCAGAATTTGGCCATACAGCTATCATATCTGGGTGACAAGGATCGCTTCTCAGCAAGATACAGGTTCATAACAGACTCTACTCTGTTCTGCCAGTGTTAGAACATGGTTATGGGACCCCTAGGAAGCACTAGTTCCTGACTGAGGTTTCAGACCCTAAGGATAATTAACAGCCGGTATAATTTAGACCAGCCCCTCTAGCTGCTGTAACTTTACACGAGTGGCCCCAGAATCAGAGTGCAAATGTGAGCTTCCCTGTCCTTTTCTGACCTGCTCTTGATTGCAGTTTGACTAGCCCTGAGGGTCTGGGCTTTCCAATGGCTCAAACAATATTTCCGAAGTGCCATAATGACTGATACCGTTATAGAGTTTTCTAGCATTCTACACAACTAGCAATCCCTATTGCACAGATTTTACATATTGAAGGTATGAGTGGGTACAATACAAGACATATTATAAACACAGCTTGTCAAATTATTCATTGCAAATAACATCTGTTGCAAATCTAGCGCTATTTGACCTCTTGTTTCTCTGAATGGTGAACACTTAGAAAAAAACAAACACAAACAGTTTACACCAACAACGGTATATGGACTATTCACTACCTTATTTATTAGATGTGCTGTATGATTGTGTTTGCTTTATAATTGGACTACCGAAGGTTTCTAAATTAAGAAACTTCTAGAACACATTTTTGGATGAACATTGGTTTGTGCTAAGACTTGTGGAAACCTGCTATTCACAAATATGTCCACAAATACCTCAGACGCCAAACAGTAACATTCATGGGCCTAGCAAATTACAGAAAACCAGTCTCAGCACTTATATTTGTGAATCAGTTTAAAAAAAAAAACATTTTACCACCTCAAGTTCTAAATCTAGTGCAATGTAGGTAATCACAGAAGTGGGCGGGTGACCATTGTAGCTGGAAGGTTTCCCAGATTAGTTGGCTTTTCAGGAGGATTTTAAATGGGAGCTAGCCAGCTTATTTCATGTATAGAAGTAGGAACACTTTTACTGTCACCCTTCCTTCACCCAGAGGAAGAGTCAATTCTGATGACTCAGATCATGGATTCTTTTATTCGGTACCTGAATCAGAAAATGCTTAGTCTTCCATGTGCAAAATCTGAAAATGCCTGTTGTAGCAGTAAAGTTAAAGAAAAAATTAACTAGAGTAAATACTGATGTAAGGCTATTAACGCAGTTGCAAGTTTGTGCAACAGCTAAGGAAACAAAGCAGAGAGTTACCCTAACCCTGCATTACAATTCTGCCCAGTAAGTGGTAGCCCTTTAAAACTTAGATTTAAAAATTTTATTAAAGCTAATGTTAAAAAAATATATAATACATAGGTTGGGAAAAGAGTGTCTGTACATCTGGGCATAGTGCTTAGATTATCCACAAATACAAAGTTAGTTTTGAAAAGTCATCTTATACACAGAATAAATAATCAGCAATAACCTAAATGTAGGTGAATAGATTTAACAATACAGTTTAGATGTTAGAATCCAAATACTTGGGTACATCTCTCATGAAAAGTTGCACAGAGATTTGGAAAGCAAAGTATATCCATGAGTGGAGATTGTCCCTCAGTACTTGAGAATTAGGTTGGTTGTCCATTTAGAAAATACAATCCATGAGGAAAATATTTGCTACTTTCCTGACTGTGCTTCTCATCGGCACTGCAGCTCCATTCCTCCCTTAACAACACAGAAGATATACAAAAAAGTAACCCAGGATAGATGGGGATAGAAGGGCCTTGTCCATGCTCTAAGTGATGTCTGATGGTGTGGGAGGGATTTAGACTCCTCTACTGATTGAAACACCCATTTAAAACAATTTCTGAAGTATGGATAATCTCCTCTACAATAACTGATTTGCCAGCATAGAGATATATCCTGTTGTCCTTTTTTATTCTCCAGCCTCAATGTATTTCAATGGTGAGTTCTGCACATAGGTGTTCAATGACAGGTATCGCCACCTTCCCAAGAATTCAGCAGCCAAAGAATCTGGCACAACATCCACACACTGCCTCAGAACTGTGTTCCAGATTGAAAGATTTAATTTGTGTTTGTAGGCTTCTAGCCCACATATTTGTGAAGACAGCCTAGGGAACGCGAGCCAAGTACAAACTGATGCAATGGTGTCTACATGAGTCTGCAGAAAGTCTGAAAAAAATCTCAGATGTGAATTGCTAACACCTTCACTTCAATGTGTTAAATTGGAAACCACAAAGTGGCAGTTTAAATGTCAATTTCACTTGCTTACCATTTAGTTGAAACATCCAGGTAAGATGCCTGTCCCGCCCCCATTTCCTGTCCCAACTGCTTCCCTGTGTACCAAAATCTAAACTGTCCAAGAGCTTCTGCTTCCCCAAACAACTTCTCTATATAGTTATGATAGTTTGTTAGTACAAAATCTCCTGCAGAATGTGGGTATGGCATAGAGTAAATCAAATCTAATACCAAGACCTATAAAGTGTACAGATTGCATTAATCATTTACATATTGAAGTAATAAATTTTAAAAACATTTAAACGAAACTTCAGCAGATCTTCCCATCAGCCTCCCTGCAGTGCTATTGTAACCTACACACCATCTGGGTGTGGTGTTCTGTCCCATTTAGAGGCACTGACACCACTTAGGCCTGGGCTAGTGGGGTGGTTCAAACTAAGATATGCAACTTCAGCTACGCTATTCGCATAGCTGAAGTTGAAGTATCTTAGTTCGACTTACCTAGCTGTCCTCACGGCGGCGAGTCAACCACCATGGCTCCCCCGTCGACTCCGCTTACTCTTCCTGCCGAGGTGGAGTACAGGCGTTGATTCAGGGATCGATTTATCGCGTCTACATAAGATGCAATAAATCGATCCCTGATACATCGAACACTACCCGCCGATCCGGCAGGTAGTATACACGTACCCTTAGAGAGAGAGAGATAAAATGAGTCTGCACTACAGCCTTAGCTAATAGCCGGTTGGCTTTTGGCTGCTGTGGTAGAGGTTCATGCACTAAGATCCAGAGCTCCCGGGTTCAATCCAGCCTGCTGACGACCAGGGTCTGTCAGCATTACACTGTAACATGCAGGGACATAGCTGCAGAATTCAGGTCCAACTTATTGCAGAGTACCAGGGACCCACAGACATCACAGGGGAGCTCCTCAAATCCAGAGAGTGAAATTAAATATACAAATGTACTTCTCATGAGGGCCTGTACCCAGACATTTAGCAGCAGACCTTTGCAGTATGCCACTGCCACTTTTATCCACAGGAAAAGACTCACAATAGCATAAAGGAAATGGTTGGTAGGGGATTTTGAAAATATTAGGCTTCTAAAATAAAAAATAGTTTATATGGGATCTACATAACATTCCCCAAAGATTAAAGAACTGACAGCAAATGCTGATTCCTCTGTGAAGCCCCTGCATGGAGCTTCTTTATTGCAACATAAATGCAGCAGAAGGAGAAGACTAAAATGTATTTAAAATGTTTTAATTGAAACTGCTATAAAAAGAAAGGGCAAGATAGATGTATTTTGTATGTTAAAAAGAGTCAGAAAAGTAAATTCTAGTGGTTTATATGCTTTAATACATTTAAAGAACTCTTAATATTGGGAACAGTCTTATATTTGGTAGACAAAAAGTAAGTACGGCCTCAATCCTGCAAACTCATACACATGGTTTAATCTTTATATCCTCCAGGAGGTTGACACTTTGTGCAGTCATCCACCCATATATATATATAGGCTTGCAGGATCAAGGTCTAGTTTTACATGTTCCCAGACACAGAAGGTGCAACATGAAAAGAGCCACGCCCACAAAGTTTAGGTCCCAGATTTAATCTACTTTACAACAGTTAGAATCTACTGGGGACCAAATGACCTATTAAAAAAACCTCAATTTTTATTCTTTTGCAAACTTAGGAACAATAATTCACTGATAGCCCAACTTAACTAAGAGATATTGTGATACATCATTAATATAAAGAGTCTTTTGCCACACTATATTGCCTTCTAAGAAGAATATGTTTGCAGTACAAGAACTCTAACACGCACCTGAATGCCCTTTTTTTAATTACTTGACTCCTACCACAGCAGGTTTGTGGTCTTATAGGGATTTTTTCCCAGCATGCTTTGTGGGAGGCTGGCCCTTTATATTTGGCAGAACCAGCCAGCTGCAGGCCTAAAGTGGCCATTTACAACTAGCAACTGCACCTTCCTCTCTAGAGCGGGTAAGACCTTAATTCCATTACATTTTCTTTTTTATTGCTAAGGAGCCAACATGTTTGTCAAATGGCAAAAATGACTAGAACTGATAATTATGCTAATCTGGAAAAATTACAAACAATGAAGCATAAACAGACATTGAAAACATTTTAAAGAGAACAACTTCCTTAAAGAATTTTGTTCTAAAATTTACTTCTTCCAGAGACTACTTGCTTTATTTAAATTTTGATGTATTTTGTGTTAGCAGTAATACTTTATATGACATTTCTGCTTTTGTATTTCTCATATGTGTAAATGAACCAGTGCTATTTTTCTGCTTTGCTCCCTTTCAGCAATCTGCCTCTTAGATGCAAAATTCAATTACCACTCTTGGGGCCAAACCAACAGCTGGTGTTGTTGGATGCAATTCCACTGAGAAACTCTTATGCCAGCAGTGAATTTGGACTCTGGATTTAAATATTAACCAAATCAGACAGACGATTAGCTAGCGCTTTCTGCAGCTGAAATTCACTTTAAAAAAAATCAGTTATGTTTCTATTTTATTCCCTCAATACTATAAATGCCACATTAAAGACTTGGAGAGAGGAGAGGAGGGTGACACTGGCTACTACAATAACTACCATATATTTCTAAGTACACAGTTGGAAGAAAACTACTTTTCTGGCAAAGAGAATTGTTTGTAGTCATGTACTATGTTTGTACTTCAATGTTAAGCTTTCCCTGTAACGTCTACTGCCCAAGAGCTATTGCCTGCATAGTCTTAGATAATACAGTATTTTTCCTTTCATGTGAGAAATTGTGTGCCCACTCAGAAACTGTATTTGGCATAAAGCAGGTTGAATTCACCTAAGTTCAGTTTCATGGGAATATAGCATTGGTTACATTTTTCACTGTAGATGGATTCTATTCTACTAACAAAGACCTCATCTTCACTTTTCCTTTAGACAGAAAATAAAGCTGGAAATCAGTCAAGCAAGCCCTCTGTGCACAGAGCTCCAACCACAGAAATCAAAGTGGGTTTTGTGTACTGAGGGTTTGTTGGATTGTGAAATTTGGTATACATATCTTAGCCTCCTCCTATGTATTGCAACCTGTATGAAAGTCTGCATGGAGATGAAATGAAAAACACTAGCTGATCACCCTTTGCTTAAATAGAAGCTATGCTAATAGCTGCTTCCCAATGAGAAATGTCAGCAGACAAATGTATCTATATCTCCTTTCATATTACTACTAATTATAATATACTTGTTCAGATTCATTTTTTGCAAAGCATTTAAAATCCAAATTCTCTTTAAAATGCAAACAAAAGTAAACATTTTTCCATTGATTATTGTAGACTATAGAGAGGAAAATATCAAACCCGTGCTATAGGAACCATACAGGAAAGCAGAAAATGAATGGAAAAAACTGTTCTTTACACACAGTGGCAGATTAAATTGTGGCTGTTTTTTTGTTATTTTTTTTAAATCTATCTTAACATTTTCACCTGGTGGGAAACCTTCTCTGAATTCTACTGCTTCCCTCCTGTGGGATGATTCTCCATTGGATTCTCCTCACTGAAATTGGAGCTACATTCTCCTCTCTAAGGGATCATTCAGAAACCTGAATAAAGCCCCCATCCTGCAATCTGATCAGGATGAGTGGCCCTTGTGTCCATGCAGAGTCTCACTGATGTCTCAGGTCTTGTCATCTTCACTGCAGGGTGAGCTCAAGATACACCTTGAGTGTTGCCCCTAACTCAGCTCCTGTCCCAAATCTTTAGCTCAAGTTCATTGGCACTGTAAACTTGAGGCGGCTGGCCCATCAGGAGGTTTGGGTTTGAAGCTCAAGTGCTGCTGGCACTCAAGCTAGTGATGCAGTGGAGACGTATCTACTCTGTGATGCTAATCCAATCAATTTTCTGTGTGCAAAGACTGTAGGACTGGACCCAGTCCCTCCCCCTGCCCAAAAGGGGTGGGGGGGAGGCAAAAAGGAACAGAGGTCAAAATTCCCCAAAAGCAACCTATTTGGTATCTTAAGCTCTTAATGGGGAATGCAAGAAGTATTCTGGGGAAGTTCTTTGGCCTGTATTATACAGGAAGTCAGACTAGATGATCACAGTGTTCTCTTCTGGCCTTGGAATCTGTGAAAAGAGATTTGCTGCATGTTGTTCCATTGTGTGATGTAAGGACTGGAAACATGTATTTGAATAATTTTTGAGGTGTTTTTTAAATTACAGGACTTAGTATTGTTGCTGAATGATTATGCTAAAGATGTGATAATAAATGTTATTATTATAGGAAGGTTCAGGGAGTAACACTTTGTTCCTTTGATATGCTAATTTAAATCCTAAACACAGTGAAAATATTCTTCACTATCTCTATTGAGAAGATCCTTAAAGAAGGTTTGGTCAGTCTCTACAAGACATAGTACAGTATATAATCAAAGAGTGGTTACAGCTCAGGCCTGAATCAGAAAATAAACTGGGGGCTTGTCTACATGGGGATACTCAAGCAAATTAATCCAAATTAACTAAAAGTGTGAATTTAAAGTAGTTTAGTTAAACTACATTAAACACCTGTGTGAGGCTTTCATTCACAACTGAAGTGGCCTTAAAATAAAGGGAATTAAGGCCACTTTTTATTCTGAATGGAACTGTCTACACAAGGGTTCAATGAAGTTTAACTAAGGCACTTCAAATTCACACCTTCAGTTAATTCAGATTAATTTTCTTAAATGTTTCCATGTACAGAAAGCTTGAAGTGACAGGAAGTGGCAACTCCAACTCTCTGAACTGAGATTCACAGGCAAAACAATCTGATGGAGATGTATTCAGTGTGCTCAGACCTGACCATATATACTGTTTATTAAACAGTAAGTGTGAAAGACTGCTGATGTT
Organism: Mauremys mutica; assembly: GCF_020497125.1. Classification (NCBI taxonomy): domain Eukaryota; kingdom Metazoa; phylum Chordata; order Testudines; family Geoemydidae; genus Mauremys; species Mauremys mutica. The sequence goes on along the minus strand of NC_059081.1, from coordinate 44,915,907 downwards.
GATTAATACACAACTTGGGTGTAAAATATACAGGATTAATCAGTATTATCAAAGTGTCTGAAGGGCCTTTATGTAAACTATTAAATGAGTATTTGAAAAAATATTTTTTTAATGCTGAGAACACATTTCTTTAAATTTTAAAAATCTTATCAAACAAAATAAGATTAGATAGTTTTAACAGATATATTTTTAATCTGGGACTTTTCTTCCCCCTCCCCTCCCGGAGCACTGTTTTACCACATTATATCCGAATTCGTGTTATATCAGGTCACATTATATCGGGGTAGAGGTGTACCTATGAAGATTGGCACCAACTTTATGAAGCCTTTGACTAAATTATAGCTATATTTCAGAGAATATATAAAAGGGAAACTGTGGATGCTGCTTACATAATAAGGGCCCGATCCTGCAAACACTTATGTATCTATTTAGCTTAACAAAGAGAGAGTGTGACTTGATTACAGTTAATAAGTACCTACGTGAAGAACAGATACTTAATGAGGGGTAATCGAGCAGAAAATGATATAAAATGATCCAATGGCTGACAGTTGAAGCTAGGCAAATTCAGACTGGAAAAAAGGTGTAAATTTTTAACTAAAAGTAATTAACCATTGGAACAATTTACCAATAGGCATGGTGGGTTCTCCATCACTGACAACTTTTAAATCAAGGATGGATGTTCTAAAAGATCTGCTGTAGGAATTACTTTGGGGAAGTTCTATGGTCTGTGTTATACAGGTCAGATTAGATCATAATGCTCCCTTCCGGTCTTGGAATCTATAAACTATAAAGCTTTACTTCCATAACTAGTCCTGCTGGCTTTTATATTTCTTCAGTCTATCGTAATTCACTATTTCTCTGGGACTACTCATATGAGTGAAGTTAATCATGTACAAAACTCTTTGCAGGATCTTGTTCTATACCTTGCAAGGTGCTAAACTAAACACGAAAGTACAGGAAAAAGAATAACCGCTCAGAAAAAGATTTTGGAAAATAGTTGTAGTTACCAAACCTCTGCACAGAAGAAAGTTTAAGTGGAAAAAGACTAGGAAGTTTTTATACTAAATACATATATTCAAGAGGATAATGAATAATTCCTTAACAAAAAACTGTATTGCTGAGAACATGATGTATGTGTTTCTTCCTGCTATATTTTGGAGCCATCTTCCACTCTCCAGTTTATCAAAAATCTATTAAGTAATAACACACTTATTCTATAGATTACATATATACTGGTACTCCTTCCTCAGATCCTGTGTGTGTTTTACACCTTACTGCTTAAGTACTCCCACTGACTACTCACAAAGTAAGGTAACAGCTGCTCTGCATGAGAAAAGGTAACAGAATCAGGCAGTTGGTACAAATGGGCAAACATATTTCATTTGTGATTGCTGCACTAAATTATCTCACTCTTCACTGGTTTAGTCTAATTCTACAAAATTGAGTCCTTGTTATAAGAAAAAAGAACTAAACACAAGAAATTCCTTGAGAGAAGTAGTTATTAGAGCTGAATTAAGGTTATCATTAGATAAATATATCTTTAAATGGTTGCAACCCATTGATTTACCTTCTGAAGAGATTAATGATGAAGAAAGTATCTCAGATAGAACTGATAGTCTATCATTAGAGCTGGACCAATGCTACAAGTATTTAAACGTTTGTTTGAATAAGAACTGTGTGTGTTTTGTGGAATGTGACCCCTTTCCTTAAACAGTCACATTTACACGAGCAAAATGTTATTGGTAAGAATGTATCCAGAAATATACTGTTGGAAATAACATGCAAATATATATTCACAGACCATACTGAAAGCTTTGCTTCATATCTTTGTTTTTCTGGTGCCCAACTGGTATAGTAATTATACGAAGGGTGGGGTTTTTTTTTTTGGTTTTTGTTTTTTTACAGCGGTAAGGAAGTCTTCCTTTTGGATGAAAGGCATTGTATAACTGATACTGTATTCATTTTTGGCTGCTATTTCTTTGCTTTTGTTCCCCCACCACAGAGGATCCCTAACCCCAACAAAGGCATTTTGGTGGATCTTCTCATTACACATTCTTACATGTCCTAATCAACTCCTCTCTGTACTAGGAGCTGTTTAATGTTACAGTTCAGATTTTCAGTACCAAGTGGTATCAAATAATGTAATACAAACATGAAGGTTTTTGCCAATCAGAGGAAATAAACAATATAAATGCAAAATTAAAGGACAGTTACTGTATCTAGAAAGCAGCACGTCTGAGAAGGATGATGAAGGATAATGAGTAATAACTAAATTAGCTTGTAGTGTGAAATTCCCATCAAAAGCTAGTGCTATTCTATGATATGACTCCCTTCTATAGTCATACACTTGTGTACCTAGGAAAGTACTGGTGCTGCTTTATAGAGTCTTGATGTGCTTGTAACTAGAATACGCACTCTGCTCTCACCATGATATGTAGGTAAACTAAAGAAAAGACAAAGTAAAAAAACAAAAATGATACTGGAGGATAAAACATAGGAGGAGAGATGGAGGGAATTAGATTTATTGAGAAACAAGATGACTTGGGGGATCAGATCACAGTCGATAAACAGCTTCAAGATAACACACATGAAGGAAAGGATTTATTCATAGCCTTTGAAAATGGTAGGACAAGCAGGTGAAGTTTTAAGATAAATATCAGGAACATTTTTAGCTTTAAGAACCCTACTTGTTTTAGTCAAGGCACCATCACTACTGGTATTTAAGGCTGGTACAGAAGATATAGTGGAAATTATATTGGGCCAGATCCTGACCTGAGGTTGAGCAGAAAGGTGGCTTGTAGCCACCTCTGCCCACACACCCCAGTCCTAGGAGACTACCAACAGCTCTAAGGGGCCACTACAGCTGTCAACCATCAGCAGTGGCAATGTCCCCCAAGCCAAAAGTCAGAAGGAGGGTTGGTGGTGGTAGCATTGTGCTAACAGGTCAGGAATAGATTTTACTGAAAAATGCACTGAGGGGATCAAACCCAAACAGTGATTGCCCTACTGTGGGCAGATCTTACTTTTCACAGATACCTTCTGTACTTTGACAACACTTGTATAACCTGTAATACCAGTAAGGTCCCATTGAACTGAGTGGCATAGAGCCGCAATGGCACACAAGAAGCACTCCTCTGTAAAGCTCCATGAGAATTCCTAGTAGATCTCACTCTCTCCCACAGCTGAGCCCTCTGATAAGGGCAGAACACAATTATCCTGGGGCCAGCATTCCGCTCCCTTCTGATCACACAATTCAGGATGGGATGCACTCATTGGCTTACCAAATGGACTCATGAGTAGTAAACTGGCAAGTTTTAACACCCTAACAGAGGGACAAAGGGTGCCTGAGAACTAAGCAGTGGTACTGAAATACTGAAAGTACCTACTAGCCAAAAGCTGAAATACTTGGAAAAACCAGAGTCCTGCTGCACTGTACTGCAATGCATGCTACAGTACTACCATTACACACGGTAATATAACAAAACACAAGTCTCTTGTTACTAATTGTATAGTATGGGCCAAAGGCAGTCTTTGGCATGCAACTCCCCTGTTTATAGACACATGATAAACTGTAAACCGAGTACGCTGCCGTTATTTTAATGTAGACACACCTATGTTCACAGGTACAATTTACATATCACTCAAATCAACTAGATGAAGGCAGAGACCATATGTAAATTTCCTTCGCAAAAATCCTTCACATTTTAAAATATGAAGTTTATACACTAATTTAAAGCTAATTATACAAGCAACATAACTGAAAATCTGCATGTAAGAGCTTATTTCAAGGGACATATTAGTAATGAAGTAATCATAAAACGAAGGTAACTAAGGAAAAGCTTTATTTAAAAACAAAGCTTGGGAAAACTTCAAAGCAATTCTGTACACTGATAATTTAAAATGAACGGCTCACAAATGATGAATTTTGTTGCGAGTTTAAGCAGGGCTAAGGACAGCTTTTGTTGCAGTCTATCACCTTTCTTGTATCAAGAAACTATTACTGGGAAAATCTGTTTGTATCTATAATAAGTAGGAATTTTCCCTGGGATGTCCAACAGCTTTTACAAATTCAAACCTTTTATTTAAATTTCTAGACCTACTGTTGCAAAGAAAATTCTCCAAATCTGAAGTGTGTTAACCATTGCTGTGCTGTCTTCCCAAGCTTGCAGAAAGACAGCTCCAGTGCTGCTGCTGCTACTTAGAGCTTTCCCAAGCTGCTGAGTGAAAACTGTTGGCACTCAGAAAAATGTGGACATCAGTGAAACAGAGAAATTTTATTCTGCTACTGTTTGGGAAGCTATAACATGGACACCAGAGCTATTCATTGAGTTGGAAAATCGAGGTTGCACAGGATAGCAGACCCACTATTCATCTTCCTCAGCCAATACATTTAGGGAAAGGTACAGGAGCAGAGCTCCCCCCACCTCACACCCACTTTTGCAGCAACAAAAGCAGCAGCACTGTGAGAACAGATACAGAAGGAAAATGTTCCTACTCCTTTTCAGCAGCCTGAGAGATGAGGTTTCAGATTTAATCTGTTGTCTCATAGCCAGAGGCCGATACAAAAGATGGAGCCTTCAGCAGATTACAAGGATAGCATCTTGGTGAGACTTTTTCAACAACTGGGAAGGGAGGAGTTGACTGTCTGATTTGGGCATTGTCCTTGGACACTTCCATTTGCAGTCTTTGCCTAGTACGTTTAGGCCTCTAGCTATCAGGTGTCTGATAAAATTTGTAAGCATTGGGTGTGAGGACTATGCTAGAAAAGCAGTGCAGAGTTCTGAGACTATGGCTTGGTCTACCTGTTTAAATTGCACCTGTTTAAATTCAAGCTGTTTTTAAACCCAATTAGTTACACTAGGCCGGACAAGCCCTGTGGTGGACAGTCTTGTTTTCTGTTCCCAGTCAACTGAAGCTAAAACCAAAAAAAACCCCAACTGTTAAACTGAAATAAATGTGTCAACATAGGCCTTGTGCAACGCCAACAGACCTCAGTCGCTAGCAGGTGGGATCGAACCTGAGACCTCTGAAGCTTAGGCCTGGTCTACACTAGGAGTTTATGTCGAATTTAGCAGCGTTAATTCGACTTAACCGTGCACCCGTCCACACCAGGAAGCTAATTAGTTCGACCTAGAGGGCTCTTTAGTTCGAATTCTGTACTCCTCCCCAACGAGGGAAGTAGCGCTAAATTCGACATGGTTATGTCGAATTAGGCTATGTGTGGACGGAAATCAACCTTAGTAGCTCCGGGAGCTATCCCACAGTGCACCACTCTGTTGACGCTCTGGACGGCAGTCCGAGCTTGGATGTTCTGACCAGCCACACAGGAAATGCCCAGGGAAAATTTGACACGCTCAGGCGCCTTGTGGATGTTCTGCAGGACCGCAGGCAGGAGGACAGAGCCCCCCTGCACTGTATCTGCAACCGCCCTCCCCCGCCACAAAGTCCCAAACCTCCCCTCACCTAAAGTAACAAGAAGGAGGGGCGACAGGGGCCGTGAAAACTGTCACTGCACCCCTGCAGAGTGCACAAATACAAGAAGGCTCTCATTCCCTAAATGTTGAGAAGTCCTTCCCTTCCTGGCTCACCGAAGCCCCAATCCCAGTTTCATCCCCTAACTGTGTAGCTGATTATTAAAAATAGTTTGCTGTTAATTACTATTTCCGTCAAGTTTTTCTACAGAAGACTGTCTGTGAAGGGGGGTAGGGGAAGGGGGTTGTTAATTGCATAGGACAGTCACCTTTACCAGGGTACAGACACGGGGGCAGGATCAACAGCAGGTCACACACACAGTGCGGTCAGTAGGCACCCTGGTCGGTCTGGGAGGTGTTTTCCATGTTCTGTGTGGGTGGGGGGTATGTGACTTTGTGGCATGGGAGGGCAGTTACAGAACTTATGCAGCGGTCCTTGTCCCGGACCACAGAGCCACGCAGCAGGGGAATCTGTAACCGTCCTCCCTTGCCACAAGGTCACGTAGCCCCCGCACACAGAGTCCCGAAAAGGAGGGATGGCAGGCTCCGTTGTAACAACCAGTCCGGCACTGCAGACCGCTCTTGGAGCAGGAGCCTGTCATTCCTCGAGTGTAGAAGCGGTGTTAACATCACTGCACACCCTACCCACCACAGTCTGCGTCCCTGTTTCAACCCTTTAACACGAATTCATTAATAAAGAAAACGTTGTTAATTAACAATATTCCATTAACTTTATTTTTAAACGTGTGTTGGAAGGGGGGAAACGTGGTGAACGGGGTATGTAACCGCAGAAGAAAGTCAACAGTAACTGAAGCAGGGGCAGGTTCAGCTTCTCTGTAAAGAAACTGAACAGTCACAAGTTACCCTGCTCCCTGAGGAACCTAGCTTTCAAAGCCTCCCGGATGCACAGCGCTTCCCGCTGGGCTCTTCTAATTGCACGGCTGTCTGGCTGAGCATAATCAGCAGCCAGGCGATTTGCCTCAACCTCCCATCCCGCCATAAAGGTCTCCCCCTTGCTCTCACAGAGATTGTGGAGCACACAGCAAGCTGCAATAACAATGGGAATATTGGTTTCGCTGAGATCCGAGCAAGTCAGTAAGCTCCTCCATCTCCCCTTGAGACGTCCGAAAGCACGTTGAATGATGACAGTTACCCAAGACCACCCTCGACACATTTTCCCCCCCAGCATGCATTGTGGGGAAATCCCAGAATTCAAATGGGCAGCGGGGACTGCGGGAACTGTGGGATAGCTTCCCACAGTGCACTGCTTCCAATGTCGACGCTTGCCCCGTTAGTGTGGACTCACAAAGTCGAATTAGTGTCCTTAGTGTGGACACACAAATTCGACTTTGTAAGGTCGATTCCACAAATTCGAATTAAGTTAAATCGAACTAATCTGGTAGTGTAGACATACTCTTAGTGCATGAGATTCTACCGCTAGCTAATGCTGTAGCACACTCAATCTCTAGCTGGGCTAGGTGCCACTAAGGGAGGGCAGAGCGCCACACCAAGCAGGCATGGGTTACACTTGCACCGGTGTAACTAAATCTGTTTAAATTCAGATGTTAGGTTAAACTGGTGCAACTTTCTTCCATAGACAAGCCCTGATTAATTTTGGAATGGAAAGCAGGAGAAGAAAAGAAACAGGAAAATGTGCCCTCCAGCTATTCTGGACCAGCAGAGCAGCTCATCAGCAATTGTGGAAAGTTGCTGAAATTTATAGCATCCTAGGAACTGCTCTAAGTTGTGCTAATGAGCAGCAAGAATCCAGAAAGCACAACAGTGACACAAAGCCAGCCTTCCCCCATTCCCTTTCAGCTGCAGCTTCTGAGCTCCACATTTCAGAATTGCAGGCTCAGGTGCATCCTTAACTAAGGAGTGGTGACTTCCATTCTAGAATAGCTTTGTGCTATGCACTAAAAAGTTATACCAGGCATGCATCAAACCTATAAGAAAATCTCAGCAATATGGATTTACAATGCATTATGTGAAAAAGAGCCTTGTAATACTATTCTGAAAATGTATAAAGGTGAGATTTGGCACACTTCCATGCCTTGAAGCATGTTTGAGCATTTGGCCATGGTTTGAAATAGAGCTGCCTAGATGCAATGGGGTAAGAAGGGCCTTTTTTAGCCTTGCTTTATAGTGTGAAATACACAAAAGACATTAAATACAACACACTGCATCAAACAGTAAGGTACTGAGTTAAGCCAACAAAAGCAAGAAAAATTTGGCATTAAGGTTCTCTGTCTTCAATCTCTCTCTGTGTCCTAGTATTACAGTATATCTTGGAATCACTCATCTAAGACTCCTGTCTTTAGACACAAGAGTGGTCTTAAGGATAAAGTGGCACTTAATTTCCTTGCATTTGTTGCTTAAATCTGAATCTTTATTTTAACATAGATTTCTGGAGCCCTATCCTGCCATCATTGCATTTGGGGAAATCCTACTGATGTCAGAAGTTCAGAGTGTGACATGATTTAACAGGATACAGCCTTTACCAAGTATCTTAAATAGAAACCAAAGGGCAACCCTGAGCACTCAAGCAATGTGGATCTCACATAGGACTTTAGCATGTTTACAAAACAGATGCTGTAGATGTGGCTGTGGGAAGGTTTAACCAGCCAGGGGAAATCCACACATTTCTTGTTCGTGAATTTAGGTCTACCCACCAGTCAGACACGAGTCTAGCTACAAAGGCTAGTTTTCTTAAGCTTTTTTTTAATTTGTAATTTTAGTGCATTTCATATTTTGTACTTAAGTAACTTTTTTTACCCAATGCTACAAATGGAATAAAAGTGTATTCTGGTTTGTGTTAAATCAGACAGACGTATGCACGTCAGTGGCTGATGTGCTAATACAGACCTGCTCAACATGTAGCCTGGGGGCTGCGTGCGGCCCGCGGGGGGGTGAGTAGGTGGGATCATTGTGCGGCCCGCGGGGGGTGAGAAGGCAAGTGGCGGGTGAGGGAGGGGGGCTGAAGAGGCGGGTGGGCAGTGGTGGGGGGTGAGGAGGCGAGCCGGGGGGTGGGGGGCTGAGGAAGTGAGCGGGGGGGGAGAACAGGTGAGCCGGCGGCAGGGGAGAGGGGGCTGAGGAGGCGGGCGAGCAGTGGGGGGGGGTGAGGAGGCGAGCCGGGAGGGTGAGGGGAGCTGAGGAGACGAGCGAGGAGTCAGTGGCTGACCTGTTCTACTGATCTGGTCTGGCTCCCATCCCCTCTCCAAGGGTTGCAGCTGTCTGGAGGTGCTGCCTTCCACGCCTTCCTCAGTCACACCTCATTCATTCAACAGGGCAAGTGATTACAAAGTTGGGGGAAGATCTTATTCTACTTCCAGCAAAAAGACATTTTTCTTTTACCTTAATTATACTACCTTAGGGGCCCGCTATAACATATTACCAAGCAGGGGAGGTTCTAGACATTTTGCCGCCCCAAGCACGCGCTTGGCATGCTGGGGTCTGGAGCCGCCCCTGTTACCAAGGTTCAATACTGCTGTTTCGGTGGGGCACCGCTGGGGAAGGAGGGTTTGTTTCCGCGGGGCGGGCGGTGTTGGGGGAGGGGCGGCGCTGGGGTGTGTGCGTTGTGTTTCGGGGGGCCTTGGCGGCAGTGGTGGGGGGTGTCGGCAGGGCTGGGAGGGTTCGGCCCTCAGCTGTTTTCTTTGAAGTAATATGGCCCTCGCCGCTTTACGAGTTTGTGCAGGCCTGTGCTAATACCTAAAGCCATCATCCTGTCTGTAACCCTGTATTGCTGACAGAGCTGTAACAAGTGGATAAATTTAGGCCAGGTAAATGCAGACCAGATTTACTTACTGAGACCCTTAAGTGTCTGCTGAACATTGAATATTCATCAGCTATACAATTACACTTAACATGAGTTACATGTTTTAAATGGCATAGAAAGCAGTTTGTACAGTACCATGCTCAGTTATTGAGCACCAACTAAGCATTATTCCATGGTGTATTATCCCCAACAGATTTTACCAAAATTGTTAACACATTACACAAAATACATTACACAATGGCTAAGTATCATTCAACCCTCATACTGCATCCTGTTAAACACTAATACTTTTTCTTTCACGTAGTACTATCACCTTATTAGAACTAAGGAATTTTAGAAATCTAATTTATTTTTACCATTTCTGCTTGTACAGTGAGTCATTTTTGTTACCATTCAATTTTGTATTACGTGCTGCCATGATGCTGCAATATTATGGTTGCAAATAAGACAGGCACATTTTCTAGTCAAATTGAAAAAAACCACTTCATTAACATTAAGAAACATCTTCAATGAATAGCAAAGCTCTCTAACTTTTTAAACACACATACAACCTATATTACAGGCCTAAAACTAACTGACGGTCCGTCCCCCCCCCCACCCCAATCTCCAAGAAATTGCATTTCCCTCAAATATGCAAGGAGTGATATAGCATTTTGTTGCTTATTGCACGCAGAGCAATTAAGGTATATCATGCACCTGCTGTGTCAGTTTGTGCTGCCAAATTTGTGCTATAAGAAGATATATGATGTCTTCTGCTTCACTGTTATACATGCAACAAAATGCTGCATTCATTTCCTAATAGAAAAGCTTTTTGTAAAAAAAAGAAAAAAAAAACTGTTTTAAGTTCCAATCCATGGTACTCTTGGAGTCAATGGAATGCTCTCCCCAAATTGTTCATCCCAAAAATCTGACCCGTCTCCAGAGGGATGCCAAGGTCTTTTTCACATGTATTGCTGATCTTACACAAGGTGGAAGGGACTTGCCAAACAGTTGCACTGAGGGAAATGGTGCACTTTCTCTTTAAATATAATACGTATGTGACACATAGGAACAGAATTATAGATTTCTTCACTGGCCAAAAATATTTTTTCTGCATACTCTCAGAGAAATTCAAATAATTTTAAACGTTTTTGTTTATTTTTTCCCAAGTTCTAAACAATGGTTTCCTTACTTTGGTTGGTCATATCTACCCTGAAGACTTTATCTATGTAGATATACTTAAACTGATACCAGAGGAGCAAATTTTCCCAGAGGCTAAATATGCTCATATCAGACGTTACAGCAGAGGGTAACTATCACCTTCTGAAAGTCAGTTGTCAAGTAATGTGCCCAAAATGGGTAAAGAGCAACACACGCTTTGAAATTAAAAAGTGAAGTACCTCTGGCTTATTTCCTTGTAATACCCTTTCTCCCATCCCATGCCACCTTTTGGTCTCTGATAGCACTAACACGAAGGGGATGTAGAACTGGAGAGCCATACAGCTTTGATCAGGGAAGACAGTGACCATACACACATATACATAAGACTATTACAGGGCATCCATGGCATGGACCTCTCCGGATAAGACACCCTGACCGTAAGAGTCAAATAAAAGAACAAAGCTGTGATAAATCCCAGTCATCCAGATAAAAATATGAAAAAAATACATCTTTACTGAATTGTAAAAACTCCTTTTACCAAAGCCTTCCAACTACTCAATATACCAGAAAAGCGAAATAAAACTCCAGAACATTTTCAGTATTCTCACATATGAGCAATGCTGGCACTGCACAGTATCTGTTAAACTAAGTACACTTTATGCACAGGCAGCCTGCTGAAATATGTATAATAGAAAGGTAACATTAAATTAGGTATCTTATTTAAACTTAAGAAGATTTATTATAGATTTCAACATTAGATGCTTACAGTCAACATGAAATCTTTTTTTAAAATAAATATGGCATCACAGCTGATAATTTTTCAGCAAGTTTTAAAGAAGTTAGTTTATTCAATTGTTACCATTTAAGTTTCTTATGGATTGTGCACCACACTAGTCTTAATTTTCTTTAAGACTGCATAAATCACTAATCTCTCATACACTCTAATTTCATTTTCTAAAACTACCAACAGTCTCTCACTCCACTGGGGAATTTCCTTAAAACACCATGTATCAAGACAATACAATCTCTGGCCAACAGACAGAAACTTTAAATGTAATACTTCAGCTTTACTCTAAACCACTGTAACAAGATGAAAACTGTAAAAAATAAATCTCACACAGTTATTTATCTAAATTTTAGAGCATCGTAACATCACTTTCATATATCTCAGCACACAAAAGGTAAGTTAAAATTGCGTACAAGCAATAACTTCAAAGCTTTAGTACATTTGGAAGTTTATATAACGCTGACTTTAAAATACACAATGAACTTCTACAGAAAAATCTACTGAACAAACTCTACCATTCATATCAATCTCAATGAGACAACTACTACATGTACTTGAAAATCCAGACTTTGATACATTATCAAATGTTCCCAGACAATTGTTCAATTTACCTTACACAATGTTTGTATTATAGTTGTCCACTTACAAACATTAAAGAACTGCTTGTCTGTTCTGCTGAGCAAACGTCTCTACCCATTTTAATTTCCTATCACTGTCCACAATTTAAAAAGTTGTTACATACCTGCAGTTAGGAGGAGGATCAAGGGTTATTTCAGCTAGCTCCTTCTGAATTCTGTGGGTGAAATGAGAACAGACACAAAGCATCTGAGATAGTCTATAGAATAAATCAGGAATTACACTGCCCTCTACCACCATGCAGTTAAATGCAAGACTGGCTGTGCCTTCAGTAATGCTAACATGGCTGCTTCCTCTTTGTTCTCAGAGGCATAACCCAAATCCTATAACAGAGAAACTTTGCAGCTTTTTTTTTACTTGATACAGTAAAGAAACAGTACATTTACACCTGAGATAGGTAGAAATATCCCACAAGTACTCATAAAAGTAACTATTACCCATATCTAAATGCTTTTTACCAGAGAGATTTTCTTTTCAAGCTTATATGCAAATGAGGGGGGGGCTATACAAGCATATTTGACAATGACTTTAAACCAGTGTACCAGAGCTGTAACTGAGACTGAATTAACAAGCTATATTGTGAACAAATACATGATTTTTACAATATTTTACATGCTACTTCATACAGTATTTAAATAGTGAATCTATAAACTTCCCAAGCTGCTTTTATTACTGGAATAATTCTTGGAGAATCAACTTTGCTTCTGTACACACCTTTTGGTACATCTCCTCCCCCAAGACAATACAGCATTTTTGCTGTTTTTATATAATATTAGTAAAATAAATCATTATCTTAATCAGAAATAATCCATGATAGTTTCACTGTCTCCTTTGAAAGTAGTTATAGAAGTGTTGTTAATATCCAGAATATTTTCTAAACTTTTTATCAAGTTATCCAGAAAAATACGCCTGGTTTAAAAGGTATGTATTAAATTACTTCTAAGACTAAAGAAATTTTGTTTCTTGCTGCTAATTGTCTGTACACCAAGAGATACTTTTTAGAAAAGAAGGCCCATAAAATAAGACTGAACAGCTGTCAGTATGCTAATGTTTCCAATTCAAAGGAGATCAACAGAACCTGATCCTGAAAGACCTTTCAGGAATAGTCCCATTAAGTTCAATTAGATGACTCAGAACTACTCAAGATATGTGGAATCAGACCCCATCATGATTAAGGAAAGTAAAGTTGCACGGAAAAAATCAGTGGTGAGATTTTCTGTACAATACATCTCAAGCTTTTCAAAAGGGCTGGCAAAAGCATTATCTTAAACATATACTACAAGTTATAAAAACAATCAAATACTTTAGCTTCTTTACTGAGGGTATGTCCACATGACAAATGGTACAGCTGTAGTGTCTCAAGCAACATTCCCGTAGTAGTGTACACATTTACTACAGCGACAAAAGGGGGGTTTCTGTCACTTATAATAAATCCACCCCCCTCAAGAGGAGAGAGCTAGGTCAATGGATTTCTCCCACTTACCTACCTGCATCTACAGTGGGGGTTAGGTCGACCTAATTATGTCACATGGTACAAAATTTTTCACAGCCTGGCCCCGGTTTCAAGTGTAGACCAGGCCTGATTTAAAGTATCTACCTTAGCTATTACTAATTTAGACCTTTATTTCTTTACAAGTACAAAAATCAGTGGAAAATACAGGTAGTATTCTACTTATGGCTAACACCTTAACATTTCAAGGAGTATTTACTGAAGTGGAATATAAAACTCCTGAGGTCTTTATGAAAGGTTGAGCTATAGTGTCCATTCTGAATAAGCAAAGCACCAAGTTGTTCAATAGAGAACTGACTCTAAAATTTAAAAATCATTTTTCCACTGTTACGCTTCAGATCTATTTGCTATTGGCCATAATGTAATATGTATTCCTAAGGAAAAGTGAATTTAAGGGAAAGGATTAATAAATTGTCTTATCTCAAAAGACCACAACAGATCAAGGGATTTAAAGTCTGCCTGTTTCACGTGGCTGAAGTTAAAGAAAATTATCAGTGTGCACTTACTGAAAGCCAGTCTGACCGAAATTTTATATGTAAATACAGATATTTATCAAATAGACTACAAGAGGTTTGTGAAGTTTTTGACACTTAAAGGTAGAGGCTATATATTAATCTCCAGAGTCTGATTCTGCAGGCCCTATTAAGGCAGTCCTACTGAAGTTGCTAGTTTTTCCAAAGGAAGAACTACAGAATAACACATTATAGTAGGTTACTGTGTATAAAGGATATATTGTATGTTGGCATTAAAAGAAGTTATAGGTACAATCCCAAAACCATCTATTTTTGTGCCAGTGAAGTTTTTGTAAATATTTTTATATTCAATAGCACTGATTGTCAACAGTACACACAATCTATTGAAATACACCAGAAGGATGGTACTCTACACAAATAAAGGAAGAAAGGCTAAGCCTTTGAACTCAGGTGAAAAAGATGTTTATAGTTCTCATACTACTTGCAAGGATAAAATTCATGTTAGCGAATAAAAGCTTTTAGAAGCCAGTATTTTAATTTTTGAAGTTATAAAGTGTCTCTTCCAAAGACATGTGACAAGTTTATTTAATGGTTAGCTTACTAACCGTCGCATTATTGAAGCTATTGATTGACAGCCACCTAACTCAAAAAAGTTTGTAATTCAGTAAACGACTCCCTAATACAGCTTTGCAAGAATCCGTCTGTCTTAAAAATGCTGTATAAATATTATAGCTCAAAACATACAGTGATAGAATGTTTTACAATCACTTCTTATAGTCATTACCTTTTAGCACTAGTGGATAGCTTAGCAGTAGTTTTGCTGGATAGTTTGGTATTTTTCTTCTGTTGGGTTGCAGAAGGTTTTCTTTCTTCTTGCTCTTCAGGTTCTGGTGCTGGTGGGTCCCTCTGATCTGCATCTGAACTACCACTGCTGGTACTTGGACTTTCATCATCTGACCTTTGCCTGTCACTGGACATTGTGGTGAACTTTGGGGGGGAGGGAGGGGAGAAAAGAGAGGGGAGGGGAAAAAAGCATAGTTCACTTTAGGTTGCAGTTTGACAGTTACAAAGTAATATTTATACTTTTTTATATAGAGAGATCTCCAGTTTTTTAAAGCCCACTCACATTTTTTTCATACTTTAGACAACATATCAATTGTCTACTTTGTTGGAAGCCATGAGACAGGGATTTTAGCAGGGTCCTTCAGGCAATGAGCATTAATAACTTATGACACATTGTAAGTAACAGACCTGCTGAAAATGTTTTTTTTTAAAAAGTCACTAATACCCTGTAAATATTTACACTGGAGCACAGTATTTTATTGGGTCCAAGCAGGCAGATTACCCCCTCTCTCTGAGACAATATATTGCCAACAACACTCCGGCTGATTTCAGATTGAAATTTACACTCACTCTGTCTCTTTGTATTTAAAGGGCCGTGAGGAGGAGTGATTTTTTTTTAAACACTATACATTTAAAACAACTCAGAAAGCAGAAGCCTCGGTTATTTACAGGGCCAGCAGCAAGAATTGCATTTGGTCTCCACAAAGCTCCTGGAGGGGGAAGAAGCTTAATTAAAACTGCACCTTCTGCAAAGCTTTCAACGCCACCGATCCTTGATCAGTTTCTACAAAACAGACCGACATTTTTAGGGGAAAAAATTATATAGATACACGCGGGAGGCACACAAATTGGTGGGGGGGGGTGCTGAAAAAGAAAATGAAGCTCCTAATAGGAAATTGCAGCAGGGTTGAAATGCAGCTTTGCACACACACTCGCCCTCTTCTCCCCCCGCCCCCCCTCCCGGCTTTGTGGGGAGAGATCGAGCTCCCAGCGAGGAGGGTACAGAGGGGTTGTTATGGTAGGAGGCTCTCCGGGATCAGCATGGTGTGTGTGCACCAAGTGAGGCGTGAACTCAGTCCCGGCTCCTCTCTCTCCCGGCCACCGACAGGCAGCAAGCGCTGAAAACAAGAACAAAGCTCCCTCTACCAACCTCCCCCCCCCGCGCCGCCTCCTCCTCCTCCTCCCCCCACCGAGCTCGCCCAGGCTCCTGCTGCAGCCACCTAACCCGCTTCTCCTTTACCTTCGCAGGCGTCCTGTCCCGGTGTTAGGTCGGAGGGGAGGGATGGAGGGGGGGAGGGAAGGGGATACAGTATCGGTGGAGGGGCTGGAGGAAGCCGGGGGGATATAAAGCAGCAGAGGAGGCTCTGTGGCCGGGCAGTGTGGAACATTGAGAGTCGGAGCAGGGGGGAGAGACGGGGGGAGGGTGCAGTGCGGCTCGGTGGCCGGAGGGTGGCGCTGGCGTGTCCCCTTTTTGCAAAGCGGGCTCCCGCGGCGGGGCAGGGGGTAAGAGGGGAGAGAGAGAGAGAGAAACGCGATCTTCCCCTCGGGGGAAGGAGGCCGGATGGAACAGGGAAGAGCCGAGCGTTCTATCGCCTCCGCCCCCTTGTGTCGCTACGTTCGGATTCAGAATGTTGCAGTCAGCAAAGTTCCAAACGACATGGGGGCGGGGGAGGGGGTGCTCGCTCCCTGGCTGGTAGAGCGCGCCCCCCTCTGGGCTGGGGCACGCGCACGCTCTCTCGCTCCTCTACCTTTGCCGGGTGCGTACGTTCTCCCGGCCTGGCCAAGGACAAAGAGTTGGTCCCTGTGCTGCCCCTAAGTTGGCATTGGCAGCCTGGACCTTGCTTGTGTGTCTTACTAGTGGCTGGTCCCGTCCCCCCTCCCCCGATACAAATACCTTGCAAGCTTGCAACTCCCCAGCAGCCACTACGGGAGGGAGATCCTGAAATTACTTCAGTGCCATGCACAAGTGTGCAAAATCCTGCTGGGGCCTCGCCAGAGCAAGGAAACTGGTTTGCTCTGCTTTTGCTGGCTCCCCCTCTGTTACTCACTGCTGTTTATAGGGATGGTCACTGAACCTGCGGTGTAAAGAGGCAGGTCACTCAGGAGTAAATGTATGTATCTGGGCACTGGAATTGGTTGGGGTTGAATAATATAGTGCCTTAACATATGTCATGTACAGTCTGAGTGAAAACTAAATCCGGCCAGGTTTTGTCCTCAACACCAAATCCCACTGCCTCAAATGTTCAGTCTTTCTTACTGCACCAACAAAAGCTGGGCCCCAATGTGCCCCAGCACAGGAGTGCCTCAGAAATCCAGGTCCTTCTGGATCCAGACAATTTTTGGGCCCCCAGCCCTGAGATTAAAAATGTGTAAATAGAGAAGATGTTTAACTGCTCTTACTGCCTCTTAAAATTCCAGACCTTGCTGTCCCCTAGCAGCACAGTCCCACAAAAACTCTGATTCGGCATTGGATCCATCTGGATTTGGACAAATAATGGCCACAAACCCAGAAACTGTACCATCAAAATAGGCAAGAAGTGCTGCTGCTACCTTTCCACCAAAAAAAAAAAACAAACCCTAAACACTCTAGTACAAGAAAGTTGTAAAAACTCTTAATTATTTGGCACCAGTGCTGCAAAAAGAGGTGGAGATATACATTTCACAACTATATAAAACAAACAAACAACAAAGTTAGTAATATGTATTCAAAATCCTATTTATTCTAAAGTACTGGCAACAGCATGCTGATCTGAGATACTCCATAAATGACCAGCCATACAAGCTGTACAATCTTTTTTTTAGGGAGGAGAGGTGTAAAGAATAATGATTACAATATATGCCAACTGGAGTATCATTTTACAGAGAAGCTGGTTTAGGAGGGAGAGTCATTTCCTTCCCCTGTCTAGTCATGCATAGAGTAATTTCTGGTGGTTACTAGTCCACTATATGATGTAAATAACTAAGCGCAATCAACAGCTAGAGTATTTGTATGTGACAAAAGTGGGGATAGTATGAATCTAGCACAAGAATGATATAAAACTGAATATTTCAACCTTGTGCAAGAGATGATCATATTAAAAATTAAATTACCTTGAACTGGAAAATTGATCATAGCCCAACAATATTGGTAGAATAGATAGTAGCTGATGTGGATGGGTGAGAATGGGATGGGAAAGGACTGTTTAAAATATTGTATTACTTGAAATGTTTGTGCAAAGACCAAATACAGTGATTAACAAGAAATCTCTTTTGAAAAGTGTTGCCAACAAAACAGTGCACATGTTTAGCCAAATGACTTAAAACTACTGTATTTTCTTAGGCTTAATGGGAACAAGGAGCCAGAGTGTGTACTCTGTGGTCTAAAAGGAATAAACAATTGGATGTGTCTGAGTTGACAGTCCTCTAGGTAACTGAAGTTAGTACAAATGAAAAGTATGCTAAAGGTTTGGTGGAAGAGTGTAGTGATGTGATGTGAAGAAATAGTGGAGGTTTGTTTGTTAAAGTACGCTATGGAGAATTCCCCGCTCACCACTACAGGCAATTTGCCCCTGAGGTATGCTGTAGAAAATTCCTAGCATAAACAGTATCTAGTATGATGAGCAATCTGGGCATAATTAGTAAAAGAGAGACATGGCAATATCAAAATCTAACAGTCAGCACTACAAGGCTTTTGTTAAGATGTGGATGATGCTACAATATGGTGCTTAGTAGATTCAGAGAACTTTGAAAGTCTCTGAAAGTCAGGATTAAGTATTTTAAATAATATTTTATTATAGGTGAAAATGAACAATACATCCCAGTTATCCAAAGAAGGATAATTATGAAATGATAATGCAGGTTGAATATAATTAGACTGGTCAAAGGTTACTCACCATATCAGCTACCACATACTGGTTCCTGTTTGGCTTTTAGGATGTAAAATGAAATGAAAATAAAAAGAGAGCCCGTTTAACAGGGATTAATTGAAAAGACAAACTGGATGTGATTTTCAGCTGTTTGTATCTTCATCTTCAAACAGATTTATTATAGCAACTTGCTGATGTAACAGATATTTATTTGAATGAATATTCATTCCTTTTGACATCAAGTCCCAAGGGATGACACTTTCCTCTTAAGAAGCTGTGTTTTCCTCTCGCATGTTGTTTATTATTTCTATGTTGTCAGCTGACTTTTTAAAAAAGGGATTACATTAAAAAGGTATATAAAGTAGGTTAGTGAAGAGGTTATTATACAGTCAGAGCCAGAGGGGAAAATGCAAATTTTGTTAACAGTAATACGAAAACAACGTACCATGAACTTGGTGATTAATCTTATTCTTCATAATTTGACATCAGCCTGATCACTACTGATGTACCTATTACGTATGTTCTTTTCCATCAACTCATTACAACTATGAGAAAAAGCTAGCATTGTGAGGTGCAATGGGTGTAAAGCTCAACTAAGGACAGTTCAGATTGATCTGAAAAGTTCAGGACACTTGCCTGTGAGGGATACCTGCATTTCCTTTCCACAAACATTGAATATGTGCATTGGGTGCTGTTTCGTTGGATCCTACCATCAAAAGCACTGTTCCTGGGCAAAATGGAGAGGCATCAGGTATGCTCTCATCAACTCCTGTAGATATCCTTTTCAGAAGTTCAGCTTTCTGGACATGGCTCAGTGGCTATTGTGGCAGAACACAGATGTGTAGTTGTTATTTATGCATGCTTTGGGCTACACGCGTGTGGGCATCCCTTGTAGGATTAGGAACTCATGACTCAGTCCCCCATCCCCTCGATTTGGCAGATGGTGCAGTAGTGGAAAGTAACTAATTGCCTGACACTTTTGTCCCATTCTGACAGCAGAACCAGCAGGGAAAGCAGTTTCCCCTTCAAGCAGCAGAACTGGGAAGAGAAGGACAACTCATTGCTTGACTCCCCTACCTCTAATAGCATAAGGGCCCACCAATGATAACAGAATGCCAGGGTTGTAGCAGTTCATCTTTAGGAACAGCTTCCAGTTGGGTCTTTATTACACCGGAAGGGGAGTGACTTATGTGACTTGGGTGAGGTGCCGAGCCATGGAAGACTTAGCGAGTGGCAGACAGCCTGCAGGAGGTGCTGGAGCCGAGGATACTGGTGACAATATGCATGGATGCAAGCCGGGGGGGTGCTTCAAGGGTGAGTGTGCCCCATCTTAGTCCCAAAGTCTAATCTGTCTCGTCTATTGTTTCATTCGCTTTTATGTTTGCAACTAAAATGTGATGAGCTTTCAATAAAGTGATCCTGGCTGCTGCTGGGGCCCCCAGTAAATGAGATGTGGCACCGCAATATGCGCATCTTTTTATAATATTTAATAAATATTTAACTCAACCTGCAGTATCTTTTCAGGCGGGAGAGTTGTGTGACACTGCTTCCCTATCAGCACACATACTATTCATGAGTATGTTATAGTCCTCTTGAGGTTAAAGTTGCAACTATAACAGAAAAATTAATGTATTGAGTGGCTGTCAAATGCTCAAGTACAACTTTAAAATGCTTTAGTATGCGCATCCTAAGTTAGCTGAAAAGATGTTCTCATATCTTTTAAACAGCAGTGGTTCAGAACACTAGACAGAAACAAACTTAACTGAAGCCACCCTTATTTGCTTATTTTCTTTGTCTAATCCTGCCTCGTCAAATTTGAATTTCGGATGGTTGCCTTTTACTTTTTCTTGTAGTATTTCTGCTAATGCCTATAGTGACTATTATGCAGTGGTGTGTTTTTTTGTTTTTTTTTAAAAAGGATTAGTTGATTAAATAAAAATAAAGGGCACTATTTTAGATTAGAATAAATAAGAACATGATGCTACTTTCAAAATAGTGGGAAAAATATGCTGATGAAGCTGCTTCCGGACACCTTCCATCAAAAGATTATTTCACTCTATACTATATCTCTGATTTTGAAAGCCATAAATAACTTCTCTCGTGGTTATTCTTACCCCTGAATTACTTTGTTGTTTAATTTTTTTTAAATGGATATCATGATTTCTGAGTTCTGCTTATTTTTGTTTCTATTTCATCCCTGGGTGAGACTGGTCTCTTGGCCTTTGATGATAGCATGAACAGGACTTTGACTAGTTATTTCCCTGTGACTAGTTCGTATTGATCCTAGTGCAAAAAGAAAATCATTAACTGAGAAATTTCTTGGACAGTGGAGTTGCTCTCCTGTGACTGGGGATTGAACTGGGACAATATGTGGAGGCCAAGATTTTTAAAAATAGGTGCCTAAAGTTAGGTTCCCAAATCCACTTGAGTGCCTAAGGAGATGGCCTGATTTTCAAAAGTGCCAAGCACCTAACAGCTCCCAGTGAGGTCAGTGTTTCATACACAGTATCTCCATCTCAGCATCAGTCCAAGGATAAAATAATTTTGGAACCCATGAGAAGTCAATTGAAATTGTCAAATCATGTTCACTTTGATGAAAATTTTAATAGATTATTCAATGTATGATTTTTCTACTATTTGCCTAGTCTTTCCTCTCAAACATACTCTGAAGTGGTGTAATATCTAGATAGGACATAGCTCTAGCAAAAATGCTTGTGTGATATTTACCTTATTTTTATAAAGAAAAATTAGCAAATCTTTCATGGAGATACACATGGCCAAAGTCATAGTGATCAGCCTAGAGAGACGTGGCAAAGTATAGTTCCCATTGGTGAAAACTGTCACATGACTCAGAATGTGTGAAATTCTGCAAAAACAAACAAAACAACAACAAAACCTATTTAGTTTCTTGCACTGAGGAAACTGCTGACTCTGTCTTTGAAATTCCTACACAGTGCATTTTTAGAATCCTATCCAACAAATAAATGAGTATGTGAAAGAACAGTTTACAAAGCTCCAAGTCTACTCACTTTCTTTCTATTATTCCTTATCAGTTAAAACATGATTAACAAACTCAAAAGGCACAATACAGATGAGTAATATATAGTAGGTACAATATAAGGTCCAGGGTTGAAAGTTAGTAGGCTAAGGTTATATTCCCAGAAGAAAAAGAAAAAAAATAAAGGGAACTGGGTGGAAGAATAGCACCTTTTACTCCACCGCTCCTCAGTACTCAGGAATAGATCTCCACTAGCTGTGTCCTTTACTACAAGGTGGTAAAGATACCCACAGAGGTAGAGCAATTATTTCATTTCCTCAAAAGCTCTTGCATGAAGTAATTGTGTGTGTTTCTATGTTTGTGCAGTGCTTACACTAACAGAGCTCAAATTCACGCTGCTTCATGCCTGAACAAAAAAACTGTTTAGCCTCTGACCCTTACAGCTGGTTGAGAAAGTCACTCTGACTTGCCTTATTAAAATCAGGTTAGATGACACCACAGTTCCAGACTAACCAAACTCATCCCAAGTTGCCACGCACAATACCACCAGGATGCTCAAAACCCAGGATATACTAGCTGTGCTATGTCATCCAGTAATGCAAAAGAGGCAAGGAAAAATAATCATTTGAGTACATCCATGTCATCTGAAAATAGATGAATAAAAAACCTGCCTAGGAATCCTGCTAATCTGTAGCTCTCCCAGCAGGAAAGGGTTCCCAGGAGGCATGTTGACTAATATGATGTTGGGGTCTCCAGGGATCATCTTTCTAGGAGATTTCAGCAGCCAGGCAGATTATGCCCAAATCTGCTGTCCATCATGGATCTCATAAAGATGATCTCCAGTTCAGCACATAGTTTTGTCACATTCTTAAATTAGCTCATTGGCTTATAAGTGGGCTTTAGGAATATAATAAGTACACCTCTGCCTTGGTTGGACTATTCTACCTCCTTCAAGCAGACACCAACACTCATATTTATAAACAAGAAGGTTCAGCCATCATAGTCCATTCTTTAAGTTTCATGCACACAAGTACCTTAACCAACCCATGAATCGAGAAGCCGAGGAATTGGGAGACACATGGCTACACAGTGGCCACTAGCACTGACACTCTTGCATCCTTATCCCTGACAACCGGGTCTGCAAATTGCCTTCAGTCTCTAATGGTTTTCATGAGCTGAAGTAGGAAGAAAGGAAATTGGAGCATGAAACACAATCATGACATTTGCAGAAACACAATCATTATAGATAAATCTACTGCAAAAGTTTCCTAAATTTTACATTGCAGACAAGGTAAAAGTTAAGAGATCCTTTCCCCTCCTCTATCAAAGCAGCTGAATTGTGCTCTGTCAACCTAGACTGAATCCATTGCGCTCCAGAAACTAGCTCAGTACAATGTAAGGAACTGACAATATACTTTTCAGAGAAGATCAACTGCATATGGCAAGTCCTCTCCAGATGGCAGTAATCATACACCAACCTCACGACAGAATACACCTCTCTTCCCGTCACACAGATTTCAGCATGTTCCTGGGGTAAGGCAGTGCTGAAAGAAATCAGTTACCACCTGTGATTTGGACTCATGGCCTTTTTTGCAGGTAAAAGATGCTCAGAAGCACCTGGCAATGCTGCTGAACAACTGTCTACACCAACTGTGAAGAGGGGAACCTACTATCTACCCTACACTATGCTATAGTTCAGCTAGTTGTCTCAAAACCATTTTGAGATCCAGCAGTCCATGCAAATTACATCCTAATGTCAAACCTCACATTTTTGGGTAACATAACACAGAAGCTAATGAAGAACTACCTCCAAGCACGCTTATCCACTAACAATATTTTAATTACCTTGCTGAATTGGGGCCTCAGAGAACTTCTAGCCAGTGTTCTACTTACTATACTGGCTCCCCCACAGGATTCTGGGTTAGTTTCAGAATATCATTGTTAATTTTCAAAGTTCTCCATGGAACATGCCATTCGCTGGAGTGCCTCTCATTCTCAGGCCGTGTTCTTGTCTGCCATCCGCTTTCTTCAGGAACAATGAAGCTCTTAGCTTTATGGGGAAAGCTCATCAGATTTCTCAGGAACAGCGTTAAAACTTTCAAATGCCTTACTGGAGCAGATAAGAATGACTACACAACTCACTATCTGCAGAGCAAAGAGCAACAACCACCTTTTTAGATTTATTATGCTCCCTCATGGCTTGAAGCAGCACTGAAGAGAAAAGTGGCAGCACTGTAATTAGGGTTGGCAGAATTTGACTTTTTTCTAATTTTGATGGATAATATGTGTTCATGAGCAGTTTTTCCATTTAAATTTTCAGTTGTGGGAAATTATGGGGGCTCAGATACTGGTGGGGGGAATTAGGACACTAATTATTTAATGACAGTAGACATGGAGATTCAAAAGGTAAAGCTTTATAACCTTTAAAAGACAACTTGTCAACATTACATGTTAAAATCTACAAAACAAATATCCTTAAACTAATAAGTTCTCAAGCAGCAGTTTTCTTACTTTGCTTATCTGTAAATTTTGATTACTGTAGATGGAAATGTTTTCTCATCAGTTTGTGTATGTACAGTGAAATCAACGTTTGTCGATTTTAAAAAAAGAATCCTTCCAAAGCCTAGTTACAAGAATCTAGACAGATAGCCAATAGCTAGCATTGCCACATTGTGACCTAGGGGAAGCCACTGAACCAGTCTGTGCTTGAGTTTCCACACCTGTGGAGTGAGGAGGATAATCCTTACCTGCGTCACAAGGTGCTGTGAGGCTAAAATAATTGCTTTTTGTGCTTTGTGTTCCCCAGCTGAAAGGTGCTACAGAACTGCAGTGTATTACTCTGACACCTTAGCTATCTATAACACCTGAAGGGAGGGGTTGACCAAATTCTAACCAAACTCATTGAAGGGCCATGTTTAAAATGGAAGAGTGTGCAAATGAAATAAGAAAAGTCAAAAATAAAAGGGGGAAGGTTTGTTATAAAATAATTAGTATAATTTTAAAATAGGAAAAGACTTGAGTTAACACTTTCCTAGCAGTTTGTTTGCAGCGATGGCTGCTCGCCCATCACATCACATTAAGCACCAGGGGGCATCAGAGACTACTAAGGGTCTTTGTCAGAAGAATCTCTGGAAACAGAACTGAAATTTTATTTTAAAGACAAGGTTGGTTGCTTTACCACTAGAGTGAAAACTCACTGCTGGCCTCTCCTAGTCACCATCAGCACACACTTTACCTGCTGCAGGACAAGAGAACTACTTTGCGGCTACTGCGGTCACAGTTAAGATAAGATTGCAGGAGTTCCCGAGGCAAGTGCACAAAAGGGTGCAAGGGGGATGCAATGAGTTTTCCTCACTTGCAGCTCTGAGATGGGCCAGCCATAATTGTAGCCAGTATGTTGTCCCTGTTAGTGTTCGCCTTCTCCAGAATGGCGTAGGGAGGCGGTTGTACTCATGGCCCCATCCCTCTGCACAGTCTAATGGAGCTAGGCAGTTATGAAGGGGGAAAGGCATGCTGCACCCTCCTAAGGGGTGGTGCAGCAGCTGTGTTCAGCAAGAGCTACGGAGAGGCACCATGCCTTCTGAAGCTCTACTGTGACACATCACCCTCTACTTAATGGCACAATCTGGTCCTTAGTTAATGTTAAGACAGCATTTTGACCATGTAAAGTGTTACACAAGTTGCTAAATATTATTTTATCATAGACTAGTACATAACCCAAAGAGCTACGGAATTAAGATTGTAATTGAGAAAACAACCAAGAAATGGAATGTTTTGGGGTAAAGGCTAAAAAAAGACTTACCGGTACATTCTTTAAGACTATGTGGACTCTAAACATATACTCACCTCCACTGCATGCCATCCAGCACATACAAGGGGATGTGCCATTACAGATTCTGTTAATATACAGGAAACAAAATGTCAGACTAAATGGTCAGTTTTCAACATGACAAAAGGGTAATAACAGGGTGTCTGAAAGAATAGATTTATCGGTGATGTGGGAAAGAGGGTGAATGGAGAGGTTGGCCACTTTGCCAGTCACATAAGTGTCACAGGGTGGCTGGCCCCTGTAAGTGAAGTGGGTCCAGCTCCCCTGTGCCTGCCTGGGTGTGGTCTAGGTTGACTTGATTAAGAAGGTGGGGCAGCATCTGGGGCTAATAAATGAGACGAAGACAGCTATGACTGGGGAGTAGGTCAGTGTTCATGTCACACTTCCCATCGGTACCCAGCCCGGGCCGGGGAAGCTAATGATCCAACCAGTGGACAAAATTTGGTGATGAATCCTGGTCACATGCCATCTGAGGTGTGTTGTGCATATGCTAAGAAGAAGTAGGTCTCTGGAGGGAGTTGCTGGAACTCACTGTGGAAAGCTGAGGGCAGGAGACCATCAGAGGGGCAAGCCTGCTGACAGCCTTCAGTTAGATAGCCAGGTATGAAAAGCTGAAGAGGCCTGAGAGCTAGAAGGCCAGCAGAGTGGCTAGCTTGCTTACCTTTCCCAGGCAGAGGCTTGCAAGGTGGCTGTTCTGATGAAAGAACCCAGGGTGGTTGTTCCAATAAAAGAATAGGTAGGACTGAATGGAAAGCCCAAGTACAGCAGAATAATCTGGAATTGGGTTTATGGGGACTGTGCACTGCACATGGGATAAATGGAGTGTGTTTTAGAACTTGTAAGGACTATTTCCACTCTGTGGAATAATGCATTAGCCTCTGGTAGGTATAATATTGGGTCCAAGAGAACTTGTGGTGGAGTCTTAAAGGAGCTTGAGAGTGGAAACTGAGGTGGTGACCGTGGTATTATTTCACCCCGCTGCAAGGGGGTGCTCAGAGGTGAGGGGGTTATTTACTGGTAGATAGGTAAATGAAAGTTATAACTTCACAGGGACCTAGCAATGGTAGGGGGAACGAGAGGCAGGAGAGGAAATGAAATTGTTTTGACAAATACAAACTGATAGATCAAGAGGAGAGATAGTGATGCATGATGGGAGATGTAATCCAGGATTGGAACTTTTTAGTTTTGAATGGAGACAAGATAGAGAAATAAATAATGAATGGTGTGAGGGAGCTACATATGGCATTCCTATACAAGAATGAGATATTGAAAAGCAACAAATTTAAACCTAATTAAAGGAAACAATTTTTAGCAGTGAATAAATATGCTGTGGAACTCACTGCCACACAATGCAAGAGCTTAGTAGGATTCAAAAAAAGGTTTGACATTTATATGGATAAGGGGAACATCCACAGTTGCATTAGGGAGGATTAATTTTTATGATGGGATATAAACTCTTGTGCTTTATGGTATAAATCAGCCACAAACTGAT
This sequence comes from Mauremys mutica, assembly GCF_020497125.1. Lineage (NCBI taxonomy): Eukaryota > Metazoa > Chordata > Testudines > Geoemydidae > Mauremys > Mauremys mutica. Next base: position 44,889,108 of record NC_059081.1, on the reverse strand, counting down.
AAGGGTCAGGAAGAAACTTCACCTATGAATAGTTTATTCCATAATTGTCCACTATGGGGTTCCTTGCATTTGGTCTGAAGTATATGACACTATGATATGGTACTGGACTATATGGACCTTTGTTCTAAACTGGAAAGGCTATTCTATGTCTTATTATCTTAATTAGGACAAATATTGATACTAAAATGCTTGTTTAGGCACAGACAAATACCCATGTCGCTAGAATCTATGGTGCATTGTTGGCTCCTCAGCTGTGTTAAATCACTGTTCAGTTTACAGATATCATAGTTGTACGGACCTGTGACCAATGAATTGCCCACCCCCTCAACCAGTACTAATTCGTCACATATTCAGCAATACATTTTTATTTTCCAGACAAGTACGCCGCCCCACTGTAAAGTTAGACATAGCGTTGTATGATGACTTTGCCATATATTGTGGGGAGGGAAGGGAAGCTCACCATTAGGCAAGCTACACGAGTAACTGTACAATTTTATATATTGGCAGCGGCTGCTATCACAGCTAAGATGAGGTTGTAGCAGTATGTGTGTATATGTATGTGTGTATATGTATGTGTGTATATATAATATATATATATATATAAAATCAGCTCTTTGGCATTGCTCAAAGGACACATCCAACTGTACATTAATTGAGCCTCCTTTTCCTGGTTGACCTCTGAATAAGATCTATATTTCAACTAGAGCTGATTCAAAATGGTCAATTTTTTTCACAAAAATATTAATGGAAAATTATTCCCATTTTTTACATATGAAAAATGTCAAGATTTTTTAGCCAGCTCTAATTTCAATGGCTACTCCAATGTACCCATTTTTCAGGATGCTGAGTAGCTTCATTGCCACAGACCCACGCTATTGTCACATTGTATCTGGCTCTCAAAGCAGTCTTTGAGCATGGTCTTTCTTTTGCTAAAGTTAATTTCCAGGTATCTCTGTAATATCCAGTGCTGAACATCTCTCAGCTCTTGAATGTTCCGTGTGGTACCTTCCATGTTCCCTTCTCCTCCTCCGCTCCCCCTGCAATGCTGGCTCCAAGAAGATCACTGACATCCACAGCCTCTGTAGCTCTCGCTCCCGCCATCTCTTGGCACTCATTGAGATCTGTATTCAACCCCTCACTGACACGTCCTCTGCAGCTGCCATCTTTTACATCCACCTCTTCTCTCACACACCTTGCCTCTTGCCTCTTAATATTCCCCAGAAGAGCAAGTTGGGGGTGTATGGCTTATCTCTCAATCGAGCCATTACCAATCCTCCCTCCTCCCCATTCAAGTTCCTTCTCTCCTCTTCAATCATCTGCTCCCCTACTTTCCCAACCACCTGATTTTTGACTCCCAGTTCTCTCACCTCACAATCTCTCACTCCTCCTTAGCAAATTCCACAATAAAATCTCATTTGACCTTGGATTCTGGCCCCCTCCTCCTCACTACCTTGTTTGACCTCCAATTGGATCAACTCTCTCACTCATCATAATGGCTGCTGCTTGTCACCAGTCAGCTCAGGTAAATATATGGTCCTTGTTACTGTTTCCCTCATCCTGTATTTTCTGATTATTTCTTATTTTAATTTTCTGTGCATTATCTCTTTAGATTGGAAGCTCTTTAGGGGTAGGGACCATCTCCTGTCTGTTTTTGGCCTCTAGATAATACTACTATACAAATAATAAGTAATCATAATAATAATATTGGTTGAACTGATTTTTTTTCCAGACAGTTGTGTGCACTTTATTTTGTTTTTCCTCAGATAAATGAAAATGTAATAGTCTCTTGTTTTCCTGTTATGATATTTTAGCTTCAGTGTTTTCCTACAATTGTAAATGAAAGTCTCATTTCACCATGTTTTCCAGTATATTAATGCTAACTTGCTCCACAGAATTCTTAATACATTCTCTCCCTAGAAAGAGGAAATTTGAGTGTAGAACATACAGTAAAAAATAATGGGGCATGTAGAAGTAATAGCATCCTAGTGTAATTGGTGCAGAAAATACTAAATCAGCTAAAAGGAGATAAATTACATTAAAGCGAAACATGTATTGACATGGACTGACCGTATACTCGAAGGGAATGGCAATCACCTAGTTCCACATGACTACAGGTCTAAAGGGATGGCAGAGAATTATACTCATGGCCAGAAGCATGTGAACAGAAAGCAACGGGGTCCTTTCTGGATGGTTATTTTCTTCAGATATTACCTGTGCACAACGAAATGAAAGTGTACTTCTGAAGAACGACAGCCCCTCACACTATTATGTTTATCCTGACTTTTATAGGCAAACTTTGATGCAATCCAGGCATAAATCTTTAGGGAAGTGGAGACATTCACATAAAAGAAATGAACATATTTAAAAATGCTTAAACTATATCAAACAGTTGGATTAGAGAAGGTTAAAAAACAAATCTCTGTAAGAACGGAACATTCTTGCACCTGATTCACTTTGCTATGCACTTTGTACGGTTTACACCAATGCGAAATGCTGCGTTTCTGATTTGATAGCATTTTGCAGTGGTGAAAATAATTACACAGATGCAGATCAATGGTAAATCAGGTCCTAATTTTTTTTAAATCAAAGATATCTCCTACCTGCTCGACTATGTTGGACACACAATTCAGAGACTTGAGTTTATGGCAATTGCAAATGTGCTAGGTAGCAGATATTTTACCTCAAAATGCAAATAAAAGGTTAACAGCAAATGTCTTAATCCAAGCACACAACTTCTATGCACTTCTGTTCCCTAGCTGATGTATCATTCAGTGATTGAGTAGGATTAATAAATGTATTTTTATATTTTAATAATTTGTAATAAGTCATCTGTTAGCAAATGTAACTGCTAACCAGGCTATGTCAGCACTTACCCAGGTCTGATTCTGTATCTAAAACCACAGAATCACAAGGCATCTAGATTACTGCAGCACTTTGGTTGTTAAACAGCTTTAGGTAAATGATTTAATATAGCTGATGGAAATGCAGTCAGCATGGAATATACTATCACCAAAGATTTCAGCATCCTTGGTTTTCAGAATTTCATTTCTGTGAAATAGCTTTGTGAAATGGTCCATGTGGGAAAATAAACTGAAACACGTTTCCTCTTTTGGGAGCTTCTCCATGGACTTGAGGGGGAATTGGGTTCAGCCCTTTTTCAGTTTAACCAGGAAGCAAACAGTAACGATGCACCTGTCATCAGTTCAGCACCTTTGTAAACAAAACCAAAATGCATAGGTCATATCAAACAGGAATTGGTAAGAGTCCTAGGGTGATGCAACTTTACTGATTTCCATGGAGTTGCAGTTACATTGCCCCAGGTCTTGATCTGGCCCAAATGCTGTTAACAAAACAAACAAACTTGGTGTTAAGCAGTGAAAGCTGGCTGCTGGAGTCTAGACATTCTTTCTGGTATTGAGAGGAATCATTCATTTGGCAGGAGAACTGGATGAAGAGAATTTGATGGGTTGCATACAAGACTGGGAAAAAAACCAAAAATGAAAGGAAATATAAACAACAGAGTAGTGGGGTGATGGAAAAGGAGGAAGAGGAAATCAAGCCAGGGAAAAGTTTTGTACAGTTTTTAAACCAGCATCAATAAAGTCCCTCAAAATGTTTGATTTAAGAAAAGAGGTAAAAGCAGAGGTGGATGCTGCTATCATTCATGATTGTGGCAAAAGCAGTAGTAATGGTCTGGGTCACATTCTGTAACTGCGTTACAAGCAATAGCAGAAGAGAGAAGAAAACGCAGCCATCTGGGCAAAAGCAGCAGTGGTACACAACAGGCAAGACAAGCAGCCGCAGTCGAAGAAGAAGTTGTGGCAGTGAGTGAATGTATAGATACAATGTATAGATCTAAACTCCCTTGTCTATGAATTTTAGGTTCTGTGTTAGATGCTGAGATTTCCGGCACTGTCCCTTTTAAACAACATTCTTTGCCAGAAGCTTTGGTATTTCCTTCAGAATTTTCTGAAGCACTATATGTCTTCCTGCTTTGTCAGCATTTAATGCTTCTAAACTGCCAAATAGCCAAATGTGTCTCAGTCTTTGGGATGTTCTAGTTGCTTTATTTTTCTTAACTGTATTAATAACATTGCATGCTGCTATTGTCTCTTTTGACTCTGGGACAAAGAATGAAGTTAAACCTTCAGTGATAGCAACTTCAATCCCTTTATCAAATAAGATTGTGATCACCGCTTCCCATGTTTTTCCTACGTTTGTGCCCTTGATCACATCTTCTGTTACTCCCAACCAAAACTAGTATTATTTCTTTCCTACACGACTGATGTGTATACCTATAAGTGATCCAATAACTAACTGCAGCCTTATTTCCTCTCCAACCCTTCATTTCACATTCTCTATAGTCCATGCCTGAGCAGTTAGGTCTTCCATTACTACCACAGTGGCATGTGTGTATATTTCTATGCGTTCTCTTGTTCACTGTTCATCATGCTTAATCAGTACTTGATGGTACAAAATGCAACTATGAAAAAGGAAAGCATTTGTCCCATTAAATAGTCAGCAGTTCCTACAATAAAACAACCATTTAACATAGATGAACACTAACCTTTCAGTCAAAGAAGAATATATTTTCCATATGTATTTTCTTCTCTGATTACACTGGAAACAACTGTGGGTCTTTTACCCTAGGGATGGTCAAATTTCTTCTTTCCTAAAAGGAAGTCATCATTTTCTGCCAATCCAGGCTAAACAGATGTCATCGCCTTGAGGTGTGTTCTGCATGGATCTGGGTAATTTTTGCATGTTTTTTTTTCAAATCAAACAATCTTTCACAACATTTTCAGGGATCTTTCTTTTCTTTTGCTCCTGTTAGTACATGTTTGTGACTGCAATTTCCATTGGAAGACTCTATTCGCTTTTTCAGTAGCTCATTCAGTTCATGACAGAGAGGTGATTTATTGCTGACAGCACAGAATTACCTTTTGTGATACTTCCTTCCCTTAGAGATGCAATTTATTGTAGATGACTGTTTTGTGCAAGCAGACATATTTCATGAAGAAAACTCCTGTGAGCCACATTGTGCCCAGAGTCAAGTTGGTAAAAAAAAAAGGATGGAAAAGTTTTCTGTCTGAAAATATAGTTTCATCAAAATTGAAACATTTCACAGGAATGTGTTGATTTCAACCAAATTTCCGGGGGAAGAGAGAGGCTTAACAAATTGTTTTTATTTTTCTCATTTCATTTCAATAATGTCAGTGTTTTGTTTTTATTTGATCATTTAGATTAATTTCATTTTGACTTTTATATTTAGAATTTAATATTATATATTACTATAATGATTAATAGTTTATATTGGTTTCAACATTATCAAAACCATTTGATGGAATGCTGTGTTTTTTGAGAAATGTTGATTATTTTGGCTTTTCGTTCCCGTTTGGAATAACAAATTTCACAGCGTCAGAATTTCCTGCACAATAGAAACTATGTTTTTCCTACCAGCTGTAGTCCTGATGGATATGTCCTTTCCACACATGGATCTCCCCTTCTATATGGTAGCATCAGATTGCCTCCACAGCAGCATTTCTCTCTGCTCCTGAGTCTCTGAGAAGTCTCAGTGGTTCTGTGGATTTCCAAGTTGGGGGAGTGAACTAGAAGTGACAGAGATGGGCAGGGATGTACTTTGTCCCCTCTGCACCCAGCACATGGGGCTCGATCCAAAGCCCACTGGAGTCAGAGGATCTTTTCATTGGCTTAAGTGGCTTTTGGAATAGCTCCTTATAGAGGAGAAAAGCCAGAAGCTTGTTAAAGGTCTCCATAACAGCAGAGTCCATTTTATGCTGCGGAACAAGAGCAAGCACCAGCTAGGCAGTCCCCATCAATCTAGCTCTGATATACCAGGGAGTAAGGGCAGACATGCAAGTTGGCCAGAGCAGGAGAGGCACAGGGCATGTTAATGGCACCATGGGCTGAGCGGATCCCCATCAATCTTCACTCTTGCATTTATGGGGTGAAACCATGGTTACTTTTGAGTGGGAGCAAACCCCTTGCTACCTGACAGAAGAATTTGGAGGAAACTCCACAAAGGCAAACTCCTAGAGCTTCTTGGCTTCTACTTGAGGCAGACTCAGGTCGTTTGTTAACATAATGTTTTGTAGACATACGTCAAGAAATTCTGTTTCTCAAAGTAACCTTAACTTGATTCTCTTCTGCTTTCATAATGTTTTGCATTACTGTGTGTGCCGTTACTTTAATGACTCGATGTGCACTGCTTAATCTGTTACTCCATTTGCACAGTGGTGGTGTTACAAGTGCAGTGGGTACCATAATTTTAAATGTTCTGATTTTGGTACAGTTTTCTGCATTTCGTTTCTTTTTCACTGAGCATGGTTATTTGAATGGGCTGAGCTTCTGAACTTTTTTTAAATTCAAAATCATATTTTTTTCCACGCAGATAATTCAAATATGAGGGCTTTTTACCCCAAAAGTATTTGCCATTGGGTTGACAACAAGCCTGAAACACTTGAAATCGGGTCGTGTGTGTTTTTTAAAATTTAAAGTGATATCTTTTCAAAAGTTATAAGCACCTAGAAAAAAGTTTGTCTTCTGAACCATAATGATCATGATGTCATAGCAATATTATAATAGTGCCTCATTCTACAAAGATACCTAAATGTTCATTGCAAAAGTTGTGCAATAATTTAATATGATGTAGTGTCTGGTGCCAAGCTTAAGAGCTGAAAACCTGAGAAAAATTAATCAGTTTTATTAGCAATCTTTTAACTAGTCACTTTGTCTTGGTGTGCTTTAGTACACTGTGAAATGAAGTAATATAATGGTGACAGTTTTTCTAGGTTCCAGAAAAGGACAGTTTTCTCTGCAGCTCGTCAGGACTGCTACCTGTATTTTGTGCAAAATATATTCCTATTTTGCACACATTTTCTTATGACACATGGCCAAATAGTTTAATTACTTTGTCTGTTGCTTGGATACATCTGCCTATTAGAATGTCAATTACAAGGCGATTTTTGTTATCTTTATTCCTTGTTCTGCCTCTTCTCTTAAAACATGGAGGGCCAAATTCTTCTCCTAATGCAGGGTTTTCATCCTTGTTTCATTTGTGGACTCCTACACATTTTTTGAAGGGAGGTGCGGACCCCTTTGGAAATCTTAGGCATAGTCTGTGGACCCCAGGTTGAAAACCATTGTCCTAGTGCATTGGAGCCGACCCCATTGAAGTCTTCAACCCGCTGATTGTATATGCTGGCATTCCACTGACATAATATATTTGTTTCTCCCTTATGTTTCCTGTTCACATCAGAAAATGTAAGCATACATGGCATATCTGTTGATATGTTATTGTAGGAGCTGCTGCTACATTTTTTCCTACTTACCACTGAAACACTGTGAATATCCATTATTGCTATGAAGTCACCATCCTTAAGGGGGTCGGACTAGATGATCATAATGGTCCCTTCTGACCTTAAAGTCTATGAAAAACAGCTGCTTTCACCAGGACACCATCTAACCCTTAGCTTTCTCACAAGTGTTTCTATCCATGGTACCCAAGGTTTTCAGTGTCTTGGAGCCATTGGTCTTATTTTCAATTATATAATTTAATAATTAATGAGTGTCTAGAGTTTGGTGACCAAAAACATTTTTTTTCTGGATTCTTAACTGTCACGACTCAGGCACACACAAGGCAATGATTTGTCTGAGATAAGGTTTTTTTTAAAGAAAAAATATAAGAATGAAGGGAGAATAGTTCATCCAGTCATGACTCATTCATTTATTCAAATTCACAAAGCTTACTGTTACTGGCAAATACTGGTTTCTCTTTCTGTGCAGAAGGCAGGGAGAGTAAGAATGCAGCTTCATGACAGACTCATTGCATCCATGTAATATAAAAAATAGGTAAGAACTGCTGTATAGGCCAGATGTGTGTGTAATTCTGTTCTACAAGATTATTCACACTAAGCAGAAGATTTTAAGATGCATTCTTTGGCACAGATCACTTTTTCAAGAACATGTCCTTTTAGCTGATTAAATTTCTTTAACAAAATGTTCCTTTAATTTTAAGAATCACCTTCAGCCTTTGTTTAATGCTTTAGTCAAAGTTATACTAGTATTCTTTCTCCCTTCTTATGAGGAATTTTTCATTCAATATTTCTTAGGGTCCCTCAGGTTGGTCACAGATGGTAGAGGAAAAAAGTAGGTTCATTATTTAGAAACATTGCTTTCATTAGCAGGGCTTTCCCTTTTAATTCTAATCTTGCTACGTGAAGGTTGAGTACCATTGTGATGGAAGATAGTGGGAAAGAGAGAGCAAGTTTTGTTCTGACACACATTAAACATCTTTGATGGGAGCTTTCATCACTTGTTCAGGTTTGTATTTAACATTTTCCCCAAATTAAATGCTCCTGGACTATCAGTTGATTCCAGTTCAGATAAGATTCGTATGGCCCAAGAAATTGCTTTTGCATTCTCTCAGATAATTGTCCATCTGTTTCTCTTCATCCTTCTTCTATAATCTCTCTACCAGCCATTTCAGATATGATGCCCTTTTCCCTAAAAGACGTTAGTTATGTGCCACCTTCTTTGAGGTAGTTTGTGCCTTTCTTAAAAGCTTCTATCAGTTTTTTATTCTTTCTTTTTAAGTGTAGGGTTTTAGCTTGATATGAAGTTGTTTGTCTCACAACTTATGCAAGTTATATTTTGCTGTCTCTTCAGCTTTATTTTTCATTGTCTTAGATCATCCTATGATAGCTAATTTCTGCACTGAACTAGACAATTGTCCAGCTATTGGATAATATCAAGATTATAAAACAAACTCAATTTTAGTTGTTCTCTATTTTGGGGAATTTCCTGCCCTTTACATTTTACAATCCTCCTCCTTTTTTATTTCCAAGACTAGAGCTGATCAAACACAAAGTTATTCACAAGTATTTGTATGAATCGAGGCAGCGAGTTCAGTTTGCTATTACGTTTTTTAATCATGTTGTTCACCGTTCATGAGTATTTGGACAGCTGCCGGGTATTTTAAAGTCTCTCAAATTTTAGAAGATATGATTATTCATCCAAAAATCCATACCAGAAATGTATTTTCTCTTCAGTATTTGCCAATTGTTAGTTTCTTCTTTGAAAAGTTTCTAACATCCAGTCAGGAAAATAGAAACAGTACCATATGAATTAAGTGACCATGAATAGTCTGCGATCTGTTCACAAACAACACAAAGTTGGGATTTTCTAAAATATGCTATTTGGTGAATACTTATGAGCAATGAAGACATTCACAGAAATCAGGTTCTGATCGCAAATGATTCCTGAGCAGGAAAAAAGGCTATGTTTGCAACATAAGAACGGCCATACAGGTCAGACCAAAAGTCCATCAAGCCCAGTATCCTGTCCTCTGACAGTGGCCAATGGCAGGTGCCCCAAAGGGAATGAACAGACAGGTTATCATCAAGTGATCCATACCCTGTCGCCCAATCCCAGCTTCGGGCAAACAGAGGCTAGGGACACCATCCCCGCCCATCCTGGCTAATAGCCATTGATGGACCTACCTTCCATGAATCTATCTAGCTCCCTTTTGAACCCCGTTATAGTATTGGCCTTCACAACATCCTCTGGCAAGGAGTTCCAGAGGTTGACAGGGCATTGCGTGAAAAAATACTTTCTTGTGTTTGTTTTAAACCCGCTACCTATTAATTTCATTTGGTGGCCTCTTGTTCTTGTATTATGAGAAGGAGTAAATAACACTTCCTTATTTACTTTTTCTATACCACTCATGATTTCATAGACTTCTATCATATCCCCCCTTAGGCGCCTCTTTTCCAAGCTGAAAAGTCCCAGTTTTATTAATCTCTCCTCATACGGAAGCTGTTCTTTACCCCTAATCATTTTTGTTGCCCTTTTCTGAACCTTTTCCTATTCCAATATATCTCTTTTGAGTTGGGGCGACCACATCTGCACGCAGTATTCAAGGTATGGGCGGACCATGGATTTGTATACAGGCAATATGATATTTTCTGTCCTATTATCTATCCCTTTCTTGATGATTCCCAACATTCTGTTCACTTTTTTGACTGCTGCTGCACATTGAGTAGATGATTTCAGAGAACTATCCACTGTGACTCCAAGATCTCTTTCTGGAGTGGTAACAGCTAATTTAGACCCCATCATTGTATATGTTAGGATTATGTTTTCCAGTGTGCATTACTTTGCATTTATCAACATTAAATTTCATCTGCCATTTTGTTGCCCAGTCACCCAGTTTTGTGAGATCCTTTTGTAGCTCTTCGCAGTCTGCCTGTGACTTAACTATCTTGAGTAGTTTTGTATCATCTCCAAAATTTTGCCACCTCACTATTTACCCCTTTTTCCAGATTGCTTATGAATATGTTAAATAGGACTGGCTCAGTACAGATCCCTGGGGGACACTACTATTCACCTCTCTCCATTCTGAAAACTGACCATTTATTCCTACCCTTTGTTTCCTATCTTTTAACCAGTTACCAATCCATGAGAGAACCTTCACTCTTATCCCATGACTGCTTATTTTGCTTAAGAGCCTTTGGTGAGGGACCTTGTCAAAGGCTTTCTGAAAATCTAAATACACTATATGCACTGGATCTCCTTTGTCCGCATGCTTGTTCACCCTCTCAAATAATTCTAGTAGATTGATGAGGCATGATTTCCCTTCACAAAAAACATGTTGACTATTTCCAAAATAATTATGTTAATCTATGTGTCTGATAATTTTGTTCTTTACAATAATTTCAACCAATTTGCCCGGTACTGAAGTGAGGCTTACTGGCCTGCAGTTGCCAGGGTCACCTCTGGAGCCCTTTTTAAAAATTGGCGTCACATTAGATATCCTCCAGTCATTTGGTACAGAAGCTGGTTTAAATGATAGGTTACAGATGACAGTTAAGTAGTCCTGCAATTTCACATTTGAGTTTCTTCAGAATTCTTGGGTGAACACCATCAGGTCCTGGAGACTTATTACTGTTTAGTTTATCAATTTGTTCCAAAACCTCCTCTAATGACACCTCAATTTGGGACAGTTCCTCAGATCTGTCACCCAAAAAGAAGGGCTCAGTTTTGGGAATCTCCTTCACATTCTCAACAGTGAAGACCAATGCAAAGAATTCATTTAGTTTTTCTGCAATGGCCTTATTGTCTTTGAGTGCTCCTTTAGCATCTCAATCCTCCAGTGGCCCCACTGGTTGTTTAGCAGGCTTTCTGCTTCTGATGTATTTAAAAAAAAATTGCTATTACTTTTGGAGTCTTTGGCCAGCTGTTCTTCAAATTCTTTTTTGGTCTTTCTAATTATATTTTTTACACTTCATTTGCCAGAGTTTATGCTCTTTTTTCTATTTTCCTCATTAGGATTTATCTTCCACTTTTTAAAGGATGTCTTTTTGCCTCTCACTGCTTCTTTTACTTTGTTGTTTAACCACAGTGGCTCTTTTTTGGTTCTCTTACTATGTTTTTTAAATTGGGGTATACATTTAAGTTGAGCCTCTATTATGGTGTCTTTAAAAAGTTTCTATGCATCTTGCAGGGATTTTACTTTTGGTACTGTATCTTTTAATTTCTGATCACTAACCTCCTCATTTTTGTGTAGTTCCCCTTTCTGAAATAAAATCCTACAGTGTTGGGCCGCTGTGGAGTTTTCCCTGCCACAGGGATGTTAAATTTAATAATATTATGGTCACTATTACCAAGTGGTCAAGCTATAGTCACTCTCGGACCTGATCCTGTTCTTCACTTAGGACTAAATCAAGAATTGCCTCTTCTCTTGTGGGTTCCAGGACTAGCTGCTTCAAGAAGCAGTCATTTAAGGTGTCAAGAAACTTATCTCTTCATCCCATCCTGAGGTGATATGTACCCAGTCAATATGGGGATAGTTGAAATCCCCCATTATTATTATTGAGTTTTTTATTTTAATAGCCTTTCTAATCAGCCTGAGCATTTCAGAGTCACTAACACCATCCTGGTCTGTAATATAGCCCTACTGCTATATTCTTATTTTTCAAGCATGGAATTACTATCCATAGAGATTCTATAGTACAATTTAGTTCATTTAAGATTTTTACTTCATTTGATTCTACGCTTTCTTTCACATATAGTGCCACTCCCCCACCAGCACGACCTGTTCTGTCCTTCCAATATATTTTGTGCCCTGGTATTACTGTGTCCCATTGATTATCCTCATTCCATCAGGTTTCTGTGATGCCTATTATATCAATATCCTCATTTAATACTTGGCACTCTAGTTCACCCATCTTATTATTTAGGCTTCTAGCATTGGTATATACGCATTTTAAAAATTTGTCATTTTTTGGCTGTCCCCTATTGCATGACGTAATTGAATGGGACTTTTTTTCATTTGACTGTTTCTCATCAGATCCTCCCTGTATTTTATCATTTTCCATCCTCTCCTTATTAGGACATAGGGAATCTCCATTTATAGATCGTCCCCTAAGGGATGTCAGAACCACATGCTCCACCGCACCTGTCAGCTTTCTCCCAGCCCTTAGTTTAAAAACTGTTCTATGACCTTTTTAATTTTAAGCGCCAGCAATCTGGTTCCGTTTTGGTTTAGGTGGAGCCCATCCTTCCTGTATAGGCTCCCCCTCTCCCAAAAGCTTCCCCAGTTCCTAATAAATCTAAACCCCTTCTCCCTACACCATCATCTCATCCACGCATTGAGACCCTGCAGTTCTGCCTGCCTGTCTAGCCCTGCGCGTGGAACTGGAAGCATTTCAGAGAATGCTACCATGGAGGTCCTGGACTTCAATCTCTTACCTAGCAGCCTAAATTTGGCCTCCAGGACCTTTCTCCATATCATATTTGCATGCAATGAATAATGTGACCAGTTCTATAAACCCTCTTATCAGTTGTCTTTTGCCTTTCAGTCAGCTTTCCCACAATGACAGAAAAATTGATTGTAGTTCAGAGCTGAACCTTCGTAATCTACTTCCACTTTAACTGAATGACTGTTCCAGCCAACAGTGTCCTACATGTTCTTTCTTCATGGTACATATAATTCCCATCTTTAATATAATTAACTCCTAATTCACTCTTGAATCCAGTGACGTGAACATCCTCTGCTTACCTATTTACAGCCCTTTGCACAGTAACAGGGACAACAGAGCAGTGTGGAACAGTAAGTCTGCCTGCCATTGATGTGACAAGCATAGCCACGCTCCATATAAGACAGGTAGTGGATGTATTGCTCGGAAATGTAATTGTGGTAATTGGATCCACATAAATATTGTTGGTCATAACATCACAATAAAGTGTTGCAGGCTACGCTTTTGCTCCCTGCACTATATGCATTGGGACATGTTGGGTCTTTCCCTCAATGCAGTTGTGTTGTAGTCTATCTAACCTGAAACTTAGCATTTTCCTTAGCTTGGCAACTGACTCCTTTAAAAATGCATGCAAAGATATGTCTGCGATTGGTAGACTGAACTGCAGGGAGCTAGTGCTACATCAAAGAAATGGAATTTTTCTTAACAGTCCCAAAATAATACTATACGCTGGAAAATAACTGAATTTATTATGCAACGCATTCTTAAGAAACAGTATGTGTCTATGTATATTAGTTACTATATACAATTTACATACTCATGTTTGTTCATTGTAAAGAAAGTACAATGTAGCAATTACTATGTTTATTTTCTTTTTTCTTTTTAGAGTTAGAGCAATTTACCCAGGTGAACAAAAATCCTTTAAAACTGCAAACATTTGGCTAAATCTTATTTTATACAAGACACTAGTGAGTTTCTGGCTAGACCAATATTCCCTTATGTGGGATAATACTACTAACATGATTCATTTGCCAATAGTTAGCTTTTTCAAGATTTTTGAAATCACACTTGACAAAAACAGTTGGCAAGGGCATTTCTGACTTTCAGATCTTTAAATATTGGCAAACAGATAACATTTACAGTTGTCTTGGAGTGTTCATAAAAATTTTGTACTTAAACAAAGCAGCGGTTATATACTGGAATGCCAGTGTTTCTGCTTAACACCCATGATGATCAAGTGGTCTGAAGCATTAGGCTTATTCTGTGTGCATGAGTAACAAAAACCCTTATACCTTTATACCTGATGTTTTGATTCTAACTGATGACAGTAAAAGGAATATAGAGAGTTCAGAGGGAAGGGACAGACTCCTTGGCACTGACTCTGTGTTTGGATGTGTTGTAGGGAATGGTGTGGAGAGGATAGGAAGATTCTCCTTTACTCCTCATGCAAGCATTTCACGAGAACCCTTTGTAGAACTTAAAAGTGCTCATAGCAACGTCCAGCACCTGCATCAGCCTGGGTAGGGACTGCTGTCCAAAGGGGAGCATAGTCTGACAGCTGGGGTGATCCTGCACCTGCCTACTACATACATAGGTGTGTGTGCAAGTGCTACACTAGTTTCCCTTCACCTTGGCCACTCAGAATTTTATCACTAGTTGGATCTGAGGAACAGAGGACAGTTAAGCTAGCCATAGGCGCTGACTCGGTGGGTGCTCTGTGGCTGGAACACCCACAGAAAAACCCACTGGCAGCCCCCTGATCAGCTCCTCCCCATTCCCCCCCAGCGCTTCCAACCTCCTGCAGATGAGCTGTTCAGCGGCATGCATGAGGCATTTGGGGGGAGAGGGAGGAGCAAGGGCAGGGTGCACTCAGAGGAGGGGGCAGGGTGGGGCAGGAAGAGGTGGGTGGGGCAGGAACAGGCAGGGTTGAATGGGAGTGAGGGAAGGGGTGGAGTGGGGGCATGGCCTGGGGTGGAGCAGGGGTTGAGCAACCTTAGGCAACTCATAAATGTGGCGCCTATGAAGCTAGCAGCACTGTTCCCTCTAAAAGGGATGGCTGCTACGGGAATTCTAGAAACACAGATATATGAGGAATCACGAGGGTGCTGTATCCCTAGTATTAGGGCATGATTTGGGTCTGTCTTTACAGAATCCAGCCCAGAACAAACAAACAAAGCTAAATTAAGAATTTGGCCTAACATCACTTATTGAAGAAAGACTGTGCATGGTAGGTCTCAGACATACTTATCAATATCCAACTCAAAATCAGAGGAATATTACAGATTAAAAATAACAATAATCAATATCCCTGTATCTTTGAATGTATTACTAATTTCTTAACTTCTGGAAGAGAACAGCCCTTGATATCATCAGCTGAAGGTATATCAGGATAACTTAATACACTATTAGTAGGAGGGCAATTGAGACTCCAAAAATTCTTTGGCTTGATTATAGATCTGTAAAATTTTTATTTCCGGCTACACTAATTGGTAATTTATCACAAAAATTATAGTAAATTAAACTCTAATCAGTGACTAATCATCCTTTGCTAAAATCAATTCCTGCCTTTTGATTTCAGTATAAAGTGACAGACGAGGAAATAGATGTACATGTCTAAATGCTTTGGACTAATCCTGGCCCCCTGCTGCAGCTGCTTTACACTAGTCAAGCTGTGCAAAGAGGCCATAGATTCAGTTGTTGGAAGATTTCCCCAACAGGGGAATCCACAGGTGGCACAGGATTGGCACCATAGCTCCAGCACGGCCTTCCATCCTGTGCCCTGGAATGAGAGAGGGAGGATGGGCCAGTGGTTATAGTACTAGCCTGGAGCTTGGCAGACCTATGTTCAATTCCTTGCTCTGCCATATGCTTCCTGATTGACCAGAACAAGTCATCAAAGGCCTCGTTCACAAGGGTATTTAAGCACTTAAAGGTGAAGGTAGGCTCCTCCCGGGACTTACAAAGTGCTTAAGCATGTTAGGTGTGTAAGGGTTTGTCTACACATCCCCACAGCACAGGCTAGGGGTGTGTGAGTTGCAGTGTTGCATTGTAACTTCCCTCTGTAGACCCTACTAGCACAAATTAAATGGTACCTAATTCACATTAACATACTCCTGTTTGATATAGACCTTGCGATAGCCGTGAGGAATATGTTTCACTGCTGCTTTGGTAAGAAGGTGAACAAAGCAGGCATCATTCTCTGGGATTGACTTGATACAATTTATCCCATATTCAGCTTCGGAGGTATATGCAGTCCAGTTAACTTTGTGGAAATTCCAGCACTATTTCAGCATTGATTCAATCAGCAGAACTCCAAAGCTGACATGCAGAATAGTTGGCTACAGGAAAGTGTCCAAACACTGCTTGTGAAGCTTGCAAAGGAACACCACTACAGTCTTTCATCAGAAAGTAAAGTTCCAGGTCAGGGTTCCATCTGGCCAAGCAAAAAGTCCCTTGTTGTTTAAGTTCAAAAAGAAGGTGAACATCGGTGAACAAGGCCCAGTCTGTGAGTTGCTCACCAGCTGCATCATTTCTGCTATATCCTATTGGGAATGGTGGCTATGAAAGACACCTAGGTACATGGCTGGGTGGATAAAAGATGGTAACGTGGGCTTTGGCCATTTGAGATTTGGAGGTTTGAAGACATTTGTTATGGGCAGTTATACAATGTTTACCACAACAACAGAGATTCCTATAGTCTTGGATTCCTCCGGAACTGAGCCATCTTTAAGACTGTGCCTGATGTACATGGCAAGATCATACTTCGCGTTACTCATGTTTGCAATTAGTTCATAGCTATGAATTTTGTGTCTTGTAGCTTGCTCATAGTCTGCAGCATGAGTTTCTTGAGAGCAGAAACGTTAGTGTTGTTCACCTTGACATTAGTAGCATGTGACAGACCTCCCCTATTGAGTTGGTACACACAAAGAGTTGGTCCGGTCGTTCTTTGGTGATGTCCCAGACAAAGACTCTAAACAAATTTTGTGTTGCTAATCGTAATGGGAGATTGACAAATCGATGTCCATTAGCCTGTTGAGGACATTAATTACAGGAGCACCAGGCAAAGACTATCGTCTTGCCCCCTTAGCTCACAATCTAAGATTTAGGTAAAATATAACAAACGAATAAACAGCCAGACAAAAATGGGGAAGGAAGGACAAAGTCGTAAAAGAGGCAAAAATTGTGTAGGCAAAAATTAATCATAACACTGTTCTCAGTAGCCACAACTGGTGGTCAGGCTACACAAATAATGTAAAAATAACCAACTTCTCTCTGACTCAAAATATTGGGACTGTCGCTATAAAATCAGGACATCTGGTCACCCTAGCATTGGGGGTATATTGAAGTATGCTTGGTGGACAATCGAAGAGACACACTGTTGGCGAAATTCACTCAAGTAAGGTGACCTTCTCCACCATTTAAGCCCCACATAAAGGATTGATCAGGCGGTCTCATGGAAAGCATTGGGCTGGAATCAGAAGGGATACTGTATCTGTCCTGGACACTCAGTTCCTATGTTTGAAGAGCAGAAAGAACAACCAATTTTATATTCATCAGTTTATTTTGTTTTAATTTTCCTATCCCTGCTTAGTCCAAGTCAACTCCGTGTACTACACGTAAATTCATAACAGCGCTATAATCTCAGATTTTCCCCCTAGTACTTGAGGCTATATCTGTTTTGGTATTTGAAACTCACCTTCCTCATTTGCAGGACTTATGTATAGATTTTCTTCATGGGGGAGGGATAGCTCAGTGGTTTGAGCTTTGGCCTGTTAAACCCAACATTGTGAATTCAATCCTTGAGAGGGCCATCTGGGGCAAAAATCTGTCTGGGGATTGGTCCTTGTAGCAGGGTGAAACCCTGCTCCTGCTATGAGGGGTTTAAAAGTGGCCTGGCAGGGCTTGAGAGCGGCTGCTCTCAAGGCTGGGCTGAGTGAGTAAGTGGCTGCAGGTGAAGCCACGCCCCAAACTGAGCCACAGCTGGCCCCTATAAAAGGCCAGGGAAGCCAGAAACAAACAGTCTCTCTCTGCCTTCAGAGAGAGAAGGGCCTAGCTGCAGGGAGCTTGAAACTGGATACCTGAGTGAAGCAGGGCTGGGGAAAGGCTGAGGAGCTGGGGAGCTCCAGCCTAGAAAGCCCCAGGCTGCGGCCTAGCGAAGGGCCAACTGGTACTGGGGGTTGCAGAGGGCAGCCGAGGGGTAGGCCAAGACAGCAGTTCCAAACCCCTTTGCCTGTGATGAGTAGGTTGATACTGCAGCCTGCCCCAGAGTGTGGGGCCAGGCAATGACTGGCAGTAGCCAATACTGAGGCAAGGTGGGGATAGAGGGTGGAGGTTCCCTGGGGAGGGAAAACCCAGAGAGAAAGGGGTTACTGCTAGGGGGCAGCACCCCATGTAAGAGGGCACTGTGTCCAGGGAGGGACATGGGGGGCCTGAGGACAGGTGGATCACTGGCCTGCAGAGGGCGCTCCATGCTGGAACAGAGCTAATTCCCAGAGTCACCAGCAGGAGGTGCCGCAGGGGTGAGTCCGACCCGTCTACAGTCCTGCTTTGAGCAGGGGGTTGGACTAGATGACTTCCTGAGGTCCCTTCGAACCCTGATATTCTATGATATGCATATTGCTTAAATTGTTATGTAACAAATTTGTTTCCCTGGATTTTATGGTGTTTGGGTGCACAATTTGAATAACCAAAATAAGTTTTTAGCAGCAGGTAATAATGGTGAGGAAACATCTTAGCAGTACACACTATATTCTCAGCCACAGGAGTGTCAAAATCATAAGCACAGGCATTCAGATGTTATGTCACAAGCTTCTTGAATATAATTAGGTAAATAATTATTTTCTATCTCTAATTTTCTATGAACAGCTTTAATATGTTCATTATCTGAAATATTTGACTAATTTCTGCAAATAGTACAAACTTGATCTGTATGTTCAATGTTCAAAATTGAAATTCTGTTGATTAGTTCTTATTAGAATCATATAGGAGACATGATATGATTCTGTTCCCTGAGTAGATGAGCATAACTTTCAGAATAAAGTTATTGGTGTAAATACTTCACTTGCTCTGTGAATATTCATTGTTCATCATTTCATAGAGTATTTGCAGGAAGCAGGCACACAAGTCATGAGCAGTTAGAATATTTACTTTAAAAATGTAAATGACTATTCCCCAAAAAAAGTCTGCTAGTCTACTATGTAGAGCTACAGCCGGAAAAACACTTCTGTACTACAGTGATTGGCACTAAATAAATACCTCATTGTAAAAGAGAGCTGAAATAGACAGAAAGAAGTCCCCAACAGCAACAAAGACTTTCACAAAAACACACATACCATGGCAGTGGAAAACAAATTGCCAGCTATTGTAAATCCTATTATTTTCTCAATGCATCTAAATACTGTACTACCAGGACTCCCACTGACATTACCAGGGTGGAAATAGAATATTATTGTGAACATATTTTCAAAATACTACAGAAGCCAATGGAGTCAAAGTAACTTTCCATGGCATATGTAACATAACCCTAGGAAGCTTTCACCATGCTTTTGATGTCAAAAGATACAGCTTTACTTGACCTCTGATGTCTGTGTATAGTGCCTAGCTTAGTGTGGGCCTGATTCTTCAATGGGGCGTCTATGTGCTGCCACCATACCAATGAATAAATAATAAAAAGTAACTATGACTAATACATTCTTTGCTTTAGCGAGCATTTTTACAGTCCCCATGCTGAGTTTCATTTGGCGTACACAGGCAGCTACAGTTTTGACATGTCTTAATTTCTTCTTTATTATGAGATTTTTACATAAGGCATGCTGTGAGGAGATGTGACAAGTCACAATTGATCATCATGTCATGCTTTTCATATCTCACAAATGAAGGGTTGCAGATAATTGTAAGCCAGTTATCTGGGATTCAAATCAGGCAGTCCTTGGCAAGGCAATCAATGGAAGCAATACTTGTCAGGAGGGCCCATAGAGAGAAAGGGTTGTGCCCAAATTAAGAGTGTTTATTAAAATACTTTACTTTTTTTAACTAAAGATAGTGTTATGTATATTCAATATCACTCAGAGGTGAGGTCCTCATATAGTTCGCTCTTTTGCTCTGTAGTTATACTGCAGAAGGTTTTGTCATAGTGTATAAGAGATCTGCTATAGGGAGGGAAAACAAGAGGTAGCTTTTTGCTATTTATAGTTGTTATGAGAAATTCACCTTCACCATTATTCCAGTGCTTCACTTTCAGCTCTAGCACTCCATGGAAAACAGTCTCTTGCCAATACACCAGCCGTAACATCTCCAACTTGTCAGTAGAACTTTCACATTTCTTCAGGTTGTTTAAGTTCCACATTGAGGTTAATTTGTAAATTTGTCACCATGGACTAGTTTTTCAAACCATCAGAAGCTGCTCACAAAAATGCACACACAATCTTTTTGGGAAATGGTGGCAGTTCATACGCAGTTTGAGTATTTGCACATGTAAGTGGTCAGTAAGCTGTGTAACTGGCAATTTATACTGCCTTTCAAGTAGAATTATAGTACATGCATATGAAGATTGGATGTAAAATCCTGGACCTACTGAAGATGATAGGAGTTCTGTAGGGCCAAGATTTTATCCTAGCTGTGTAGTGTGCATACTTTTTTTTTCATGCAGCCTTATGCTTCTGAGCTTTAATAAAATCTGATTTCCTATGTATAATACAAATTCTATCACATACTCACATCATGAAACAGTGCTAGTTTCACAGTGGTCACAATGCAAATTTCTCAATGTATATCTCAAATTTCACAGCATGCATATATAATTTCCACAGTGTTTAATGCAGCTCCCCCAACACACTTGATTAAAATGCAGATTTTAAGATATGTATGCTCCATAAATAACAGAGCATTGAATGCAAACTTCATAGCATACAAGATTTAAAAAAACAAAACAAAACACTGTGCAATACTTTTTAACCTGTGACACACAGCCCATTCCATATGGAACACAAATTTTGCAGTGTAAATTCCATGCTGCATGCAATATGAATTACAGACTATACAAATGATTCAACTGTTAAGCATATGTCTAGTTTCTAATGTTATTGTGGCTACAATGAACATGGGTGAAACATAAATTCCATATCATGCGTTTCATATTTCACAATGTACGGATTATGTAGCGTCCGGAAAACTGGCATAGAAAATGAATATCAGAGCACGTAATATAAATTTCTAGCTTCAATGTGAATTTCAGAGTGAGTAAGACAAAATAGACCATAGGTTTGTATGTTGCATGTAAATTGCACAGTACAGATTGTGCACCTTTTGAATAAAATTTTACAAGATATGTTTTTAAATAACAAGTCAATAAAAATACCACAGAGTAACTATTAGGCCGATAAACAATTAATCAGTTCATAGATGATTCTCAAATGTTGTTTGGAATATAGAGTAAAAAACCAACACTGTACATTTAAAGACAGCTAATGTATCAGGCAAATTTCAGCAGGTTGATAATATTGGGAACAAACAGTGCAAATTAAACAGCACACGTGATGAATAATTCAAAATATATTCTCAATGCAAGTTTCCCCCCACAATTTTCTGGCATGACTGGAATATAAACTTTACAGTGTATATAACACATTTAACTCAAATTCAGAATGCAAATATCACATATTGTTTTGAAGTTTTTCATATGTATGTATGTGTAAAATACTTTCCAATATGTATGTAAGGACTGCCCAAACATGGGTCATTGATAGAGCTGGGTGAAATTTTTTGAACAAAACTTTTCACTGAAGAATGCAGATTTGGGTTGACTGAAACATTTTGCAAACTTGTGTCAAATTCATCAGATTGTTTTTGTTGAAGGAAAAGTGCAAAAAACCTCAAGCATTTTGTCTCAATATTTTCAAAATGGAACATTTTGATTTGAAACAACTTTACTTTGTGTTTTACATCAATTTTATTTTTACAAAAAAAAGTTAATCTCTAAAACAGAACATTTTATTTTGGGTCAAACAAAACATTATGTTCAACCCAAAATGAATTTTTTTTCAGCTTTGTTTGTTGAAAATTCAAGATAAATTTGTTTTTAGGTTGATCCAGAAAAAAAGTATATACTCTTTAAATTCAACCGGTAAAGCAAAAAATCAGTTTGCATACATAGGTCTGATCATCAGTAGAATTTGAACCTTGGATTTTCAGCCCCAGAGCACAGACTTCTACTACTTGGGCTAAAAGTAACCTGTTACCTGGTAGTGGTTACATACCACACACACATTGGCTAATTTGTTATACATACACATTTCTCTGATTACCGTGCTAATGCTACTGCACTAGTGTAGTGTAAATTTCAAACAACACTCGAAATGTGCATTGCAAATATACTGTGCAATCTGTATTGTGCACAATTCTTTACAACTTAACATTGATGCTATCACAAGAAACATTGTGAGCTAGGGCTGGTTGAAAAAGAGAATTCCATTTTCACAAAAAAACAAAAATGGTTTGTCTTTGAATATTTTATAGGTACTTTTTTTGTTTTTCAATGTAAAAATCTGAAAAAAAATGAAAAATTTTAGTTTTGTTTTGGATTTAAAATGTTAAAATTTAGGTTTTTCAGATTGTTTTTTACAAATCGTTGTTGATTTTAGGGAGACTTTTTCCCTCATTTTAACTTTTTAAAATTCCTTCCACCCTCCCTTCTCCTGTGTGGGCAGGGGGAATCGAAAGAAATGGGAAGAACCCTACCCAACAAACCAAATACCTTACAAAGAATTAAATTTAAAAAAATAATTTTCTTGAAACGATAAACTTTGTTTAGAAATTATTTTGCTGGAAAAAGTGAAATTGTGACCAAAACAAAAAAAGAGTGGAAATATTAATAAGTTCATTGATGTTTAGGCCAGAAAGGACCTTTATGATTGTCTAGTCAGATTCAATTTACCACATAGTCTTACAAAAGACTAGACATTTGAAATTTACCTTGGAGTTATGACTAGACGGCTCTTCCATTTCATGTGGTTCTACTCAGAATCCCTTACTTTACTTATAGCTGTTCCCAAATATCCAAGGGCAGAATTTGACCTACTATATTTTGGACAGGAATAGGTTTTCCTACTAGTTACAGCCTTCACCCTTGCACTCTTATCTAGGAGTTTGTTCCATGTAAATTTTAATATTTTTAGGATTAAAGGAGCACTGAGGCTGATTAGAATACTTTTTCTTCCCATCAGCTCTTTATAATATCTGAGCTGAATCAGGTATTCATTAACCAACATCAACGTCAACTAAGTATACATTTTTGGGTACAATTTGGATTTGATAATGACAAAAGCAACTCCCAATGGGTGTGACAATCATGAGATAATCAGCTTTAGCGGATTAGAGGACCCCAGGGGTGTGATTAGCTCAGGTTAGCCAAACCCTCTGTCATGCATTAATTTGGAGATGAGCATTTGCATTCCAACACCGTATTTTACTGGATCAGTTTGAAGACTATGAAATGTTACACTTTACTTATGAAAGACAATTCACATTTTGAAAGACAATTAGCAGCTGTTGCTAATGAAATGTGAGATAATTAAGCATGATTTGTATGGTTTACTGAAGGAGATCATTGACAGAAGTAAGGGAACATGCTAATTGTTGTTTTTAGAATTGTATTTTTCCTCACTTTTGTCAAATGTTTGACACGGTATTTTCAAGTCATTTGATTCCATACTTGACAATCTGATAACTAACTTTTCCTTTGGTAATTAGCAATTGACAATTGTAAAAGAATACTGGAACATGATCAGTCTTGCATAATAAACAGGAGGGAGATGTGAGAATAGCAACTTTTGATTAACTGAAAATATAGCTGTTGAATGCCGGCACAATTGACAACAAGCTATCTGATAGGAATTTGAAATAGTGTTACATACGTATGCACTGATGGAATAAATTGGACATTTGATAGTTATAGTCTATCCAATCTGACACATTTTTCTTAAATGCAAAATTACAATATTGCATAGACTTAGCCTAGCAGATGTCAAAATAACCCAGGACAATGTAAGACCTGGCCATGCAGTGATAATTTAAATCTGTGCCTACAGAATAAAAGGAAACCAATTCTCTACAATGATAATGTAAACAACTAAATGTATAAAATTTGTTCTTGCTGTAAGATAGTTCATAATACATATGTAGTAGTTATGGACAGTAGAGACAAAAATAACCTCTTGGGGCATCCACCCCTTTTGCACAATTACTCCCTCCTTCGTGCCCATTAGTATCTCTTACACAACATGTTCTTGAATATTTCTCATGCCTTGAGCACCTTGCTTGTAATCTATCTCATCGTTTTTAATTTGTGCATCGGTCTCCCTGTCTGTAAAATGAGGGTGATCATGTTTACCCATCTGGAGCTGCTATCAACACTGATTTCACCTGCAATGGTGAAGGTACTCTGAGAAAGTGTCAAGACTGGCAAAATTTGGATCTATAATTTTCCACTGGTAGGAGCTATGTTGAAAGCTGTAGTGTTGATAATACGCAGGAATTTTTAACCACTATTTTCTAAGCCATCTACTGCTTTCACAATTGCTACTGTTAGAGGAGGTACACTGATGCTGGATTATTAGTCTGATTTCTCCTGATGTACATGGGACTAAGAAGAGATGAGTCAGAAATGCAGCTGCATTGCGTAGCCAGTGCTTGAGCTGAAAAATCCAGCTAGACATATCCAGTGGATTTTGGAGAAGGTACAGCATGATGGGGAGGAATAGGGATAGGAGTGGTCTGTTTTCTAAAGGATTGGTTGAACTCTGTGACACATAATAACCCAATATCATGAAGTTACATATTTTGTTTATGTAATTTCCATCTGTAGTATTGTTTTACTTGGCAGTTAGAGCTTTTAGTTTCCCTCATTATTAACTAACATGTAAAAAGGACATTTTTATGTGGTGTCTACTATGCTGTTTCCCTGCCTATGTACACTTCCTTTACATCTCTGCTCAACTCCCTTCTGTCTCCTTTCGTCTGCTAATCTCTCCTTGGGTGTTCCTCAGTGCCAGCTATAAATTTGTCCATGTCTTGGACTGCATGCGGTCTCTCAGCATGTAATAAAAAGCAGCCAGCAATGAAGACAGGTCCAATTATCTAACCACAATACCCCAGGTTCAACCAGCAATGTTAAATGAATGTGTGCAGAACAGCTAGCATACAAAGAGGAAACAATACCAACAATGTATTGCCTTACCCTCATCTTTTGCTATCTGGAATCTGGAGCCTTGTTAAATTAGCAGTTCCTAATCTGCTGGCATTCATAGTGACAGACTCGAAGAGTATGATGCTCCTTCCATCTTGACTGCTACCAAAGCAAACGGGCAGCAATCCCTCACCCATTTACATCCCCTATTTCCCCATGCAATGACAATCGCTAAAACATGCATGGCCACCTTGTGTCTGGTAGTGAGCAACTTCCCTCATCAGGTGTTGATAGCTTCCCACTCCTACAGCATTACTAAACTAGACACATTCTGTGCAGTTGGCCGCCTGTTCTTGTGATCGTGAGCTTTGACATTTCAGAGCTTCAGGTCCGTATTGAGGGTTTGTCTACACTACGAAATTAGGTCGATTTTATAAAAGTCGATTTTTAGAAATAGATTTTATAGTCAATTGCGTATGTCCACACTAAGCACATTAAGTCCGTGGAGTGTGTCCTCACTACTGTGGCTAACATCGACTTACAGAGCAGTGCACTGTAGGTAGCTATCCCACAGTTCCCACAGTCTCCACTGCCCATTGGAATTCTGGGTTAAGCTCCCAATGCCTGATGGGGCAAAAACATTGTCACAGGTGGTTTGGGGTACATGTCATCAGTCGCCCTTCCCTCTGTGAAAGTAATGGCAGACAATCGTTTCACGCCAGACACCAGGGCGATTAGAAGAGCACAGCAAGGCACACTGTGCATCAGAGAGGCTTTGAAAACCAGTTTCATGACTGGCCAGGCTTTGGTGTGACAGTTGTGTTTCTCCTAGATGCAAACCCGCCCCCTTTGTTGATTTTAATTCCCTGTAAGCCGAACCACACTCCCCCCTTCGAAATAAAGTAACTATTGTTTTGAAACCATGCATTCTTTTTTTATTAATTAAAAAAAAGAGAGAGATAATGGACAAGGTAGCCTGGATGGGGTGGGGGAGGACGGAAGGACAAGACCACATTGCTTATTGAAGCACTAAAAATCAAAGTGTTTGAATGACAGCCTTGAATGACAGCCTGTTGCTTGGGCCATCCTCTGGAGTGGAGTGGCTGGGTCTCCGAAGCCTTCCCCTCCTCCCCCACCCGTTCTTGGGCATCTGGGTGAGGCGGATATGGAACTTGGGGAGAAGGGCATGTGGTTATACAGTGGATGCAGCAGGGGTCTGTGCTCTTGTTGGCTTTCCTGCAGGTCCAACAGATACTTCATCGTGTTTGTTTGCTCCCCCATTAGCCTCAGCATCGCGTCCTGCCTCCACTCTTTGCGCTCACTTAATTCTTTCCTGGCCTCTGCCACTGAATGCCTCCATGCATTAAGCTGTGCCCTATCAGTGCAGGAGGACTGCATGAGCTCGGAACACATGTCATAGCAAGTGGGTTTTTTTCACCTTCTAATCTGCGATAACCTCAGGGATGGAGATGATAGGCGGAGCATAGAAACAGTCTATGCTCTACGATTCTGGGGGGACTGCATGGTCACCTGTGCTGCTGAGTTTGCCATGCTGACCAAACAGGAAATGAAATTCAAAAGTTCCCAGGGCTTTTCCTGTGTACCTGGCTCGTGCATTGGAGTTCAAAGTGCTGTCCAGAGCGGTCAAAATGGAGCACTCTGGGATAGCTCCTGGAGGCCAATACCATCGATTTGCATCTGCACTACCCTAAATTCGACCCAGCAAAGTTGATTTTAGCACTACTCCCCTGGCTGGGGAGAAGTATAGAAGTCGATTTTAAGAGCCCTTTAGGTCAATGGAACAGGGTTGGTTGTGTGGACACATTCATTTTTAAATTACCCTAATGCGGCTAAATTCGACCTAACCCTGTAGTGTAGACCAGGCATAAGGGTCCAATCCTGCCACTGTTACTCACACTAAGTAGCGCCTTACTACATGAGCAGTTCCATTCAAGTAAATATTACTGCTCGGTTGAATAAGATGTTACTCAATGTAGAAGCAGCAGAATCTGGCCACAAGAGCAAAGGGACAGAATGGTTTGAGAGGCAGGTGGATCAGAAAGTTTTGCCATTGGTGTGCTGGTAAGGTTTAGGTATGTGAGAGCCATAGCCTGAGCTCTTGGTAGACGGCAGGAGGTTGAGTTTCTGCTCTAGCCACAGTGGAGAACCTGAAGAGTTTGAGAAGGGAGAAGTTTGGCAGCCAGAAGGCAGGATTAGAATTCCTTTTGTGTGAGGGATGAGTCGTTAACTTGTAATGGGGCCATTTGCCCCTGCTCCAGGAGGTAGGTTTCCAGTAAAAGTTTGGGTGGTCTATAGGCTGACCAAACAGTGAACTAATCAAGTGAATATGGCGTAGCTGTGTCTCATCCGTGCCCCTCTTCTGTTCCCATGCTTCAGAATATGGGCTTCTCTCACTTGGGCACAGAATTGTGAATTGGATGCTATAATGGTTTCTGTGGGAAGGATCCAGAATTGTCAGCGGTTAAACTGCACTGAGATGATTTCCAACTTGTTAATTAACCAAATACAGTTATCTAATATTTACAGTGATGGCCAAGCAGCACTTGACCCTGGAGTCCAGCCAGACCCTCTGGATGGGCGTGTTCCCAAAACAGCATTCACTTAAGCTGTTGGCTTGGCTAAGCAAGATTTCAAAATCTATAGACGAAACCATTTACAAAAACTCTTAAAGCCTTATCTGTCACACTAGATTTCAAATGATATTGTTCACACTTCTGCAATTTGTATCATGATGAGTAGAGTTGGGAATTGAACTATGACCACTGTCCCAAATAGACATTTAGGGACCGTTTCTTAAAGGTGTTTTGGAGCCTTGAAATGCAGATAGGCATTTAGGTGCCTAATAATGTAGAGAGGCACCTATATACTTTTAAAAATCTGACCCTTACTCTCTGCATCTCAGGTGTTAGGGCCTGCATAGTATCTTAGCATTTTATAATTCCGATTTTGAAATATTGGTCTCCTTTATAAGAGAACAAATGCATTCCTCTCAGTTCTTTCTGATCCATTCATAGTGTTCTGCCACTTCTAGGGTGACAAATAATGATGCTAAAATACATCTTTAATAGTTTCTTAAATGGATTAAAAAAGAAAGGGGGAGAGAGAAATGTGAGCTTAAATGTGTTTTTAAGTTGACTTTTACTCAAATGAAAAAAGTGCTGGGTACATATAATCAAACAGTGTGGATTATAGGTCATTGAACTGAATAGGCTCTTTTCAGTCTCCTAATGCTGTGAAAAGAATGAATGTGAAATTTCTGCCTCACATATTACAGATAATGGATTTTCAACAGTCACTGGGAGAACTGCGTTTTCAGACATCGTGTCTCTTATTTACAACAAAACCCTTTTAATCTTCCATTAGAATACAGTTAATGCCATTGTTTTATTGTTTTGCTAAACCTCTTTCCCAAATTTTACTGTAGATAATTGTCTTCCTGGAATGAAAGGCAATAGGAATACAAAAAAACACGTAGGGGGCTGAATTCCTAAAACAAAATCTGTTGTGTCTGAATGAGAATCAGGGATATTACCATCACAGCTTGCATTTAAAATAAATATAAAAAGCATGTCCAGCTTTCCAGCTCTGGAATAACTGCAAGGCTACAGGAACCATGAAAAATCCATTTTAGGGGCTTACAGAGAAATACATAATCTAAATTTCTGCAACTCAGACCAGTAGAACTCCCCGTCTACAGCCTGTGACCCCAAAGGAGTCCATGTTGATGGAAGGGGAGGAAGTGGGAGCCAGCTGGGCTGCAAGTACTGTAGTGTAAGAGCCACTACAGTGTGTTGCTGAAGATACCTTTAGATGGGCTTAATTGTGGATCTGTGGGCTACATGTAGATGCCAGGCTAGGTTCCATGACAATCTGGCACCATTGCTGAACCCAGCCTGAGGAGGGAAGCTTGCACTGGGCATATTTTTATAGTGAAGACCTCCCATTTCATGACTTTTCTGGGGGAGGTAAGGAAGAGAGATGAGGATATACCGTATATACTCATTCATAAGCCAATTTTTTTAGTAAAAAAGGGAAGCACCAGAGAAGGGGGTCAGCTTATGAACGGGTATATAGAAGGATAGGTGGGACATGGCCTCTATCCCCAACAGAAGGAGCAAGGAGAGGCAGCACAGCCAGAAGGGAAGAGGCAGGGACAGAGTCTCTCCGCTTCTGGCCACGGTGCTCTCCCCACAGCCTCTGAAGCCCCCCAGAGCAGGCTGTTGCTGCGCCGCCTGGCCCACCGGAGCACGCTGTGGCTATGTCGCCTGGCCCAGCCCGCTGGAACATGCTGCGGCCGCGCCGCCTGGTCTGGCTCGCCGGAGCAGGTGTGATCATGTGGGTGGTGGTCACAGGGGTTACTCCCCTGACCCCCAGCTTCTCCCTCCCCCCAAATTTCCCCACCAGTTGCTGTCCCGGCCTGTCAGGGTGAGCAGCTGGTGCTCAGGGATACTTTGTTTACTTAGGTTTACCTCCCTGCAGACGCTTGAGGTAAACAAACCATCTCGGACCACCAGCGGCTTATCCTGATGGCCTAGGAGCCAAAGTTTGCTGATCCCTGAGTTATAGGGTCAGCTTATGAATGGGTCATAAAAATTTTCCATTTTTACTTATCCATCTTGTGGGGAGAGCGGCTTATAAACAAACTGGCTTATGATCGAGTATATATGGTAAGCTGAATAACTGATGCTACAGGATATACAAATAAATATACTTGGTACTAGGGGTACTTTGTCTTAAAGCCCTTTTTAACAGCCTGATTCTGCAAGGTGAGACCTCTTAATGGCTATTGGCCACAGTGCGCACTGAAGACACCCAGTATCTTACAGGAAAAGGTTCTTCGTCCTTACCAAGACAACTCCCATTGTGCTCAGGATGAGTTTTGCTTTACTTAGGACTGATTAAGGAAGGCAGGATTTGGCCTAGTACTTTACTTTCTGCCACAACAACGCATAATACGACACAGCTCATTCAAGATCCTATATCTCACTAAAGAGGATGCAAGACTATGAAGAAAGGTCTCTAATTTAAGATCAAGGCCAACCCCTGCCTCTCATAGTTTCAACTGTGTTTTTCCCCCCAGTGAATCAATAGGAAAATCCTTCTGTTGAAAGAGTACATCTTAACTGGGAAAAAAAATGTTGCTAGCTTTGCATTTTGGGCATAGCTCTCCTGTTCCTCACTTTAAAATAAAAAAGCGACACCGAACAAATGCCTATGAACAACCCAGCAACCCAGGAATCAAAATGCCTATTCCCCGGCTATTTATGGAGTTTACACCTGAGGGGGAAGGGCACTTCCTGATCCATTGTGTCACATTACCAAGACGCTTTGCCCAACTGAATACAAGACACCCAGCTATTCTGTATGTAAAACCCAAAGCTGTGAAGCAATACATTAAAACTCTTGATAGATCATTTATTTCAATAATGCACACCACATATGAATTTACATGTCTGACATGTTATATATGAATGTTCCCACAAATATGTATTTGCTGACATTTTATAAGAGTGAAAACATGTCCACATTGAGATTTAGTATGGAATCATCTCTGCAGTGTGCAGTGCTGACATGTAATTATGAAACATTGTAGAAAGTAGCTGCAGCAGCTATTTCTCAGGTATAAATATCCAGTCCTTCTCACCGCACCAAAAGTTATTAGTGTGATTTAAGGAATAAATGCTTGCAAAATTCTGTTTTTACAGAATTAGAAGTTTTGGTTTAAAGACATAAAAAGAATGACTTTTTTCTTGTCATCCATTACATTTCTTGATTTCTTGCCCACCCACCCCACCCGCCCAAAAAAAAGGTTATGAAAGGTTCACCTTTGAGCCAAAAGGCAGTTCACCAAATTTTAGCATTTTTGACAAATAAATTGAACAGGGTTAACTATGGGCAAATTCTAATGTTCTAGTCCTGCAAACACATACACACGTGCTTAATTTCAAACATGTACATAGTACAGATAATTTCAATAGGACTACTTATATTGTTGAAACTGAATACGAGTGTAGGTCTTTGCATGATCAGCACCTAAACTATTACATTGCTATTGCGTGACACAATAACACTCATTTAATCAGAAATGGCTGATTCAGATAATTGGAGCAGAGGTGAAAATAGTGAAATCAAGATACGGATCTAAACTTTGAGGCTCTGGCCCATCTCTAAAATCAACCTACTGCAGCAGCAAGAGTCCTTCGTCTCTTCTCCTTTGGAAATCCTTTGAAGTCTATGGATTAAAAGTACACATGAACCCAACCCTGATCCAGGGGTAAAATCCAGGCTTCACTGAAGTCAATGGGAGTTTTGCCATTGACTTTAATGAGGCCAGGATTTCCTCCAAAGCTTTAATGGGAATTGAATCAGGCCCTATATAAGTACCAAGAATAATTAGTAGCACTAGGCTATATGCACAGGAGAATGATTTGTGACTGTGGAATTTTTACTTCCTATAAATGAATAGAGGAAACAGATTTCATTTCAGCCAGACAGAGGAGCTGCCAATGCAATGAATTACTTGACTACATTTTAAATTAATGATGAGAGAGAGAGAGAGAGAGAAGGGAAAAAACACACATATATACCAAAGATGCATGTGTATAGGTAAATATGTGTCTGAGAGGGAAGGAGGGGCTTCTTGAGGAGGCATAGGAAAAACAAAAGTAAGAGTAAATTACACTAAGAATGTAAATAATGTTACACAAATTCTAGAAGAATTAATATGAATCTGGTTTTAAAGGCATAGTTTATACAAAGGATGTGCTGTCAGCTTAGCTCTTAATCAAAACTGGAACCTCTAGTCAATTTCAAAATTTACAAATTAACTTTTTGGAGCCTTAGTAAAGAAAACAGATTAGTACAACTACAACTTTAGATTAGTACAAACAGATTATTACAACAGAGATGATGCTAGAAATATTAGGTTAATGATTCATGCTATTATCCTGAAATGAACTAGTGCTCTAAATTTCATGAATGAAAATAATTCTCAATTGAGCTCAACTAATGAATGATACAAAATGGTTTCTGTGCCAGCCAATCAGATTGTTTTATACCAGGCAGTTATTCATAGGTGAAAGTAAAAATAAAACTTGAGACAAAAATCGGATATCTATAACAATATCAGGATAACTGAATTAAGAGGCTTTAATTCTATTGAGGTGTTCTGCTCTCAAACTCTCAGAGCATATCATCCTCGCTGAGGGAATTTTGCCTGCAAGTCTGGAGCTGTCACTTTTCTCTGTATGCAGTGTTGTGGAAGCCATGGTGGTCCCAGGGTATTAAAGAGACAAAGTGGGTGAGATAATATCTTCTATTGGATGAACTTCTGTTGAGTAGCCAAGAGCTTTTGGGGAACATTTTAGCCCTGAATGATGAAAGTTAGTGCTGGTCTTAATGTGCGATCATTCACAAGCATCAGTCTTTTTGTTTCACAAAACTACAATTCAAATAACTCCCCACAGCTGTGGAGTTTGGGTGTAACCAACCATGGTTGGGCTCATCACACACATGTAACCCTGATTTCAAAAGTTGGATTGTAGTTCAATCTGACTTTCTCTCAGGCAAGGTGGGTGAGGTAATATTTTACTGAATCAACTTTGGTTGGTGGAAAGACAAGCTTTGGAGCCCCAAAGACCTGAAGAAGAGCTCTGTGGAACTCCAAAGCTTGTCTTTCACCAAGACAAGTTGGTTCAATAAAAGATATTACCTCACCCACCTTGTCTCTCATATCCTGGGACCAACACAGTTACAACAACACTTTCTCTCCTTTCTTCTGGAATCTGTACACCTTGTTTTTCTGCCCCAGATGGAAAGATGGAATCTACTGGGTTGAGAATCCTTGCCCGAGTATCTAGAAGTGGACTACAAGTAATACTCAGCATGCTCAGCTGTGGTATGACATTAAAGCTGCCATTAAGAGCAGACAGGTCTGAATGGAGTTGCACTGTATGTAAGAAAGCAGTATGATTGCTCACAACTCCAGTATGAAACTGGAGAAAAGCCTGTTGAGAGTCTTTGGGTTAAGTTTAGAGGCAAGAGCAACAAGGGTGATGTCGTGGTGGGTGTCTGCTATAGACCACCAGACCAGGAGGCTTTCTTCGGACAACTAACAGAAGTTTCCAGATCACAGGCCCTGTTTCTCATGGGGGACTTCAATCACCCTGACATCTGTTGGGAGAGCAATACATCAGTGCACAGACAATCCAGGAAGCTTTTGGAGCATGTTGGGGACAGCTTCCTGGTGCAAGTGCTGAAGGAACCAACTAGGGGCCTTTCTCCTTTTGACTTGCTGCTCACAAACAGGGAAGAATTGGTAGGGGAAGTGGAAGTGAGTGGCAACCTGGGCAGCAATGACCATGAGATGGTTGAGATCAGGATCCTGAAAAAAGGAAGAAAGGAGAGCAGCAGAATACGGACCCTGGACTTCAGAAAAGCAGACTTTGACTCTCTCAGGGAACTGATGGGCCGGATCCCCTGGAGGCTAATATGAGGGGGAAAGGAGTCCAGGAAAGCTGATTGTATTTTAAAGAATCCTTATAGAGGGCACAGGGACAAACCATCCTGATGTGCAGAAAGAATAGCAAATATGGCAGGTGACGAGCTTGGCTTAACAGTGAAATCTTTGGTGAGCTTAAACACAAAAAGGAAGCTTACAAGAAGTGCAAACTTGGACATATGACTAGGGAGGAGTATAAACACATTGCTCGAGCATGCAGGAGTGTAATCAGGAAGGCCAAAGCACAACTGAAGTTGCAGCTAGCAAGGGATGTGAAGAATAACAAGAAGGGTTTCTACAGGTATGTTAGCAACAAGAAGGTGGTCAGGGAAAGTGTGGGACCCTTACTGAATGGGGGAGGCAACCTAGTGACAGACGATGTGGAAAACGCTGAAGAACTCAATGCTTTTTTTTGCCTCAGTCTTCAAAGACAAGGTCAGCTCCCAGACTGCTGCAGTAGGCAGCACAGTATGGGGAGGAGGTGTGAGCAGCCCTCAGTGGTGAAAGAACAGTTTAAGAACTATTTAGAAAAACTGGACATGCACAAGTCCATGGGGCTGGATGCAATGCATCTGAGGGTGCTAAGGGAGTTGGCTGATGCAATTGCAGAGCCATTGGCCATTATCTTTGAAAACTTGTGGGGATCGGGGGAGGTCCCAGATGATTGGAAAAAGGCAAATATAGTGCCCATCTTTAAAAAAGGGAAGAAGGTGAATCTGGGGAACTACAGACCAGTCAGCCTCATCTCAGTCCCAGGAAAAATCATGGAGCAGGTTCTCAAGGAATCCATTTTGAAGCACTTGGAGGAGAGGAAGTTGATCAGGAACAGTCAACATGGATCCACCAAGGGCAAGTCATGCCTGACCAACCTGATTGCCTTCTATGATGAGATAACTGGCTCTGTGGATATGGGGAAAGCGGTGGACGTGATATACATTGACTTCAGCAAAGCTTTTGATACAGTCTCCCACAATATTCTTGCCAGCAAGTTAAAGAAGTATGGATTGGATGAATGGACTATAAAGTGGATAGAAAGCTGGCTAGATCGTCAGGCTCAACAGGTAGTAATCAACGGCTCAATGTCTATTTGGCAGCCGGTAGCAAGCGATGTGCCCCAGAGGTCGGTCTTGGGGCCGGTTTTGTTCAATGTCTTCATTAATGATCTAGATGACGGGATGGATTGCACCTCAGCAAGTTCGTGGATGACACTAAGCTCGGGGGAGAGGTAGATGCATTCGAGGGTAAGGATAAGGTCCTGAGTGATCTAGACAAATTGGAGGATTGGGCCAAAAGAAATCTGATGAGATTCAACAAGGACAAGTGCAGAGTCCTGGACTTAAGACAGAAGAATCCCAGGCACTGCTACAAGCTGGGGACCGACTGGCTAAGTGGCAGTTCTGCAGAAAAGGACCTGGGGATTACAGTGGAGAAGAAGCTGGATACGAGTCAACAGTGTGCCCTTGTTGCCAAGAAGGCTTACAGCTTATTGGGCTGCATTAGCAGGACCGTTGCCAGCAGATCGAGGGAAATGATTATTCCCCTCTATTTGGCACTGGTGAGGCCACATCTGGAGTATTGCATCAGTCTTTGGCCCCCCACTACAGAAAGGATGTGGACAAACTGGAGGATGTGGAGTCCAGCGGACAGCAATGAAAATGATTGGGGGCTGGGACACATGACTTATGAGGAGAGGCTGAGGGAACTGGGCTTATTTAGTCTGCAGAAGAGAAGAGTGAGGGGGCATTTGATAGCAGCCTTCAACTACCTGAAGGGGGGTTCCAAAGAGGATGGAGCTAGGCTGTTCTCAGTGGTGGCAGATGACAGAACAAGGAACAATAGTCTCAAGTTGCAGTGGGGGAGGTCTAGGTTGGATATTAGGAAAAACTATTTCACTAGGAAAGTGGTGAAGCACTGGAATGGGTTACCTTGGGAGATGGTGGAATCTCCATCCTTAGGGTATGTCTACACTACAAGAGTAGTTCGATTTAACTTAGGTCGAATTTGTGGATTCGACCTGATGAATTCGAATTTGTGTATCCACACTAAGGATACTAATTCGACTTTGTGAGTCCACACTAATGGGGCAAGCATCGACATTGGAAGCGGTGCATTCTGGGCAGCTATCCCACAGTTCCCGCAGTCCCCGCTTCCCATTGGAATGCTGGGTAGAGCCCCCAATGCCTGCTGGGGGAAAAATGTGTCGAGGGTGGTTTTGGGTAACTGTCGTCATTCAACCGTCACTCCCGCCCTCTCTCTCCTTGAAAGCGCCGGCGGGAACTCTGTTCGCGCACTTTTCTGGTCAGTGACAGCGCGGACGCCACAGCACTGCGAGCATGGAGCCCGCTGCGATCATTGCTGCACTTATGGCCGTTGTCAACTCCTCGCACCTTATCGAACACCTCTTCCACAGTCAGCTGCTGAGAAATCGGGCGAGGAGGCTCCGGCAGCGCGGTGAGGACATGAAGTGTGAGAGTGGCACAGATCTCTCACAAAGCACGGGATCCCGCAACGCGGAAATCATGGTGGCAATGGGTCACGTTCATGCTATGGGACAGCGATTCTGGGCCCGGGAAACAAGCACGGACTGGTGGGACCGCATAGTGCTGCAGGTCTGGGATGAATCACAGTGGCTGCGAAACTTCAGGATGCGTAAGGGCACTTTCCTTGAACTGTGTGACTTGCTGGCCCCTGCCCTG
The DNA here is from genome assembly GCF_020497125.1 of Mauremys mutica. Classification (NCBI taxonomy): domain Eukaryota; kingdom Metazoa; phylum Chordata; order Testudines; family Geoemydidae; genus Mauremys; species Mauremys mutica. Next base: position 44,852,931 of record NC_059081.1, on the reverse strand, counting down.
AAGCGCCAGGACACCCGGATGCGAGCAGCCCTGAGTGTGCAGAAGCGAGTGGCCATAGCCCTCTGGAAACTTGCAACGCCAGACAGCTACCGTTCAGTAGCGAACCACTTTGGCGTGGGCAAATCTACCGTGGGGGTTGCTGTGATGCAAGTAGCACACGCAATCGTTGACCTACTGCTCTCAAAGGTAGTGACCCTGGGAAACGTCCAGGTCATCATAGATGGCTTCGCCGCGATGGGATTCCCAAACTGCGGTGGGGCTATAGATGGCACTCACATCCCTATCCTGGGACCGGCCCACCAGGCCAGCCAGTATATTAACCGAAAGGGCTACTTTTCAATGGTGCTGCAAGCACTGGTGGACCATAGGGGACGTTTTACCAACATCTACGTCGGGTGGCCGGGCAAGGTTCATGACGCGCGTGTGTTCAGGAACTCTGGTCTGTTTAGACGCCTGCAGGAAGGTAGTTTCTTCTCGGACCACAAAGTAAGTGTTGGGGATGTGGAGATGCCTACAGTGATCCTCGGGGACCCAGCCTACCCACTAATGCCCTGGCTTATGAAGCCCTATACAGGCGCCCTGGACAGTGACAAGGAGCTCTTCAACTACCGGCTGAGCAAGTGCAGAATGGTGGTGGAGTGTGCTTTCGGACGTCTCAAAGGGAGATGGAGGAGCTTACTCACTTGCTCGGATCTCAGCGAAACCAATATCCCCATTGTTATTGCAGCTTGCTGTGTGCTCCACAATCTCTGTGAGAGCAAGGGTGAGACCTTTATGACGGGATGGGAGGTTGAGGCAAATCTCATGGCTGCTGATTACGCTCAGCCAGACACCTGTGCGATTAGAAGAGCCCAGCGGGAAGCGCTGTGCATCCGGGAGGCTTTGAAAGCTAGGTTCCTCAGAGAGCAGGGTAACCTATGACTGTCCAGTCTCTTCACAGAGAAGCTGAACCTGCCCCTGTTTCAGTTACTAGTGACTTTTTTCAGCGGTTACATACCCCGTTCACCAGGTTTCCCCCCTTCCAACAGACGTTTAAAAATAAAGTTATTGGAACATTTTTAATTAACAAAGTTTTCTTTACTAACGAATTCTCGTTCAAGGGTTCCAACAGGGACGCAGACTGTGGTGGGTACGGTGTGCAGTGATGTACAGACCGCTTCTACACTCGAGGACTGACAGGCTCCTGCTCCTACAGCGGTCTCTGGGGGGAGGACGGTTACCGGAGGGTGTGCAGGAAGGGGTGAGGGGTGTGTGGGAAGGGTGAGTAGGTGTGGGGGGATGATGGCTCTGGCTGGGGCTCAGGGCATCGGAGAGGTTCATGGCTAGGGTGGAAGGGCATGGTAAGGGCAGCCTGCCTTGCCATTTGTGGATGCCAGGCGCTCGGACCCTGGGGCAACATACACCTCCCAGACTGACCTGGGGCAGCAGACACCTCGCAGAGTGACCCGGGTGCCTAGTGACTGCACTCTGTGTGTGACCTGCTGTTGATCCTGCCCCCATGTCTGTACCCTGTTAATGGTGGCTGTCCTATGCAATTAACAAACCCCTCCCTCCCTTCACACAAAGTCTTCTGCAAAGAAACATGACGGAAACAGTAATGAACAGCAAACTATTTTTAATACTCAACTACACAGTTGGGGGATGAAACTGGGATTTGGGATCGGGTGAGCCAGGAAGGCAAGCAATTCTCATACTTTAGGGAATGAGAGCTGTTTGGTACATGAGCGCTCTGCTGGGGTGGAGTGACAGTTTTCACGGCCCCTAGCACCCCTCCTTCTTGTGATTTTGGGTGAGCGGGGGACAGGACTTTGTGGCGGGGGAGGGCAGTTGCAGATACAGTTCAGGGGGGCTCTCTGCTCCTGCCTGCGGTCCTGCAGAAAATCCACAAGGCGCCGGAGCGTGTCCGTTTGCTCCCTCATTAGTCCAAGCAGCGTTTGAGTCGCCTGCTGGTCTTCCTGCCGCCACCTGTCCTCCCGTTCGCTGTGTGAGCGCTGCTGCTGAGAGAGGGTCTCCCTCCACTGGCTCTGCTGGGCCGCCTCGGCTCTGGAGCAGGCCATCAGTTCAGCGAACATCTCGTCCCGAGTCTTTTTCTTTCGACGCCTAATCTGCGCCAGCCTCTGTGAGGGGGATGCCGGGGCAGTTCGGGAAAGAGCCGCAGCTGTGTGATGTGAAAAAGGAAGTGATTTCCTTGCAAAGATACATGTTTGCGAACACTGAACACAGTCTACTCAGTTTCTGTGAACAAGACCATACAGGGCAACTAATCTCATGTGCTCTCAGGACAAGTTCGAATTTTCGGCATTCGCTTTCATTGCCTGGAGTCTTGCACTGGAGATCGGACAAGCGGGGCAGGACAGCAGAATCCGTGTAGCAGCCAGGCCTGGTAAGCCGTAAACTTTAGGCTGCTTAACAGTTAATGGATAGCAGTGCCCTCCTGCTGCAGGCAATCTGGAAAGCATAAAGTCTGACCCTGTTCCAGCCCCTCGCGGCTGTCCCCGGGAAAGATCCCTGTATGCTTTTCCTCTGCAGCCTCCAACACGTGGCTGTTAAACGACGGTCATTGTTATGCAAAGGAAAAGTCAAGCATTCACAATAGTAACATTAAAGTAATTCCCCTAATTAGATGCAGCAGTCGCCGAGCGAGATCACCCTGAGGCGGGTCTCCAGGAGAAACAGAGAGCGCATGCTGCGTGAATCCCTGCACAGACCAGGGCCCTATGCTGCCATGCTGGTCGAGGCAATGCTCCCACTATACCTCAGGGTGGCCTGGCGTGGAAGAGTGTGCTTCCACGGAGCACCCAATAAGGCACCTCTCCCCAGGAACCTCCTGCGGAGGCTTTTCGAGTACCTCTCCGAGAGCTTCGTAGAACTGTCCCAAGAGGATTTCTGTTCGATCCCTATATGCATTGACCTTCTATTCATATAGTTTTTATTCCTGTTTTGTTAAAAAATAAATGTTTACATGTTTATAGCACTTACCGACTGATCCTTCCCCTGATTCGGAGTCCGGGTTAACGGCCGGGGAGGGTTGGTAGGGGATCTCTGTGAGGGTGATGAAGAGATCCTGGCTGTCGGGGAAAGCAGTATTGTAATCGCTGTCGCCTGCCTCGTCCTCCACAAACCCTTCCTCATCTTCCCCATCGGCGAACATCGCCGAGAAACTGCCCCTCGACACTATCCCATCCTCAGAGTCCACGGTCACTGGTGGGGCAGTGGTGGCAGACCCACCGAGAATGGCATGCAGTGCCTCGTAGAAGCGGCATGTCTGGGGCTGGGCTCCGGAGCGTCCGTTTGCCGCTTTGATTTTTTGGTAGCCTTGTCTCAGGTCCTTGATTTTCACGCGGCACTGCGTTGCATCCCGGCTGTATCCTCTGAGTGCCATGGCTTTGGAGACCTTCTCGTAGGTCTTTGCATTCCGTTTTTTGGAGCGCAGCTCCGAAAGCACAGACTCATCGCCCCACACAGTGATCAGATCCAAGACTTCCCGGTCAGTCCATGCTGGGGCCTTCTTTCTACTCTGAGATTGCATGGACTCCTCTGCTGGAGAGCTCTGCATCGCTGCCAGTGCTGCTGAGCTCGCCACGATGTCCAACCAGGAATTGAGATTCCAACTGGCCAGACAGGAAAAGGAATTCAAATTTTCCCGGGGCTTTTCCTGTATGGCTGATCAGAACATCTGAGCTCGGACTGCTGTCCAGAGCGTCAACACAGTGGTGCACTGTGGGATAGCTCCCGGAGCTACTAAGTTTGATTTGCATCCACACCTAGCCTAATTCGACATAGCCATGTCGAATTTAGCGCTACTCCCCTCGTCGGGGTGGAGTACCGAATTCGAACTAAAGAGCCCTCTAGTCGAATTAAATGGCTTCCTGGTGTGGACGGGTGCGCGGTTAATTCGAATTAACGCTGCTAAATTCGAATTAAAGTCCTAGTGTAGACCAGGCCTTAGAGTTTTAAGGCCTGGTTTGACAAAGCCCTGTCTGGGATGATTTAGTTGGGGTTGGTCCTGCTTTGAGCAGGGGGTTGGACTAGATGACCTCCTGAAGTCTCTTCCAACCCTGATATTCTATGATTCTATGAATGGCTACACATCTGTATTTCAAAGCCAGTGAAAGTGGCCAACTGGAACTTTGGAGATGCTATGTGTAGTTTGCATAAGAATGCGCCAAGAACTTCTACGACAGCTGGAGAAAGGGAGTGAGAAAAATATTGTTCTTTTGTTGGGAGCTTTGAGATCAGACTGATGAGAAACTAGGTGTCAGAAGCTCTAAGAAAAAGGTTGGATGTAATAACCAGCTAGTAATTCAGGAGTCCTGTTACTGTCACTGTTAGAGATGGATCTGTAGTGTTCTGTTGGCCACACTGAAAATAAATCTTTTCCCAACTGCTCACCACCTTCTGAGATAATGTTCACTCCCTAACATGAAAACACTGAGAATTGGGAATTATATACAATGCAAAGGAGGTGAAGGAACAGATATGCCACAATTTATTTAACCATGTCATTAAGGGACCTGACTTTCTTCTGGATTTACTGGATACTTTACATTCTTTCAGGGCAGTTGTTTTTATTTTATCATCAACTAATGTTATCTATTGACCCTGGATCACAGGGGATGGACTCTAGGCCTGCACCCATGTGAGCCCTATTGACTTCAACACTGGCCCAGATCCAGTTGCAGGGTCAGAGCTTGTCTGAGCAATTTAATTTATCTGGCACTGGATAAGACAAAAAAGAAATTGGTATGAAATTTGAAACTGGGTAGCTTTAATATTTTAGTTGGAAAAAAAAATCTGGCAACTGCTCCTGGAAGTGGCACAGTTCTACTAGCAACCCAGAGCTGTTTGTCTAAGAAGTGTACTAGTTATCCTGCTAGCAGTGGTCCAGTGGCATGATCGTTGTTAAAGTGCTGAAGTTGGATATGATTGTTTTTGTGTACCTCAAATAAAGAAGATGGTTAATTCAGCACACTCGGCACATTCACTGGTTAGGCCTCAGTCCTGCAACAATTTAGTAATTTTACTCATGCAGCTAATATCATTAAATTACACATGTGCTTAAGTGTTTGCAGGATTAGGGCTTTAGCTTGTCCTAATTTAGCTTAAGACGTCTTAAAATCAGAAATCAAAAATATTGGGAAGTGTTTCTTGGAAAACATAAGCTCATCAAAAAGACTATTCTGAAGTGCACAGAAAAGAACCTGGGGTCACTAACATGAAACAGGATTCTTCAGGAAAATTCTTGGAGTTAAGTTGGAATTTCAAAGAGCCGCTCCCAACCTTTCCCATCCCAAAATAGAATGAGCCCAACTGAGGGATAGGGGATGCTCCTGAGCAGATTAGGATACTTCTCCATACATGTTGAATCCCACATCCCACATTCCATCCTGCTAGGGTAACATTTGAACTCAGTAGAACTGGATGCGTATTTAATGTGTCCTCAGTTGAACTCGTATTTCATAAAGATGATATAAAAGTACATCTCCAGCTACAATCTTGCTTCACTTACATTAATATGGTTTTAAAGTCTGAGTAGATTTTATAGTATAAAACACAGTGCCTACTTTATCCAGATATGAGATTATAGTGAATAATTCATTATGAATAATTTATAAGATGAATTTGGGTGTCTCTTGCTCATACTACCTACATGAGATTTGTTTTTTGATGCAAACCCAAAATTCGAGCCTTGTTACTTAGTTGTGACTGGCTAGGTAAGTTGCACGGTATTCTTTCTATCTTCTGATTGGGTAAGCAATGTAAGCATTTCTGGGGCAAATATTTTTATTTATAAATTTCAGACACACAGATAAACATGAATTTGAAATGCAATTTCAGAAAAAAATTGGCATCAGTAAAAATGAATCACTGAGATGATCACAGAAACCAAACACAACAGGGTGGAGAACATCATGGGAGCCAATACATTTGAAAACTTCAAACCAACATGTGCAGGCATTTTAATTATCATGTCTCGAGAGGATGTACTATAGGTGCAGTACCTATTCTATCTATCTATGGGGGGCATAAAGCTGATAGAAGTCCCCTTTAAGGAAACCCCCAGCATAGAGGCCTCTGGCAGGCACTGGGCCTACTGTGCTGACTGTTCCATCCCTTGCGCCTGCAGAAGTTTCTAGTGTAAGTGGCATTCTGGGCCATGTTGAAGCATAGGGCAGGAGGAGGCCTGGCTGAGGCATTCTTATGACATTGTCATTCCTCTGGTGCATCAAAGATCAAAAGGTGGCATGGTAACCATGTGCAAGTTAGAGCGGCATTATGCCATGGGCTGAGCCAGCTCCCAGCACCCTCAGGATACAGGAGGCTTAAGCCACCTTCCCTCAGTCTTTGTGCCAGGCTCTGCATCAGCTCAGGATGAATCAGGCTCATTGTACCTACTTTAATAGTTGCAGACTCTTAATCCTATTTAAATTTTAATATGAAGGGTGGTTTCAGTTTCCGCAATTTGAGACATTAGAATCAGGATGAGGCATCTTTAATCATAAAAGCTTCATTTCCATAATTTATGGTACCCGCATTTTAAGCTCTACCATAAAGTGGAGTGAATTGGGGATGATAGTTCGCAACAAGGAAGAGCGATCCATCAGGAAACCTGTTTACACTAAAACATTTTGACAGCTGCAGTAATTAAACCTGCTTCCCAGGTGCAAAGTAGTGGCTTCAATGCCCCTCTGGCTACAATACTATCCAGGTTTGTCTTTTTTTCCTTTAGTGTCTGTTGTGAAAACAAGATAATAGAAGAATAGCAAATACACAGACAGCTGGACTCTACCAGTTTAATAATTAAAGTACGTAATCAGAATTTTAAAAATTTAATTGTAACTGATTTTTCTATTGTAAGTTGTATGACAATGAAAAATTGGTTTGTGCCTTTTCTTGTGCTTGGAATACAGTAAAAAGAAAATGTTAGATTCCAAGGCCAGAAGGTCATTGTGACCATCTAGCCTGACCTCCTATATAAAACCGGCCATAGAGTTTCCCCAAACTAATTCCTAGAGCAGATCTTTTTTTAGAAAAAACAACCAATCTTGATTTAAAAGTTGTCAGTGATAGAGAATCCTCCACAACCATTGGTAGATTGTTCCAATGAGTAATTATGGCACTAAAACTGGTTGTTACAATGAGTTACATTCTCCCATAAAAATACCTGACCTTGAAATGTAAGATAGCTTTTAGAACACAGGCACACAAATCTTTTTATGTATACAGCACATGGTTTTTCTGTGATCCTTTTTCTGGGTAACAGTGCATAATAAGTGCCAGATTAAACAAAATACTTGATGAACTCATGAGAGCATAATTTGGACAAGTGCGTACTTGTGCCGTGAAACTGAAACTAAGATATGTTTAACTTATACATGACATAGATCTAATTCTGCCCTCAGGAACTCTGCTTTGACCCCATGAACACTTCAGGTCCAGACTAACTCACTTCCCATCACCTATCTTTTGAAATCTACCGAGCTGACAAGTCAGTGGGCATTTAACCGCCCCTTTCCTGGCACCTATTGGAGTAACCAACCAATCCTGCTCCCATCTCCATCTGTCAGGGGAATATCACACCCATGTCCAATTTTTCGCTGGAACTGAAATCTTCAGAAGTCGGATCCCAGTTACCCATCAAGTTGCCTAGAAGAACAAGTTGACTGTACCTCTTTCTTTGAAAGGCCTGGAACTGGGCCACCCTGCCCTTCAACCCCTATCCCCACTGAACAACATTTCATGGAGTCCAGGCGAAACTTCACCAAATGTGGACAGTTTCATATAGGAAACTCCAGCATAGTGGAGTGGGATTGAGAGGGGCAATAATTCCAGAAGTAGTGGATTACAGGCAGGAATGACAGTGGGTCTCAATGAAGTAGTGAGGTGAAGGAGGACAGTCAGAATATGTCTGGAGTGAGGGCACCCGGCTTCAGCAGTGTTACCGAGCATGCTCAGTCTGTATGAGCATGCTCAGTACAAGTCAAGCAGCAAAACATGATCCCACATGCCCCCTCCCGTGTTGCCTCTGGGGAGGATTGTAACCCAAGGCTGTGAATCTCCTTGTTGCTATCTGTCTCCAGAGTGAGGGAGTCTTGCCTGTGTCAGCTCCCTAACACAACCAGCCTGTCAGCCACTCAAGCACTCTTCTCTGAGCTATACCAGCCCTGCCAGTTAACAATAGATGCACCCCAGCTGCTGAGTCCCTTCAAAGTGCTCCTCTGTGGTATCCGGCCTCTGATCACTGAATACGCACAAAAATCCCAGATCCTCTGTTTCCAAAGCAACAGTGTATTCCACTTTACCAGTTTTACTTTAGACCACTACTCCTGTATCACACACACAGCACTTGTTTGATTACAATAAAGCAAAAGGAAATTCATTTAAGAAGGAATAGAGGTTCAAATAGAGTGTCGGAACCAACTGGTTACAACACAAAACAAAATCATAAAATGCGAACTAAGACTTACACTTAAGAGTTCCCTTTCCTATTTAATGAAGTAGATTCTCACCCCCAAAGTTCAGCCTCTTGCAGCACTTGTGAGCCCCAAGGAGCCAGTCAATCCAATCTTTCATGAAGCACCCCAGCTCATCAAGGTACATCCTCAGTGTCTTTCTCCACTCTGTGAGATACTGTATCAGTCTTTTTTCTTTATTCACAGACAGGACGATCCCCTCGCTGTCATTTTGTTCCTCACCTCCAAGTGGTTTTGATGTTTATAGTATATCCTGGGTGGTTTTCCATTGACTTTTATGGGTTGTTGCAACAGTAGACAATTGAGAAACTCATTATATAATTGACTAGCCAGGAAATGGTGATATAGCTGACTACCTAGGGAGAAACAACAAGGAGTCCTTGTGACACCTTAGAGACTAACAAATTTATTTGGGCATAAGCTTTTGTGGGCTAGAACCCACTTCATCAGATGCATGATGAAATATACAGGAGCAGGTATAAATACATGAAAGGATGGGGGTTGTTTTACCAAGTGTGAGGTCAGTCTAACGAGGTAAATCAATTAGCAGCAGGATACCAAGGGAGGAAAAAAAACTTTTGAAGTGGTAAAAGAGTGGCCCATTACAGACTGTTGACAAGAAGATGTGAATAACAGTAGGAAGAAATTAGTATTGGGGAAATTAAGTTTAGGTTTTGTAATGACCAACCACTCCCAGTCTTTATTGAGGCCTAATCTGATGGTATCCAGTTTGCAAATTAATTCCAGTTCTGCAGCTTCACATTGGAGTCTGTTTGTTTTTGAAGGTTTTTTTGTTGAAGAATTGCCACTTTTAGGTCTGTTATTGAGTGACCAGAGATAGTGAAGTGTTCTACTGGTTTTTGAATGTTATGATTCCTGACGTCAGATTTGTGTTCATTTATTCTTTTGCGTAGAGACTGCCACAATTCCTCTCAACTGAATGGGCCATCACCGAGACACATGATTCCCTGGTCACTCGCTTTCACTCCAAGACCACAGGGGCATATTTTTCAATATAGTTACATTATTCCTTAAATATGACCTCTACACACCTCTCACAATGGTTATGATTATTGGTGAGTTACAAGCTTTGGGTAATGGGCAAGTCTCTAGATTTTCAGAGGTTTCATTCAGATAAGCATCCAGATGTTTGGGAGCTTAGCTGACCTTATCTAAAGCTCCTGAGCCTACCTAAGGGAATTGGGCACCAGCCATAATTACTGTATATTATCCTGTAGCTATATTTTAAAAAGTGGCCAGAGATGCTACCAAATTAAAGAGTAATTGAGAAGTAGGTACAAAAGCTTCTGGTGGATTTTTCACTACTTTTCAGCTTAAACTTAAGTTTCACTTAAACTAAAATGCTGTTTAGTTTCCTTCTTACTGATCAATTGAAAAAAAATAGTCTGAGCTAGTGCAGATAAAACTGTAATTATTTAAATATTTATGCTGCCTGAGTGATAATATGTGTATGGGGGAGGTTCTAATTTATTTCCTCCTCCCTGCCACCCCAAAGAGCCTAAATGCAAAATATTAATTTTACAGGCTAAAAGTTGAAAAGTTTTGGAAAGTGGAGTGTCATATATAAATAGATACATAAAACTTGTGTCCAGCTGAGTACTTGTGTACTTCAGAGCACTATAGTATGAATCAGTACACTAGTATTGTGACCCTTTTGAAACCCAGACAAAATCTATATATCTAGATTTATTTAGAACAACCTTATACATGTGATCAATGTACAGAAAAACAATTTCCAATGAAGTAAGCCCCATGGTTACTGTATTAGTCAATATGTCTCAGTGTATATAATTTTGTCATACAGGGCATATAACCGGTAGCAGGTATAAGTTTCATAACCCGTCTTTCACTGGTGATGGGGAATGAAAGCAGAACAAACACCAGCCTAAGTTAGGCTGCTAGTGGCCTGATCCAACGCTCTCTGATATCAATGGGAGTCTTTTCATTGACTATAATAGGTTTTGGATCAGATCCTAAGAAACATTATCCACTCTTATCCCAAAGCCTTTGGATGCTACTTTACACAAACACAGCACAATTAAGACTCCACAGGTTTCTGGTGTAAGAGGCCATCCAGAGTGCTGGCAAAGACAGGGTCAGACAATTGGAAACGGCTGTTGAGAGCTAATGTAAAACTTACATAGAGGAAGAGATTTGCAGTGTACAAGAAGTTTTATTGGTCCTAAAAAACCCAAGTACTATGCTACACATTCTTGAGCACCATTTACTGGCACCATATCTATTAACTATTTCAGTGTATACAGCTGGAGTACCTCTGTAACCCGAAAACCAGTGCGCTGTCCTGTGTAAGTCATATATTGCAATAAGTGTGCTGTAGCTCATCTTGCTTGATGGATTTTCATTTGTTGTTCTGGGTGCCTTGAGTATTTAACTTCTGAACATTATAAAAATTGAGGTTTGCTTCATCAAATGTTTGCAGTAAAAATCTTATGACTGACACTGGGGGTGTGTGAGAAATATCACCTCATATTTCTTAAATTGTATATAAGAAATTTGGCATTATTTGTTCTATGATTGACTTCAGGAATTATTAGTATCATAAAAGAAAGTTAACATAGGAGAGGAATTTTATCCTCACTTTTGATAGGAGGAGAGCAGGTACAGAGTACAGCTGGTACCCAATCAAATGCGGAGCTGCTGAATTAAAAAACACAAGAATTTTTCTAATCACCAAGAGGGAGGGACTGTATCCATTCTGTATCAGTCTCTGCAGTTGCTAACCCATGGGAGGGTCTTCCATATCATGCAGCCACAGAGAGAGACAGAGAGACCAAAATTGGCCCATTCAAAGGGAAAGGCCACAGACTGCAGTCACCCTGATTAGCAGTGGGGTTTATAAGAAAAATGGATCTTCTCAGTACATCTCCAGATGTACTGAGTTGAACAGTTTCTAACCTGTCTAATGCCAGTCAGAGAATACACATAAAAGTGTCAAATTTTCCCAAATCATTTCTTTCTTGCTTAACAACCTGTTATGAATTTCAGCCAGGCAGATGAAGGAGATCACTTACAGCAGAGACTACTTTCTTTGTCCCATAAATAGCAGTGAACACAAGGCAGTGAGCCCATGATGCCTATCAACTTGCATTTTGCAATACTTTTATCACCTAAGGTAGCTTCTGAGAGAACTTTATAACATCAAAATTAAACTGGAAAAGGAACCCCTATATTTTAAAATGGCACATTGTCTTAATTTTTTACAGCTACATTTTAAAATATTGGGTGTACAAACAGACTGTCACATAGCTAGTGCATAAACATGTTTTCCTTCTGTGTCTGTCCTACAGAGCTTTGTTTATATAAATCACCCTTAATAATACTCTCTTTGATTGCATTTTCTTCATTCTTTTGTGACATGGCATTGTTCATGTGTTTTCAAGAGCTAGTCCCAATTAAAGGTACCAGCCCTTAAAAATGAGATGCTAACATGGCTCTCTCTTCAGTGAACATCTCCAGTTCACCTTGTGACAGGCTGTCATAAAATATGTCTCTAAAATGCCAGGTTAGATCCTTGGAGACAATCAGTAATGCAATTCTCAGTCGTGCTAAAACCCAGTGTGAGTGCACCTTATTTTTGTTGTGTGCAGTGATGTGATATCTAAGCTATTTGTTTGATGTGCCCTAAGATAAAATTAGTGGATATAATGTGAATAGATCACTCATTTGTGGAAATATTTATGGTAGTTCTTTCAGAGAATCATTCAGTTCAAAATACCTATTAGCAAAGGATGGATATTGATGGACTGCTTTGGATACTATCTTGGGTAAAATGTTTCCATGCCAAGCTATTAAAACATGTAACAAGCTCATATTTTAAAACATTTACTTTATAAATATTGTTTACATATTTGTACAATAACTGATTCATAAAATGCACACAGTCAAGGATCCATCATTTCAAAATTCCATGACAATGTCACAAATATAATGTACACAAAAATCGCATGAATGAATTAATTGTAACCCAAGGCCCTGGCCCTGTAAGTACTGATGTAGGAGCTTAATTACACTCAGGATATGTCTCCATTGCAAGAAAAGACCCATGCTGTGGCCATAGCTGGCCCAGGCCAGCTGATTTAGGCTCAGGAGACCTGAGCTGCTGGCTATAAAATTGCAGTATAGACATTCGGGCTTAGACCGAGCCTGGGCTTTGAGACCCCCATGAGGTGGGAGGTTTCAGAGCTTGGGCTCTAGCCTGAGCCTGAATCTCTATGCTACTATTTTTAGCTCCGTAGCCCAAACCCTGCGAGCCTGAGTCAGATGACCTGGGCTCTGAGACTCAGTGCCCTGGCTTTTTATTGCAGTGTAGATGTACCCTCAGCTGAGTAGGCTCGTTGAATTCAATGGGACTTTATGCATCTGCAGGGAGCCTAGCACCAGGGATCTACAACCTTAAATGGGGCCTCTGGCTGAGATTTCCAAGAGTATGTAGTGATTTCGGGTGTCCAGTATGAGATATCTTAAAGGGGGTTGTTTTTCTGAAAGTGCTGAACACCCACTCTCAGAATATCAGGCCTGTTAAGGTGTCAGCTTGGGCACCCAAAATCACTGGTCACTTTTGAAAATCTTGGCAGCTGGCACCACCACAGTACAAATATTAATACTAGTTTGAGGCTTTCCCATCTATTTTGAATACATAATTGTTCATTCATGTAGCCCTTTCTCTCTGAGGAGTCCATAGATCATTTGGACCCTTTCCCACCTCCTTCCCCATTCACCCAGAAGCCCTGGTGTCCTTTCAGGAACCATCACTTTTTTTTTTAAACTTAAAATCTACTAAATTTGGAACATGGGGCTGTTCCTGTTTACAAAGGACAGTGGCTGAACGGGTGATGAAATCCTTCTGATATGGGAGTGTGGCACTTTTCAGGGAGTGGGCCATTTAAAACAGTCACTTATTCTCCTCCAGCCTCTTGCTTTCCAACCCCCATGCACAACAAAATGGATTCTTTACCTATCCAACCACAACCTCCCAGGTTGCCTCTTATTATCTTTGTCACACCATTAACTGTCTGACACCCATTTCACATAATGGGTACATGGTTGTATTCCAGTTATGATGAGCCCAGTGCAGTTTTATCCAACTCCAAGCATTTAAAAATCACGAGTCAGTTACACATTCCCGCCCACCGCAGGCCACACAACATTGGCTTTAAAAAACTGGAGGCCAAAAATAATAAATCACACAGGTCTGCCTTCTGATTTTTCTGTGTATACAACAAGCTTTCTGCACCCTCCCCCCCACCCCACCTCCCATTTGTGTGAGATTATTTCAGGTTGAAAATTCAATCAAAAGGTAGGCCCCATACTCCTCTTGGGCTGCACTTATTCTCTTCTAATTCGAAGGGAAGCAGGAACCTTCTGTTCCTCTCCACCAGTGCTTCCCCTTCCAGTCTCCCTGTCCCTGTCACAGTCTCCCATCCCTCATCCTCCCCCCCTTCTGTTCTCCTGAAGGTTAGCTCATACAGTCAGTTAACAGAAATCATACCATGTGACAGAGCGGGAACCAAGAAGCACTCACTGTGAGCCGTTTATGAAAACCCTCAAACCCTAATATGGTCATTCAAATGTGTTTGAACAATTACAAACAATTAAAAAATCATAAAAATTATGATTAGTGACAATTTGCAAAGAGGGAGGGCTCAAAACCAAGGATAAATTCTTCACTTTGAATATCTCTCGGAAGTGTACAGCAACAAATACTGTACCTAATGCAATCTTCTGTAGAAGTGATCTGTTAAATCTCATTCATGGCATATACTGATTTGAAGCACTAACATAGAATAATAACACTTTCAGTTGAGTATTAATAAGTAAGCCAGTGTCTTAACAATGGCATCATAACATGGTATCAGCACAGAGCAGACTGAAGCCATTTCTGATTCACTCCGCATCAAATACAATATTTTTTGTTGTCTCAACATTTAGATGAAGTTCAGATAAAACAAACAAACCTGCTATTCAATATCGTGAATTATTAGTGAAGAGGGACCCAAGCCAAAATCACCACCTAGCACTGGGAGTGAACAGCTTGAAAATTTGGATCCGTATTTTGAAGCTGAGGTCCACCTCAATTAACAAAGTCCAGTTGTTAAGATTTTGTCATTCATGTTGTGTGATTCTTCACACAATAGTTGCCTGCAGAATTGAATGTGCATCATGATTCTTTTGACTCCTTGAGAGTTGAGGTCCTAATTTGCAAATCAAATGGCTAAAATAAAATAAACAAATAGATTCAATGAAATCTACTGAGTAGATGTAGAGTTCAGGTATATGAGAGTGTGGATGGCTTCAGATGAAGCAAGAATAGAGGGGACTACATTTATTTTTAACACCACTCAGACCAAAATATTTTAGCCCACTGAATGCTTGCCTTGCAAACACTATGATAATACTGCTGAAAAATCCCTTTGGTATTCAAAGCAGATATCTAATGAAAAAGAAATAAAAGTGATAGGCTATTGGCTGAAAAGATTAAAGGGATTCAAGAGCAATGTATTATTCCACCAATTAAGAATGATCAGCAAAGACAGTTACATACCCTAACGAAATATGTGCTATTTATGCTGCTTATTTTAAAAACTCTCTATACCTCAGAAGCTCCAAGCTCTGAAGTTATTCAAAAATATCTGGAAGTAGCAGGCTTGCCAAAGATAAGGGAAATTGACAAAAAACAACAACTTTAGATTAAAAAAGGACAGAAGAAGAAATCCTAGAGGCAATAGCAAGTATGAAAAGTGATAAAACTCCAGAACCTGATGATTTTCCAGCGGACCCTTATTAGTGGACCCTTTGAGAGGTACCTTTAATGCCAGGCTGTTAGGGGAGGAACTTCCACAACCTATGAAAGACACTACTGTTATTCTCCCTAAAGCTGGAAAAGACCTTACCTTATGCAGTTTCTATAGGCCTATATCTCTGTTGAATCGTGACATAAAGATTTTAGCAAAAATATGAGTGAGCCAATTGCAAAAGTCCATGCTCTGAGCTTATGTAAATACAGATCAAAGTAGATTCATTAAAGATAGACACGTGTCAGACTATATTTGGAGAGTACTTGGAATTATCCACAATTCCAGATTAAAAAAAGATCAGTTTCTCTTGTTCTCACTAGTCACAGAGAAAGCCTTTGATAGAATAGAATGGAACTTTCTGTTTCAAGCCCTGTCCTTCTATTTTAGTTCCTTAAATAGAGAATTGCTCTTTACCTAGCCCAAAAGCAGCTGTGTAAATTAAAGGGGTTAAATCTCCCCTATTTGAATTACACTGAGGGACTAAGCAGAGATGTCCATTGTCTCCTTTATTTTTTGCACAGAGGATAAGAAACAGTGAATCCATCACAAGAATAAAATTTGCAGGAACACATCAGAAAAAAGCATCATATGCAGACAATGTATTATTTTTATCTAAATCAAATATTTCTCTAAAGAAATCCAGGACTTTGGGAAAGCGTCTGGATTTAAAGTAAATTATGCCAAATCTGAAAAGTTAGCTGTAAATTTTCCAGACTCTGAAAAGTCATTCCTCCAGAAAACATTTGGGTTCAACTGGGCATCAAATTCTATAAGATACCTCAAATCTCAAACAACCTAGAAAAGCTCTCTCATTTAAATGTCAAACCACTACTTCAGCAAATGAAAAAAAGACCTGGAGTGCTGAGGGAAAATGCAATGTCTTAGTAGGGAAAATAGACTCAGTTACAATGAATATTCTGCCAATGCTATCTTTCTTATTTCACAATCATTCTGTGATTATCCCAGATAAAACCCTAGCAGGAATATAGAAGCTGTTGTTAGAAAGTATATGGAATTATAAAAGACCAAGAGTGAGAGCAAATACTTTGTACAGACCCGCAAAAAAACCCCAGCACACTCATCCAATTTTTTTTAATGTTAACATATGATAGACATACTTGGTCTGTTAAATACATGCACATAGAGATTTCACTCAGTTGAATAAAATAATTAGAAAAGACATAGGTACTGTAATGATGCTCACTCTGTAATATGGTATCACCCTCTTAAATAGAAAGATCTGATGACTATATTCCTGCATAATGTCTCTTTAAACAAAAGCAAACTGTTGTGATGATTGTTGTGAGGGCTCCCCTCCACCCATTTTTTAAAAAACTTTAGAAATTGCGGTGGTCTAGGCTGGAAGACTGATGACTGGAGGGCTAGTGAAATGGTGACATTCCATGAGGCAAGAGACTGAGAACTGAACAATTTGCACGGGGTGGATTTTTAGTCCCACGGTTTAAAACTTTGTTTTTGATACCCTAACATTTCAGGCTCTCATCATGCATCAGGAAAAGAAAAAGAAAGGGCATGAGCATTTGTTTTACAAAAATCCTTAGTGGGTCCCCTTTAAGAGAGAGGATCATTAAACTCCTGTGCTGCAAAGCAGCTATAAATATACTTGCCCGATCCCAGGGGAAACCCAGACATTTTGGTTCCCAGCTCCAGTTGGGTTCTGATAGATAATTGATTCAGGTGACCGAGTTGGTGATTTGTAAGTGAACGACGCTGGGTATGTGGTTATGCTGACAAGGATTTAGTATGCCTCTGAAGGAGTTAAAACAGGATCCCTGAACAGGGGGTGATTATTTAGGCCCTAGTGTAAATTAGAGCACCATTTCTCAACCTTTTTAAGTTGGTGGCCCCTTTTTTTTTTATAATCCCACCTTAACATTCAATGTAAAAATCAGACTAGGACAGTACCAATGATAACAATGATGAGCTTATATAATTTATTTGGACGCATGTTTTGAGAGGTTGGCAGAGAATATTTGATCTTGAAGGATAAGGATGTACAGGGAGTGGGGGAAGCAAGATTTTCTTTGATTAAATTGTAATAAAATTTTCAGTATCTCGTGACCCTCCTCCCTGATTGCCTTTTGTGACCCACCTGTTGAGAAATGCTGAATTAGAGCAACCACAGGGTGGGAAGGATATTGGTTAGAAGTACAATTATCTACGGATCATAATGTCCTGTAGTATGGCACAGGGTCTCGGAGTGCTTGTGCAAATCCAAGTGCACCTGTTATGGCCCTTGGGCCCTTTAAAATGGGTAGTTGTAGTCACAGGCACACGACTAGGAGCAAGCATGAATATAAGGCTTCTTGTCTCTTCAGCAAGGGTAGCGGATAGGAGAGATCCAAGGGTAGGGAATCCCTGGTGTGTGGGTGCAGGGGGGTTCCTTAGTGGCCAGGGCTCCCCTTGGAAAAGGTTTCCTCCCAGCTGGCTGAAGCGGGAAAGGCCTTGGATAGTTTGAATTGATTTGTTGTGGGTTTGAGTTTGTGTTTTGGAAATAGAGCAAGCCCAGAGGAAAGGGTGTGTGAAAGAGATCTAGCTGGGACTTTATTCTTCTGTGTCTGCCTGGTGAGTCTGCACACTGCGTCTGCTAGGGCCCATATACCCACGTTTAATGGCTATCCCCAGGAGTTCCCTTGCTTGGCTGGATTTTCAGTGGTTTTGAAAAGGAGAGTGTATGTAACTTATAATTCACAGTCCCCGCTGTGCTCTTCTCTCCTCCAAGTGGCTTGAATGTGGTCCAATCTGTGTGCAATTTCCCCAGTACTGGGTTTCTGTAATAAAATAGATCTTGTGGCTTTTGCTAGATTGAGCCATCTGATGTGCAGCACAGCTTTCCTCCAGCTCAGACAATCAGTTTGGTGCCCTTGCACATAAGCAATATCAGAGTGTTTTTTAATTTACACTGCTCAATAAATGATAGAAACCAACTCTTGTAAGTTTTTCCAGGCTCCTTGTAACATTGCTGGGTATGCAAATAATTTGCAGTGCAGTAAAAATGCACAGATCTGTCCTCCAGATTGTTGCCCAGGTTTCCAGAATGTTCATAGATAATGAAGCAGGAGTGTACATGCAGGAGAAGGGAGTAATGTGGCTACGAATCTAACATAGAAATTAGAAATCCAGTTTGGTACAATACATTCATTCTGGAGATAGGGAACAGGAGATTTGTTTGCTGAAGGAAGTTATCCACTGAAGAGTGATCAGGGAAACTTGCTGCCTCTTATTGACAGTGTAGTTATACCTGTGTTGGTCAGGATATTAGAGAGACAAGGTGGGTGAGGTAATATCTTTTATTGGACCAAACTTCTGATTACGAGAGACCAGTTTTTGAGCTACACAGAGCCGAAGAAGAGCCCTCTGTAGCTCAAAAACATGTCTTTCTCACCATCAGATGTCGGTCCAATAAAAGATATTACCTCACCCACCTTGTCTGCCTGTCATAGAGGCACTTGGACAGTCAGAATGTAATTTTTACTGACAGGGCTGAACTAGGTTTGCCAACTTTCTACTTGCACAAAACCAAATACCTTTGCCCCATCCCCTTCCCCGCTCTCCTCTGAGGCCTCGCCCCTGCTCACTCCATTACCCCTCCCCCCCCCGCCGAAGCTCACTCTCCCAACCCTAACTCACTCGCTCATTTTCTCCAGGCTGGCTCAGGGGATTGGGGTTCAGGAGGGGGTGAGGGCTCCGGCTACGAGTGCGGGCTCTGGGATGGGGCCAGAAATGAGTGGTTCAGGGTGTGGGAGGGGGCTCTGGGCTGGAGCAGGGGGTTGGGGTGTGGGGTAGTGTGAGGCCTCCGGCTGGGGCTCTGGGCTCTGGGGTTGGGCTGGGGATGAGGGGTTTGGGGTGCAGGAGGGTGCTCCGGGCTGGGATTGAGGGGTTCGGAGGGCAGGATGGGAATCAGGGTTGGGACATGGGGGGGGTGCAGGTTCCGGGCGGCGCTCAGCTGAAGCAGCAGCATGTCTCCTCTCTGTCTCCTATGCAGAGGCGCAGCCAGGTGGCTCTGCGTGCTGCCCCATGCGCAGGTGCCACCCCTGCAGCTCCCATTGCCCACAGTTCCCAGCTAATGGGAGTGGCAAAGTCGGCACTTGGTGCAGGGGCAGCAGGTGGAGCCCCCTGGCTGCCCCTATGTGTAGGAGCTGGAAGGGGGACATGCCGCTGCTTCCAGGGGCATCACAGAGCCATGGCAGGCAGGGAGCCTGCTTTAACCCTGCTGCACTGCTGACTGACTTTGAACCGCCTAGTCGGCAGTGCTGTCCAGAGCCACCAGGATCCCTTTTCGACCAGGCATTCTGGTCGAAAACTGGACACTTGGCAGCCCTAGGCTGATCCATGCAGCTATATGCATGGTTATATAGTGCTTTGGCTTGGCTTCCTTCCATTTTCTTGCTCATTTCTTCACTCTGTGTGTTCTACTCTTGTTCTCTTTTTCTTATGGTTGAATTGTCCTGTTTATCTCAGTTGAGCATTTCTCTTGCAACATATTCTTCCCTTTCTTCCTCTTAGAGTGAATTTCCTTTCCTGTCTGCCCCCACTCCCCACCCCCATCAGATCCTTCCTAAAGAATTAGGCTAGAGTTGCTCTTCCCTCTTTCCAGGCCAAAGTCAAAGTCCTCTCTTTCTGAAACCCCTTCTCATTGTCCCCGTCTCATCCAAACCTGCCAGGACTCATATCTTCTTCACTTCACGATAGTGTCCTTGTGGATGAGAATCTGAACATCAAATTGAAAACTATGTTGATCCACCAAAACGTCTATAAGAAAGGACATAAAGATTTTTTTTTCCTCATATGAACGTGCATCCTGGACCAGACTCACTAGTATGTATTGACTGCATTACAGTTATAAACCCAGCCGGTAATGGCTCCAGTATCTGTAGTGGGTTAATGTATGGGAAGCAGAATGTTTGGAGAATAATGGGAATGGCACGTAAAACTAATAAACACAGTGTTCATTTTGTGAAAGGAGAATGACACTGAGTTGCGAAAATAAGCCTGAAAAAGCTGAAATTGGAAGAACCAGATGATTGGCCCTCTGCTCATTGTGTGCTCAGAGAACTTTTCAGTCCAGTGAGTTATCTGTACTTGTCTGTACCGTGTGGGGCTAAACCAGATGCTGTTGTCCTTGCTCGGTGGAATCTATCAGTTTTGTGACACTCCTCTGGCCTTTCAGACATCATCGATAATGGCTGGTACATCACCATGCACAGAACTGGTATTTCTTAGGTATTTGCCACTGTCAACCAATAACCAGCACAAGCAAATGAAGAAAAATGGGAGGGGAGCAGGGCAACACAGCCTGGCTCAAAGCAAGCTGGAGGCTTCAGTAACAGTGATTTGTTTGCTAGGGAAGAAAATTGGTTGGCAACAGTGCTTGATCTACAAGAGCAAATTTTTAAAAAGCCTTTTTAATAGCATGTTCTAGCAAACAAGGTACTTTCATCTCAACCTTCTTTTACCTGCTTCCACTCGCAAGGTCCTAATTAATACAGACTAGAAATAGCACACACGTGATTCTAAATATGTGCATGTCCCTGAAAGAAAATCATCAACATTTAGCTACAAAATAAACAAATCACCAAAACCACTGATTCTTCAACGGAGGTTATAAACCTTGGCCCCACTGAAGTCAGTGACAAAATTCCCATTGACTGCAGTGGGGCCAGGATTTCACCCTAAGGCCCTGACTGTAAAGAGCTGCTTGTGAGCAGACCTTTGTACCAGTTCGGAGACATCTGTAACCAGAAGCCCAGATTAACTCTAGCAGCCTAATGCTGCGGATGGCAGTGGGGCTCTGCATGGGGAAGGCGAACGGCTGCACACAGCTCATTGCAAGTGAAATCCATTCTGAATTCCCTCTTTATTAAAATGCCCTTTGCCATAGCAGAACCCCCTTGGTGCTCTAGAATATCCTTACAGTGGAGAGAGAGCAATCTGTTTCCAATCTGGCACATCTAAAATTCAAACATTTAAAATAGTTTCTTTTACAAAAATTTCTCATCTGCCTGAATATTTTAAAAATATACATTTAGGGATTGTGAAAGGGTGCAGAAGTTTATATCAAGGCCAGCATTCAGGGGAATAATTTTCCACTTAGTCCAGCCTCAGGAGAGCATAGGGTTGTCAGACTTAATCAGGGCTCCTGATTACAGAAAGGCCTCTACTTGGTTTCCTTCTTGATCTACATTATTAAACTACTGTCAGTCAAGTTGCCTTTTCAAATGACTCCCTGTTAAGTGCAGAAAGAGGAGGTTGTCAATAAGACAGATAATAGAAACTGTGAGATGATAATGCTGAAACCAAAAGTGAGATTGTTTTGCTTTAGCTGGATTGGACCTTTCTTTTCTGTTAATTTTTTAAAAAGTTAATTATTTTTGGAGGAGTAGGTAGGTATGGTGCTTCTGGAAAATTTTGCAGTACTCCTTCCTAGGCAGTCATTTCTCATGTTGGATGTGTGCAACTGATTGTTTCTTCCTAAGTGGAGTACTTGATATTTGTCCTTATTGAATTTCATCCTATTTACTTCAGACCATTCCTCCAGTGTGTCCAGATCATTTTGAATTTTAATCCTATCCTCCAAAGCACTTGCAACTCCTCCCAGCATGGTATCGTCTGCAGACTTTATAAGTGTACTCTCTATGCCATTATCTAAATCACTGATGAAGATATTGAACAGAACCAAACCCAGAACTGATCCCTGCGGGACCCCTCCCAGATTCCCTTCCAGCTTGACTGTGAACCTCTGATAACTATTCTGTGGGAACGGTTTTCCAACCAGTTATGCGCCCACTTTATAGTAGCTCCATCTAGGTTGTATTTCCCTTGTCTGTTTATGATAAGGTCATAGGAGGCAGCATCAAAAGCCTTACTAAAGTCAAGATATACCACATCTACCGCTTCCCCCCTATCCACAAGGCTCGTTACCCTGTCGAAGAAAGCTATTAGGTTGGTTTGACATGATTTGTTCTTGACAAATCCATGCTGGCTGTTACTTATCACCTCATTATCTTCTAGATGTTTGCAAATCGATTTTTTGATTATTTCCCCCATTATCTTTCTGGGTTAAGCTGACTGGTCTGTAATTCCCTAGGTGGTTGTTATTCCCTTTTTATAAATTGGCATTATATTTTCCCTCTCGCCTGTCTTCCATGAATTTTCCAAGATAGTCACTAATGGCTCAGATATCTCCTCAGTCAGCTCCTTGCATATTATAGGATGTATTTCATCAGGCCCTGGTGACTTGAAGACATCTAACTTGTCTGTTCCCTATTTTAGCCTCTTCTGATCCTACCTCATTTTCACTGGCATTCGCTATGTTAGATTTACAATCGCTACTAACCTTTTTGGTGAAAACCGAAACAAAAAAGTCATTTAGTATTTCTGCCATTTCCACATTTTCTGTCCTACCCCCCATTGAGTAACAGGCCTTGGTCTTCCTCTTGCTTCTAATGCAGGGGTGGGCAAACTACGGCCTGCAGGCCGGATCTGGCCCATCAGGGCTTTGGATCCAGCTCACGGGATTGCCACCCCCATGGCGCCGTGGGCCCTAGAAGCAGCCGGCACCACGTCCCTGCAACTTCTCGGAGAGTGGGGGTGGGGGAAGAGGGCTCCGTGCACTGCCCTCGCCTGCAGGCACTGCGTCCCGCAGCTCCCATTGGCCAGGAAAGGGGAACTGCAGTCAATGGGAGCTTCGGGGGAGGTACCCACACGTGAGGGCAGTGTGCGGAGCCCTCACCCTCCCCCCCGGGGCCACAGGGATGTGGTGTCGGCTGCTTCTAGGAGCAGTGCAGGACTAGGGCAGGTGGGGAGCCTGCCTTAGCCATGCTGCACACTGCTCCCATCCCAAGGTCTCGGTTTTGTCCTCATGCAGAACAGGAAAAATTCTGAAATTTTGAAAAGTTTTGCAGGAGCAGTGAATGGTTTCCCACCGAGCTCAAATTGTGAGGATTAATGTCTGGAAAATGCTCCAGATTCTTGAATGGACAGTATTATAGCAATGCAAATTATTACTGAATAACATAAAGAATTCATCCTCCTCTGCTAAAAATACTAGCAGAAACTCCAAGAGTCATCGTATAGATAAAAGGAGTTTAAATATGGAGAGGGGTTGAGGGTGGCTACCTATGCTTTTATATTTCACAACACAAAAATTCCTCACATTGTTGAGGAGATGGGTAGACAATCTGCTACTGTCTGAATAGCAATAGGAACAGGGAATGTACAGGAAGATCAATTCCTTAGCCTGTGGAGAAGAGGGACAGAGTCTAGTGCAAGGGAATAAGAAACAATTATTGAAATAATTTCTGACTGCGTGAATTTATTTTAGAGGATCCAAGTGGAAAAGTCAGGGCAAAACAAAAGCAACCTCTCCGCTTTGACTCCCCAACATTTAAAAGCACCTTGAAGTCTGAATTGGATTTTCAGTGTTTCAACGCCCCCTAGCAGTCCTCAGTGCCATCTGGCAGAATGACAAATACATAGCCTGGCTGCCTTTTACATCGATCTTGCAGATTCATTTGCACCAGCTGCTGCAGAAAGGTCAGTGCAGAGGGAAAGAGAATGGCCACTTGGGGACATCAATGTCTAGATGTCATTTATAAAGAAGCCACTTGTGCAAGCAGGGGAAAACTATGGAAAGACAGAAACTGATAAAGGAGAGCAGGAAAAATGTAAAAAACAATGAAAATGCCATTTCTTATTTGTACCTTCCTAGAAATATTGATACTAGCACTTAACTAAATGTTGCTGTGAGAGGTCAGACTCAGATTGTCACATGAAAGAACCAGGGTGGGAGAATAATTAATAAAATTACTTGATTCATTAAAATTGAAGGAAATATATCTAAAATACAGAAAAACATACTTCTACCTAAGAAGCTATTTTACAGCAGAGCATTAAAAGTGCCAGCCTAGGGCTTATTGCTAGATGCTTTTGCCAGCACTCATGTGACCTGTAACAGGAGATAAGATCAGTAGAAGAGATCTCCCATAGCTGGACACCTGAGCACTCTATCTAGGAGACAACCCGTCATGCCCCCTACATCAAATTAACATCTTCCTCTCTATTGCAGTAAAACATTGGCTGCAAACAGACTAGGTTTCTTGTCAGTATAACCCTCTAAAAATTCTTCAAAAAACAATTTAAAAACAACAATGCTTGCAAAAAAATGGCCACGAGTTACTTTACCGCATGTCCCAAAAGACATGGGCCCAAGGTCAAAGTTGACATTACCCTTCCTAGTATATGAATGGACCATGCCTTTGCTACAGGGAGTTCTAGACACTCAGAGAAAGTAGAAGCTCCCCATTACAATGGACACATTCTTGGAATAAAAAAAAGTTTAGAGTGGAACTATGATTCTTACCCTACCTTCTTATACAAAAACCAAGAACTATGCCTGTGACAATACAAATGCATCAGATCATTTGTACCATTTTAAGAATATTACTGCTTTTTAATAATCCATATTCAGTTAAACACACACGAGCTATTTTATTAAATGTAAAGCAAGTGCTCACTTACATATACTGAAGATATCCTTTATTATAATGATACTGAATAAACAGAATGGCACTTCTAAAGAACATACACAATAATGAAGAGGTTACATTTCCAACTCTGTGTGCCTAGTTCTTGCTGGCATTTGAGAGCAGCTCGCATAGCCCACCAAACTAGTATATCTGTGCACTGCAGAGAAGCCATTACTATGCACCCATATTCTGCCCAAGAACAGCCCCTGGCATGGCACCCTTGGGCACTGTCTTTCTACTAGGAATTATGTGTGTGAAGCACATTGACTCATTGCATACCTACAAAAATACATGGGCCACACTCCTGATTCCTAAATGATATTCCACAATGTTACTCTTGCCATAGATGACCTGTAGACAGGCTTCCTCACAATATTCCACAGGAACCAGATTAGAAGTGTCTGCTCCTTGCCACTGTTCCTGGTTTTCTATTATGTGCCTATGAACAGCTGGCCTGCTATGTGGATATAGTTCCCACTGGAAGAGAGTAGAAATCCCATAGATTTTTGGGAGGTACTTTATTTTATTATGTTGATTCTAGTCAGTAAATAGCGGAGTACTCATCTTTGGCCACTGTCCAGCACAGTTCTCCAGGCAGAGGGGTGCTTGAGCCCACACAGAGACCCATCGACCCCAATGGGGAGGAGGACTTTGCAGGAGTGGGCACTTCTAAAGACATTTAAAGAAATTGAATTAGAATATCTAATGGAACACGTTCCTGGTAGGAAGAAGGACTTTGCTACAATATAAGTACCATAATCGTAACTTCTAGATAGAATGGTGGGGACTAGCCCTTGGCAAAGCAAAATGGTCCTCTGTGCAGATGGTATTCCAGTTTTTCACCTGATAGCTTAGAGAACAACAAACTTGCGTATGAGTATCTCTAAGCATTTTAAATTGTCATTTTTAGCTCTTCCTCCACCACCATTGCAAAGCTGCTTAATTTTCATGTTTATTGGTGCAATTGTTCTTCCTGAAACTAATTTTTTATGATATTTTGAAAATTAGTAGCCACATGACCTAACGGCTTAGGATCTTACTCTTACCTACACAACACAACATTCACAAATGAATCAAAAGGCCATAGGCAACTCTGATTCAGGGATAATGAAGCATGAAATGGTGTTTTGAAATTAAATTTATATCAGGAAAAAAGAGGGGGGTTCAAAATGCAACAAAATAATTAGTGCTGTAATTGTTGAGAAAAACTACTGGGAGTATGAATTCCCAGATTATTAGCAGATAGCAGGCAAATAGTTCTTCATTTTTCTTGGTTCCCAATGTACATGTCTTTGGGTTTTTTTCTAAAAATGAAAGCAATCTGTATTGTTTTATCAGAATAATAATTGTGCTATTTTGAAGATGCCAGTTAAAACAGAAAGAAATATAGCTACATTCTGTCTTGCATTTAGACAGAATGGGGCAGGTTCGGCTCCAGTAGAAATCTGGAGTTGCTTCACTATGTAATTTATAGCAGAATCTGGCCCAATATTTTCTGAAATAAAATTTAAGCTATACCTAATTTAGGAATTTTATATTTCCATTTCAGAAGCGAAGGGTTTGAACTTACCTTCTGGCATGTTTATCTTATTAATAGTCTTTTGATTGGTTAAATTGGTAGCAGATTTGACATTTTTCTTACATTTGAAGTTTTGCAAGATTTCTGATGGTTTAAGAGCTGTAAAATTATTAGCCTTTTTGTAGCACTATATATGGTAAGGTTTCTCTTTTGTTAGTGTTCTATAATTGTTCTGTCCTTTGCAAGAGTATATATTACTTTACTTTTGTATTGCATCCAAGATGAATTTTCTTTCCTTCTTTCTTCTTCTTTCTTTCTTTTCCTCTCTAAATTTTCAAAAATATCTCATGTTTGGAAAAGCTACTGCTTTTCCAAAATTGAGGTAGTTTTGAGAAGTTAGAGTGGCAAAAGGAAGGGGAGAAGGAGAAAGAGAAAAAAACCTATGGACATTCATTTTATTGTGTCACTGGTGAAAAGGAAAATGGAGAAAGGTGGGGGGAAATAAAAATTTTGGTTTCAGCAAAAAGTTTTCTCTGATGCATTATTGTGGGAATTGCAGACACATTTTAGGTTCTGTTAATTAGTACACTACTTTGTAAACACCAAAATAACTTTTCAGTTCCTGCCTAATCTCACTTCTTAGTTCTCTGCATCAGTGGTTCTCAACCAGGTGTACATGTCCCCCTCAGGGTACGCAGAGGTCTTCCAGGGGGTACGTCAACTCATCTAGATATTTGCCTCGTTTTACAATAAGCTACATAAAAAGCACTAGAGCAGTCAGTACAAACTAAAATTTCATACAGACACTGACTTGTTTATACTGCTCTGTATACTATACACTGACATGTATTTACAATATTTATATTCCAATTGATTTATTTTATAATTATATGTTAAAAATTAGAAAGTAAGCATTTTTTCAGTAAGAGTGTGCTGGGACATTTTGTATTTTTATGTCTGACTTTGTAAGCAAGTAATTATTCAGTGAGGTGAAACTTGGGGTACTCAAGACAAATCAGACTCTTGAAAGGGGTTACAGCAGTCTGGAAAGGTTGAGAGCCACTGCTCTGCATGATAGGGGTGGACTTCAACCCAGAGTTATTTTATAAAAAAAACAAAAAACAATTTGTACAGAACATTGCTTCTAGTATTCTAATGCATAAGTATTATTTCTGCAGTTCCTAATTTAGGATTGTGGATTTTGGCATTTAAAGCCCTAATTTTGGCTGCTTTGTCTAGCTCACTTTATACACAATACACTAAATTTTGTACAGGATCTGCAGCCCTTCTGTAGCCTTTGTAACAGAGTGCACAGACGATCCAGATTCCTTGGGGTTAATCCTTGCCATCTTCTTTTCCCATGAGGCTACTGCTATTATATCCCACTGGATCTTGTGCACAGGGCACAAGATGGATTTAAGGTTTGCATTAGTTTTTTCTCTTTCTTTCCTTTTCTTAAGCATTAGCTAAAGAGATTACAGGTGTTTTCATGATTTGTTTACTCAAGATATCGTAATGCTAATTGGTTTAAAATTGTGTGCAATCTCTATATTATGTGCTATTGCTGTTTGATAACAGCACATAATATAGAGGCCGTTTTATTCTCTCTGTGTAAGCAGCTATTTAACTGCCTTAGCTTCAGCCTATGTAACTTTTCTTGCTGTGAAATGCTTGTCTCTGTGACTTTATGATTTGCTTTGTACCTCTCTTGCTAACTGCTACAGGAGCAGAGTTAAGATTGTTTGAATTTTGCACATGAAGAAAACTCCAGTCCATGGGTGTGTCATGAGGAACAGTAATTTTAGCTGTTGAATTCTATATTTATAATATTTCCTTTTAATTAGATGTATTCCTTGGAATAGCACTCAGCAACATTGTTTTACTGAAAGATTTTTTAGGTATGGAATACAGAATAGGAAACAGTGTTCATACTTTATTTTGGTTCCTAAATATTTTCATGTCTTACTTTAACATCTCAAGATTGAAAATTTGATCACAGTTTGCAAGTGTCTATTTCTCAAAAACTTCCCCAATAACTGGCACTAAAAGACACCCTCTTTAGAAATGCTCTCAGGTCAGACCAGTCAAGGATTGAATGGGGAATATAAGCTACGTTTCTGACTCCTAGAATTGTCTGAAGCATAATGGCTAGTGGATGTGGAAAAGCTTGCACAGTTGTAACTGTTCTGTGGATAAACTGAAGACCTTAACCGTCTGTGCTATCAATCTGTTGTGCTGATGTTGTGGTAGTTTGCTCCATATATAATACTTGTCCAATTTTTTAAAACAATTTGTACTGGTTCTTTTTTTCAATGGAAATGGAATACTAGCAATTTTTGTTTCAATATATTCAGCAAAAAATCCCATAGGCTATTCAAATTTTCCTTAGCTTCAGTTCACATTCACTGGTCCTTGCATTTTTGTAAAGGTTCAAATAGTTTTGGTATGTAAGCATTTATCCCATCTGTTCCTGTTAGAATTTTTAATATGTCAATGAGATCATTCCTTTGTTTCCTCTAGTCCAAAAAATACAAGATTAGGGCCAATTCTACCCATGGTTATACCCTCTTGTAAAGTCAAAGGGAGAGTTAGGCTGAAAATGAGGACAGATTTTGGCTCTAGTCCTGAATGTTTTGGAACAGAACAAACCAAGAGGTGACCTCATGAAATCTAAAACTTGCGACTATATATGCACAGTAAGAATGCTACATTTGACATGAGAATTTAATTCTAGATGCTCAGAGTACTTTCAAACAGGATTCAAGTAAGTTGATTTGCTGGCCTTCCTGGGAGAAATTATTTGGTTGCCATTTTGTTCTAGGCACACCCCACAAAAGCTTCTAATTACTGAGTATGCGCATGCAGATTTAAATCACCAGACTCCTCAGCAAGAAACAAGGCCAGGTTCCAGAGGTGAAAGGTGTGAGTGCCAGAATCACAGCTATGCCCCCTACTTTTCTTTTCCTCCACTTCCCCTTATCATTATGAATCCATTACTTTCTGCACTGCTGCATGCTTCTAGGATGCCACTTAGTGAGGAGAAGCAGTTTTAATTAGAGTTGGCTGGGAATTTCCCATCAGAATGGTTTCCCAAAGGAAACTGCCCTTTTCTCGAAAGTGAAAATTTCCATTTTCCATCAGGAACATGAAAATGACAGCTCCCCCACTGCCTGGTTGGAAGGCTCCTGTCAATTTCTCTTTCTGCCTGCTGGGAGAAAGCAAAATTGACAAGAGCCTTCCAGTGAGGGACGGCTGAGGTGCGGAGGCTGAGCTGTTGGTTCTTGCCTCCCCTGCAGCCTGGTTGCTTCTCTGGCAGCCAGGCTGGTGGGGAGCTGCAGCAAAGCTGGGGGTGTGGGGAGGCAGGAAAGCTGAGCGCCCCAGTTCTCTAGCAGGCAGCTGATAAACAAAACATTCTTTCAGTTCTCCTGAGACAGACTTTTTCTGGAAATCCTTCTGTGTGAAATTTCACATTTTTTGACTTTTTTTCCCCTGATTTGAACGTTAAAACGTTCAAAAATGCAACATTTTTCATGAGTTGGGATTTCCATTTTTTGGTCAGCTCTAGTTCTCATAATATTCATGCCTGGTGTGCACATACTTCACATAGTCTGGCATTGCTGCGGGCATGGTACGTAGCATGGTTGTTCCAGCCTGGCTCTCAGCTGGCATTAATGGTGCGGGATGTACTACAAAGCTGAGAGTGCGAGGGCCATGCCCCCTCTATACCTATGGCCTGCCAAACTGCCCTGGCTAGATCCCAACCCTTGAACCTCTCCCTTTCTCCACACCAGAGGTAGGAGAGGAGTAATGAACTGTGCCAGGTATGGAGGCATACCCGCTCACCATGCCATGTGAGTGCCCAGGACCAATCCCATGCAGCACACTGGGTTGTAGGGCCCTCAGCTGGACCCTTCGTAACCCACCAACTGCACTAGAACCTGTCAAAGTTGTGACATTTACCACCCCCCATCCCCACCTCAAACCCCCTAGATGCCGTGTGGGTGAAAAATCCCACACAGTAGTTTGCTAATTTTGCTCCAAGGTAAAAATCCCTTCCAGAGCCCAAAACTGGGGATTAACCTAGCCCCCCAAATACTAGAGTAAGGGTGAGGCTGAGACGGGAATTGGCAGCAGCTCTCCAGCCTGCGAAGCAAAGAATTGCTGCCCTCCAAACCTCACAGAATGGAAGCCCATCACACAGCTCTGTCACACTCCCCCCCCCCCAACCAATGGCAGCAGCAATAGGTGGGACAAGCCCTAGAACCTGAACCCCAGATGCCGCACGTGACTTCCCTACTCCCTCACTCCCCAAGCCGTCAGCATGGCTAATGGGGGGGAGCGAAGCAGCAGTCCCCACCCACTGGAGGTGAAGGGGGGAGCACATGGAACCCTGCCTCAGCTGCTCCCAGACGAGATTTCCTCTTCCCTAAGGGTGACTCCACTGCTCCTGGCCACACCAAGTATAACTGTCAGAGTACGTCCCACAATAAGCTGACAGCTGTGTTCACAGGGAAGTGCCGTACAGGATTGGATTGAAGTATTTCATATCATTTAAGCTCCTGAATGGTTGAAATTGGTATGCACTTTGGGCCAACTCCTTGTCCCATTGAAGTCAATGGGAGTTTTGCCATTAATTTCAAGGGGATCAGGATTTTGCCCTTTCTAAATATTTGCACTATTATTCTAAGAATGAGTATGGGACCATAAGGAACCAGGCAAAGATCAGTGCCCAGTGTTGTACGACGTTAAAGGTACCAAAAATACCTGACATTGTAATGCGAATATGTGAATATTTGTATGGAACTTTAAACATATAAAAGATATAGCACCTGCCAGGACTAGTCTAGTTTTAGCATATCTAGAAAATGAGGTTGCGGACAGAACCATTATTTCTGTGAATGTATGGTGTTCTCCGGTAGCCCAATGGTCTCCTGATAAAAGAGCCTCTTTTCCCTCCCTAACAATCACATTTTTCCATTCCTGGGATTGTTTCCTTGAATGCACTACTGCTGTATCTCCATTTGCTAGTGCTCAGTGTGAATGCTTATTTGAATGATACATTGCAAGTATCTACTCCAGTGAATATTGTTGCTCGTTATTGTGGTAGAGTTCCCTTGCAAAGTTGTGTAAGTGCATTTCGGTAATTCTTGTTTTATACCTTGGGTCAGAATGTCCCCCTCATTAAAGGAATAAGTATTAAATTACAACAGTCTCTGCTTACCTTTTCAAGGTTCCTATGGCTATTTGTGCAGCCACTCTGGAGCTTGTAGCCATGGAAAATAGCTTTTTGATTGTAATCTCCTAAGAAGCCTATTGAACAGCTGAAGATTCAGAACAGTATGGACATGTGTATCCATCAAAGCAGGAAATGCCAAAAAACATTACACAGTTGCTTAACAAAAGGCAAAAAGAAACAAGTACCAGCCTTAAGTTTTGTAAATGAATGTAGTGCTTCTGAATGTACAAGCCCTGGGGACTGAAGTCCATCATTTATCCACATCAGTTGAACACGGCAACATGAGCTTCCTCATACCATCCTCCACCTCAAATGGGCCTTAGTTTTGACTGAGAGGGGCCAGTTCTAAGAATAAGAGCTAACACATGGAAGTTTCTATGCCCATTCAGTGCTTGGTCTCTCTGTTGGAACCACAGCTTAGTTTTCGTTGTGTTGATGTTTTTTTTTCTTTAATGCGGAAACATATGCAGTAAAAACTGGACTGAGACCACCAGCCTGTTTGCTATATAATGCCAGAGACAGGCGCTAACAACTTTCATTCACTACTGCTGGGGCTCAATTTAATTGGCAACCTACAGATGAAAAGCTCTTTCCCTATTGCCAGTCTGTATTTCAGCACCAATCCTCTATACAAGCCAGTCCCCATAAGACCAAAATTAATGCCACAAAGGTAAAAGAAAGGGAAATCTCATTTTATATGATCCATTATGGATCTTATGCCATAATAATTCAATATAGACTTTTTTATGATTTGTTGTTTGTATATTGATTTTTATTTGATTTTACTGATTTGACAAGTTCATTGGCTGAGGTTCTATAAGCAAATAAATCTGACTGTAAAACCCCAAACCAGCCCTGTATGTGTCTCCATCTCTGAATTGACAGGCAATGAGCTTGGGTGTCAGCAACTCTGGTTTTAAATAAACTGTTTGATCCTCTAGGTCTCTGACAATGTACCCAGAAAGAGCAGTTAGCTATGATATTGTCCATGATTTAGACATTTACAGTTAGGTCCCTATGTTACCTCGTTTGCACATCTCAGCCTTCCTTGCAGTTTAAACAAAAATCATTTATGCAAAATCTGTTAGCCTGACAGTCCATTGTATCCTGGAGCTCCACTTAAGCTATGCAAGTGGGGGAATACCTCTAATATGAGCAGAGTTATAATTTGCCCAAAGGAATAAGTTTCATGTATGCTGTGCTCCCAAACCCTTTTCAAATTCAGGCATTTGACACTTCTCTTAGCTACTTCCACATATGCTTTTACCCTTGGCTTTGCCACCCACTAATTGACATGTCATAGAAATTAGAGATGGAACAGAGCTACTACATCATTAAGTTCATCCCCAGGCCAAGCTAAGATTTCCCCAGATAGGGAATGGCTGCATCAGATATTACACTGATACTCTACTTCCCACGACATGGATAGTGAAATCAGTCTTGTGGAAACCACTTATAATCAAACCTATTTTTTTTTAAACCGGAAAACCTCACGAGAGGAGATTTATCACCAACACTGAAACCATTCGGGGCTTTCACTGTGTTTCACTAATCATGGAGTTACACTATATGAGGGTTCACTATAGACCCAAACTTCCCCATTCTTAGTTAAACAAGTAGTTTTTTTAGCTTCAACAAGATCACATACATGAATAAGGGCTATTTGCGTGAATAAGTGTTTTCAGGATTCGATCATGGCCCCTTCTGATTCTTGGGTAGGTACGGCATGATCCAGTGCCCACCAAAGTCAAAGGACAGAGTCCCAGGATCAGGGCCTAAGTGTCCATAAATGTACCAGTGCCTGGTGATCCCAAAGGAACTGGGCCTAGGCCCAGTAAAGGAGTGTAGCGCGAGGAAGAAAACTCCTTGTGGACCAGTTGAAAGTTTGGGGATGATCAAACTCATAGTATTTGTACAATAAATAAAGAGGAGATGCTCTACCAGCATGTGGGCTCCAAATGGAATAAGAGTCTTAAATTTATCATAATAGAAAACAACGTTGACACTGTTTCAATGCTGACATTTTACCAAGAGCAACGTGTAGAGAAGAAAGGTTAAATTAGTATTGGACTTGAGTGAATAATTATCAACAAATTAATTAGTAAATGAATGTAGCCTCTTTTCTACTCTTTCCTTGCATTTATTCCTTATTTGAATTTGCTCACTTTTATTGCAAGAGCTTTTATATAGGTTCTTGTACTGAACACATCCCGGTGGCAGCTGAGACACTATGGAATCTGAGTGACTGAGAAGGGAACCCGGGCAACAGCCCAGCTGGGAGTGGGGAGCCAGGGGAAGCGGAGCTCCCAACAGGGAGAAGGGAGTCCTGGCAGCAGCCAGCTGGGAGCAGATAGCCGGGGAGCAGCCGAGCTTTAGCTGGAGCCCCCCACCTGCCTCAGCTCACAGCACAGGGCTCACAGCTGGGAACCTACCAGCCTTTCTTGTCAATTTCATGGTGCCAGCAAGGAGCCATGAAATTGACAAGAATTTTAGCCAGCAGCTGATGTAAGTAACCTGTGGTGTCTACATGGACACTGTATCATCCTAACTACACTGAGGGTACGTCCATACTACCCACCCGGGTCGGCGGGTAGCGATCGACTTCTCGGAGTTCGATATATCGTGTCTCATCTAGACGTGATAGTTCGAACTCCGAACGCGCTCCCGTCGACTCCGGAACTCCACCACCGCGAACGGCGGTGGCGGAGTCGACGGGGGAGCCGCGGACTTCGATCCTGCGCCGTGAGGACGGGTAAGTACTTCGAACTAAGGTACTTCGAGTTCAGCTACGCTATTCACGTAGCTGAACTTGCGTACCTTAGTTCGAACCCCCCCCAGTGTTGACCAGGCCTGACATAAGCCTTACGCCTCTCGTGAAGGTGGAGTTATGATGTCGATGTAGTAGGGCACTTACATCGGCAGGAGCAGTGCTGTAGCATAGATACTAACATAGTTAGATTGACATAAGCTGCTTTATGTTGACCTAACTCGGTAGAGTAGACCAAACCGAAGAGTGCCACAGCTAAATACAAGGTGGAACAGATTGTTTAGCATAGGTAGTTAACACATAGTTCAAGGGACCATTCAAGGCGAAGTGACCCATTAACAGTCACTGCACGCTCTTGAATAAACTGACACTGGAAAATGATAAAAGACAAAAACACTACATCACCTGTGGGTGAACACTTTTCACAAAGCGATCACTCTACACCATCATGAGTTGGATGAATTCTGACTAGTTAAATATTGCTATTTTATGAAATGCATTTTATTTTGGTCTGTTTTTCCAGTTAAAGTCTGAGAAAAGTGTGGTTGGGTAGTCTTCAGAGCTATAAAATTATACTATGTGATTGTCGTCCAGAGACTATGAAGACTGTAAATATAAGGGAAATAATCCATAGCAAAGTCTGTTCAGAGTTTCCTGGAACTGTGTAATTGTTTGTATAATTATTTGGCATAATTCACTAGGTAAATGGATGACACTAGGAAGATCCATTGTGGCGAACAGTAGTATAAATTATCTAAATATATTCAAATGATTTTTTGTTAATAACTAATCCATAGTCTTAATATCCATAGCCTCTATATCATGTGTAACTATTGCTGACTTGGAGAGTTGGCTAGAGAAGCCAGATAGAGTGAAAGTAGAGTAGTATATTTTGCCACTGTTTTATTTCCCATTTCATTTGACCTTTAAATGGATGAAAACATGCTTTTTGTAGATCACTGTATAGGTATCCACTCTGGTGACTGTTGGTAGAATTTACACATTACTTTGTGTTGCAAAGATATGACCATTTTTATGTTTATGTTTGGGTTGAAAGTGAACCTAGTTTTTGTGAAAGGTGCAGCTATGACTACACTGGAAAGGTAGGTCTTGTAGTGATCACCATAAAAGATATAGCACAGATAGCAGCCGTGTAAGTTTCTCCACACCGTTTGGCATTTATATGCCTCCATCCTGACCTAGAGAGATGAATTCTAGAATTGAGAGGGTAGTTCAGTTTCTATGTCCATTCACTCAAAGGATTATGTGCCAAGGCCTATTATGAATTGGACACCTGCCTCTTAGTCTGTTTTATTGTTTTGTGTTAAGTTTCTGTGAAATGCCTAGAATGCACTTAGCAGATAGGCATTATACAAAGAAAATGTGCTCAGTCTCACCAGGAAGGAAAATGCTACATGCTCTGTCTGGATGTGTTTACTGAGCGAATAACTAAACATTACCCTAAATTGTGGCAAAGGATTGTATAAAACCTTTGCCTTGGAATGCGAGGAATGTATGCCACCAGTTTTTTTAAAAAATCATTCATGACTGGGAATGTGGGGCATTGTTCAAAGTGTCTTAATCTACTGGATCACATAAGATCATATTGAATATTAGTATCAGGTTTTTATCCTTCTCAACATCTTGCTTGGCATTTTTGTAATTGCACCAATAGATTATTAGCAGTATATTAATTTATGCATATAACCCCACAGAATTGCACTGCATATTTTTATTTAATAGAGTTGATTAGTTATTTCTTCTCTTACAAAAGCTTTGTTATCTTAAAATGAACTGAAATTGTGGCTGCTTGGTGTTGTCTGCTTATTTGAACGAGTGTCCTATTTGTAGTGTAGTGAAGTGTGCTGGAATAAGATTGTATAATTGCTGTCCCTTGTTACCTTTGCAAAAATGAGAGAAATCTGTCCCATGAGACTACCCCAGAGAACAAAATTTGAAATAACTTAATACAGTGCTTGGTTTGCCTGGAAACAGAAAGCTGGGTGACTGTAAACTGAATATAACTTGATGGAAACCACTGCAAGCAGACAGTCTTTGAAATCTCTTTTGTATTTGTTCGTGCCTCAGAGTTCAGGGCTGCTTTCATCTGTTTTACTTAGAGATAATGAAAGATATACAAAACACTCAGGGCTGGATTCTCAGCTGGAGAAAACTGGCCTTACTTTATTGAAGTCACGTGAGCTAGGCTGATTTACAGTAGCTGAGGATCTAGCCTCCAGTATCTTTAGGCCTAAAATAGCCTGCTTTGGCAAACCCCTTATGTACCACTAATAGAAGAAAACTTCACATGGCTTCAAAAAACAAATATCAATTTCTTAGAGACCTCTGTCAGATGGAATTTTAGAACATTCAAATATTTATATTGCTATCCAAGCATATTTAAAGAGCACAACACATGGAAATATAGTATAAAGGTAAAAATAATGCACATTTTGCTCAGGTATTAAAGAGATGACTGCCCCCTGATTGTGTGAAAAATGAAAATGTATTATTGACATGTCTGGTAATTTGAATGCTATTAAGGGTGCAAACCTCATGTAGAACTGAGATAAGCAGAAACTGATTTGAATATTATTGCAGGGCAAACTAAACTGTCATGAAGCGTTCAACCTTTCTAAATGTGGAAGAACAGATTAATTTTCTCAATTATTTCATATTGGCAAAGTATTTATTTTCTAAAATATTTTGCGGTGTGGGTGGGAATAGAGAACCTGATGGCAAGAGCTGAATAGCAGAGTTGCCTCATTAGAGATAGTATCAGGGAGTAGCCTTGTTAGTCTGTACCCACGAGAGCTTATGCCCAATGTTCTCATTAGAGATGACACAGTGCTACCTTGGGAAGTTGTGGTCTACTTCCACTACTGTTTTCTTTTCATAAATGTATTAAGTGTTTAAGCTAATCCAGGTGCTATAGATTGAAAGTAATTCAGAGTGGGTAGTGAGTAGTATTGGACAATAAGACCATCATCAGTAGGAAAGTGAAAGGGTCACTGAGGAAATAATCTGAAGATATTGTGCTCGGACAAATGTCATGGCCTAATTTGTCTCAGTTTCTCAGTGTCTGGACAAGACTGGGGATTGGATGATAACAAAGAGATTTAGAGATATCAGCAGTATTAGTTGGATGATCTCCTGCTTTCAATGGATGGAGGGCACACATCTATTCTCATTTTCCTGCAGCGTTTGACACTCAACTATGAGACACTGCTGTCTCACGTGAGAGGTGGCAGAAGCCCAGGGGAATGCACAAGAAGTCCTTCCTTAAGGGGCACTACCAAAGGCCAGTGATAAGAAATTGCACCTCCATCACCAAACCCTTCACTTACTGAGTCCCACAAGGATCAATTCTCTCTCTGATCCCACTCAATATCTACATGTTCCCATCAGGAGAACTAATAAGATATCAGCCTGAGTGTACAATACTGCAGTATGCAGAAGACACATAGCTCTACTTAAGCTTCACCACATACAACTATTTCACTATAGCCAAGATGGTCCAGTGCTTGGACAAGAGACAGCTAGTTGAAGGTGAACTGGAGATGTTATCCGAAAGGGCAGAGGGACTTAAGGGACAGGGTACAACATTAAAGGGACGGGGTGCAGGTAAATATCACCCAGACAGTAAATATAATCCTGACATTCTTTTATACTGGTAGTGGTAGTACTATAGCACAAGGCCTGATATTTGTATAGTGGTTAGGGATCCCTGAGCCAGACCTCTTTGGACCTTAACTCATAATGTAGTTCCCTAACCCTCAGTGCTCATTTTTGGTCCACCATCCAGTAATGATGGTATGGCTGCTGCTATCACCTGCACTCTGTAAAGTAACCAGAAAGCTAGAAACAACATTTGAATTAGCATAAAACTTTTACTGACAGTGAAGCAGAATTAATATAAAAATAAAACTCATACATATGCATAAGAAAGGAACCCAAAAATTGTAAATAGTCAAAACTAATAAAGGGAAGCTGCAGCTGTGTATTGTCTGGTGCTGGAGGTGACTGTGTGTGAGTTTGTCCCGATAAGTTTCTGACTTGTGAGTAACTGATCATTACTTTGTGAGTGTTTGTGCCTTACTAAAAATTTGTTAAACCCATCTGCTGAGTAGTGATTCACAGTCCAACACTAGACTATAAAAGGACTGCTGATGCTAAGCCTGCAAAAGAGAGGGAAACACAGAATGACAATCCCTGGTCTCTCCCATGTTGCCCAGGGGTTATGCAAAGATTGTGTGGAGGGTATGAAGACATTCTACACATTCACCTTTCCCGTCTAAGTAGTCAAGCAACCCCCTTTCCTCAAGCTCTTTCTGCAGTCTTTTCAGCAGTTTTATTCCTCTCAGTATAGGCGGGAAGGGAGTTGGAGAGAGGAGCAACAGGGGGCTGCATCTGCAGTTGTAAAAAGTTCCTTCTTATATTTTCCAGGTATTATTGAATAATAAAATTGCTCTGGCACTCTGACTCACCCCTGCCCTGCCCCGCCCTGGCTCCCCTTTCTTTCCTTCCTTCTGTCTTACCCAGACCTCCTTATATTGGAGAATATAATTTATTAAATAGCTTTCAGTATTTTCTTGGTTCTGTATGGAATACTAGGGGAAGATATCTTGCTTGATAGTATGTGTATTCTCAAGCTAAGTAATGGTTACTCTAACATAACAATTTTTCACTTAAAATAATCATGACTTCTATAATCTTTCTCATTATAGGCCCTCCACAAAGGATTGATGGAGACTTTTAGGAAAAGAACAGATGAACCAGATTTATTTCTCTGGTTTCCCATAACACCTACCATAGATTAAATGATAGATTTTTTTTCTCCACAGAGATCGCTTTTGTCATGTTTCTTTTCTTCCTTAAATTCTATTTCCTTTTTCCTCCCAGTAGTATGGTCTTATCTGAAATCCACTCTTTTATCCTGTAACAGCAGAACACCTGTATCGTTGTTTTATTTCAAAGATAGGTTTAGGTTTATTCCATTAAATGACTTTCTACCTTGGGGTAAGCAAATTAGCTGTGGGGGAGAGGGGAGGTGGGAAGGAGCTCTCAAACCAAGAAATAGTAGAAATCCATGTTCAATGCAAGTGTGAACATTCAGAAACCAGACAAAAGGATCACTTACTGTTCCATGAATGTTCCTTTCCTTTCTCTTTCTTATTTTAACTGTGCAAATATCTCAAAGCACCCTGTCACCTTAGTAGAGGGAGTCAGGACATTATTTTTGTGTGTGCAAAATTTTTACCAAAAAGAATATTTTTCCATTTTCATCAATATTTTCCAGATTTTAATTGAAAAACAAAAATATTTTATGACAACCGTACTATTGGGGAAAATCTCCATTTTGTCATAAAACCATTTTCTTCCAAAATATATTTGCATAGAAAATGTTTGACCTACTCTAGTCCTTAGTCCAAATAAAAAAGTCTCCCAATTGTCTTTGAGCATCTTACTGAGGTTACTACAATCAACTGTAAAGGACAGATCTGCTACACTACTGTACTTCCAGTAACTCCCAACACATTATTTAATATTAACAGAGAAGACACAACTCTGATGTGTCTCCTCTTCCTGATCTGTACATCCTTATAGGATTGACATTTTCTTCAACACTAAGGCCTGGTCTACACTAAGAAGGGGGTTCGAATTAGGGTACGCAAATTCAGCTATGTGAATAGCGTAGCTGAATTCGAAGTACCCTAATTCGAATAACTCACCCGTCCACACGCGGCGGGGTCGAACTCCGCGGCTCCCCCGTCGACTCCGCCAACTCCTTCTGCCGAGGTGGAGTACTGGAGTCGACCGCGGCGCTTCCGGAGTTCGAACTATCGCGTCTAGATCAGACGCGATAGTTCGAACTCCAAAAAGTCGAACTCTCCGCGTCGAACCGGCAGGTAAGTGTAGACGTACCCTAAGAGAGAAAACTGGTGCCTTTCATCTTAGAAAAGCATAGTCCACTATCTTTTTAACCTTTGTTTCCACATCACATACTAGCCTGCTGATACTAGGGACCGTTTTTTGCATTCACTTTAATAACTCATTGAAAATTGGAAAAGCTTTCAGCAAAATCCACCTAACTAAAGATTATACTTTACTTCACTAACTCATTCTATTAGATGGAATTTGACTGAAGATATCAGGGAAAAAGTAACAATAATTGAATACATCATGTACAATGATAGCAGGGATGACATTTTATTCTGTACTGCCCGAGCTGTTTCTATGGTACAGACAGGGGCGGCTCTAGCAATTTCGCCGCCCCAAGCACGGCGGCACGCCGCGGGGGGCGCTCTGGCGGTCGCCGGGAGGGCGGCAGGCGGCTCCGGTGGACCTCCTGCAGACGTGCCTGTGGAGGGTCCACTGGTCCTGCAGCTCCGGTGTTAGCTTATTGTACTTGTTGTATGGCTGGACTAAACTGGAGGAGCTAATACAGACTTGTGGATGCCCAGATTTTTGGGTGCCCAACTTGAGACAGCCAGCCAGGGCTGGATTTCCAACTAGGCACAGTAGGCATGTGCCTAGAGATGCCAGCGTTCTAAGGGCACCTAAAAGTTAAAAGTGGGCTAAAAGTTTATTTTTTTACGGAAAGGTCAGCTGTAGGTGGGGTGCTGAAGATTCTGTGCCTGGGGGCACATAAGGTAAAAATCCAGACCTGCAGCCAGGGCTGATTTTCAGAGTTGCTGAGTAGCAACAATTCCTGTTGAAGTCAGCTGGGATTTTGGATGCTCAGCATCAGTGAAAATCAGGACCTCGGCATCTCAAACTGGGCACCCAGAAACTCAGCTAGTAGATGCTTTAGAATATATAGGCCTTGGACCATATTAACTAGTATGTTTTTCTTGTTGGTGTGGAAAAACCTATCTAGCAACTCTGCTCCATTTTTAAAATATCAATATCGTCTTTCACAATAGACTTAGTGGCCCATTGCCACCCTTGCTTCTGCGCTGCTTTCAATAATACATACGATTAAGTAACAAACAAACAAAATCCCAGACTTTTTTTAATGTTAGTTTTTAAATAGAAGTAGGTTTTGTTTAAAAAAAAAACTTCCTTAAAGTAATATGCACATTATATCCTTGATTAGTGAAATCTATTCAGAACATTCAGTCATAAAAGAAGTAAACATTAAACTTCTTCCCAAGAGCTTTCTAATGGCTGAAGTGACTTTTTAAAATGTGAGAGAAGTTTCACAGCTGCGTCTGTATGGGGAATAAATTTCTCTCTCTTTTTTATTTTTTGAAATAACTATTTTGTATTCTCTGATAATTGTGGTTTTAAAATGATGATGTCCTGAATACTCTGTGTTTTGGTTATCAAAATATAGTTTTGATTTAGTACACACTCAAGGGAACAGACAGTCAACTGACGAACACCTGGTTAAACAGAACGAAGGAAGTGAGGAGCTGTTTAATTCAGATTTCACTGCCTGGAGCCGTCAAACTCCATATCTGAAATGTATATTGTTCCAATACATGCCAAGGAATGGGGGTGCAGAGAGACCAAAAGGGATATGCTAGAGGCACTGTGACTTGTTCCTTTGCCTCAATTCCCAGACAGTTAATATTTGCTCATTTCTCAAAAACTGGTGCCCTCCACTGCTTGGATTGAATCCAAACAATCTCTTGCATTTAAAAATAAACCCATCATCAAACAGTCTGACTCAGACAGCGCAGGAGCATTAAACCATTAGTATTTCTATCCAGTCTCTGCCTCGGTGTTGTGTTCCTTTGTTATAGTAATCCTAATTATGTTTTACTGTTGTCTATAAATCTTTCTCTTTACCTTTATATCGTTTACACTATAGGGGTAAAATAGAATCATATCGACAGGATTTTATTAGGCTTAAAAATATTTGTTTAATTTCAAAAAGTATTTTCCAGTCTCTTTTTACTTGGGATCCAAGTTTTAAGTTATAAATGTTCAATATCTATGACATGTTTGTTGAGAGCCCAGCACAATGGGATCCAATCTTTAGGCACTACCATGATACAAAAGTGAAATAATTATTTATATTATCATCATCCAGGGCCCCCACTCAGCACTGGGGACCTGCTGTGCTATATGCTATCCAAATGCAAAGGAAGGCGTGATCACTGCCCCAGAGAGTTTGCAATCTATCCTGTGCTCCTGCAAACACTTGCTAATACAGTTACCTTTTGCTGATTAATTAGCCTAAGAACACAAAATTACAGCCTAATGGCTCGTCTACACTTACAGTGCTGCAGCAGTGCAGCTACACCAGTGCAACTGCGCTGCTGTAGTGCTTAGTGAAGACTCTACGTACACCAACAGGAGAGCTTCTCCCATCAGCATAGGTACTACCCGAGAGGCAATAGCTATGTCGATGGGGGAAGCCCCTCGTATAGCACTGTCTATACCAGGAGTTAGGTCGGTGTAACTGCATCACTCGGGGAGTGAATTTTCCATACCCCTTAGCCGTGCAGTAATACTGACATTAATTTGTAGTGTAAACCAGGACTAAGACGTGTGAGGACAACAGTGCATTGCTATTATACTAATTAGTATAGGGGTGGGATTGTCACTGCTGTGACAGCTTCTATATGCCACTGTGGCAGCATACAGGGGTGTAAAAGCTCTGCACGTAGCCTTAGGAGAATTTTCCCATTGCAGATACTGCATAGGACTGTCATGAGCAGCCTTAGGCAGGCTCTGAAGCTCTGGTGCAGTTGGGAGGAGCTCATAGAGTGTGGCACTATGAGCATTCTGGGTAGTGCTCAGGTTCAGTGCATAGGCGTCCCCAGGATGCGTTGCTATAACTGAGTGAGGATCTCAGGCTGCCTAGATCTTTTCTGGGAGTGGGTGGGGGGCATTTTATTATGAAGCATTTTGGTCCCTGGATCATCCCAGAATCAGCGCCTTTGCCTTCCCTGCACCCAGAGCTGCAAGTTCTGGGCTACACCTCTTGGA
The DNA here is from genome assembly GCF_020497125.1 of Mauremys mutica. NCBI lineage: Eukaryota > Metazoa > Chordata > Testudines > Geoemydidae > Mauremys > Mauremys mutica. Next base: position 44,809,608 of record NC_059081.1, on the reverse strand, counting down.
GGTACAGCACAGACTGTCAATCCAGGTGTCTTCACATAGTGACTGCCACTGTTCACCACTAACCAGGGTCATTAATCCTTCCATTTGCAGTAATTTTTGTAAGAAACTTGAAAAGAGGCATGTGGGAAAGGGAGGTTTTTTTTGACATGGATGGAGGGAGAACAAAATATCCATTTAAAATAAAAACACAAAGGGGGTATCTGCTAATCCTTCAGTAATATAAATCCCATTAATCCATACAAACTCATCTGTTGTGTATTCAGCAAATGTGACATGGGTGGGGGCCTTTGCTTCTGTTCAGAATTATTGATGGTCACTAGTTACGAAGGAATCCAAAAATATGTCTCCAAATGTTTAAACAGGTACACAAGGCACCCAACCATTCACTGTATCACTGAAACCAGCATTGCATGTCATAAAAAAGTGAACAGAATCCTTCCTTTTAAAGTCACTGTTAAGGCTAGATCAAAGGTAGAGGATTATACAGGATGCCCAATTTAAGAAAGTGACATTTAAGAGGTCAACATTAAATTGCAAACAATAATACTTAAGTGAATGGAGCCTGATCCATTATCATTTCAAATTAGAGAGCTTACAGCCAATCATGTCAAATCTCATTGAGCTCCGATAAAGTAAAAAAAACCACTGAAAAATGACTATATAAAAATGACATAATCTTACTCAACAGTTCTGATCTCTGTGTGTATTTGGGGTCACAGCTGCTTACAGTAGTTAAAGAAGAAATATTTTACTACTGTCAGCTTCAGAGCCAATATACCTGTGAAAGAAATACGCTGAGTTCAGTTTGGCCCATGCATCATCAACAAAATGGTTAATTAAATACTAATTGGAGAGCCACCTGTTCAATCCATTATCTTCAAATTCTGTGCAACATCTGTGCCACCACGCATGATGGCAAACATGTAACCCTGGGCATAAACTGAGGTAAAGCATCTGGCCTACAAAATCTTTATAAGTTATAGTTCATAAGTTGAAAGTACCCAGCTTGACTTTCAGGTTCCATAGGGAGTTTGAAGGGCTAGCACAAAGAAAGAACATCATATTCATTGTTCACTGAGCAACTCTGAGAGGAGCCATTTAGACACAATTATTATGGAACCCCAGGATTCCATTTTTACAAAGTCATATTTCAGAGTACAGGCACATTTTTTTAACAAAATAGTTTAGCTATTCAGTCCTTTGAGTCTTCAGAGCAATGTGGACTTCACTGATTTGTGGCATCTTCTTTAACAGGGGAAACCTTATGTAATTTCCAAAAACTTCCTATCTTTTTGTAAATGGCCTGATTCAGATTGGTACTGAATGCTCACAACTCTCATTGACATTTTGCACGTAATGTGCAAGTTCCTGAAGTCATAGGTTTAAGTTATATTGGGCCAAATTTTTAAAGGTACCTAAACATGTAGAGTCACCTACTGGAATTTTCAAAAAACCTTGGCACCTAACTGTCATTGGAGTTAGCACTGGGCTGCTTTAGAAATGGACTAAACTCCCAATATGTTTAAAAAACATATTCCTAAATGATTTCCAGCATCCAAGGTCAGAGATTAGGCAGTTTAAGAAGAGTATAAAGTGGATTAAGAAGAAATAAGAAATTGATTGTGAGCCCACTCCTATCAGATGATCCAACGGGATGGCTACTGATATATTTTATGATAGGATGGAAAGCACTGCTGTACAGAACATATTGATATAGTAATAAGCATAATTAAGCATTGATCATGTGACTGCATAAGTAGTACCATTTAATTTTAGGATTATATCTGATTATTGATGTCATTTATACTGAGCAATTATTCTGAAATCTAATCACTACAAGCGACAGTACTGCCTTTGGCAACTTGAAGCATAGTTACTACCATATTTTCTACAGGAAAATGTAAAGGTTTTCTTTGTACGGCAATTGCCAAGTAATTACTGAACAATTACATATTTGTATGTCATATTAAGCGGAAAGGATGCTGTAATTCTTTGTATCTGTTATCTCTGCCTGCCAGTCCTCCCCAGTTATCAGTTTCTGAGTTGTTTTTTTCTCCATTTCTAATGCAGCCCTATGCTCTTAGTGATTTTATTGGTACGATACATGTGCTGATACTGCTGAGTTTGTTTTATCCCACAGGGCTGATTAAGACCAAGAATTAAAGGATTAAATACTTTTCCTTGGGGTTTAGTGACCACCCAGTTAACAGTACATTGTGAAATATGCCTTGTATGGCACTCCTGAGAAAATGGTAATGGTTATCACTTATGAAGCACCCCTTCACCTTTGTATTTATAAGGATCTCATCACAGAGTATCTGAGCTCCTCCTTTATTGATTTCATCTTCACAGCACCACTGCAAGTAAAGATATATTAACCTCATTTTACAGGAAGTCTGTGGATAAGCAAGGAATTGAACACATGTTTCCTTAGACTCAGTCCAATGCTCTATCCACTAAACAATTCTTCCTTCATTGTCCTTCACTCTCAGGGACATCTAATTTTTTCATAGATCAATGATCACTTGACTACTCAACCTTTTATTACTATATATTATTTATATTAGTAACTAAGGCTATAAATAACTACTGATGTGAAACATTCCAGGTCATTGTTATAATAATCCATTGTCCCATAGCAGGAAAGCTCCCTCACTGTTTTACAGCTTTTAGCTACACCCCTGGTTTTGGATCCATGTAACATACTGGACCAAAGTTGGGGAAATGGAAATATGTGTACACCAAGTGAAATCTTAATTGAATGGGCAAGGTACGCGGTCATCTAAGTAATGCTGTAGCACTTTTTAAGGAAAAATTTGCTTGCAGGGGGTAACCTGTAGATAGCAACTGCATCTAAGAAAATGATTCTCACTGATATGCAGTCTAAGGGGGTGAGACCAGACGGATCATATTTTACTCATGATATGCTCAGCACCTAGGAAGAAGTGCCTCACATTTGACAATAACTATGTCTCAAGAACTAATGAAACCTGACTTTTAACTGAATCTGTAATAGCACCAGCTGGTAAATTTAAATAATCTGACAGCCTATTTACATCTGCATGTACATTTTCTATTCATAACATAGGTGCCAGTATTTGAAAAAGTGGCCCTTAATGTCTCATGTTTTGACCTTCCCTATTGAGAATTATGGCATAAGTTGCTGAAGTGTTGAGCACCTATCCTGCTTTGACACAGCCTTAAACAGTGGTTAAGGAGTTCCTTATTGCTAAGGATGTCTTGAATGTTTTTATTCCTCAGCTAGAAATATTAGTGCTCTTTATTCAATTGTAAATTATGCACAATCAGGAGAAGGACATGTCTCACATCTCGTTTTTAAAAGACTACCACAAAAAGATTCCTAACCCTGTTGTACAAACGTATTATGTCTGAATAATTATTGATAAACTTCCAACTTCAGGAGCTTCCAGCTTTATCTGATTTGAACCTTCAAACCTTTTGAAATTCAACCATCACTAATCATGCTATTCCTGTATCTTTGTAACCTGTATATTCTTTAATTGCATGCCAGATACCCCACGTTGATTAATGTCATCATCATATAACTTGTTCAATGAATGCTCATTGTACTCCATCCTAATTATGTCACACAATGCCAAAAATCCCCCCTTAAGTGGTGCTCTATCAGTTATTGATGAATAGGGTTCTTAAACTGCAAAATGGCACTCCCAGCCTATCATTCTGGTCTTGTTCCAGCTTAACATATTTTGGTTTAGAGTGAAATACTGTTATCCAACATCTTTAAAAAGAAATTGAGCCTGACCTAAGCCTGGCATACTTGTTATTATTCCAGTGTATTTGAATCACATCCAATTCAAAACCAAGTTACTGTGGATGTTGGCAAGTATAAAAAAAGATACTAAAACAATTAAATGTTATGCTCCTTTTTCCCCTAATCATAATATTTCAAAATCCCGGAGCACAAACTCTCAGCCTAGTGAGTAATTGTTCATAATTAACAAACAGCCCCATGGAAGAAGAAAGTGTTTCTTCTGTATTAACAAAACCAAGCAAAGGAAAACAACCTTCATGACTGTTATCCTGTGAAAAAACAAATGACTTGTTAAATTAAATCATATCAACTGATTCACATTATTAACAAAGACAAGTAGAATTACTCTGTTGGAAGTCCCTACATGCATGCTTACGTTCTACAATTACTATATTCCTTCTGTTTTAAAGCTACATACTCTCAAAGAAAAGCACACACTTCCTAATAGCATTATGCAATTTTTAAGAAGAACAAAAAAGCAAAATATACACTCCATATAAACCATGAAGTAACAAAAGAGAAAGATAGGGTCAGAGAGAGACACGCAGGCACACCCAGATACTGAAAGCTTCCATTCTTACATCTGCTGCCATGGAAAAGGAGGGAAAATCAGAATAGAGGAGAGCAGCCTTCTGTACACTATAGGGAAAAGTTGATCTAAGCTATGCAATTTGAGTTACGTGAATAGCGTAACTCAAATCGACGTAGCTTAGATCTACTTACCATGGGGTCCACACTACGCAATGTCGACGGCAGACTTTCTCCCGTAGACTTGCCTTATTCTTCTCGATCCGGTGAAGTACAGGAGTGTATGGGAGAGTGATCAGTGGTCGATTTTAATGGGTTTTCACTAGACCCGCTAAAGTGACCTCCGATGCATCGATCACCTCAGAGTCAATCCTCCGGTAAGTGTAGACAAGCCCGGTCTTGCACTCAATTCTCTCTTTCAGAGTATTTTTAAAATGTGTTTTTTTAAAAAAAAGCACACAAGAGAAAAGATGCGCACACACCCTGTCAATTGCTAAGCCAGTTGGAATCAATTTGTCAGTAAAGATTTTTTTATCAAAGGTTTTACTAAAATACAAATGTATTGCATCTATTGCATTCGGCATGGCCTCTGACCAAAGGGCTCTAGTCTGGCGAGATTTATTCCTTTTAAATCCAGCCTGCATGTTGTTCATTCAGTCACTTTCTGAGACAAATGTCTAACCACAACAGGGCATCTGGTTTTGGACCGTTTGGGTCCTTGGAGACCTTATTCCTCTCCAATAATGCCCTGAAAAAGAGGCAGCCTTGAATTGGATATCTGGGCTAGACAATACCTGGACACTGCTTGCAGTGGGGCATTTCTGTACTGGGGTAGGGCCATGGTCCTATCTCTCCTGCATATTGGCAAAGTTGTGTTCTCATGACTGTCCATGCTTTTTGCAATATTGAGCAAGTCCCGCTGTTCAGTTTGATCCCCTCTAGTCTGAGGGGCATTATGCCTTACAAAGTCTAATGTCACCAAGCACCACTGCTCAGATGTTCCTTCCTCTTTTGTCTCTTTGTGGTTTTGCCTTGTAAGAGGCAGAACTGAGCTCTTGATGTTTCGTGATTTATTTTCCAGTATTTCCAATATTACACTATGGCTGGAGGTTAGACTTACAGGGTGGGAATGATCAGGGTTACTCTGCTTTCCCTTTTTTGAAAATTAGTACTATATTTGCTTTCCTCCTGTCTCATACTATCCCAATTATACATGAATTTCCAAAAATAGTGTGTATGTGTGTTAGCTAATTCCCTTAATCCCATACGATGCATATCATCTGGACCAGCTGATTTGCATGTCTTCAAATTGCCCCAGTATTCTCTTGCTTTTTATCAACAATTGTTATACATGTTCAATATTTATGACATGTTTGTTGAGTGTCTAGCACAATAGGATCCAATCTTTAGCCACCACGACAATACAAATCTTAAATAATCATTTTTTATTATCATCCAAAGACCCTGAAAGCAGCGCCACCACCAGCACCTTGTCTTTTCTCAATTGTTCTTGTTTAAAATACACTGATAAAAGGTGCTAGTACTCTTTCTCAGCTAAGGGCATATTGCCTACATTGTAACTTACACTTGTTTTGGTAAGGCTGACTTTTTTTGTCAAATGCATGCTGAACACCAAATGAGACAATCAGACACCAGTGCTTTAGATTATCCTGTGAGCTAGATTCTCAGCCCCTATCAAAGGTCCATTTGTACCCCTTCATAAAGCTGTCCTATTTGGGCAGCTGGGATCTCACTTAGAGTGGGAAATCCCTGAGTAGCATAAAGCCAGCGTAATCAGCTCTCCACCACCCTTCATCATCCTTCCAGCATAGGGGACCTGCTGGGGGTTGATCTTTAATTGGTATAATGGCCTCTCAGGAGGGATTTGAGAAGTGAAAGAAAATAGTCTTCTTTATCCCTTCCCTCCCTTGCTTCCTGTGGTGAACCCATCTCACTGGTTCCAAGCATTAGGAGCTGACTCTGTGTTTACTTTACCTCTCTTACTCATGTTTTAGTGAAGGAATGAAATAGGTGGAGGCGATCCCAGTGTTATATGGTACTTGCCCATGACAGATGAACAAGTGCCAAAGGTTCTTATGGAGATAAAAGGGTCATCTCAGATCTCTGTGACATAAAAGATACAAACATAAATAATAGCACGTTTCCTCACATTTGTACCATAGAATCTTGCAAAGACCAATCAATATTTCCATTACTGAAACAGGTTTGGATCAACAAACAACAACTAAAACCTAGAAAAATATTTCTGTATGTGATATATTAAAAAAAAATCCAGCAGCTTGGAATGTAGATCCCTAATCAGGAAGCTCCTTTTATAGGTTATAGTAACATATAAAAAGGCAATTGAATTTTAGCAGCTCACCTATAGCATTGTTGTGTGGTAACAATGCAGGTTATAGAATGTTCCTTCTAAGGTGGTTAAACTAAGCCAGGAATGTCCGAAAACACTGTTATGTGTCCTCCACTGACCCTAGCATTCTACGTAAATGCATGAGCCAGAAAGTTATAAAGCAGTCTATGCCCTGGAGGATGAAGTGACGAAAGACTGGCTTCAAGGAAACAAGCCAACCCCCAGAACTCATTCTGGGAACCCATTCATTTGACCTGGAGGAAAAAAATGAAGTCAACCACATCAGAATTAGCTGGCACAGATCTTATGCAATCCTGCAGTGTGAGGAGGCAGTAAAGAGTCAGGCTCTGGGATCCCATTTCCTAAAATGCTGGGAGAAGAATGCTGATGGTTTCTCAATATGGTTGACTTCAATATCACTCATAATAACCAATGACTTCCCACAACAGGCCATCCCTTGTGATTCAGTAGGCAAGTCTTATGATGAGTGATGTAACCTGTTCCTGTGCCCTTTGCCAAACTTTCAGACTCCTATGTGATAAATGGCCAACTTTTCCTTCTCTTCCAGTGTCCAAACTCTCTGCCACTCTTATAGAATCATTCTCTTTATCCAAATAAAAGTTTACTTGTATGTCATAATTGGAGGAGGAAGCTCCATTCACTTAAAAGTAAGAAAAATGAATTATGGGAACAGATCGTGTGCAGATTTTAGTGATACTTGACTGTGACTGAATCTGTCCCTATACTCACCTGCTACACACTGTTGCTATAATTTTTGTACAAAATATGCCTTGTAAGGTATCATTTGAAAACTAATAACCTGCTGGTCAATAATATCATGGTGCAATGTATGTAGCTCCATTGTGGGTAAAATCTGAAATCCCCCCTATATAATGTTAAAGGCACATATTCAAACTCACATAGTTAAATGGACATATTCAAACTCGCATAGTCACGATTAGGCACGACTGGTCAAGTAGGTCTTAAACAAAAGGATGTGTGGTTACTTCAGTTTGCATATAAGCTGTAAATAGTCCTCGGACAGAGAGAGGGAAAAGAAAGGAGACAAAGAAAATCTATCTCAACACCCACAGGTGAAAGAAAACAGCATAAAGCATCTTTCCTACTAGACTCCATGTCTCCTTCTGCTCAGCTGAATGCAACTTTATGAGGGGGGATCAAAGATAAAAGTGAGGGGCAAACACACTTCTTCCCATCCATCTCCCTTTTTGCACCTAAGACGACAAAGGAAACAGCCGTTGGACTTTGGGGGAAGGGTCCTGACTTGAACAGTTTGGTCAGTAATGCTGATGGAAGGATGTGGTAAGGACTTTACCTTAAATCAAATATAGTTTAAGTTAGGAACTAGGAAGTGTTTTATCATTATTTTTCTCATAACCATTTCTGACTTTTATGCCTCATTACTTGTACTCTCTCTTTGTAGTTAAATAAAATGGTTTTATTCTGTAATTGAAACTGATCCAGTGTGCTTCAGTTAAATTGCCTGGGTAGCTCCATTTAAGGTGGCAAGTTTTTGTGTATTGTTCCTGTAAAGGAACAACAGCCCTAATATCGTTGGAATTTCCAGGAGAAGGCTGGACAGTATAGAACATACTTTTGTGGGGACATCTGGACTGGGAGTGTGTTTAGGGTCACCTTGCAGCATAACAAAGGCTGGTAAAAAACAGAGTATAACTGAAGTGTGGCTGGCAGATTACAATTACACACAGACCCTCAGTGTGTGGTTTGGATTCTGGAAGGCTGTTTGTGAGCGATCCAGGTGGAAGCAGCTGCAGCAAGGCATTGTAAGGCTCCCATGGTTGCGGGGGAAGGGGCGGGTAGACAGCCTTTCACTGGTCTAGTTTGCACTCTGGAATATCACGATGACTCTTTTTTGCTACTGAATTGGCTACTGTAGCCAATGAAATAGTCATGAGAAAATCTGACACTGACCCTCATGGAGGAGGGATAGCTCAGTGGTTTGAGCATTGGCCTGCTAAACCCAGGGTTGTGAGCTCAATCCTTTAAGGGGCCATTTAGTGGTCTGGGGCAAAAATCTGCCTGGGGATTGGTCCTGCTTCAAGCAAGGGGTTGGACTAGATGACCTCCTGAGATCCCTTCCAACCTTGATATTCTATGAAAAGTGTGTGTAAGAGTTTAGATTTCCACTTTCTCTCCAATGTTAATTGTGTTCACCCAGGTAATCAGTTAAGTTATTCAAAAGGACAGTGGGATCTATTCCATTTATGCTTTTTTGGTACAGTTCATACAGTAATAATTAGACACTTTATGAATGCAAATTTGTGACTGAAGTAAGAGAACTGATGCATCATGAACATTGCTTAAACTAAGGATTTGTGAACTAGAAAACAGTGATTCCTCCCTTTTAGATCAAAATAGTTACACAGCACTTACAAGCAGTGAATGTTCAAATAGCTTTGAAAAGTATCTAGCAGTATAAAGCAGAGATTATAAAAGATTACTTTTAGAGCATTTTATGTCTTAGAATGAATATATCTAACTGACATTATTGCATATAATTCTTTCATATTTAAACACCTGGTTTCAACCTTTAAAGGTTTTATATAGTCAATTTATGGGATACCGGAGGCATGTGTAGGCTCATTTGCTCTGCACAGTTAAAATATAAGCTGACTCTCCACAATGGCTTAATGTTTTTATAAGAAGAGATAAGAGGAGAATATTACAGGATCATTTCAAATGATGAATTTACTTTGTTATGGAAACTTAAAGCAGAACACAGGAATTAAATATTGCATCACTTCACTCTGTTTGTGGAATATTGGTGGGGGCAGACAGAATGTGCTCCCCCTCTGATCATTATGTATAACAACGGCTAGTACATTTAATGAGCCTTACTTTTCCTGGCTTTCAGTATTCAAATATAAACTCACCAATATGTATATTAACTCCAATTAAACCTTTGCCATACTAGATTGTTATGGTTGTCCTCGAAATTATGATAAATTCCAGGTTCTTTCTATACAATTATATAACAAAGCGTTACATTATTTTAGAAAATTGGTGAATACTGCAATCAGCATTGTTATACATTTATTTTTAAATTCTGAGGAAGAGTTGCTGAAAACAATTCAATAGAACAATTGTGTATTTCACTGCTAATCTATTTTATGTTTTATTAAATGTTCAGTGTTATTTTTGTAATTCATTTACATGGTAATAGGCAGCAGAGCCATAATCAGAGTTGCTTAACAATTCAGAAATAGCTTTGGGGTTTGGATCCTCTAAAATTAAATAGGATCATTCATCTGGCTGGACAAACTACAAACACAAATATCTTTTTTGTGCTATGCAGTTGGTTATAGCATTATAGTGTTTGCTTATTAGCTGGTGTTCCTATTGAGGTTCCATCAGGGATTATATTATAATCCATTGCTTTCTGTTCACAATTTTCTAACAAGTACATTGGGGTGAAATTTTCCAGGCTTGAATTCAGCTCCAAGGTGATACACAAATATAAATAAAAAATAAAGTGTGTGTTTATAAAGTTTCAGCAAAATGTACTCAACTATTTTTGAGTTGTGTGAGAGTGAAAAAATATCCAGTAATTTTCCCATTGTTTGAAAAACTAAAATGTTATTTGAGCACAGATAACTCAGACATGGCTGACTCACCTACTACATGGAATTTTCCAGGGCTCTAATTACCCTCTAATGATGAGCAGACTGAGGGACAGCGGGCACCTTCCTAATGCTCAGTACCAAAGGTGGTTGCAAACCAGAAAGTAGTAGCAAGGCTCACAGGCAACAGGAGTGAAGGAGGCTGAAGTGCTATATCACCTAGGAAGGCCTGACAGAGAAAACTTAGGCTACATCAATAATACAAGTGAGGGGCATGATTCTGAGCTCATGTATGCATAGTTGCCCTAGCTCTCATCAAATCAGCGTGAGTATGTCTGTGCAAGCTGGGAATCACACTGCTAGTGTAGACATAGCCTTAGAGGTGTGGTTAATTCATATAAGCTTTGGAAAGCATCCAAATATATAGAGACTTATCATTATTGAACCTCTGACTCTTAGGAGGTTTGCCCATCATTATTTACATGCACCTGAAACATGCAACTATAACAGCCTAATAGCATGCCTTATGCATTATTGCTTATATACACTCAGATGGTAACATTGTTATGACTGCATATCTAGCAATAAAAAGAGCATCATGTTCTGAAATGGCTCAGATAACTGGTTAGTTTGCAAAGATGTGTGGGATAAAAGCCAGATTCTGAGTGTAAAACTTTCAATCACAGACTAATTTCCTTCTAAGTTCCTAACAGTGAAGAGCATTGAATGCTTCAAATTAGCAACCTGTAATCTATATTCATCCTGAAAAGTCACATTAAGCCTCTAATTTTGAAAATTGACAAAAAGTCAAGCCAGGTTCATTATTGTAGAATGTAATGGCTCCCTGAGGAGCTATTTACATGATCCAACATAAGACGTAGTGCATTGCACATAAATCAAAACGCAAATATCCCCTATACTCAGTTCTGTTAGTTATGTTGTGAGTATTTTATTTTTCTGTGAATAAAAGTTTATTCTCTTTTCTTTGTGAAAGTAACAAGTGATCACTCATACCTAAGGAGTCTTTAACAAGCTTTGAGAAAAAAATCTTATAGTCATAGCAACAGATGGCATCAGTCCACAAAAATTGAACAATAACAGCTAAATGTATTGTGACAGCCCAAAACATTAACCTACAAAGGCTTCCAAGAGAACATGGTGAGAAGTAGTTGAATTAAATGATAATTTTGCCACTATATTCAGATGACGCAAATGGGGAGGATACACACACAACTGTATTGGAGCCTTCCCGTTTTGAGTGTAGTAGTCACTGATGTGTTAGAGAGCACTGAACCAGTGGCAGTTTGGAGACGCCACACACAAGAGATTCATCTAATAGGTAGTTCCCAATAGGTTGCTGCTTGCAGAAAGTGGGAAAGGTTTTGCACATTTGGTCACTGCCAGATGCAGTGCTTTTGCTGAATCTGCTTCAGTATCTGAGCACATGATAGATGAAATGATCTCTGTAGTACCTAGAAGGGCTTTATGAGGCTATCAGCACCTCTTGGGAACATAAAAATATTCATACTGGGTCAGATTAATGGTCCATCTAGCCCAGTATCCTGTCTTCTGACAGGGGCCAGTGCCAGATGCTTTAGACTTTTAGAGGGATTGAACAGAACAGGGCAACTATCAAGTGATCCATTTCCTGTCATCCTGTCCTGTTTTTTGCTATAGTTGCAACCAATTTGCCTGGTACTGAAGTTAGGCTTACTGGCCTGTAATTGCCAAGATCATATCTGGAGCGCCTTTTTAAAAAATTGTGTTACGTTAGCTATCCTCCAGGTATATGGTGCAGAGGCTGATTTGAGTGATACCACAGGTGGTAGTTCTTCAATAATCAGTTAGTACCTCTTGTCTAGCCATATAGCTAGCCATATATTACGTCATGTGACTAGTGGAATTCAAATTGTCAGGAGGCTTAAAAATGGAGTCAAATGATTTATTCATTTTAGTTTATTGATTCTTAGTTGTTTGGCAACTGGTATCCATATTCCTTGACTATTCATTGTCACTCAGTTTGAGAAGAATATTGCTTTGCGCTGGAGGTGATAGTTGTGACGATGTATCTCATAATGCTTTAAGGGAATATGACATAACTGGAATATGTTTTATGCTACATGTGCCATGCAACATATCTCTGTAAAGGTTATGGTCTACTGAATCTATTCATCCTATTTGTACACATATATCATTTTTGTACTTGAAGTTATGAATATTGGCTGTATACTTGCTTGATTTCTAAGTAAGCTTTGTAAGGCATTTGGTCAGCTTCTTTAGAAAGGAAGTTGCAAAATTAAGTGCCCAGTCAAGAAACACTTAAGGAACAATGGATTTTGGAATGCTCCAATCCACATAAGAAGTCTACTTGAGGACGTTCAAGGTAGCATGTGAATAATGGCTGCTACCTGTAGTTCTGAGTCATGCATGGACATGTGGCTTGCCCATTTGACTCCAAAACTCCATCTTGGAGCTGGACTTTGCATAGTGGAGAGGAGAGGGTCTCCACCCACAAGAGACAGTCTATTTAAACCCATGGGAGACCCCTCCACAGGGTCTGCAGCTGGCTAAAGAGAGAGCCTCTCCACCCCAAGGATATCTGAAAGAAACTGGAAAAAAAGGACAATAACCACAGGGGATGTGAGTGATTGCTGAACCCAGACTAGCAGGAGACTAGTCTGTAAAAGGAAGCTTACTGGAACTGGTGAGATCTTATCTGTATTCAGTTTCTTACTGTATTAGACATAGACTTGCATGTTTTCTTTTATTTTACTTGGTAATTCACATTGTTCTGTCTGTCACTACTTGGAATCACTTAAATCCTACTTTCTGTATTTCATAAAATCACTTTTACTTATTAATTAACCCAGAGTATATATTAATACCTGGTGGTAACAGGGTGGGAACAGCTGTGCATATCTCTCTATCAGTGTTATAGAGGGCGAACAATTTATGAGTTTACCCTGTATAAGCTTTATTTGGGTTTAGACCCCACTGGGAGCTGGGCATCTGAGTGTTAAAGATAAGAACACTTCTGTAAGCTGCTTTCAGGTAAGCCTACATCTGTTATGGGACGTGGTCCAGACCTGGGTCTGGGTTTGCATCAGGCTAGCGAGTCTGGCTCAGACCAGGCAGGGCACTGAAGTCCTAAGCTGACAGGACAGGAAAGCAGGGGCAGAAGTAGTCTTGGCACATCAGTTGGCAGCTCCCAAGAGGGTTTCTGTGATCCAACCCGTCACAATAGTTGCCACGGAAAAGTTATTTGGAGATTGAATTTGAAGACATATTTATATATATTAGTTATTAGGACCCTCATCCAAAGTCCACTGATGTCAATTGCAGTCTGTCCATTGATTTCATTTGGTAGCTTACAAAAGTTAGAGAGCCTTTTCCATTCTCATAGGAGATAGTTAAACAAAATATCAGTGACTTTGAGGAAGTTTTCTGACATGTTAAGTGGTATAACACTTAATAGATAGTTAATTCTTGAGATGACATTTATTTTGATCATAGAAGTTTTACTTTAAAAGAACAAATGCAGTTGCTTCCATCTGTCTAGTGAATGTAAAGTAGTAAAAAGAGAGAGAGAAGTTTTTTTTTTAAATATCACCTTGTAGGAAAACCCGAATGTCCTAGCATTGCCAATTCAGAAGTATGAAGAAGAGACAAAGAAGGCTACCAAACAAAAAAAAGAATGGATCAGTAACTTCCTCATGCTTTCCTAGGAAACCAGGCCTAGCATCCTTTGAGATACAAAGGATGTAACATTTTCAAAGGGGCACCAAAATACATTTTAAAAAAAGCAAACACATGATGACTATGCAGAATGTGAAAATCTTAACAGGACCACTGAAGGCAGAAAGTGTTTAGAAGGAATATATCTATGGCTTTAACAAATCCTCACGGCACCTTCCTTTTCTTTCTCCTTTTTGGGCGTAGGGACTTTGCTATAAATTATAACAAAATGTGCCTAACATATAACAAAATGCATACTGCAAAAGACAGATTACCCATTAATTTATGACCAAGTAATTGTCTCCTTGCTATAATAATCACCATTTTTTATTTTACAGTTGAGTAATCACTCTTAGGAAGCCATGATGTCAGGTGCAATGGAATGTAGATAAATGCAAAAGAGGATACACAGTCTGAGTAAACCAATTTAGAGATAAGTAAGCAAGGTGGCTGAAAAGAAATATCACAGATTAAATGGTATTTTATAGTTTATACAAAAGAGATATTTATAAAAGAAGCAGAAAATGTCAATGTATTTTTATACAATATGCACACACACACTATATATGTCTTATATAGAAAGCTGGAAAGATGTATTCACTTTTAATATTAGCAAGTCAGTTTACTGCTGATGAAAGTGAGGGATTTGTAAAACTGCTTAACTATGATCCTGAGATCCAGTCCAGCTTGACTGCCTCCCAGCTATATAACCTGCCCAGAACCTCTCTTACAATAAATAAATCTTTGCACTTCTAGAGCATCTTCCATCTGAGGATCTCTGTGTCAAAACACCCCTGATATTGCATCTGTAAGTAAATCATCCCCATTTCACAGATAGGAAAAATGAGGCACATGAATTGGGGTGGTTTTTCTGGTGTACAGTACAAAGTCTTGTCTGTACTACAAGTTTTATTAAAGCAATAAGTTACAATTACCCATGCATATAAAAATCCTATCAAACCTATGCAATAACTATAACTACTCATACTCACGCATATCCTCAATGATATTCTAGGGTTTGATGAACCTCTCAATGGACTATCATCACTAGAGGGATGGTTCCTGCTGAGGTTTCCTGTGGGGTTGTCCCTTGGGTCTTCTCACTCTTACCCAACCAGGGAACTTTCTTTTATATTGTAATTCTGACCACGCCTAACATCTTATGTATATGCATGAAGGTGTCAGCCTTCTTTCTCATGTCTGTACTTTCACATTCCATGAATATTGGGGTGCTCTGTTTTTCATAGATTGTTTGTAATTTCTCTTATTCTCATTAGCATTTACGCATGACATGTATTCTTCAGTCAGGTCAGACATTTAAAGATATTACGATCAGGTGTTTCTTGGTCTCAGACAATACATCTGCAGTTTATTGCAATTCATTTTTCTGTAACCTCACCTACTGGCACATCTTATGCAGTAACCTTGTGACCTTACGAGCATAGGGTTATTCCTAGGTCACTCATTCATGTTAAGCATTCTTAAGTCTATGGCCTAGTATGGCTAAAACTAAAATCTTACAGGTCTCAGTCTGCAGGCTTTGCATTTCAGCCATGCTTTACTTATATACCTAATACATACTCATCACTCCTAAATACTTATCATTCCTATACTTCTATAATTCTACAACTTAAATCTATTTAGCATACATTGATTATCTATGAAATAGCATATACATTGACCGTAACATCACATAATACAATGGATGATAAAATGAACTAATTGGCTACAGTAAGAATTCTCTGTAGCAACTCAGAACCCTTCCCCTCTAGTGTCCTATCTCAGTCATTGGGGATATTTGCTAATAGCAGTCACAAATGGGCCATATGCCATTGTAGGCAATCTCATCATCCCATCCATAAATTTAGCAAGCTCAGTCTTAAAATAAGTTAGGTTTCTTGCCCCACTACTCCCCTTGGAACATTGCTCCAGAATGTCATTCTTCTGATGTTTAGAAACCTTTGTCTAATTTCAAGACTAAACTTATTGATGGCCAGTTTATATCCATTTGTTCTTGTGCCAGCATTGGCCCTTAATGCCTCTCCCTCCCTGGTATTTATCTGTCTGATGTATTTATAGAGGACAATCATATCTCCCCTCATTCTTCATTTTGTGAGGCTAAAGAAGCCAATCTCCTTAAGTCTCCTTGTACAATGGTAATAACACTTCCCTACTAGAAATACCTGTCTTGATGCATCCTAGCATTGCATTAGCCTTTTTCAAGGCCACATCATATTGGCAGCTCATAGTCAACCTGTGATTGACCGATACATCCAGTTTTGCCCTTTGTTACCTTCAGCCGATCTCTTGTTACAGCATTGAACTGTTAAGTTCACCAGTGTTGACCCTGTTCATCTAAGTTCTGTTTGTTAAGAAATGTGTGCTACAAGCACCACATTTAGCTAAAAGGGACAGTTAGCAGAATCTCTGTATCTGAATGGTCATCTTGGCTTCTTTTTTATTACAAACTCAAAGGGTGAAAATACTTAAATCCTTGTAGTACTACATCCATGGCTGACCTCTAAGTTCTCAAATGCTGTGGGAACAAGGAAAATCCTTCAAGGTGTAGAAGCAGAAGGTTAAAGATGTTGCCTGCTGAGATTTCCTGTGGGACTACAAAATCTTGTCCTTTGGGTCAATGGAAATGACAGACACTTCAGAGATAATTGCTGGGCCCTTACGGCAAAGGTGCAAGAAAAGTTTGAATGTATAATGAACCTTTAAGCATTAGACAATATTTTCAGTTGTAAATTTTTCATTTGAGCTGAAGTGTTATGAAGCTAAAAGAACCAAAAAATAAACATAAACTCTGACAAAATACATAAGGCAAGAAAAAGAAATTAATCCAAAATGAAATGATCCAGTGCTATTGTATAAAACACTGAGAATCAAACACAGCTACAACCCTGTTTCCATGTCTAATCCACTAGCATGTACTAATTCTGATAGATAAATTAGGCACATTCTCCCCTCCACTGGGAGGAACAGGGGAGATTGAAGAACAGAGTAATATGGGGCAGAAATGTCCTGAAATTGTTGTGTAAAGAGGCTGGAAAGAGGGCTTATCCATTTTTAAAGAGTAGGGGTGAAATCCTGGCCCCATTGAAGTCAGTGGCAGAACACCAATTAACTTCAATATTATTATTATTATGCTTATTATGTAGTGCCTAGGGGCCACCCAAATGTGGGGACCTATTGCGCAAGGCATTGTACAAACATAGAACAAGAGATGGTATCTGCCCCCAAAAGCTTATAATCTAAATAGGGTCAGGATTTGACCCCATGTGTGGCACATGCTGGGAACCAGAAGAAACCTAGTCAGAGTCCCTGAGAGAGGTTTATTTCTTTCAATACTATCAGCCAGACTTGGGCAGGTAAAAAGGAAAGGGTGGGGGGAGAGAGAGAGAGAGAGAGATTGCAAGACTGTATTAGCGCATGTGAAAGGACATGTATCAGTGATAGGATGTGGCAGATTGGTCTCTCAGTCTAAGGCAGAGTCTGTTTTGCTTACTGAGAGCACAGCAAATTTACTGAGTATCCACAGTCATATGACAATTAGTAATAGAAAAGCCTGTAGCAGGCACCAAAAGATCTCACAGGGCCAAACATCAGGCTTCCAGGCACTGCTTCCAGCAAGTGAAAAGCAGAGACTTTCTTTTAGTAAATATTGTAATTGTTTGTAAAATGCTTTGAAGGTAAAGGCACTATAGAAATTCCAAATATTATCATGAGCTGAAAGTGGTGTCCATTTGATTTTTAAAAAAAATTGCTACTAAGTGTTTTAGGCACAGTGTTGTACATATAGATCCAGTTTTCTGGGTACTATACATTTAAATTTCTAGTAGTCTACAGTCAGCAGAGCTGCTGCCATTTTGTGAAGCAGAGCTGGAACTGTTTGCTATACAAGAGACATGCACTGTGCTCTCTCTTGGAGCCCTTACTTTTGTTCTTCCTTGTTTTATTATTTAGTTCAGTTTCCTTTAATCTAAAATAAAACATACTGAGGCTGAAAGAATATGGTTGCACATCAGGTATAGAAAAGCTAACCCACAGCACTAATGTGTTAGTAAATAATTCTTGAGCTGGAAATCAATGGCTTCTTCTCTTTATATCATTCTCTCCCCTCAGTGTAACAAATTCATGCTTTCTTTAGTTTCTGAGACTTGTGCTATTCTTATAAACCACAGATTTGGGGATTTCTTTGGTACTTTTAGCTCCCACTATGTAAAGCACCGAAGCAATGAAATAACAACTTACAGAGCTAGCATGGTATAGCTATGTAATGATATGGCACTACATATGAGAACCCACAGCACAATGATGACGTGTGTGAGTGAACCATAAAATTATCTATGTTTGTTCCAAGAATGTACTGTAGTGGAAGAGCTGTACTTTTGTAGTGATGCATAGCGGATATTTCTGTTCAGTATTTTTTTAGATATTTTGGAGATAGTTTTGTGCAGTTTAGAATTTTACCTATCGGGAAAATCTTTCCATCAGTTATGAACTCCTTGTTATAATCATGTTGATATTCTGCTCCCGGATCACTCCTCATTCCTCTCTTTTTGCCTTTTCCTACAACCAGAGTGTGTCTCCTGTGCAAAGTATTTTCCATCACAAAGATAACTGTTGCTTTTGGAGGTGTCACATTTGAAAGGTGCTGTGAGGTCAAGGTCACTATCAAATACATATTTTCAGCGTGTCAAAGTTTCTGCCAATGACAGATCTGGAAGTACAGAGTACTGCACTGTATCAATCCTTAGCAGGGCAACAGGAAATCCAGAGGAGTGTGTGTGTGCTCCCTGTGGCAAGCAATTGGCTACTCGTTACAAAGAGCAGAGAAATACTCTATAGCAAATAACTCATTTAACAAATTTAGCCCTTCTTTCTGCCCCGGGTGTCCATGAACAGATCATGATTGTCTTGAATTCAGTTGTTGTTTGAGTGTATCTGACACTTATTTTTGTTAGTTTTATGAATTGTTGATTACCAGTTCACTGCAAATATTCAGTATTTAATCGTATTGGTTAGTTAACTGGTCATAAGTCACATGGAATTGTTTCTGTTCCCTGATTTGGTGGGTGTAAGTAACTCTTAGAAATAGGACTAAGTCATAAAGAAGCTGCAGTTTAATGCAAATTAAGGAATTTAAGAAAACTTTAAACATTCTCCCCTTTGAACCACACAGGCCATGCTCAAGGCATCTTCCTAACCAAAAAATTAGGACATTTTAAGATTTATTAGCTAGACACAATGTTTAAATGTTATTTTCTCATCACAATCGTTCCAGATATATGTTTGTGCTTTTGGATACCTGTTTTGAATCCCTACTATGCTGAGCAGTGCCCTGTTCTAGGCCACTAGGGTAAACTTCACCAACTTCCTTCTTGTTTGGTGGTGCTACAGATTTAACATGGGGCTGTTGGGAGCCCCATCCAGCACTTTACTGTCTCTCTTATCCCTTAGTCATACCCCAAACACCGTATAATCTGGGAAAAGGGCTGGTCAACAATTTCCACTGATTTTTTTTTTCTGTGGAGAGTTGTGTTTTGATTTATTTTTTGGGCACAAATTTTTGGCTGGAAACTGAACCTTTTTTGGCCCCAAAAGGTAACAAAACTGGGAAAATTTTTCATTTATGGATAAAAAAATTGGGGGTAGCGTTTGTTTTTTAATAAAAACAAAAGTTGATATTTTCTGGGAAAAAACGGTTCTGAGCAGCTCTAGCTGGGCCTATCTTCATGTAAGATGTGAAAAGAGTTCTCACGTGTAAGGAAAAACAACCCTTTCATGGTCCCCATGACCTTCAGCCTTTCAGGGAACCAAACTGGCTACGCTGCATTCAAGGCCTTCTTTGGGCATGGGCTGGGTTGGCTACACTATGGTATTATTGTCCTAGCTTTATGTCAACTTTGTGCCACCTGTATTCTCTGCCATGCTTGGGGCCTGCCTAGCGGAGTGAAAACAGTCCTGGCAACAGAACCTGAAATCCAAACGTGTTGCCAGGGCAGTAAAAAAGTAACAAATAAGGTGACTTAAAGGATTAACATCCTAAAATCTAGTTCTCACAACAGGACTCAAGTCTAGTTTTTGAAAATCCACTTATCCTTCAACAGTACCTGCTATTTTTCAAGAAAGTAAGAGTAAAGGTCAGACTCTGCAAAAGCAAATTAAGCTAAGTGTAATTGTCACTATGGAGGAAATGAACTCCTAAAGCCTGAATAATTGTGCTCTGTGTGGGATTGTGAAAGGGGAAAATCTATTGGTCCCCTGTTCTTTAGGTGAATTTCTCTATAAGTAGGCGTGCAAAATTCTAAGGGCCAGATCCTCATCTGGTGTAATGTCTCCACTGAATCCAGTGGAGAGATGCCAATTTCTAACAGGTGTAGGTCTGGTTCTAGGTTTTTCATTTTCTCATCATGGCTAGAATGGAAATGTCTACACTGCTATTTTTAGCCCCATAGCATGAGCCTGAGTCAGTTGACCTGGGCTCTGAGATTCGCTAGCAGGGGATTTTTTCTGCTGTGCAAACATACCCTGTAAGGCTCCAGTCTTGCTGTCATCGAAGTCAATAGGTATTTTGCCATTCAGTCCAATTGGAACTGAATTGTTACTAAAATGCAAGTGTTTGCCAAATGTTTTCTCATCAGGTTTCTCTATTACTTTAGAACTAATTGTGGACAGTTAGTTACGCAGACATGTGGGGATAATAGAGAGGTTTTATACCTTTGCTTTCAAAAGGATTAAGTATAATCTCTTCAATTTGAGATTATTACATTAAAAAACTGTTAGATTTCTCTTTCTGAAAAATTTAAAACACAGTCATGTAATAAAATAAATCTCTCATGGACAATCACTCAGTTTCTTAGCAAATTCCCTAGTATGATCTAGCAATGATGTATCCTTCTGAAAATCTTGGTTGACCCTCTTTAGTATTTTTGAGTTATAGGAAGCATTTAAATTAAAAACAGTGTTTTAAAGTTTCTAGGCCATATCTTGCTCTCACAGAAGTCACTAACTTTGGACCCTATGCTGCTCACAGTTGTGCAGATGTATTAGGGTGATCAGATGTCCCAATTTTATAGGGACAGTCCTGATTTTGGGGTCTTTTTCTTATATAGGCTCCTATTACCCCACACCCCCTGTCCTGATTTTTCACATTTGCTGTCTGGCCACCCTAAGATGTATCTCTGGTATAACTGTGCTGAGATAAAATGACTTGCATTTTCCTCGTTCAGGGCTGTAGAGGCTGGCCCCTATGAGGTTTTGCAAGTTACAAGTCTTCCCTGGTCATCTCCAATACAATCCATGTGGACTTATATGGTATGGAAGTAGTGCAAAGCCAGTTCTGCACCTGACAGAGGATTCATCAATGGCCTTGCTGGGGTTGAGGTGTAATGCCAACCCTGTACAATGACGAATTGGACCCAGGAATGTTACTCTGGATTTACAGGAATTTCAATGACAGAGGAACTAGACTTCAGTGGGAGTAAGACTGGGCCCCAGGTTTTTTAATGGTACAAGCAAAGCAATTGTTGGTAAATCAAATACACCTGTGTAGCTCTAAAGAATTCTTTTTTATCACACCAGTGTACTGAGTAGACATATAAAAGGCAATGGTAGCTTTCTAACAGACTCACTCTATTTGTTAAAAGATATTTTGGTTCTGAACATGGTGTCAAAATGATTAGCTCATTCTGTTTACTAGTGTAATTTGTTTAATTTTATTTTCTTCTGTTTGCTTACAGTGCAAACAAGCCGAAAGAACAATACACTGTATTGCTCTGTCTGTGTTTTCTCTACACTGGCACTTTGCCAGACATGAGTGAGTGCAGCACAGCCTCAAGAGCTGTGGGAAGTTTTGAGCCTGAAGGAGACATTTTGCATGTTCTCCTGTCCACATCGGGCCAGCTCTGCTGACTGATGTGGAAGGTGGTGAGCCCTCCTTGCCTCTTTTGGGGCAGCAAGTGCTGTTAACAATGGTTAAATCCCTGCTGAAACTGTGTCTGCAAACTGACACCTCAAAAAGGGGTTGTTCTGTTTCTATCATTGAAGGCTTGCACTGGGTAGGTAACTTTCTACGCAGTACAGTTTGAGTTTTCAGATCCTTTGGGATGTTCCTGATACAAAATGTAAAATTCGTGTTTATTTTAAAAAACCCAATGAAACGTTGCAGGTTATTTGTCCATTAAATCCCAGAAAAGGAGTAAACTAGTTCCATGAACTAGGAGCTGGACTGGGAGTTGCCTGACCGCTCACTGAGCGATCAGGATCTGTTTAGAAAGTCCCTGGATCCAGACACAGCGGTGAAGACAGCAGCGGAACTGATTTGGTAGCAGCAGGAATTGGGAGCTAAGGGACCCTCTACACCAGCTGCACAACTTTTTATTGTAATATGTACCAATGAGGGCTGATGTTTTCAACTCACTATTTCCAAATGTTTATGATCACCACCATTAATATTTTTAAAAGAAATCATGTTCACATGAAGGCATAAGTCTCCAGCTCACCCAAGTCCCCATCACCACAGTCCAAAATTTGGCAACCCCTGCAGTAACCCTTCCCTCCCCACTTTGACCACATGGGCTGCTGTTACCAGTGTCTGTCTGGGTCCATATGCGTAGTGGTTAACAAATTATTGCCATGTGACTGGACTCAGACTGGCAGCTGAGTGTGGGGAGAATGTAAAACTGACAAATAAACTGATATTTACCAGTTCCAATAATCGCTGGTCTGCAAGAACGTATGTATTGGGCATCATTGTCAACCCATATGTTGGACCGTGGCGCCTAATGAGCAAATCTGCGCTCATGTACCTGCATTCATATTTCATTCTTTCTCTTTAATAAGTGAAAAAAGAATCCATTCACATATTTCAATAGCAAAGTGATAATACAAGTAGCATGGTCCCTGAGAACTGAAGGCATAAATGAATGCCTACCCAGTTTGCTGCAAGTCACCAAATGTGCTTGTACAGAAAAATGCAAACATGTTTTCCTAAGGCAGACAAGGTACAGGAGTGATGCACGTGTATCTGGAGGCAGGTCTCAGCTCAATATTTTCCATTTTTCTTAAGTGCTCACTAGATGAGCCAACTTACTTTTTAGTTGGAACTATCTGCAGTAATTAACTTTTTGTTGGGATAGTCCTTACCCTCTTGTAAAGAACGTATTCTACAGTAAGACTTTAAATTGTATAGAAGCATAAAGATCTTTATTATTTTGTGGTATGACCTGCTTGCCTTGAGCAGCTCAGGGGTCCATTCTGCTAGCCACTGTAAAATATGCATAGTAACTGAAAGGTCTATACTTTTAGGCTACATTTCCCCCAACATTGTTAGTGTCTGTGTAAATCATTCTAACTAGCAGCGATCAGTCCCTTGTTGATGGCTGGTTTGTTCTCCTGAATGGTTAGATAGGATGTCTTGCCTGTAGCCAAAATATTATAGGTTTGAGACATCAGCACAAGTAATAGATCTGCTGGACTTCAATAGGGTTGTAACTCCCTGAGCACCATCCTTTCCCAGGAAGCTTTGCTGAATCAAGAGAATGCTTTCACAGACCTTTATTTCACTAAGTTACTCATTAATTAAAAATCCCATTTAAAGTACCTAATCAATAGTGAATTGTGCATTTGCACTGGCTAGGTAACCTATGCAGGTGGCAAAAGCTCCTCTCCCAGTGGTCTCTCTAGGTTCCTAAACCATGGTGGACCACTTGAATCTGATGTGAACTTTCACCAATGCGTTTCTCCCTCAGACTCTGGGCCAGCTCCTGGATGAGGATTTCTGAGACAAGTAGAATTGCTTTGTTAGTGGTGGCTTCTGTGCTGATATCAAGTAATCACAGAGGCTGCTCAGTAATTACCAACACTCCCTCTTTGGGTTTTTCTGTTACTTGTAGCTGTGCTTTACTGCTGCCTGCGCGCGCGCACACACACACACACGCATATATAAATATAAGATATATAAATGTAAAGGATATTGTAAGATGCTATAGTATAAAAGCAGATGGGTTACACATGTCCAGCCATTTCTCACATGAGAAAGACACAACCCTTTTGCTCACGATCCACAAATAACACAAACTGAGTTTGGGTCTGGCTACACTAGAGAGCTTACAGTGCCACAGCTGAGCCACTGTAAGCTCTCTAGTGTAGCCATTCTAAGCCAACATCGGAGCGCTCACCTGTCCCCAACAAGCAGCGAAAGCTCTCCTGCCAACATAGCACTTGTCTACACTGGCACCTAGGTCAGTGTAACTTATGTCACTCAGGGGGGTGGCTTATTTACACCCCTGAGCAACGTAAGTTATACCAACGTAAGTGGTAATGCAGACATAGCCTTAGAGTACGTAGAATCAGTGTTCCTTTCTTCTCACTTGTATTCTGCTTAGGTTTTTATACTATAATTTGAATAGACAAAAAAACCCTAGAACAATAATATATTCCCTGCTGCAATATAATTAAAAAACAAATGGTTTCCACTTAGCTATCATCAGTTGGTTTTGGTATAAAGCATGAGGTCAAAGCATAAGGTTTACAATTGCTTGTAATTTGCTATTCCATTTAATTTAATTAGTTGCATTTAAATATTAATCACTGCATACCTTTTCCCATTAATTCCACTGCAAGTGTGTCTTAGGATAAAGGCTGATGATCCCTCCCCCGCACAAATTGTAATCAATGACTTTATTCCTGGGATTATCTTTGGGATACCAAGAAGAAGATTTTATCAGTGCAAAAGACATTAAGTTAATATTGCATTGGCATTTGCCGTTCCCCCATTGTCCCAAAATGACGAGACTCTGAACAGTAACATGTGATAGTACCATAAGTAGACTATTTTGTAAGAGCTTGTCAAAAACTAAAGGAAATAATTAGGCCAGGTCTCATGATGCTTTTACCCAGGATCTTAGCATTAATTTGACAAATGTCTAATTATAAACCCTTCAAAGGCATCCCTACCTTACTGCCTTTCTGTTGTTGTATAATTCTATAATCCTGTCCCTGTCTCATGGCATTTCCAGATATTGTAGCTTTATTGCTATTTGTTTTTCAGAATAGAGAGAGAAAAGTCTGCTTTTAAGATTATCCATCTGCAATGCTGTGGTGGGTTTAGTGACTGAAAAGAGGATCTTTCTGGTATGATGCTCCTCATAAATAATATTGAAATTGTGCCAGTTCTCACAGGAAATATTCTCCCAGTAGTTACATACCTTTTTCTTTTCTCTCTGTGTGTGCGAGCATGCGCTCACATGTGTGTGTAAGCATTATCTACTTGGATTTCACCCAAAGGTATGTTTGTTGTGGCTATCTAGCATGAATTATATGCTATGCAGAATTTTAACAAAGCATGCTAAATGAACATGAAGCTTGGAAAGTCAAGTATTCAAAACTTAGGAAATATCAGAATTAAAGTTTCTCTTTCTACTTTAATATGGCCTCTTCATGCATATGCATTATGATACATTCTTTCATACATGATCACATACAATTTCATACATGATCACTATGGACTGAATGAGGATCCCTGCCTCATTCAGTCCATAGGTTGATGGCGTTCACTAAATAGATAATTATTCAATATTCCTTTTTATCCTCCTCATTCAATGCATGACCCAGGCATTACCTGTTTACATCATCCAAAACCCTACATTGAATACAGAATTATCAATTTTCTTATGGGCTTTTCTATGGTGCTGTCATAATAAATCTTAGTTCTTTGAAAACACTAATTAATTAACCTTCTCAACAGCATTGTTAAGTGTGGTAGTATATATTCTCCCCACATGATGATGAGGAACTGAGGTACAGCTATTACAGCCAAAATTGTCAAAGTCTCAACTAATTTTGAGTGCCCAGTTTGAGAAGACTAGGGACTGATTTTTCAGCATGCATGTCATTTTATGACACTTTATATGTCCAAAGAAGATTGACCTCAGTTGCAGTTGAAACCCCAAGTGTCTCAAGTTGGGTACCCAGAAAATGGAGAACACATAATTGCTCAGGAACCTTAATATGACATTCCCTTACTATGCAAACAATATAGTTTTGGGGATGTAATTTCCTAAATTTTTATAAAACTTACAATTTTCATCATGTCGAGCCATATTTGACACCCTCTCTTCCCCCTTCCTCCCTCCCTCCCTCTGCCCCCCTCACTCATCAGCAAGGTTAGCATGTTTAGATCCACAGCACAGACCTGTACAGTTTGAACTAATGGAGTAACTAGAAGCAGTAGTAGACTAAGTATGTGGACCAAGCAGGGAGGTGAGAGACACATTTTACCAGTGGTTTCAGTTATTTCCTGACAGGAAGGGAACGTTGAGACTTAGCATTCCTGGGTTCAACTCCAGGTTCTGGAGAGTTTATAAACCCTTATATCTCCTTCCCTGCTTCTTGTTTCCCTAGCTCCTGTCCTGTCCCCATTCCATGGCTCCTGCCCTCCACCCCAACCAATTTGGTCCTATCCTCTTTCCCCAACCCCCATCTGTCACCCATCTGCATTCAAGTCAGACTGTTTTCTCCTCCACGCTGCCTTTGTATCAGTAGCGGGACAGTTGAGAGCACAGTGAAGACTGTGTCCATGTTCATAGTTCCTGAGCCTGCGACCCTAACAGCTAGGAGCAGCAATCACACTTGGGCTGCAGCACGCTTAGTTGCTCTTTGGGAATGGCCCATACACAGTCCAGTCAGCACATACAAGCTGAGAGAGGATGAAGCGGGCTCCGTACAGGTGGAACCTTCAGAGAATTTTGCAGACAAATTCTAACAAGTCTCTGTGAAAGATGAGCAAACATAAGCCTTTGAAAAACTGTAAACTTGTTCAAACTTGGTTAGATTTTCAAAAGCATGGTAAAAGGCACATTTTTGATATCCCCCCAAGACACTGCCAAATGTCATGTCCCTGATCTAAAATATGGAGACATTAGAGCATCTCAGCAAAACAGCTGCAATAATTTTTTTTAACATGGAAAAAAACAAGTATTTTTCCCTAGCCTGGTCCTTAGAAATGGCTGAACCGTTTTGGCTGATACTTAAAATATATATATATATATATATATATATATATATATTAACAGACACACAGTACAAAAAAATTGGCAAACTTAATCAAAAATAGGATCTTATATTGGAAAGTATTGGGCAACCTTAATTCTCCACGTTGCTATCTGCTGCCTCCCTATAATGTTTTTAGGGTGAAGATAACAAATATCACATATATTATCTTGTGGTAGATTTGGTTCAGTTCTCCTGTTTTTGGGTGACATTATTCCTACTCCATTTCATAATAGCCAGTTATATGTTATTCCAGGGACATGGATCATGCAAATCAGCTTATATATTTCATACACTATTTCTCTTGTGTTTTGAACCATTATTATCATTACAGTGCAGCACATGAATTTGTACTGTAATTGCTCTAAATCAGCATTTTGTGGCCATTATTTATAAGTAAATCAAGAGTGTTTCAATAATATTTTGAAGGCTAATAATAAAAACAAAAGTATTTTGGGGGGATTTTTACAGGATCAATCAATTTCTCTTTCTCTTGCCTACCAGTCACTTTCTCCACAAATTATATCATCGTCGCTTAATAGTAGTATACAGAGTTGTACACAAAATGGCCTTCAGATTTATTAGGCTGGTTTGTATTTCAATATGTTGTCCATCTGCTGTTGATTGATTTTAACATATCTTCCACCTTATATTTCATGTTCATGAATCACCGTTTATAATAGTTAATGATGGAAACAGTCTATTCAGTTACTGTTTGTCATTTACATAAATTTATACTATTTTTATATTAATAACCATGGAAACATATAATTTTAAGAATTGTTATGATGGTCCATTAGCATTACAATATATTGGTACTTAATTTTCCTTAAAATTGCCCACTAAGCAGTAAATTATCCCAACATATCAAGATGATATACATTAACTGTTCTGAGCCAGCACAACATAATATATTTTTGCATATCACATTGTGTCAGTTTGTCCTTGGTATAACTTCACAGCCTTCAACAGAGTTACACCAGGGATTAATTTGGCCCATTGTGTCAGCAAATGGGAAAAAGAATCTATTTAATTGCCTGGGAAACAATGGTAACCAGAACTGACAGCTCATGGAAACTCACAACCATTTGTATTTTCAAAAATACAGATAAGTCTAGATCCCAGCAAACAATTTAAAGCCACCAATTTGTAGGTGGTTAGGCGAAAGATCACTATTACTATGTTGTCACTACCAAATTTAATCTTGCAGAATTAAGTTTCCCCGCACGGTTGCTGAAGACTCTGAAAAATGGTAGCGCCTCCAGATGAAGTGTCCATGCTCTGTTCTGAGAGCTTGCTTACAGCCCTACTGTCTTGCAGGATGTCTGCGATAATTTAGTTTTATTTGATATGCTAGGTAGTGTTTACAAAATATTATTTAGCAGGATTATTGTCACTGGTATGATGAGGTGATAAGGACTCAAAGGACATTGGGCCAAATACTTATCATAGGTCTGATCCATATTAGAAAATTTGCAATGGTGGAACTAAATCTCTTTAAAATTAATCTAGTTACACATGCTTGAAGTCCTAATGTAAATGCACTCAAGCCTTGCTTAAATTGGTTTATTTTAAATCAGTAAATTTGATTTGGTAAAATTAAACTACATTGATTTAAGGAAGGTTTAAACAAGTTTCAGTATTCTACATTAGGGGCTTGCACCTGTATGACTTGATAGATTTGTATCTGTATAACAAAATCAGCTTAAAGTCTTCTAATAGACACAAGACCTTAATTATACCAGTACAGCTTAGAGCATATTTTGACCCATCATCTCACTGATAACAGTCCTGCTAAATATCAGATAATGGACTAACCAGGTTACAATCTTAGAGTGAATTCTGGCCTGCTGTATTTTATCTACTATAAACTGCATCATCTGAGTCTATCTACACTATAGCAGCTACAGTGGCACACCAATACATCTGTGCCACTGTAGTGCTTCTGGTGAAGACACTCTGAGCTGCTGGGAGAGAGCTCTCCGCTGGGCTTGATAACTCTGCCTTTGTGAGAAGCGGTAGCTATGTTGGTGGAAGAAGCTCTGGTTCGTTTGTTATGTGACAGGGTAAATAAGACTTTCTCTTTACATCATTCATGATTCTATAAACCTTTATTATATCCCCCCTTAGTCATCTCTTTTCTAAACTGAATAGTCCCAGACTTTTTAATCTCTCCTCCTCTGGAAGATGTTCTATGCCCCTCATCATCTTTGTTGTCCTTCTCTGTCCTTTTTCCAGTTCTAATATATATTTTTGAGATGGACCAGCCAGAACTGCTTGCACTATTCAAGGTGTGGGCGTACCATGGATTTATATCGTGGCATTATGATATTTTCTGTCTTCTTATCTATCCCTTTCCTAATGTTTCATTCTGTTAGTTTTTTTAACTACCACTGCACATTGAGTAGATGTTTTCAGAGAGTAGTTTGTGTTGACTCTGGGATCTCTTTCTTGAATGGTAAAAGCTAGTTTAGAATCCATCACTTTGAAGATATAGTTGCGATTATGTTTTTCAGTGTGCATTACTTTGCACTTGTCAGTGTTGAATTTCATCTACCATTTTGTTGCCCAGTCACCCTTTGTAACTCTTTGCAGCTTTGGACTTAACTATCTAGAGTAGTTTTGTATCACCTCACTGTTTGCCCCTTTTTCCAGATCATTTATGAATATGTTAAATAGGACTGGGCCCAGTACAGACCCCTGGGGGACACCACTGTTTACCTCTCTCCATTCTGAAAACTGACCATTTACTCCTATCCATTGTTTCCTATCTTTTAACCAATTACTGATCCATGAGAGGACCTTCCCTCATATCCCATGACTGCTTACTTTACTTAAGAGTCTTTGGTGAGAGACCTCACCAAAGGCTTTCTGAATGTCCAAGTACACAATATTGACTCAATCATCTTTGTCCAAGTGCTTGTTGACTCCCTCAAAGATTTCTAATAGATTGGTGAGGCATGATTTTCCTTTACAAAAGCTGAGTTGACTCTTCCCAACAAATCATGTTAATCTATGTGTCTGATAATTCTGTTCTTTACTATAGTTTCAACCAATTTGCCTGGTATTGACGTTAGGTTTACTGGTCTGTAATTGCCAGGATCGCCTCTGGAGCTTTATTTAAAAATTGGTGTTACATTAACTATCCTCCAAGTCATCTGGTACAGAGGCTGATTCAAGTGATAGGTTACATACCATAGTTAGTAGTTTTGCAAATTCGTATTTCCTTCAGAACTCTTGGATGAATACCATCTGGTCCTAGTGTCTTATTACTGTTTAATTTATCAGTTTGTTCAAAAACCTCCTCTATTTGACAATTCAATCTGGGACAGTTCTTTAGATTGTCACTTAAAAAGAATAGCTCAGATGTGGGAAACTTCCTCACATTTCTGCAGTGAAGACTGATGCAAAGACTTCATTTAGCTTCTCCACAATGGCCTTCTCTTCTTTGAGTGCTCAGTTAGTACCTTTATGATCCAGTGGCCCCACTGATTGTTCGGCAGACTTCCTGCTTCTGACGTACTTGAAAAAAAATTGCTGTTAGTTTTTGAGTCTTTTGCTAGTTGCTCCTCAAATTCTTTTTGACCTGCATAATTATGTTTTTTATGCTTGAATTGCCAGAGTTTACATTCCTTTGTATTTTCCTCTCTAGGATTTGACTTTGAATTTTTAAAGGATGCCTTTTTGCCACTAACCACCTCTTTTATTGTGTTGTTTAGCTGTGGTGGCATTTTTTTTTTGGTCCTCTTACTGCTTTTTTTTATTTTCATTGAGTTTGAGCCTCTTTTATGGTGTTTTTAAATAGTTTCTATGCAGACAACAGGCATTTCTCTCCTGTGACTGCTCCTTTTAATTTTCATTTAACTAGTGGTCTCATTTTTGTGCAGTTCCCCTTTTTGAAGTTAAATGCTACACAGGTGGGTTTCTTTTGATATTTCCTCCCTTAAATTTAATTATATTATGATAGCTATTACCGAGCTGTTCAGGTGTGTTCACCTGTTGGTCCACTTAGGACTAAATCAAGAATTGCCTCTTCCCTTGTGCATTCTAGGACTAGCTGCTCCAAGAAGCAGTCATTTATCTCTGCATTCTGTCCTGAGGTGACATGTAGCCAGTCAGTATGCGGATAGTTGAAATTCCCCATTATTATTGGATTTTCTGTTTTTGTAGCCTCTCTGATCTCCCTAAGCATTGCACAGTCACCATCACTGTCCTGGTCAGATGGCCGGTAGTGTGTCCCTACTGCTATACTCCTATTATTCAAGCATGGAATATAGGAGAAGAGGAGACCTGAAGTCCTTGTTGACTGCGGTCCCTGCTTGTTACCCTCTACCCCTCAGGTGGGTCACGTTGGCCTTTTCCTTTTCCTAATTTTCTCATGGCTTTTTTAATATTCTTATTTGTGATTCATTTAGGTGATTATCAACAACAGATTTCACATGTGAATATAAAATGACAAATATACAATACAAGTGAATAAATTACACATGCCTTCATTAAAGAAGTGAGGGCATATGTAAATAGTACAAAACAGTGTAATATATAACCTGAATATGGAATATTGAGATAATGCAAGCTAACAATTAGAGATGGTTTTTATCCAAGATGTTAAATATGGTTACCCTCAACTTCAAAGTGTTCAAAATCCAGAGCCAGTTCATCCCGTTTATATCAATATTATACCATAGGGTACTTGGCAATTTACCTTATTTCATCTCTATTTGTTCTCACCTCTATTTCTGCTTTAAATCCAAAACTTTCCATAATGGCAAGTCCAATTTTTTCTATAACTGTAAAACTTGATATCCTATTTAAGGGATCCTTAGAACCATGAATACATTTCACTAGCAAATATCCACACTTTGTCATGTCTGGATAGTTTCTTAATAACTGATAAATAGGCTCTATTAAGCCCCCTCTTAACTGAGACTTGAACTTTTTGCCTCCAGCTGCTGTTGGCTTCCAT
This sequence comes from Mauremys mutica, assembly GCF_020497125.1. NCBI lineage: Eukaryota > Metazoa > Chordata > Testudines > Geoemydidae > Mauremys > Mauremys mutica. Next base: position 44,777,554 of record NC_059081.1, on the reverse strand, counting down.
AATCCTGTCTGCTTCCATTTGAATAATCAGCTGTAACTGACAACTGTGTGAGGCCCTTTGCACCTTGCACAATTTTTGCTTGTAACTGAATGAGTTTCTTTTAAAATCCCCCTTTGTTATAAATCAAGACGGGCTGGCTCTTGGCAGCTATTCTGGAAATCATAACTCACTTGCTATGTGAGGATAGGGCACTGGGTGAAATAGAATCATGTGCTGAACCAGAGCTGTGAATCCACTTTGTCTCAGGATGCAGTTTTTGCTTGGCCAGCTTAAAGCAGAGCTCCTTACCATAATAGAGTCAAGCTATTTATCCATAGTGTGTGTAGGGTATTCTGACAGTATGAAGGGTTTGGAATAAAGCAACATACTTGTATAGCAATTTTCTGCAGGAGACACTGGCAATTAAATTGTCAATGTTTATGACCATTTAGCTTCTGTATTCTTTTGTTTGTTTCCCTGGGGCTAGTTCTTCAGCTGCATTTGAGATATACTGAATATGGATACAAAGATGCTTCCAAGTCACCATTGTGTCCCCCAAATCTGTGGCCTGGGGCTATTCTTGTCTCCAGTGTAATTTAGAATAGCCTCAGGGTTGCTCTAAGTTACATCCAGCTGGCCGTAGCCCCAGGAGTAATTCTGGCCGCTAAGGGAATGTTGGGGTGTAGGGACATCCTGACAATACCCCTTTCTCTTGGGAACACAGGAAAGGGATGGAGTAGTCAGTCCTCTGAGGATTTCCCTTATACAAGGGGATTTTTCAAGAAGCCAGTTAAACCAGCTGCTGTTTTGAGCTACCAAAGTGGTTCAAAGAAGCTAAAGTGGACCCCAGAATAAGTCTTTGTCTTTTTGGTACAACAGATTAAAAAATGTGGCTTAAATCCTACTCTGTTACACCCATGGCATCAGTTGGAGTTGTGGACTGTTTGGCCCTTAAATCTGCCTATAGCCCTCACCAGTGTTTGTATTTGCTTGTTTATATTAGGATTGCATAAAATGCCCAGGTGTCTTTCATTAGTTATGTCTTGTTTCATCCTGGAAAACAGATTATTTTATCTGCTCAAATATAGTTACCTTGCAGCTTATGGTATGCCTACCTGTTTGGGAATTTGCCATGTAGTTCAGCCTAGGCATAGTCCTTCCCCACAGAGTCCAGCTATATTGGTGAACTATTAAATTAGGTAAGTGAAACACCTCTCTTAAAAAGATGCTATAAATATTCATGGCCAAATTCTGCTCCGAGTACCATGCGTGCAAGCTGAAGTAACTGCAGAAATCAATGGAGATACTTCAGATTCTAAAGGGAAAATTTGACTTTCATTGAAAACAGTAATGTGTATAGTATCATAGCTCTTTTCCCCTCTTGGAAAAACATTATATATATATATAGGCTGTCCAGACACTGAACAAAATTATAACTCATAATATTGGAGCCTAATTTTACTACGAATGGACGATTTTGTTTTTCTACAATTCTTACGAAGTTATGATCAACTAAACAATAAATGAAACCTCTTGTGTTTGGAACTTCTGAATGAGTTAGCCCAAAACAGACACCATAGTAACGTTATTGCTAGTCGGAAAAAGCAGAGTTCAGTAAGCTTACCCTTCAGATATTACGCTGACAGATAGCTGCTGTAAAATACTGCCAGCAAACTGGGTATAATAAAAATCAGTTTTGTGTCTTACAACAAGACAATTAACAGTACAGCAATGTGGTGATGAATTTGTGTAAATTTAAGTAAAATAATCAAGTGAAACCTATGTGAGTCTCCTGAGTGGAATATATTTATTTTCACCAAGCTCATTTTGCATTCTGTGCTCAATAACATTTGCGATACATACTGCGCAACAATAATTTAATGCTACCTTTGCTTTTCTTGAAAAGAAAAAGAAATGTGATCAGTAGATAGCATGGTGAGCTAAACAATTACTTTCCAAAGTGATTTTAATGCAGTGAAGAATCAAGTGCAATAGTATTTTAGTGGTATGAAAAAGATTTATTAAGGCTTTGTTTTGAAGCAATAAGCGATGTTCTTTGTATTGTGCAGCACTCTATCTTCTGAATGACAGCTTATGTTGTGAGAGAGTTTGTTTGTTTGTTTATTTTCCTTTGGTCTCTAAAAAATATAACCTGCCATATCACTAGCTTTTATGAACCATGCTCTGCCACTTCTACTCACATTAAGTAGAACTCTGTTAATCAAATAGCCTATAGATTTCAATGGGACTCAGAGTAAATTGCCTACTGACCCTGAGTGAGGATGGCAGAATCTAGTGCTACATGAATGCAAATATGGAATATAATGCCTGCTGTGTACCCTTTAGTCACTGACATCACACAGGATCAAGGTCTGATCTTAGCTGTACTAATGTAAATCTGGAGGAACTCCAGTGAAGCCAATAGTCTATTCAGATTTATACAAGATTGTGTTCAGAATGTAGACTCGTGTGTGTGTGTGTGTGTGTGTGTGTGTGTGTGTGTGTGTGTGTGTGTGTGTGTGTGTGTGTGTGTGTGTGTGTGAGAGAGAGAGAGAGAGAGAGAATTATAACCAGAAAATGTTTGAAGCGCAGAATAAGAGGATGAAAATGTTGTCTCTTTATGACAAAACAGTGTCACCAAAAGAAAGGAAGAAATTTCTTGCTGTTCCCCCCCCAACCCCCTAAACCAAAACTAGACAGGATACTAAATCTATCAGTAAATTCTGTCATTCACAGTGTTAACATCCATGCTGTCAGGAGAGTTCCAGTTCTATGCTAGGTATTCATTTTAAGTACAACTGACAGATTCACACTTTTTTCCACTGGTGAAACAGTAGCTCCTGACTCTTATCCTGTACATATAGACTTGTTGCAATAAATTATCATTTTCTGTTGTTGCCATCTGCCATTTAGATTAGGATCAGTATTAATATTGTATTACAGTGTCTGGTCAATTGAGGAGATTTAATATATGCACATCTATCTTTTTCTTTTTTAGTGTTAAGTTTTCATTGGGATGATAGTTGTCTTTAACTTTTTTCTTCTTTTTTCTTTAGGGGATATCAGAAAAAGATAATCCTTTAGAAATAAATAAAAAAATCATATAAAAGTAATTAATAGGATTCACTCTTTCTTTCCCAGGCACTTATTTTAAAATGAAATCCAGTTGCTAAGCAAAATACACAATGCACAATATGTTGTTATGAAAAAAGCATTAATATATAATTTCATTGAACAGACAAAATTTAATTATATTATTAACTTAATAATGGTTTCATGGAAAGCTCGCTAACAGCATTTGTTTAAATAGAATAATAGATTTGGAATTATAATAAGCCATATGAAATAAATTCCTTTGTCCTTGTTCAAAGATGGGCATGTTTTTCATTATGTATGTTTGACAGTTTATAAGCCAAACTGGTTTATACTAGAGTAGGTAAGGTAACTTGCAACTATTCCAAAATATTCTGCAACAACATTCCCCCTATGTGGGTGCAGTATGATTGAATCCCATTCTCAGCTGTCATGTTCCTTTACTTCTAGGAATGACATTGTAGAGTTATCAGTTCAGTATGGCTGACTCTGGGGATGCTATTCCCAGAAGTAAAACTGCTTTTTAGAGGAAGGACTTCCAGCAGGGCATAAAATTGTGGCTATTTATTGCACCACTGAGTAAGTGGGTAAATATTTTACTGCCAGTAGGAATTGGAGGTGAAAAGGATTATTTTCCCCTGTTTCGATCCAATTTTAGTGAAGACATAGGCTGTTATAATTTATCTTTATCTTTTAAAATCTGTAACCCTCAAATCCTGTGAGCTCAGCTAAAACCTGTATTGGGAATTCCTGTCTAAATCAGAAAGCTAAGTAAAAGTTCTTCCATTCCTTTTCCTACCTATGATGGATTAATATGGCACATAAACAAGATTAGCCAAGAATTTGGGTCCCATGGTCTATTTATGAGAATTTAAGGGATGTTGATCTGTTTTTGGCAGAGGCTCTTCAGCTGTTAACCTGGATCAGCCCAGTATTAAACAACTAGTGTTTGCTGTGATTTTTCTTAACTTGAGCTTCCTTTAGACTGCTCAGTTTTCAGCTCAGTCTAGTGGCAGTACTACCATATGGGACATCATGTCCCAGACTTAATTCCTTGCTTCTGAGTCAACATGGGTAGGTGTATATGTTGAATCAATGCAAAGTACTTAGGCACATGTTTAAGGCTGGTCCTAGTTAGCAAAGTTAAGCTTTGATGTCAGTGAGACTTATGCATGTGCTTAAATGCTTTGCTGAATCAGAGCCTGTAACAGTGCTCTCTTTTACTACTCATATACTACTGCCCTCTACTGGATAGTATGTCATAGCTACTCAGGTATACTGTATGTGACTAGAAGGATACAAGTCCTAATACAATAGCTATGAGAGAATTTATTTTAGCTCAAGTGTTTTGGAGACAGAATAAAAAGCTTTGGCGCTGAAGTTCCTGAGTTCCGTCCTTAGTGTTGCATGTGTGTGATTTAGCTGCTGGCCAAATTGAGTCCAGTCTTTTTCCATTAAGGTTACTATGATGCCATTAAGGTCGCTTTGAGGGCCTCTGTCATATGAATTAAAATGTGTTATTGACAGACTTACTCAGGATTTTAAGACTATGAGCTTTAAGGAATGTGACTGTTCCCATAACAATATATAGCTTGCACTGAGCTTAAGAGAATTGGTACTCAGCCTCTGTTAAAACAAGTGCCACTTCTCTTCCATTGATCGGCCACCCCTACTCTCTCTTGATGAGTGTAAGCATCACCTCTTTGATACTTGTGGACTGAGGACACAATTTCCAAACATCTAACATTTTATGCAAGAAAACAAAATGTTCTACTGCCTTCCACATACCTCTGCAGAATGAAATAGTAACACAGCATTTCTTCAGAATGTAGGCTGTGCTAATCCCAGAATGCCAGAAGCAATGGTACATTTAGGGGCTTTACTTTAGTAGATAAAGTTGGCTGTTGGTGAGGAGCTTTAACATGTGAAATAGAAATGTTTCAGATAAAAATATCCAAAAATTAAAAAAAAAAAGTCTCAAAGCATATATAGGTTTTTTCATGTAACCAAAGCATTAGTACCTTTTATGTTATGTAAATCCTATTCTATTACGTGTGTATAAAGTGTGCAAATAACAACAATATAGCTCCCTAGGTAACAGAAATAAATGTGAGTGAGAATGAAAGTGGTCTCTTCATAAGAACAGACAACAAAGCAGCATGTGTATCATTGAGAGACCTGAATACACAAAATTGTCATAGATAGATGTCTTCCAGTAGCTCCTCATATATTAAGAGTTACTAAACTGTGAGGTATCCTAGCATATCAGTTTTCATAAGACTTTCTTCCCATTTCATAGTACTTGTGAGCACTCCAACTGAAGTAGGCCAGATCCTTAGTTGGTGTAAATTGTCATACGTCCATTGAAGTCTAGGAGCTCTGATCTGAAGAGCTGCCATGAGTCTATTTGCAGAGTTAGGTACTGCTCAAATAAGGAAGGGTGGCAGAATCTGGCCTACAGTGTTAGGAGAGGCAGAGAGCATGTTTACAACTCCTCTTTCAATATACTCCCCTATTTTCATGTACTCATAACTTCTCTTTTTTTTTCTAGCTGAAATTTTCCACAGTTTGTTTCATCCTGTTGGCAATTAAAAAGGAAACCTCTTCAGCTCTTTGAGAGTTACTGGGATCAGGAGGAAATTACCTATTTTCTATTAGAAAAATGAGGTAAGCAATATAATGTAACTTAAAATGGCTACACAAAAAATATCTTCAAATGTATATAAATGATCTTCCAGTGGCAAGTCTTTCTTAACACGTAATTGATGAAGGGGCTGCTAGTGGCTCAAAATGTTTTGCTATGTGCTTTTCCCATTTCCCCCTCCCCTACCTCAGGCACCCCATGGCAGCAAGACTCTAGCACACTACAGCCTGAGTAAATATTATTATTGATTTCTAAAGGTGGGCACAGGCTGGGTGAAAGCATCTCATGGCCAAATGAGGCCTGCTGGCTGGACAACCCCACTTTAGGGCATATTATATATATTTATAACTAGAAAATAATTGATTTCCTGTCAGAAGGTGACTTAGGTTTCCTTTCAGGTTGCTCCTCCTGTCTCCTCAAAGGAATGTCTAATCCTATTCTAGGCCATCAAAAACCCTGCCCTCAAGATTATTTTTAATTAATTGACTGTTCAGCAAGAATAAATGACACTGCAGGTCATACAACTTCAAGCTCAATCAAACATTCCAAATGACTTTTTCATTCTCCCCTCAGATGAATAATACTATAGATCCTGATACAATGATTCCAGCAGTGTTTAAATAAAATCCAGCTAGTGTTATGACTGAAGGAATCATCATATTTCATTCCAGCTAAAATATAAATTCCTTGGATTAACTATAAACTCTTGTTTGAAATGGCTTTAGTCACTTCCCAGCAGATTATCACCAATATCTGCCACAGTTGAAACTGTTCAAAAAGATCTGTCTTGGGGTATCACTAGTGTTAGTGACAAGGAGGAAAAAGTCCTTTTGCAGCCAGAAACAAGCATTTTAAATCTTATAATGTAATTTAACACTTGTTTCCCCTTCTTTCACTGGAATAATTTAGTATTGCTGATCAGAACCTGTGAAAATATATATATAGATATATATAATATTATGCTAGTTTCTGATTCACACTAACATATCTATTTTTCCATCTCAATAATTGCTGCAGTTTACAGAAAGTACAGCTATGAAATTGAATTGCAGTGGATTAAATAGAATTTCCTAAATGTTTCCTAAAGAGTGTTTTAGAGCATGGACTGTCTTCTGCTCAGCTCCCAAATGTTTCTAATCATTGTTTATTTTTAAGGTAACTACCAACATCATCCTGGGTCACCATATATATATTAAATTTTCTCCCAGGACAGTAGCTGGCCTTCAGTTTAGCATCCTACTTTGGTCAAGGCTTTGGGAAATGTCAGAATTACCCCATGAGGGCTGTTACCGCCATCTAATCCAGTATCATGAGTCTAAGAGTTGTGTATATTGATACTATAGAGGAAGGACAGACTCCTCTATACTGCACGGTCAATTATGCAATTTCATACTATGGGGGAAAAACTCATTCCTGATCCCATAAGAGATCAGTGCATGTCCTCCTGAAGCACAAGAAACAAATGGCTTCCTCCAATGTCTGTCTCAGTTTATTGGACTAGCTGTACTTCTGACCCTTTCTGGTTTTGTTGAGTCCACCCCCACCCAGGTCTCAAGCCTTGAGCTGGCACCTTTCTTGGGGTGGAATCACACGAGTATGCCACACTCAGACAGGACCTGGGATGCAATGCTCGGTAATCAATCATGATTACCCCAGCAGGTCTGACTTAGGTGCAATGTACCTGTGGTTCTTTTACCTCTGGTAACTCTGACCAGTGGTATCCAATAATCAGACAGCCTTCTTATAGCAAAGTGTTGCGTATTTAGAATCAGACCATTTCTGATAAAATTATCCTTAAAACAATAAGCAGTCTATACACATGCCTGTGTTCCCTAAGGCTTACCATTCTCTGAAAGCTGGGAAAGGCCTCAACTGCTTCTGACACTCTCATAGGCTATGTCTCTATGGGTATATCTAACCTGTAATTAGACACCCACAGCTGGCCCATGCCAGCTGACTCGGGCTCATGGTGTTCAGCCTAAGGGGCTGTTTAACTGGGGTGTGGATGTTCGGGGTTGGGTTGGAGCCTAGGCTCTGGAACCCTCCCACTCCTTGCAGGGTCCCTGTCATAAACAGATAGTTCAGGGTTAATGTCTTTTTTACCTGTAAAGGATTAAGAAGCTCAGTAACCCTGGCTGACACCTGACTAGAGGACCAATAAGGGGACAAGATACTTTCAAATCTTGGTGGAGGGAAGTCTTTTGTTTGTGCTCTTTGTTTGGGGGTTGTTGGCTCTTGGGACTAAGAGGGACCAGACATCAATCCAGGCTCTCCAAATCTTTCTGAATCAGTCTCTCATGTTTCAAACTTGTAAGTAATAGCCAGGCAAGGCGTGTTAGTCTTATTTTTGTTTTCTCAACTTGCAAATGTTCCTTTTTTGCTGAGAGGATTTTACCTCTGTTTGCTGTAACTTTGAACCTAAGGTTAGAGGGGGTTCCTCTGGGCTATATAAATCTGATTCCCCTGTAAAGTATTTTCCATCCTGATTTTACAGAGATAATTTTTACCTTTCTTTCTTTAATTAAAAGCTTTCTTTTTAAGAACCTGATTGATTTTTTCCTTGTGTTAAGATCCAAGGGGATTGAATCTGGACTCACCAGGAATTGGTTGGGGAAGGGAGGAGGGATGGTTAAATTCTCCTTGTGTTAAGATCTAAGGAATTGGATCGGTGTTCACCAGGAACTTGGTGAAAAAGCCTCTCAAGGCTGCCAGGGAGGGGAAGGTTTTGGGGGGACAGAAAGTGATCCAGACACTGAAATTTCTGGATGGTGGCAGTGTTACCAGATCTAAGCTAGTAATTAAGCTTAGAAGTGTCCATGCAGGTCCCCACATCTGTACCCTAAAGTTCAGAGTGGGGGAGGAACCTTGACAGTCCCAGAGCCCAGTCTCCAGCCTGAGCCCAAGTGTCTACACCACGGTTAAACAGCCTCTTAGCCCCAGTCCCACGAGCCCAAGTCAGCTGGCACTGGCCAGCCATGGGTTTTTAATTGCACTGCAGACATACCCTGTGCCAGTCCATCCTCTCCATTGACAGCTCTCTGGCAACTCCTCACTCCCTCTTTCTCCAGAAAGTCTTTTTAACCTTTTTGTGTCCCTTCAATCTCCAGGCTCCCAGCCTTGGCAAAACAGCTGTGTAACTTTGATCTGGAGAGAAGGAGCATCTTCACTGCTAATACCTCATTCATTGTCTTGTAATCACCCCAAATGTTTGTTAGGCAGCTGCTTATCTAGAACCATTGTGTTGCTTTCCTGCTTGTTTTTTTTCTACTAATCTAGGCCAATGCATTCATAGAGGAAAGCCCAATAACCCAATACAACTACACAGTGGATATCTCACTGAACAGGCCATATAGAAATATATTAGATGAGTATGTGTTACACAGCAGTTCCATGTCCATCACACTGTCATTGCCACCTTGTAAAACTAGCCAGGTGAGAACCAATAACCCTCCTATCTCCATGAAAACTAAGAACATCAGCAGCATTAACTGGAAGGCCTCTAGTCTCCAATGCCCAGACAAATATTGTTTGTAATGTTTCTAATTCTGTCACTTTCATAGAGAGTATTTCACCAAATTATTGGTGTTACTGAATTTCTTGGGATATAACCTTGTATTTGATTTCTAACAATTGAACCCTACATCTTGGAAAAAGCCTATGAAGTAGGATGACCAGTGCGCCATTTTTGGTAGAACTGTCCTACTTTTCAACAAGCCAGTCTTATTTTTTGTCTGCCTCCAAGCCAGGCTGGAGCCACTACTGCAGGGTGTGAATAGAGTAGATACAATACCCTACTATCCTATGGTGTTTTGGCCTTGTGGCTGAGTGCATTGACCTTCTGACTATGCCCCCGCCATGCCCAAATCAAGTCCACCTCCTTACCCTCCTCTGGTATGCTAATACAGAGCGTTGTCATAGAATAGGTTGCAGAATCCACTGCATGAGAGAACCTCTGTCTGATCACTCACTCCAACTGCACTGGTGATGTTTCTGCTGCATTTTATTGTTTAAGGAACCAAGTAGAGCTGATATGGGTTTGGTCCTAAATTTGGTTGTAAATGTATTAGTTGAAAATAAGCTTTCTCTTGTCTTTGGCCATGTAGTCAGCTAATTAGTAGTTGCATTTGTGGCTTCTTTTTCCTGCAAAGAACAGTGATTTCCTGATTTGTGAATGATTCATGCTACATAGATTGACAACATAGCACTGTATGCTATAATATATCTTTCAGCACTGAGAACTGCAGCTTGCCTTTCAGCAAAAAATATCTATGCTAGGGTAGATAAGGTTAAATTGCTTTGTCACTAGCCTGGTGGTGCTTTTCCAGTATCAGACTGGGTTCAGTCTGGCTTCTTGGACAGTACCAAGTACCAGTACCAAGATAAGGTGTGAGTGCTTGCAACACACCTTACTACAGCAACCCCTTTCTGAAATGACAGCACAGGGAGCAATAGTTCACAAATGACTTGCAGAAGCCATGGCAGATTAACACATGGGCCCATGGGGCAATGGCCAATTGAGGCCCCTACAGGAGTGCTGGAACCTATGTAGAAGTGTGGGGTGGGGGCCACCCACTGCTCCTCCTCTCCCCCTCGAGGCCCCGCCCCCTAGCCAGGTTGGAAGCCAGAGCCGGGAAGTGGTAAGAGCCCCCCAGGGAGCCTGGGCTGCTGTGGGGAGACCTAGACTCTCCATCTGCCCTGGGCCCATGTCCCTGTCCCCCGGGTCACTCTGCCCTGGGGAGGTGGAGGGGTCTAGGGTTCCCCAGAGTAGCCAGGATCCCTAGGCAGATCTTACCATGGCCCAGCTCTGGCTTTCAGCCTGGCCAGGAGAGGGACCTCAGGGGGAAGAGGAGGACCTGTGGGCAGGGCCCTATGGTGAGAGGAGGTGAGGGGGGCCCAAATATTCTTTTGCCCATGCCCCCAATAAATCTTAATCCATCTCTGTGCAGAAGAAGGTCACATAACCAACTGCTGAAGAGGAAGCTGTTGGGAAAGGGGTTATCTGTTACCAGGGAGAGAGAGGAAGACTCAGGGGTTTCAGTTATGGAAAATAGTAGCCAAACACAGGGTTTCCTCTCCCTTTCTTCTAATCTGTGCTTCCCACACAAAGGTACACTGGAGATGATCTTATCTGAAAGTGAACTCCGTGAGCTAGAGCAGTCAACTTCCCACTCTCCATCCTGCCACCTGGAGAGGATGTCTGACTGTTCCATTTATTACTGAAGTACAAAGTGACTTGCCTCTGGGAATGGTAGGAGTCCTTTTACTCTTGATACCTTTATAGTCAGTTGCGCAGCATGGGTAAACTCAAACAACACAAGCCTCAGCCTTTGGCAAGAAAAAAAAATTCTACAAGCAATTGGCTAAAGCCTCCCAAAAGTTTTAAGCGAAGTCTATGTGGGGTAAGAAACCAAATATCAGTACATTGAAATGGCCTGCCTAAGACACATCTTATTTTTCAGCAAGCTGTTTATTTCAGTATTGCATACCCTTGTTCAATCTGATGACTGGATTCTGAAAGGGGGATTGGCAACTAATGACTAAACTATATATATATATATATATAAAAGCAAGAATATTAATAAATAGCATTTCAGCTCTGAAAATGGAGATAAGTGCTCCCCTATCTAACCACCAAACTGTAAAGTCAGTGTCTCTCTTTTGCTTGTTGGAGCATGAAACTGACTCCATAGGCTGGTGACAGGCCACTCACGTGGGAGGTACAGGTTCAACTCCCTGCTCTGAATCAGGTAGAGCAAGAACTTGACCTGAGTCTCCACACATTGGAGGTGAGTACATTGGCTATTCTGGGAGGGTCTCACTCTATGGCAAAAAAATTCCACCCATTCCCTGAAAAACCTTCACAATGACAGATTAATCAAAACCAGCATATTTACTATAGGAAAAAAGTTTCCATTTTGACAAGTGAATGTTTTGCATCAGTAGAAACATTTTGTCAAAAAATTCCCAACCGGTGCAAAGGGGGTCTTAAATTGGAAGCAGATTATATTTGCACTCACTTCAAAAATGCTAAAGTGTGTAAAGTGGCCTTAATCTATATGAAGATCTGGCCCCTTAATGTTTGTCAAGCACTCTGAGAACCCCAGAGGAAAAGCCCTATAGAAGTACCATTTTTTAAAGAAAAAACCTTATTTGTAAAGTAAAAGTTGTTGCAGCTTTAAGTTCAGTTTCTATCACTTTTGCTCTTCTACACTTAACATTCACTAAGAGTAGATATGATATCTCCCCATAAATTCTATTAAATTACAGGTAAGTGTATGGAAGGCACGGTCTCGGAAACAATCAGAATGGACTTATCATTTTGTGTGAGACAGAGAAAGTAATTATATCTAATATCTTCACATGAAAGTTCTAAGGTTAGGGAATTGCTTTCATGTTCAAATTTGAAATTTGCATGTGAATACTAACAGTTGCATTTAAAAAGACTTCATTTTCACGGATGCATTTTGCCATCTCTTGATTATTTTCAGAGGTCATTAGAATGTCTCCAGTGATATATTAATATCACCAGGAACAGGACAACAAGCAGTGCTTTGTCACATATAATTAAGAAATTGAGAAAAATGATTGCAGACTACAGCAGGGGATGGCAAGCTATCAAAGAAATAGTCACACTAAATATTTTTAAATAAGAATGGCAAGTGCTCCTTTGTTCTCATATTGTATTTCACATAATGCTACCACTTAGATATATACCAGATTTGTCCAGCTAGATCCTTAAGTTAAAGTGCCTTCTTGGTCAACAATCTGTAACAAATGTGTAGTATCTCACATAGGATTAATACCAACATCTTATCTCTCTGGAAAAGAGAACTAAAAGTATTATGGAAGGGGTGGATGAATCAGGAAATCGGTAATGAGAAAGGGCTTTTCTTCTCTGGGTCACCAGTCTGAATATGGCCCAAATAGATATTGACTGAAGGTTGTAATTATGTGATAGCAGCTTAGTAGCCTAAGGGATATAAGTTGGTACTAGCAGGCATGTGTCCATTCACAGAAACCACATTTAGTTGACACCATTGTTAGTCCGTTTAGCAAAGAGACTCAACACGGAGATAGAACTGGTCCTTCCAGGTCATAACTGAAGCACATTGACAAGGCACTGTGAGGCTGCCCATGCTATACTTGTTTGGTGGCTAAATTAAAAGACTTCAGTATCTAAGGGCATCCCTTTCACAGGAGCTAAGAAAAATGTGACAGTTGGTGAGGCAGTCTAGTAGCAACACAATTCTGCCACTTATATGGGCAGCTGGAGGGGGGGAAAAGTGGCTGCTCAGCACCTACTGGCAGCCCTGTGGATCAGCTCCTCCCCCTTCCCCCCCCCCGAGCACCTCTCACCTGCCAGAATCAGCTGTTCAGTGGCGTGTGGGAGGTGCTGGGGGGGGAGGGGGACAGGAAGAGGTGGGGGAGGGGGCAGAACGGTGTGGAGCAAGGACAGGAAGGGGTGGAGGTGATGGCTTGGGGGAAGTGGTGGAGCCGGGGCATGGCCTGGGGCGGAGCAGGGGTCAAGCATCCTCCAGGAACTGGGGAAGTTGGTACCTCTGACTGGGGTCCAAGCTCCTGAGAAGGAAAGATAGCCTCACTTTGTTTTTTGGCTGCATGCTGGAAGCTGAATGCATGGAGTGATGATGATAGGCTCTGGAGGATGCTATAGTTAACACTCTTTCGCCATGCTGAATATTACTGTTACATTTGGTCAGACTTTCAAAAGAGCCCAGGGCCAGATTTTCAAGTGCTCAGCACCGAACACTCCCATTGTGATACTGATGGCCAGATTTTCAAAAGAGTTCAACATTCAATTTGCTGAGCTCTTTTGAAAATCTGTCACAAAGAGTATTTGACAATGTAAGAACTTCAGTTCAGGAGGCCTGAACATATCCCTGTGACTGGGACTTAACAATAGAGCTGGTTAACAAATTTTGAACTTTTAAATTTTTTGATGAAACAATAGGGGCACTTTTTTATTTTTTATCCGGCTCTAGGTAGAAGGTTAATCAAACTAACAAAACAAAACAAAAACAAACAAACAAACAAAAACAACTAGAAGTAAAACAATTTTGGCATGAAATCAGTGAAGTTGGATCTATTTTTCTCCTAAAAATATAACACATTTAATATAACTAGGAGAATTAAAGTTACCTATCCTGAGCTCTTGTGATCATTCAGTTATGTGATACGTCCACAAAATGCCAAAGAACAGAGGAGACTGGTCTTGGCAAAATGTACATTTCCCATTTCCCATTTTAAAAATAAAAAGTTCAGCTAGTTCAGCAGGATTGTAAGTCTATGGCACATTTATTTTATGAAGTTAACAAACAACTGAAATGAAGCATGTGGGTAATACGTGTTATTTATGGGGTCAAGTATCAGAGGGGTAGCCGTGTTATTTATGGGGTTCATGGAAGTCAGTGAAATGCAGCAAAACCTGTTAAAAGTGTCTACGAAAAGGACTGGTATTTTCTCTGGAATTGTAATAGGTGCCACATAAACCAACTTAGTCAATACAGAGGACCTCTCATGGGGACTGGGATTTCATTAGCTGTTAGGACAGGTGTTTACAGTTAGCAGGTGACCATTAGCATCTTGACTATGGTTGCAAAGTTTGGCTTCTAATATTTTATTGCTGAGCTCACACTGCCCTTGTGTCTTCGCTCATTCTCTTTATTGAAAAAGAGCTGTTGGTAGGTCACTCTATTTGAGGCTTTTTGGGGGGAGGGAGAGCTACAGTACACCTTTTTAGGCAGTTGTTTAAAGATCAGGCTTTTCCATTTGCTTCCAAATAGAATAATCTCTTTCCTAATATTTTCTTAATTATCATTATTATTTATTCTGTATTCAGTTGGGAAAATGTTAAATATTTCCCATGAAAAATTTTGAAAGAAATAAAAGGATTTTTTTGCAGACATTTTCTAGTTTATTGACAAAAATTTTAAAATGTTCAGGTTTTTGAAAACTAGCAACTGAAATTTGGGTAGGGGTTCTAGTTTTTTGTTGTAAAACTGGATGATTTGGAATTAAAACAATTCCATGAAAGTTTTCATTTTGAAATAAGGGCCATTTTTCATCCAAAAAAAAGTTCTGATGGAAAACTTTTGACAAATTCATTTTTTTCCCCATTCATTTATTCACAGAGAACCATCAGTGTCCACGGTGCTTTGCAAAACATGGAGTACGTCTTAGTCCCTTCCCTGGAGAGTTTAAAATCTAATTCAGACAACACAAAACATAAATCTATGTTTTAAGTATAGGAGGAAGTGGAGATATGATTAGGCAGAAAGGCATTCATGGGCGAACGGGCCTCAAGGAGGACAGAAAAGAGTTTGTCTGAAGAAGTAGTTCAGGGCATAGCAGGGGCAACGAGAGGGATAGAAGAAAATTTAGGTGTGAGAAATAGACTAATTAGGGGAAACTGGTCAGGCTTTTAGGTAGGCCAGATCCTCAAAGATTCTGGCCCCAAATTGCTTATTGAAAGAAATGTGACTCAGTGCCCTCTTATCAATTTTATTAAAACATGTAAACAAACAAAATCAAGAAAACATGTAACTAAAGCTAAACTATTATTGATAATATTAGAATAAAATAATCAACTATCAAATCAAGATCAAATCAACAAATTTGTCTCAATATTGTATTGTAATTATATAATCAAATTAGTACAAAAAAGTCATTCTTTAAAAATTCTAAAATGAGGGCTGTCTATTTGGTTATCAATCCCAGCTAAAGAATTTGACCAAAGTCAATCAAATCTTTAATTTGAATGGTTACGTATCTTAATATTGAACCCAACTTATTATCTAATGTCTGGAGCACAACTTCAGAGCCAACTGTAAAGCTTCCTTCTAGATTACAATTCCTATGTGGTGGTGAACCAAAATTATCGTCTAATGTCTGGAGCACAACCTCAGAGTAATCTTTAAGGCTTCTCTTTAGATTTCAGTTCCTATAAGGTGGCTAGCCTTCTTCCCCCCATAGAAGTATTATAATACAGACTTTAACAGAACATTCTTGATAAGCAGAAGTTTGACAGCTTTTATTTACCAGAGATTACAGATGACAATTTCAAGTATCTCAAGACTTCTTTAATCACAGAATACACTTTAATGAGTAGTTTTATGAGACAATATTTAGGGCTGTCTAAATCTGGGGAATATTTATGGCTTTAATGGGTGTTTGTGTACAAGTGCATGCACACTTTGACTTTTACACCCTAAAACTAAAGAGGCTGGACATCTCCCAGTTAAAAATAACAAAAGACAAAATAATAGAAAAATAAGATTGTGAGAGATATTGCAACCACATGCAATATCTTTGGGGACCATATAGCATTATGTTTATGTATCACTATGAGTCAGGGATTGTAGGGATTGACTGCAAGGCAGAGGGTTATCACAGCACCTCCAGGAATCAAAAACAGTGGAGGCTGATTAAGATGAATCACGTAGGTTGTAAACACCTCCAGGGAGGTACCACCCACCCTTTGGGGAAGTTTTCATATACTGGTTCAAACTGAGTTTTCCAGAGACCAGCAGACAAAGAAAGGCATGGTTTAAATGGACTCAGGGCCTTCTTTCTGATACACTAATAAGCAAGAGTGTCTGTCCAAAGGGGGACCCCAACACATGTGGAAAGACTTTGATGTACTAGCACCCCATAAAATTTGTGTAAGCTTTTAGCATGCATACCGGAACTTTATTATTTTTATGTTTTCTGGGTACTGTTTTTACCTTAAGAATAAATGTGCTTGCTTAGAAAGAGCTGTGTGGCAACTGGTAACTGCTGGCAATATATTGTTTGTAGCCCTTGGAGAGAAGGTAAAGATCAGGTACTGGCCTTTACGCAGTCTGGCTTTCTGGGGATATCAGAGTCTAAGGCAGGGGGCTTAAAATCCCCAGTCAGGAGGGAGTGAGATGCGGGTGTCATGGATCCACAGGGTCTGATCTATGCCGTGGTCTGTAACCAGTCCTTTGGGAGTAACCCTTTAGTGTGCCAAATCCCAAGCATCCACAAATTTCATAGGGACAGGCCTTTGGCTTCCAAAACTCCAAAACTGGACCTTCAGGCAAAAGTGATCCTTGACTTTCTCTGTGGCTCCCCACAGCAAATCCAGCCGAACCAGACCCTTGCGGAAGACTAGTACTGTACCCCTTCAGAGCAGCAGGAAGCCTTTTCAAAACAGTGGGATTTATTAGTCACCTCGCATACAGAATCTGAAAGTCCTTAGATTAGCAAAGAGAGGCAATGGTTAAGCCATTTATCCTGGTCAATCCAGTGCAAAAAGCCAGCTAAGCTGTTATGGACTCCATTTCTGGCTCTGGCTTTTTCAATCACAGGAAAGAGCATTGTCTCTCTCCAGAGGACAGCCCTTATTCCAGCCACTTGATACCTTTCTCCTTTGTTCTGCAGCTGAGTTCACAGGTTCCACCTGCCAGGGTTTCCTACTGTTAGGTGTCCATTGTTCAGTCATTGCGGGTTTCATGTTCTTCCCAGATCATCTGTTGATATGGAGCAGCTTCAAACAGTTTTGTTAATGACCTATGCATTCCATCCCTGAGAGCTAGGTGACACATACACCTGATGTCCTCTGCTCTGCTCCAAGAACAGCGTAACTAACGCACGCATAGGCTTTATGAAAATCCTAGTCAGAAGAGAGTGAGATGCTGGTCTCCACCCAAGAGACGTGACAGCGGAGAGCCAGAAAACTTAAGGGGGTACCCTGAGGGACCATGGAGGGGGAATACAGGTACAGTTACCCAGTTAACCAGTGACAAAGATGATAGAAACTCTTCAGCTCTCCCTGTCTTGTAGACTCAAAAAGTAAGAGATGAAACTGCAGACAAAAAGCCAGATGGTGATGTCTGCTGGCTGGCTTGCTAGCAGGCCTCCTTCAGACAAAGGGAAGATCAAAAGCGGGAGTGGTTTGTTGATACCACATCTTCCCTTTGCAGAAGCTGTTAGGTTTGGAGATTCTTAAATGTCAATCAAGTGGCTTGTTGACCTGAAAGACAAAGCTTCTTAGCCCTATCCTTGCTTCTTCTAGTTTATGAACTTGACTTACTCAGCCTAGCAACCCCTCTCTTCAAAGTCTTTGAACAAACCAAGTGTGAGGCCTTGGAACCATTCAACTTGGTCCAGTCAGGTTTGAATTAGATCATCCTTAGCTAGTGTCAACTTAGAAGAGTCCTACTTATATTAGCATTTTCAAAAATATTTGGTGTTTTGCATACCACAGAGAATCCCCTCTCAAAATATAAAAAATCTGAATACACGAGCCCTTTTTTGGAAAACTGGCATGGTCTTATTTGGGTGAAATGTCTAAAGATGTCATTATGTCACCAGTTTACACAGATGGAAAATTCAATATAAAATAGTTAATTGGGGGGAGTGGGAGGAAACCTAACAACAACCAATCACTGAATTTTCATTCATCAGTAAAAATAAAAAATTAGTAAAATTAAAAAAATCAGTAAAATTAAAAATTTTAGTCCAAGTTTATGTTCACCTCCAATTTCATTTCAGAAATATTTACTGTAATCTTTCTATTTTGGAACTGGGCTATAAATCAAACAGCTTACCATCTTCTGGAATCTTCATCTTGATAGAGAAATCCACTTTAAAGCCTACTGAGATAAAATCCACTTAAAACATATTTTTTTACATAAGATCTCTATTACCATATGAGCTAGGATGGGAAAAGGACAGGAAGTAGCAGGAAGACTCAGCTTTTCATCCTTCTAAGGTAGATAAAGAGGTACTGTGCCCTTTACAGTGAGATGAATCCTTAAAAACTGAAGTTTTGTGTACTTTGCATGAACATTAAAGATTCCATGGAACTTTTCTGAGGGGTAGAAGCTGGTCCCGGTGTTCTTGGCCAATTACAATAGTGTGTGTGAGAGAGAAGTGAGTGGAGGTATGTCTGATTATAGGAACTGGGCCCCATTGTATTTAAGAGGTAGGTTCATTGAATTCAAAGGTATTTCCTTTGTGTTGCAGATCAGCTGGAGACAATCCACTTGTAGAACCCCAACAGAGACAATGAGTTAAATTCATCCCTGGAGTAATGTCATTGATTATACTGGAGTTATACCAGGAAGGTATCTGATCCATTAATTCCTTGCCTAGGGAGTTTGAATCACACATACCTCCTGGCTTTAAGGGTAATGATTTAGAATGACAGCTTGAGCACATGTTCTTAGAATAGGATTTAATGTTTAGAGAAAGAACAGGAGTACTTGTGGCACCTTAGAGACTAACAAATTTATTTCAGCATGAGTTTTCGTGAGCTACAGCTCACTTCTTCGGATGCATAGAATGGAACACACAGACAGGAGATATTTATACATACAGAGACCATGAAAAGGTGGAAGTATGCATACCAACAGGAAGAGTCTAATCAATTGAGATGAGCTATCATTAGCAGGAGAAAACAAACTTTTGAAGTGATAATTAAGATGACCCATAGAAGGTGAGAGGAGAACTTAACATAGGGAAATAGATTCAATTAGTGTAATGACCCAACCATTCCCAGTCTCTGTTTAGGCCTGAATTAATTGTGTCTAATTTGCATATTAATTCAAGTTCAGCAGTCTCTCTTTGGAGTCTGTTTTTGAAGTTTTTTTGTTGCAAAATTGCCACCTTCAAGTCTGTCACTGAGTGGTTAGAGAGGTTGAAGTGTTCTCCCACTGGTTTTTGAATGTTATGATTCCTGATGTCAGATTTGTGTTTGTTTTCTCCTGCTGATGATAGCTCATCTCAATTGATTAGACTCTTCCTGTTGGTATGCATACTTCCACCTTTTCATATTCTCTGTATATATAAATATCTCCTGTCTGTATGTTCCATTCTATGCATCCGAAGAAGTGAGCTGTAGCTCACGAAAGCTCATGCTGAAATAAATTTGTTAGTCTCTAAGGTGCCACAAGTACTCCTGTTCTTTTTGCAGATACAGACTAACATGGCTGCTACTCTGAAATGTTTGGAGAGGAATTAAGAGGGAGATGCATATGGCTGCTGAGAGCACTATCTTGAGGTGGCAGCAGCAGACACAGGGAAAATGTCTGAATAGAACTGCTTTGCTAGAGTTCTAGAAGTGTCCTGGTGCCTCTGTAAATTATAAGATGCACTTTGATTTCTCCATCTAGTGTCCCTGGTACTCTGCTATATTTGTCAATAAATTAGACTAAAAATACAGCACCTGGTGCCTGTGTCCCCCTCATTCTTCTCCCAACAAGGAAATAATGCACTTCTGGGCTTCAAGGGTGAAATTCTGGCCTCTTTGCAGTCAATGGGAGTTTTGCTGTTGACTTCAGTGGAGCCAGGATTTACTCAAAATCTTTCCTGCCCACTCAGAACAAGATTGTTTAGCGACTAAATCCCTATAGGTGTGTCTGTATGTTCTTTTTCTCCCCTTGGTCCCCTTCTTGGGGTGTTTTTATTTGAAATAAGGAGTATTCAAAATGGAATAAGGGGAGAAGGACTGAGACAGGGAATTCTTGTAGAAGATGAAGCACTTAATGTTGGCACTTAAATTAGATTTGTAATGAATTTGTGCTTGAAATGAATTGGAATAGTTAGCTTTTGTGGGAAAGGGATTGATTTTTTAGCCCTTTTTATTATCTGTTCCACTGATGGATTTTTATATCTTTCTTTCCTTTTTTATTTTTTCACTTCACAGTAGGATTAGTATATAATTAATTTAAATTCTAGATAGATTGATTAGTGACTTTAATTTGGTTTTCATCTCTGCTCTCTCCTCCCACTCCAGCTGAGCATAGCTGCCTGTCTTTAATTTTCTGGTTATAATTGTACAGGTGTTAGTACAATATATTACTGCTGTTTTATTGCTATCTAACCCTTTTGTCTAATTGTCTAGCTGGGATTTTGTCCACACTTTTTAAAGTGTTTCCCCCCTTGCTTCCTCCAACCCCACAGGATAAATGATCATAGTTATAAAGTCACAGAGTTTAAGACCAGAAGGGACCATCTGACCTCCTGTACATCATAGGCCACCAAGATGAATCCAGCAACGAAATTAGACCAAAGTATTACAGACCACAGGAGACTAGACTATTATGTGCCACTGGCAGAGAATAGGAGAGACCAAAGTGCACTGGTGCCCAAGGCCCCCACAATGGTAGGGAAATAATTAAGTGAGATTGTGACCGGGGTCTAGTGGGGGCCAGCTATGGTCACTCAATTAGGGTGAAGAATGGGGCAGACAATCCCCATAAAGCTGGTGGATATTCCAATACTTAGATTTACCAGGCCAGCATAAAACAGCTTCTTTATTACCTTACTGGTTACTTAGAAGTCCAAACAACACAGTTCCCTTAAAGCAGTGGTCACCAACCGGTTGATCACGATCGACTGGTCAATCCTAGAGGATCATATAAAAGACAAGGATCGGACACATTACCTCCCAGGTTATTGAATATTCCAGATCTTACCCAAATACACTATACTAAAATTTATTAAAAAACAAAAGCCAGCATATGGTTAAAAGATCAATATACATACAGACATGAGTACAATTCACTGATGTTCTGATTCATAGCAGAGATGGTGAGCTTTGTAGTTGCAAAGAGTTCTTTCAGAAATAGTTCATAGGTTATAGTCCAATGTCAAAATATCATATTCAAGGCGTACCAGCACAACTGGGACCTCAGACTTGCGACTCAAACTTCCCCTGATGAAGCCTAAGCACATCTGAGACGACAGAATCAGGACCCAAGGATCTTTTATACAATTTCATGTCTTTTGACAAGTTAGAGTTCCAAAGTTAATTAGCATGACTTCGAAGGAGGTCCATCACCGGTACTTTGCTATAGAGTTAACATAAGGCAATTTGCTTGTTCCTCCACCATTCACAGTACATTTCAAAGAGAGAGGAATACTGAGATACCCCATGTGTACAATTCATTTAAATACTAGGATGTTCTTTTGAGGTAATAAAGAAGCATCTAGCCCAACAACCTGAGGTTGAACTAGATCTTATCTGTTGAATGAACTAGAGCAGTGTGTACTTCTGCTACAATAACACCAGAAGGGAAAGGCCAGATCTCACACAAGCCATCACTTGTTTCTCTAATTTTCTCTTTCTGTCACGAGCAATTATTTTGCATTCCTCTGACATTTTCAGACACACAAATGTTTTTGTTTTGTTTTCAGACAAAAGAAAGAGGCATGAAAAGCTCTTTGGCAGAACCAAAAGGGTAACAGTTAAATACTCTTTGAACACATGGCACAGCTCTTCGAAGTTATTGTGCTCTCCCTACTTGTACAGCACCCCTAGTGACAACAACTGGAGTCAAATACAGGCAGAGATTGCACATGGATCTTGTGTGAGGATCAGAGAGTAAAACTTAACTCTTATACTTGGTATCTGAGAAAACAGAGATCACTGACAGCTGGGAAAACAGCAGTGTGTAACAGAAGGGTTAAGTGCACTCGATGGTCTGATCCCGCTTCCATTCAAGCAAATGGGTACCAGCCTGAACTGTATCTGGGTGCTATTAAATGGGACCTGTAACTACACAAAAGCTATAGCCAGAGGCAGGAGAGAGAGAAAGAAGAAGTGGGTGGGTGAATTTTAGGGGGTGGGGAGAGGGGAGAAAGGGTAGTTGTGTGTGTGTGTGTGTGTGAGAGAGAGAGAGAGAGCGAGAGAGAGCAATAGCTGACTTGTGGTTATGATATGGGAAGAGAATCTAATAGCCTTTTCATGGAAGGAGGAAGCATAGATCCTATGTGTCAAGTAGGAATTAAGATAAACTTCTTGAATAGATGAAATATAGCAGGACATATATTTTTTCTCTGTTAAAGCTATGTGAACCCACTAAAATGAAATTAGTATAGAAATTTACTCAGAATACCTTTGCTAAGTCATTTTTATGCTCTTTGCTCTTCTTAACGTCTTTTATTTAGAAAGTTATAATAGTTCTCTGTTGGAAACTCCACTGGCACCCACAAAAGGATAATCAATTTGATATCTATTGTATAAAGGATCCTTTCCAAGTAAAACAATCTGGAAGGCATAAATAGCTGAGTGTGTGTGGCTGTCCCTTTTCCTCTGTTCTTTTTTTACAGTTTGTTGTTGTTCTTAGGGATGGGCAAGCTCATTTTTCCTAGTTTCAAACCCACTTGAACATTATGGGTGAAATCCTGGTCCCAATGGAAGTGTTGCCTTTGACTTCAGTGGGGTCAGGATTTCACCCTATTAATTTGAAAGGAAACACTAGGTATTTGAATGTTAGATGCAGCCTAGAACATTCTTGGGAGTTGAGTTCTGCATAGAAAGACTATGAGAAAAATCTATGGAAAAAATCATGTGGAAAATGAAATAGAGTGTGGGCAGAGTGCAAAAAAATAGAAACTGTGAGGGAGAAAAAGGACCAAAGAGAAATTATACCAAAAAAGGATAAATCTAGTATATTTAGGGATATATACACATAGAGCATTCTTTCTGCCAGCCTACATTTTGGCATTTTGATTTTCTTCTGTCCCTGCTGCATAGTACATGTTTCTCTTTAGCTAGAAAATATTTACATTTTAAAAACTGAATACTCTTTGGTGGGAAAACATGGGTTTAAACTGGTGGGAAAAAGGTCCCTGAAACCAAACAAATGTTTCATGCACCTCAGCCCATAAATTGTTTGTGAGGTTCTACCATCCTTAATAGAACAATCTGTGATAGAGAGACAGCATGAGCACTGGAATGAGACTCAGTAGGCAACTGTCCTTGTTTGTGACAGGTAATGTCACCTCTCCACGTTTTTCCTCTCTCCCACCCTTTGTCTGTCTGGGTCTGATTAGGTTGTAAGATCTTCTGCGCTTTCACTATTTGTACTTTGCCTAGCACAATGGGGCCCCAATCACAGGCAGGGCCTCCAGGCACTACTGTAATATAAATCACAATGGTCACAGGGCCTGAGTAGTGTTCCAAGACCAATAACTTTGACCAGTCATCTCTATATTGGCATCCATCTCTTACAGTAGCAAAGTACCTTTTCAAACACGTTTCCTTTAAAAATGTACAAAAGCTATGTACAGCAAGTGCACTTATTTATAAAGATACTTTCTATCTCTGAGGTAAATTCCTCTGATAGAGTGACTTCTTTTCTGTTGAACGATGAGGTTAGTGACACAGAATAAATATAAGCGGAGCAGATTATTGGAATGCAGTGCAAGCAAAGACTGCCTTGTGGTCCTCCATCCTTCATTTAGTTAAATCATCCTTACAAACTTTGCCTGGCTAGACTCAAAAACTGCTTCCCCATGCGTTACTATGGTGGGGGTCATGGGCAAAATGAATATTTTACTCAATTGTTTAAAAAGTTACTTGCCTTGAGTGAATTGACTAGTAGAGTTTTTCAATGCTGACTGAGTTAAATATTTTTAGTAGGGCTAGGTGATTTCCCCCCCACACACACCCAAAAATGATTTTTGATGAAAACATAAAATTGCTAGGAAAATTTTCATTTTTGTGAAAATTTTATTTTTAAATAAAAAACTGACAGCGAATGCCCCTTGCTGAACAAACATCAAGTCTGGGTAAAAAGAATGCATTTTAGGTTAAAAAAACCCACAGGTTTTGTTCAGTTTTCAGAAACCAAAAAATGTTACTGAACACCAGCATTTTCACCAAAATGGTTTTCCAAAACTGATTTTTCTTTTTCGGATTTCTGTTTTGGTTTGCACAAAACTATCACTGTGGTTTCATTAATTGCTAAAAACCTAGATATGGCCTCAATCCACAAAGTGAAAATCCAAACATTTCCAAAGTTTTGGAATATTTGGTCTGTGAGTACTAGTTCAGGCCCATTTCTATTTAAAGAACAAAACAAAATAAAAATCTATTTGGCCAAATCATTCTTGGGGTAACTATACTGTATACCTATGTAAAAGTTTGCTCTGTGTTTTGACTGAAATGCATGAAAGTCTCATAGTATTTCTTCATACATTTAAACTAGGCAACATAATTTGAGGAAGTAATGCAAATATATATATACTTGCAGGATTAGTCTCTGAAAGATGATTGTTTTCTTCTTGTTGACACACTTGATCCCTGTGTGGGTTGTCATAAATTCAGAGCATGTAGACCAATACAGATTAGTTACTGTGCCATTGTCTCACCTCATGCAATTGTTATACTTAATTGGTTAGTCAGAATACCAGATAAAAGTAAATCACTTTTGTCAATATTTGTGTAAGGAGAGAGAGATTGAAATGGCTATTGCTAACCCTCATTGGTAATAGAGGACTAGACTTCCTGCTGTGTCAATGCCTGCCTTTTGTTAATCGAAATAAGTGTGATCATTAAGCTTTGGCCTCATTAAGTTTTATGAATCACTCTTAAATAAAGTTCCATGCCCTTTTACAATATTGCTGAGAAAATGATAAGATAATAAATTGTGTCCATAAAAGAAACAAAGGGGCAAGTTGCCATATATGAGTGACCATCTCTGCTTCTTATGTAAACACTGACAGATTCTGGCTTCCTACTGAAGATAGCTAAGGGAAAAAGAGGAGGAGGGGATAATTATGCCCATAAGAAAATTGCTTACTTAGCTGGGCCCTCTGCTCCTGCCACAAGGTCCAGCCACTTGTTTCTACAATGAAGCTAACTTCCAAATGGTGGGCTAAGAAGTACAGTGTGTACAGAGCCCTTGTAATTTTGTGGAGCTTCATTGCCAGTTTCTGCAGCAAGAGCAGATTCTTCAACAGATATTTATAGCCACTGGCATCTGTGCAGCAACTGCAACGTGTGCTGTAAGGATATGTTGCCAACTGCAGCGCTTAAGAGAAACCTAACACATTCTGTCCTTTTTAAAGCCATGTTCCTGTTTCCTTTCATGACTCTTATGATGCTGGTCAGGCTAAAGACATAGTGCTGCTCCCAAAGTAAGTTCCAAAATGTCACCTCCAAAATGGAGTATCAGGTAGGAAGAGAATGGGATCCACTCAGGTGGAGACCTCCTATTCACAACACTTGTGGGGGGGCAGGGGAGGAGAATGTGTGACAGAAGGCAGCCCTTCATTCCAACATCCTTCACCCACTCGGAGTGAAAGGGAGGCGAAGGTGTTCAGCTCATTTGCAGGTCAAGCTCTAAATTAGGAAATATTAGATTGCTGAGATGTCATTATTCATTAGCTCTCCTAAACCCTCTGCCACTTTGGGGGGCTCTCTGCACCCAAAGAACAGTGCAGCTAACTAGAGTGCACTGCCAAGGTGGGACACGATCCCAGGTGGTAAACACTCCCTGCATGAAATGAAGCAAAGTTCTGTGCAAGCTCCTGGAACAGCCTCATAGGGAGTGTAGTTTTTTAGGGTGATCATGGGATAGGGCACAATTAAATGGCTCCTCCAGTTAACCTCCTCCTACCCCCAATGCAGGATGGGATGTGAAAAAGGCAGAAGAGGATCCTCCTCTTTTTGCCCCTATTAATTTCTCTACAGCCCAGTCGAGTTATCTGGGATGCGATCAGAATCTGGAGACTATGCGGGCCCTATGAAGAATGGCTAGCCAAAAACTCAAAAGGTAATAACAAAATGTTTTTTAAGTACATCAGAAGCAGGAAGCCTGCTAAACAACCAGTGAGGCCCCTCGATGATCGAGATACAAAAGGAGCGCTTAAAGACGATAAAGCCATTGCGGAGAAACTAACTGGATTCTTTGCTTCAGTCTTCACGGCTGAGGATGTTAGGGAGATTCCCAAACCTGAGCCGGCTTTTGTAGGTGACAAATCTGAGGAACTGTCACAGATTGAAGTGTCACTAGAGGAGGTTTTGGAATTAATTGATAAACTTTACATTAACAAGTCACCGGGACCAGATGGCATTCACCCAAGAGTTCTGAAAGAATTCAAATGTGAAGTTGCGGAACTATTAACTAGGGTTTGTAACCTGTAAATTGGCCTCTGTACCCAACGACTGGAAGATAGCTGATGTAACACCAATATTTAAAAGGGCTCTAGAGGTGATCTCGGCAATTATAGACCAGTAAATCTAACGTCAGTACCAGGCAAATTAGTCAAAACAATAGTAAAGAATAAAATTGTCAGACACATAGAAGAACGTAAATTGTTGGGCAAAAGTCAACATGGTTTCTGTAAAGGGAAATCGTGTCTTACTAATCTATTAGAGAGAGGTCAACAAACATGTGGACAAGGGGGATCCAGTGGACATAGTGTACTTAAATTTCCAGAAAGCCTTTGACAAGGTCCCTCACCAAAGGCTCTTATGTAAATTAAGTTGTCATGGGATAAGAGGGAAGATCCTTTCATGGATTGAGAACTGGTTAAAAGACAGGGAACAAAGGGTATGAATTAATGGTAAATTCTCAGAATGGAGAGAGGTAACCTAGTGGTGTTCCCCAAGGGTTAGTCCTAGGACCAATCCTATTCAACTTATTCATAAATGATCTGGAGAAAGGGGTAAAAAGTGAGGTGGCAAAGTTTGCAGATGATACTAAACTGCTCAAGATAGTTAAGACCAAAGCAGACTGTGAAGAACTTAAAAAGATCTCACAAAACTAAGTGATTGGGCAACAAAATGGCAAATGAAATTTAATGTGGATACATGTAAAGTAATGCACATTGGAAAAAAACAACCCAACTATACATACAATATGATGGGGGCTAATTTAGCTACAACAAATCAGGAAAAAGATCTTGGAGTCATTGTGGATAGTTCTCTGAAGATGTCCACACAGTGTAAAGAGGTGGTCAAAAAAGCAAACAGGATGTTAGGAATCATTAAAAAGGGGATAGAGAATAAGAAGGAGAATATATTATTGCCCTTATATAAATCGATGGTATGCCCACATCTTGAATACTGCATACAGATGTGGTCTCCTCATCTCAAAAAAGATATATTGGCACTAGAAAAGTTTCAGAGAAGGGCAACTAAAATGATTAGGGGTTTGGAACGGGTCCTATATGAGGAGAGATTAAAGAGGCTAGGACTTTTCAGCTTGGAAAAGAGGAGACTAAGGAGGGATATGATAGAGGTATATAAAATCATGAGTGTTGTGGAGAAAGCAGATAAGGAAAAGTTATTTACTTATTCCCATAATACAAGAACTAGGGGTCACCAATGAAATTAATAGGCAGCACGTTTAAAACAAATAAAAGGAAGTTCTTCTTCACAGAGCCCACAATCAACTTGTGGAACTCCTTACCTGAGGAGGTTGTGAAGGCTAGGACTATAACAGCGTTTAAAAGAGAACTGAATAAATTCGTGGAGGTTAAGTCCATTAATGGCTATTAGCCAGGATGGGGTAAGGAATGGTGTCCTTAGACTCTGTTTGTCAGAGGGTGGAGATGGATGGCAGGAGAGAGATCACTTGATCATTATCTGTTAGGTTCACTCCCTCTGGGGCACCTGGCATTGGCCACTGTCGGTAGACAGGATGTTGGGCTAGATGGACCTTTGGTCTGACCCAGTACGACCATTCTTATATTCTTATGTTCCATGTGAGAGGAAACACTGTTTCTGAGGTACATGGAAATACTTTGGGAAGTTTCATAGGACAAGTTCCACTGTTGTGGTTAGTATTTTTGTAACACACCGCCTGTTAAGGTAATACTGCAGAGCAATTTTAAACAGTAGAAAAAAAGTATTATAAAGTGCTCACAAAGACATTTTTCTAACAGCACAGGGTATAATATCCCTAGCCATTTAGATACACGTGTGTTGAAATTCTTGCAGTAATAGGGAGAACTCTTCATTTTGTTGTTCTCCCTTTTGTCAAAATAAAAGCTGCTTCTTGCTGAAAAGTTAATGGCTGTTTCCCAAAACTTGTCACTTTTTGCATAAGTGTTGCTAGAGTATAAAGTTGTTCAAATTCCCTCTGTGGCTCTCTGGGCCTACTGTTCTCATGGTGGCACGTGAAGAAAGCTAGACTCTAGCTCCAAGAATGTACAGGGGAGTGCAAACTTTGCCTAACTTAGGGCATTGCATGTTGTCAGTTTGCAGGGAGCCTGACATAGGACCTAACTGGTACAAATTAGAATATTTGCAACTTCAATCTTCTTCATTGCTATGGAGGTTAGCACTCTGGAGTGAATTAGATTAAACCCTCACCACCCTGAGAACTCTGTACTTACCCTTACCCTGGAATACTAACCCTGAGGCTTGATGTCTATTGTTCTAAAGAGAGCTATAACGTAAAGAACTAATAACTCAAGTGAGTAACTAACTGATATATGACTCTGGATAACAAATATTGAAACCAACCTGTGCTCATTTTAGCCCACTGACTAATTCAAACTTTAGCCTAAGAATAAGCAATCGCATTAGCCAGAATGTAGTCATTGCAGAGATGAATAACAAAGCTCATTTCTTTTTAAATAGTTGTGATGGGTTGGACCCCCTGGGAAGTCACTGGGATGCCACTGAGGTGGACTATTCTGCCAGCCTGGGCCCCCTTTTACCTGGTCTTGCCGGGTTAGGCTCCCCAGCCTTTTCCAGCCAAGCACACAGGGCAGGGCCACACCCAGCTGCACAGAGTAACAGAGATCCACTCTGGGAAGGCTCAGCTTAAGGGGTTTGCCACAGCACCCAGATGTCCACCCCCACTCATCCCCCTTGGAGTACAAACCCAACATTATATGAAATTCACCTCTTCCCTCAATGTGGAGGAGGGTTCTCATCCCCCCAGTTAGAAATCACATAAACTGGGTTATACTGTAAACCAGAAACAAATGTATTAACTATAACAGCGTGCTTTAAGTAGTTAAGGAGGTAGCAGACAGAACAAGGCAGATTACTAAGCAAATAAAATCAAACATGCAAACTAAGCTTAATACACTAAAGAAACTGGTTACATGTAAGTTCTCACCCAAAATGTGGTTCTAATAATCTTCATGGCCAGACACCCTTCAAGCCTAGGTCCAGTTCTTTCCCCCAGTTCAGTCTTAGTTGTTTCCAGCAGTCATCTTGGGTGGGGTAGCAGGGGAGAACTGACAACCTGGATTACCTCACTCCCCACCTTTAAATAGGATTTGCATAAGATGAGAGTCCTTTGTTTCCTAGTTTTTACCCCCTCCTCCCCCCAGCTTCTCATGGAAAAGTACAGAATTCAAGATGAATTCCAGTATCAGGTGACATGGTCACATGCCTCTGTAGTGCCCTTGTAGCCATTTTTCACAGGAAGACTTTTACAGTCCATTGTCTCTTGCTGATAGGCTCTCAGCACTGTCGGGCTTTTTCATTGTACCTGAAGTGTTAGCAGGGGGTGTCACCCAATGTAACATAGTTGAAATATAGATACGTAGTCAATATTCCTAATTTCTAATACAAAAATGATACATGCATACAAATAGGATAATCATATTTAGTAAATCAATTGAGTTTGTTTAGTCTGGAAAAGAGAAGACTGAGAGGGGACATAACAGTTTTCTAATACATAAAAGGTGATTACAAGGAGGAGGGAGAAGAATTGTTCTTAACTTCTGAGGATAGGACAAGAAGCAATGGGCTTAAATTTCAACAACGGAGGTTTAGGTTGGACATTAGGAAAAACTTCCTAACTGTCAGGGTGGTTAAACACTGGAATAAATTGCCTAGGGAGGTTGTGGAATCTCCATCATTGGAGATTTTTAAAAGCAGGTTAGACAAACACCTCTCAGGGATGGTCTAGATAATACTTAGTCCTGCCATGAGTGCAGGGGACTGGACTAGGTGATCTCTCAAGGTCCCTTCCAGTTCTATGATTCTATATGATAGCTATCCATGAGTACCAGTTAAGTGACCAACATGATAGAGTTTTATAACTTGAGATGCAGAAATTATTTAATGAGTGAGCAACACAAACATTAAAAAACCTCAGTGCTAGCAAAATTATTTCACCATTGTTAAAGCCCATTTAAATAATTTCCATTGAGGATATTTTACTCACCTGCACAAAAAAGCTACTGTAGTCATTCGCAGAAGTCAATCTTCACCTAATAGTATGTAAGCATGAAAACAGATATAAATATAATTTCAAGACACAAGGTGAGTGTCTTTTATTAAATAATTAAATTTAATATTTTAAATATTAAAATAATATATTTAATTGGACCAGCTTCTGTTGGTGAAAGATATGAACTTTTGAAAACTTGACTCTTTCACTAATAGAATTTAGTCTAATAAAAGTTATTACCTCCCCTACCTTGTCTCTCTAATATCAGAGGACCAACATGGCCACAACACTGCAAATAAAAATATAATTTGTCATTCGATTTAATATTCAAAAGCTTCTGGGATTATTTTACTTTGTCAACCTTTCACTTAACCATCTCACAGAAGAAACCCAGACTTTTTCGTTTAGATTTTTACTTCTCCACACTACATGAAACCTTATGCTGTAGCCCAAAATGTCTTGAGGGGAAAAGATGCTGGTAATATAGCACATGGCTACAGGTGAGACTGTGCCACAAAGTTCAGAACCAAAGTTAGAGGGGTTCCAGTTTAGGGATTTTATTAGGTCTATTTGGTAGGGACACCCACCTGTGAAATTTATGGGCTTGATCCTGAACTATTAAAGTCAACAGGAGTTATGTCATTGACTTCTATGAGAGCAGGAGCAGGCCTCAGATCTGGCTCTGTTTCAGCCATCTCTACACATGTCCAATTATAGTTATTCCTGTCACATGCTTTAATTACAGTTCAAAGATGCAGGCCAAAGGAAACACTGAAAACAATTTCAACAATCCAAAAACAATATGTTCTTTTCAAATTATACATTTGTTTACTGTATTTTAATTACACTACTGATAATAAAATAAAATACCATAAATTACTCATATGGAAATTGATTAATAAGAAACCATACACTGAAGTAACTGACCAAAATACAGGACACCAAAAAAATAATTCTAACAACATTATATTACCTGGTTTTCATTGCTTTTCAGAAGCTGGCATGTGGTAATAGAATATATTTATTACATTTATACTAGTAAACATTAAATACACAGTGTGTGTTTGACCCAAGTGACTATTTAATGTAAATGATTCAAATCTAATCTCAAAAGGATGTCATGTTTCTCATTGCTGTATATGTGGTTCAGACAAATGAGTCTGTCCTATTACTGTTATCTTTCAGTGCTAGTTTGTATTGATCAAGAAAGGAATTTCTGTACTGAGGGATTATACATACTTAGTAAAGGTTTGTTTGGGTCAAGATATTTTTACCAACATCCTTCTTCCCTCTCAAAAGAATGACTGAACTAGCCAGCTGAGAAACTAGTAAAATAAGCAGAGGAAGAAAGATGTAGTAAAACAAAGCTGTTTATACATCACTATATTAAAAATACACAAAAATTACTGTAACTTACATTTGCGTGCTATTTCTTAGCCCAAATAAACATTATAGTATCTATATTTCTAAGATTTTTCCATCATAACTAATCATAGTGGTTGGCCAATAATTTGCCTTAATACGCCTCTCTTTATGATAGTACAAGCCTATTGTGTCTTTTGCTCTATACACAACAAACATTATATGAAAGGGCCACACAGGCACACTGAGGTCCAGATAACTGTGTTTATTCATTATACATACAATGTGCAAGGCCTAGCTATGTGAATACACTGCTGCTCTGGGAGGGCTCCGGAGGCTTCTGAATCGCAGAGAACAGGGAGACTCGTTAGAAGGCTCACAGACTATTTAAAGGGACTATTGCTTAATTCATATACACTGCAAAACCCAAATGCGTATTGCGGTTATGCCTTTCTGCAGAGATGGGGATAGATGGGAGTTCTGTATACAAATGTGATGGAAAAGAGAGTGTTATAAGCAGGGAGATCAAAGCCTCCATGACAAAATAGGTTCAGTCTTACATTATTTGCCTGCTTCTCCTTCTCTGGAAAGGTCTTGGTCTTTGGAGTGTTTTCACAGCATTGCCACACCAGATCTCAGTTGGCAGCATGGCCCTGATTTTCTATTCTGCTGCGACCCCGTGTATTCCTCCATTGGCAGAATGGCCACAGGGAGTGCAGAACTAGCTGTCAGGGAATTCACTATTTTGTTTAGAGCCAGAGGAATGGTTCTACATTTTCCAGCCCTACCAACCTGCAGTGTAGGGGCAGAAAGCAGTAGGAGACAGAAAGAAGGTGGCATAGCTGGAGTGCATTGGGCTCCATCTGCTCTCACTGCCCATGGCTACTAGGGGGTTATGATCAGCATGAATGTAAGTTACAGCAATCCAGGCAGCCCATAGGCAGCTCTGACTTGCTCCAGGGACTGGGCAAGCCTCACAACAACTGCAGAAGATGGGAGGTGCCTCGGTGCCTCCACTACTGTCTCCCCGCAATCCCATTGCTGTCCCAAGCAACAGAAATGTGAGATCCAGGTCTTGGATAGTTGCTCATGCTTCAGAGGAAGGTGAATAAAACCAACCACAATGCATTTGGCCAATTGTGCAAACCTGTGCTATGGGAGGATATTTCTTCTGAACCCCTGCTGGCCATGAGTTTTTGTCTTGAAGCATGAAGTCTGATAGCACTGACAGTTTTTATCCCAGCTAATGTAACTGCAGAGGCTGGGCTTATTCTTTCAGACTAAGAATTAAAAAAAAAATCACAGAGGGTATTAACAGATGGTGGTTGCTTTGGTTGGGGAATTTTAGCACTTGTGGAGGGGGCGCTCTGAATAATGACAAAAGAGGAAATAAGCAACTTTCATATCAATATTTTGCAAACTTTATTTCTAGCCAATGACAAAGGAACAATGTTTTGACTATAACCTTCAGCAGCAGCTGAGACCGTGTTTGTTTTCTTTTGCATTTGGAAATAAAATGTGCATTATTAATTATGAAAAGCGCTCATGTAGCATCAAAATAACTGAACATCTCTTCTCAGTTTCTTTCTAGTGGAATAGTAATCAGTGTGACTAAAGGTTCACAGTTGTAGGCAGCATGTGAGGCAGGAGCCTCATGAAAATCATACAACAGAATCTGAAGAGTTCACCGTTCATGTGGTTCTGTGGGATGCTGGAAGTTCCCTCTTCATCATTTGTTTGCCTTAAGAAGAGCCATAGCTAGGTTTGACATAGCATACTTCTGGCCCTACTACTTGCTTGCTGGGTGATTCCACTTACACATCTTGTACGTATATGGCAATTTATGTGCTAAGAATTATTAGTAAAGGCATTAACTCTGAAGTCAGAAGGAGTCTCCTCTTTTTCCCCTGATCCATGACTATGTCTCCTAGAAACTACTGTAATACAAATAAATAATAATAGCTGCACACCCCCATATTTTTACTCTGATTAGTACTGGTTGACTGGCAGAAATATTTGACAAGTATTGTATTATATACATTTCACTAAATTCATTGTATAAATTATTCAACAAGGGTACTCTTGTATTATTCAACACTTCCATTCAACTAGGTGAAAAATGGAAAAAAATAACTGAATACTTTTCTCAAAAATATCACAAATTTGACAAATTATTCATCTAGTTCTTATGCCATGGCCAATATTAACTGACCAGATGAATCCATCTATATACAAAGTAACCACAAATCCATATTTCTAATGAAAGGAATGGTCAACAGTACTGTAATGTGCTATTAAATCTCATGAGAATTTACACACAATCCCAGGTCACCCGTATGTGAAGAGACCAAAAATAATACTGCTGAAGATCAGATCAATGTATTAGCCTTGTTCCACATCCTGCAGCCTGTATTTCAGCATTGTGTAGTAAGGAGTGCAAGAGTTGCCTCAGAAGGAAAAATTTCATGTATAAATTGATGACAATCTTAGCTGAAACAACTTGTACTCTTCAGCACAGAGGGTATGATCTAAACACTATTGAAGTAAATGAAAAGAGTTCGATTGAGATCAGCAGCTTTAGGTCAAGCCCTTACAGCTTGGTAGTCACCAGGGTGTTGACTGGCTACACGTTGTGGGTTTTTTTTCCCTTCAAGTCTGTCACTTAAATCAGAGATACAAATGTAAAATGTAGCAGTCAGGAACATTATGTGAGTCTGTGACACTGCCTAAAGGGCTTAGCATCCATAAAGCAATGAATAGGTTTATACAGAGGCATCACTATAGTATTTTCATTCATGACAATAGACACATTCATATATTGTTCAAGTTACATAAAGGGTATCTATTTTACTTCAGATCCATATTCTGGCATTTGAAAAAGAAAATAAGTCAATTTAAACATTCACAAACTAGAAAATATCTTGGACCAGATCCTCAGCTGGTGTAAATTGACATGGCTCCTGTTCTGTTGATCTATACTGATTTACACCAGCCAAGAAGCAAGCCCTGAGTGTCTGTTAATTAGACACTAAATAACTTCACATATCTGGGATGAACAAAATAAGTTATTAAAAATTATTTTGCACAACTATACAGGAGCGAATGCCTTGCAATGGAAACTGCCTCTTCAGATTGTGAACTGAGGCTGCAGTGTTTTCTCTTGTGGTGTCTTGCATTTCTTGGGAAGGATGTACATTTCACATACAGATTTTTTAATATGTCATGACAATGAGGCTGCACCAGACCAAAGGCTAGTATTACATATTCATAGCATATGTAAATTGCCAATGTCCAAAAGTGGGTGACTCATTTCTCCAACATATACGTACAACATGCCACAGAAAATTGCAACCCCTATTCTATGATGTTACAATGCATGTATCAGCTATCGCTCAGCAATAAAATCCAGTGTTTGATGCTTTCTAGTTAACTGATATTGAAAATAGAAAGTCTGTGGGATTTAAGCATAGGTTTAAGAGCTTTGCTGACTCAAGGTCTCGTTGACTTACCCCATTTTACATAGGATGGAAGTCTGTTTGTGGGGCTGTTATAGCTGGGTATTAGAGAGTCAAGGTGGATGAGGTGATATCTTTTATTGGACCAACTCTGTTGGTGAGGGAGATAAGCTTCTGAGCTACACAGAGCTCTTCTTCGGGTCTGAGAAAGTACTCAGAAAGTCATAACTAACTACAAGGTAGAATTGTTTAGCATAGGAAGATATCACATATTCTAAGGAGTCATTCAAGTGTATTGAGAAGTTCTGAATTTAGGCTTTCAAGCTCGACTTTTGATGGCATTGTGCAGGTTTCCTTTGAGGATGGGAACTGAGAGGTAAGATATGGAGTGCTTGTTCTGTGAAAAGTATTCACCCACAGGTGGTGGTGTGTTTTTGTCTTTTATCATTTTTCTGTGTGCGTTCATTCGAGAGTGTAGTGATTTGGTTTCACACACAGAAGTTGGCCCAATAAAAAATATCACCTCACCTAACTTATCTCTAGGAAGTCTATGGCAGATCTGGAAATTGAACCCTCCTGAGTCTTAGTCCAGTGTCTTAATCCTAAACTCATCCTTCTTCTCTGCCACCTTTATAATCACCTTCACAAAGGCAAAGGAAAGAATTGGATTGCAGAGCTAAGTTGTTTTTGTTTATTTTTTCAAATACATTGGAGAAAAGTTCCAGTCTTAAAACACTTCACCAAGTAAAAATGAGCATTGTCACACATGTATGGCAGAGAATATGCTACCAGCATACCACAGCTCATCTCCATTGGATTTGAAGGCAATTTGGATGGACAATTTGACTATGAATAAAACAGGATCACCACTGTCTGGCTATTATATTTTCTTTTTAATCAGACTCTTACAAAAACATTGTCTTTAGAGAGTGAAAATTATTATTATTTAACAAGCTAACATGGGATCCTTACAAAAAAGGGTGAGGATATTCAAGCACTGATTATAGTCCAGTTTTTCTGCCATCATGTATGGTTAGTGGAACAGTTCAAGGTACCATTTTGATAAAGCAGATATGCAATCTTTCCCCCCAGATAAAGGGATCTAGGAGTATAAATGGTACTTAAGGTCCTTGTGGATCTATGCTTATTTTGTACTAGCTTCTAAGCATCTGTTTTACCAAATGAGAGGAGAGACTCTCAAGAGGTGTGGCCTAACTTAAATGCAGATTCTTCTGTATTTTGCAATAGTTCATTTGACTTCTCAGGCTGCCCTGTAGTAGTAAATTTTATTTCTGCTACCAGTAGGGTTAATTGTTTCATTTTCTTTTTTCCATAATGTGCAGTCTTACAGACCTGAGTTTAGTAGAACAGAAAGGTTCCTGGTGTTCATAAAATAAATATCAATATTAGATTATACATCATGTTGTTCTTGGTTTCTGGTGTTAGTGTACACAGATTGTCTGTGATTTTAGAAATATGGAAAATTTTCAAAAGTGTGTTTCTGAGTCACTTTTTTATTACTGTTTCTCCTTCAGATTAGCTTTGATTAATTTTAAGCTTTTCTGGCATTTTGCAAGTGGTGAAAGGGCAGGGTGGAGGAGTCACTTTCTTTCGGGGATAGATCTCTGCAGATGAAAAAAGCCCTTTTGTAGTAGCAT
Organism: Mauremys mutica; assembly: GCF_020497125.1. Classification (NCBI taxonomy): domain Eukaryota; kingdom Metazoa; phylum Chordata; order Testudines; family Geoemydidae; genus Mauremys; species Mauremys mutica. The sequence continues at coordinate 44,740,446 of NC_059081.1, read as the reverse complement.
TGATAGGCCAGGATTTTGGGAGGCCATACAGGTGTTTGCGCCTCCTGAGTTTGCCCAGCTTACGGGGCAGTACTGGGGTCAAGTATGACACAAATCCTCTGACTCTATGCCTACACTTCATACATAGAGGGGGCATTAGACTCCACTGCAGCTACTCTGGGTATTAGGCTGGTGCAGTAGTAAGGGAGTAGCTCTTCCACTTTGTGGTCACCCTCTGCAGAATTTCCCATTGGTCAGCCAAGTTGCTTAAACAGGGCAATGGAGAAAAGATGTGAGTGATGGCAGTGCAAATCAGGCTGACTGGAATTTGTACGAAGGATAGAGTTGGTATTGTCTGGCCTTCTCCTTCCAGTTATGCTCTTGACATTTGAATTACTTGCCAGATAGGAAGTAGTGATATGTGCTTAAGTGACAGTAGTGTGTGTGATACTTGAGCATGGGACTGTTTTAACTTTCTATGGCCCACATCCTCCATGAACTAGGGTCCCTCAGACTCTCTCTCATGGGTATGTTTGCATAAGGGGTCATCTGGACAATATTTCTAATTGGAATTTAATAAAATTTACAGCCCTGTGTCAGCCACTGTTATAGCCCAAGATGGGTAAAAGTGAAACTTTTATCCGAAACCCTTGTAATTTAGAAAGGTTTTGGATTGAAAGCTTTAGATCTGAACCTGTCCCTACAGCACTGATTTCAAATTAGATCCAAAAGTGGAATGGGCCTGTTTTCTGGTCGAGATTTAGCCTACCTCTTTTGAGAACAGCTCATATGAGGTTATGGCCATTTGGGGCTAAAATCTCACCAGAGTGGTTGGGTAATTTCAGTGCCATCAAATTCAAACCCCCATTTTTTGATTTAGTCACTAGCCCAAATCTTCCCTAAAATCCTGAGCTGGAAAACAACTCTTCGGCTCATTTCTAACTAGAACAGAGAGACTAATAAACAGGCTGATGTGTATTTTTGCTATATATGTTTCTATTTATACTCAGGAAGGAATTATTTTTAGGTTTTAAATAATATAGGTAGTCAACTCATTATGGTTATGCTGTTATTTGTGGTTTTCCTCGTAGAGTTTATAAAAGACACACCATAGCAGTATCCTAACAAGACCTACAATAGATTAATTATTTATTCATGTAGGTGGGGGAAGATGTCCTGGATAGGTTCCTAGGATTTAAAAGAATTGACTCCTTCATGATAATAAGCAATCTTTAACTTACTGCTTAGAAACATCTGGTCTGATTTTCACCTACTTGTGGCTCCCATTCAAAGCAACAATCTTAATTTAACATTATGATAAAATATGGCTGCATATGATAAGTTTGAGAAAATATGACTACATACTTGAGTAGACATCCTGAACAAATACAGACAGGTAAATGTCTGTCTATATGTGCACTTGAATGAATTCATACCAATGGCGTAAGACTGTTAATCACCATCCCCTGAAATTTCTTATCTAATAGCCATGATTTATCATTTTTATGTCATTGCAATTTATGACTGGACATGAAGAGTATTGCTCTCTCCTTCTCCTCTTTGTATGTTGCTTTTTTTATTAGGTTTCCATCTACTCATAATAGGGAACATGTCTTCTAATGCACTTACATAGTGCCTAGTCACTGTGTACTAAAAACAGGAAATATGAAAGTATTGAACTCAGGGAAATTGTAGAGTGTGATTGAACTATGACAATGGATGGAAAGTACGGAAATCACGGAGATAGGAACTGAAAAGAACAGATGTCATCATTGTTATCTCTGATGATTATATACTTCTGATTCCCCTCCCCTTAGGAAAAGAAACAGAATTCATAGACTTTGAGGATGGTACCTATGTGTTCTTCCAACAAAACTCTGTACCTCCAATTCACAGCAGTATATAAAACCATTTTGAGTGCATCTGAGTCAGGTGGCTTTTGGACTATAGAACTGAACCAGAACAATACCCTCTCTCTTCCATATTTAGCTTAACAACGAGTGCAAATAATTTCCACCATGGAGCTGGCAGGGCCAGCAGTGCCCTAGTCTGAGTGCCACTCTGCCTGCAGTGGACTTGCGAGCAGGGCTGGCAGGCTGGTTCAGTTGGAATGAGTTTTCAGAAAATTACGGGGGAGATGTTAAATGTCTCACACAGCAAAAATATTTCATCCTAGGAGTAAAAGGCTTTTAAAGAGGCCTTGTTATGAGGGAATCTATTTCCAAATGAATCAGACTTGGCAGATTTACAGGAGCCCTATTTAAACAATTGAAACAGTCTCATTTTGTTCCTCTCACATCAGGGCAGTAGCTGCTGCGTTGGCTGGTTTCTGGGCATCTAGAAATACCTGTGTTATGTGTATGTGGGGGAGAGATTTAAAGTCTCCTCTGTGGAGACTACACTGCACATGAAGCTGGGCCCTTACCCAGGTTTGAGCCCAAGTCCCCCTTCTATCCCTCCCACAAATCAATCCGACTCAGGTCAGTAAACACTCAGGATCCTGGTCCTAAGACCTGCTGGAGGGTGGGTCAGAGCCCAAGTCCTGCTGTGACTTGGGTTCAAGCCCTGTCATTTTGCAGTGTGGACCCGAGTCATCAGATCTGCGTAGTGACACAAAATAGCATGGCTGTGAGACTTGGGTCCACAATTGTAATCCCAGGCTTACAATGCAGTGTGGACGCACAAGCAGGGGCTTGGAAACACTGAGTCCATAAGCCTGGGTCCCACAGACATGGGACACTGTAGACATCCTCTGCTTGACCTTGCTATAACTGTAAACAAATCAAGAACCATCTGTGCGGCACAAATAGGGCCAAAAGAGATTTGCTTTCTCTCCCTTTCCTCCAGTACCCCTCAGAAAAAAGGAGTCAGGGAAAGGGACCTCATTTGGGTGCAATTGGCAAACAGGCATGCCAAGAAAAATCTGACCCAGGAAGACCCAGGCCAAAGACAGTGGCCTTGATTCTTTGTGGACATTAAGATATAGCAGTGTCGGGCCTTTTTCACACCTGAAGGAATGTGCAATGTCTATGTAGGTAATAAAGCATGTAGATTATAAAAAGATAAATCAAGTTTGATAAATTTACAAAGACTTAGAAAATAATGCCAAAGCCAGCAGGAAGATGGGCCCGCTGCAAGGGCAGTATTCAGAACAGTGTTAAACTTTTTCTGTCTTATAGAAGTTATTCAGTGCACATCTTATTAAAAATAAAACCCCAGCTTTTGCATGAACTTCAAAACCAGTTAAAGCATCTTTTGGCAGCCAGTTCTAGAAGATTTGAAATTAATCACTGAGCAGAATAATTGATAACTGGCACATACATAAAAAGTATCCAGTTTGTATTAAAAATTACTGCCTAAGTAAAAAATCCATGACTGCGCACATTTCAAAACTGAACTTAATAATGTTTAGAATATGTTTTACTTTTGCACACTTCACATATGTACAAAGATTAGTATGTTACTTCAACTTAGAGTCATTGACTGTAAAAAAAACAAAGTATAGAGACTGGATAAAATGCAATGCAGAGCAAGATAGCAAATATTATAATCATATATGTAAAAAAAGATAGTTTGCCTATAAATATGAATACCATTAGTAAATATGTGTGCTGTTGTTGAACACAGCTCTTATTCACCATGATTAAAGGTAAATGATTCAGTTTCAGAATATTGTAGCAATTATATAAGGGGCTGACCCTGCAAACATTTTTACACATAAATATCTTCACTCACATGCACAACCCTGTTATCTGCTCATCTGACTGAAGTTACTCACATACAGAAAAAGCTTTGTCCTGAAGGTATTGAAATCTTTGGGAGTATTTCCATTGATTTCAGTGGGCATAGGATCAGCCCTAAGTGCTGTGCGTTCTGTATTTCCTAAATTAATACTTGAAAACACTTCCTCTTACCTATTTTTTGTACTTTTAAGTTTTTCATCTTGTGTGACTTCAAATATTTTAAAATGATACTTAAGGGCTTGTGTCACATTATAGCTTCTTACCATATTGAGCCAAATTCTGCCCCTAGAGAAACACAGTTTTGTTCCAGTTTCCTCAATGGGAAGCAGAATTTGGCCCTCCAGGTCTGCTCCAATGTCGCTAAAGTTTTCCATTGCCTGCATTGGGTCTTGGATTTGTCCCTAGATGTGCATAGTCTATGTAGACAGTAGTGATTTAGTGATTATTTTTTAATATTTGCTTCACTTGCATTATATTTCAGTTTATTTGTATGGCAGAGCCAGTTAATATTTCTATTTTGTAATCCACTGTACTGCTTATTATACAAATGGGGGGATGCATTCCATGTATTATAACTCTAAAGCAGAACAAGGACCATTACTTTTAATGGTTCTAATCATTCAGGATATTGGAACAATAGCTCTTCGGGGAAAACAATTCCATATTTGGAAATGCAAAAGACAAGAACCAAGAATGGGATGTATTTCAGAGAGACATTCTGTCTAATGTTTATTCGAAATCTACAGACTGGCTTAATCAAAGACATAAGAGACATTTCAAAGGAGGATAAGTGAATTGAATAGGGGCAATGTACTTGAAGTAAGTAATAACTATTGGTTTTCTGACAAGGTAGCCATTGATGGCCAAGACCTTTCAATAAGAGCAGAAAGGAGAAGCTGCCTTGATTTATCTAATTAAGCATCAAAAGTGCCTTCCTCATCACTGTTGCTGTCAGGTAATTGGGTATCAAGGTGGGACAGAAGAAGCTGCATGGCTGTTGCTGCTTTATTAAAGAGCAGAATACTTAATTTTAGGGGAGAGATCTGACTGTCCTTATTAAATTCCTTGTCTTTACCATCTATTACTACATTAAATCTAGTATGATTTAAACCTGGGACACAGGCTCATGATGTATGCATTTCTCTACCTATTTCTCTGTTATAATCTGTATTGAGTGAATTCTGTTGTCATTCACACCAGTGTATGTCTAGATTAACTCAAATGAAGTTATTGGAGTTTCCCAGATTTACACCACTCTGACTACAGAATCTGGCTTGAAAGCTGGGACTTGGGAGACCTAGGTTCAGTTCCTTGCTTCACCACAGGAAGATCTAAGGCCAGTTGCTTAGGGTACGTCTACATTACGAAATTAATTCAAATTTATTCTATTCAAATTTTTGGACGCGATTTTATACATTCGGTGTTGTGTGTCCCCACTAAAGCACGTGCATTCGGCAGAGTGCGTCCACGGTACCGAGGCTAGTATTGACTATCGGAGTGGTGCACTGTGGGAAGCTATCCCACAGTTCCCGCAGTCCCCGCCACCCATTGGAATTGTGGGTTAAGCTTCCAGTGCATGATCGGGCCAAACCATTCTTGCGGGTGTTTCTGTGTGTGTGCCGTCACTCGCTCCTCCCTCCATGAAAGCTATGGCAAACGCCATACTGCCAGCAGACGGTGCAGTACGGTGCACCGCCTGTCTCCTAGTACTATGAATCCACTTCACATGTCCTCTCATCTTTCTATCTACTCTTTTATCTAACCATTTCCTGCTTTTTTTCATCTACCATGAACTGAGCAGCACAGCTTCTGCCACAAACTCTACTCTCCCGCTCTTGCATCACTAGCTAATTTTTCCATGTTATCTGTCCTGGGCTCGCGTGCAAGCTACAAAAGGCAACAATTCCCTGCCGGTTTTCGGCCATGGTGACCTGAGCCACACATGCTTCTGCCACAGACTCTGCTCTCCTGCTCTTGCAGCTCTAGCGAGCTTCCCGACTCTGTGAAAGCTACAGAAGACAACCATTTACTGCCTTTATTGGCCATCTTGAACTGAACAGGCCTCCTACATTTCACGCCCTATTTCCAGGATTACCCATGCAGGTGCCATGGCATGGCAATCATGGAGCCCGCTCAGATCTCCGCTGCAGTTTTGACAATTGTAAATACCTCACGCATTATCCAGCAGTATGTGCAGTACCTGCAAAACCGAGCGAGGAAGCGACAACAGTGCGATTACTATACTGATGAGGACATGGACACAGACGTTCCTAGAAGCACGGCATGTGGCAATTGGGAGATCTTGGTGGCATTGGGCTAGGTTCATGCCATGGAACGCCGATTCTGGGCCCAGGAAACAAGCACAGACTGGTGGGACCGCATAGTGTTGCAGGTCTGAGATGATTCCCAGTGGCTGCGAAACTTTCGTATGTGTAGGGCCACTTTCATGGAACTTTGTGACTTGCTTTCCCCTGCCCTGAAGTGCAAAGACACCAAAATGAGAGCAGCCCTCACAGTTGAGAAGTGAGTGGCCATAGCACTGTGGAAGCTTGCAACACCCGACAGTTACCAGTCAGTCGGGAATCAGTTTGGAGTGGGCAAATCTACTGTAGGGGCTGCTGTGCTGCAAGTAGCCAACGCAATCAAGGGTAGTGACTCTGGGAAATGTACAGACCATTGTGGATGGCTTTAACGTGCTCGGGTTCCCTAACTGCGGCGGAGCGATAGACGGAACGCATATCCCTATCTTGGCCCCGACACACTGGGGCAGCCAGTACATAAACCACAAGGGGTACTTTTCCATGGTGCTGCAAGCACGGGTGGATCACAAGGGACGTTTCACCGACATCAACGTGGGATGGCCGGGAAAGGTGCATGATGCTCGCATCTTCAGGAACTCTGGTCTGTTTGAACAGCTGCAGGAAGGGACTTACTTCCCAGACCAGAAAATTATTGTTGGGGATGTTGAAATGCCTGTAGTTATCCTTGGGGACCCAGCCTACCCCTTAATGCCATGGCTCATGAGGCCATACACAGGTACCCTGGACAGTAGTAAGGAGCAGTTCAACTATAGGCTGAGCAAGTGCAGAATGGTGGTAGAATGTGCTTTTGGATGTTTGAAAGCTCGCTGGCACTGTTTGCTGACTCAGTTAGATCTCAGCACAACCAATATTCCAGTTGTAATTGCTGCTTGTTGTGTGCTCCACAATATCTGTTAGAGTAAGGGGGAGACATTTGTGACGTTATTGATATAAACTGGGACCATATAGAACATGGTTTGCAACCAAGGTCCTGTAGTGGCACCAAATCTTATGTAAAGGGGGTCATATAAGGTGTCTAAGACCAGATTATAGGTTGCTGGTTATGATTATGCTGTCTGTATGTCTGTATCATCTTGTAGTTGAAGTTATGAGTATTGGATCTATACTGTCTGTATTTCAAATTTGTGCTGTGTTTCTGAGAAACATCCCAGACAAGTTGGTGTTAGCTCTGCCTAGCCTGCTTGATGGCCCATTAAGGGCCATCAGCTACACAACTGACCCATGGAAAGAAGGCAGCTATGCCTTGTAACTCAGCAAAGTATGCAGGGACTTGCCCATGTGACTCCAAACTCCATTTTGGTGTAACTTTCCACAGTAAGAACAAAGAGGTTCTTACACCTGGAAAAGCCTATATAAGGCTGATGTCTCATCTCCATCTTGTCTTCAATCCTGCTTTTTACCTCTGGAGGAACTTTGCTACAAACTGAAGCTCGGCATAAAGGACTGATGACCCATCCCAGCGGGGGATGCACTCCAGAGACTTGATTTAAACCTGCAGTTTACTCCATCACTGCTACAAGCCTGAACTAAGAACTTTGCCATTACTGTATGTAATTGATTCCATTTAACCAATTCTAGCTCTCATCTCTACCTTTTCCCCTTTATGAATAAACCTTTAGATTTTAGATTCTAGAGGATTGGCAACAGTGTGATTTGTGGGTAAGATCTGATGTGTATATTGACCTGGGTCTGGGGCTTGGTCCTTTGGGATCGAGAGAACCATTTTCTTTTATTGGGGTGTTGGTTTTCATAACCATTCATCCCCAGGACGAGTGGCACTGGTGGTGATACTGGGAGACTGGAGTGTCTAAGGAAATTGCTTGAGTGACTTGTGGTTAGCCAGTGGGGTGTAACCCAAGTCCTCTTTGTCTGGCTGGTTTGATTTGCCTTAGAGGTGGAAAAACCCCAGCCTTGGGCTGTAACTGCCCTGTTTGAAGCGATTTGTCCTGAATTGGCACTCTCAGTTGGGTCCTGCCAGAACAGCATCGTCACAACATTTATGGAGAGGTGGAAGGTTGAGGCAACTCGCCTGGTGGCCAATTTCACACAGCCAGACAACAGGGCGATTAGAAGAGCGCAGCAGGGCATGCTGCGCATCAGAGAAGCTTTGAAAGCCAGTTTCATGACTGGCCAGGGTACGGTGTGACAGTTGTGTTGTTTCTCTTGAAGTTACCTGCCCCCTATATATATGAAAGGAAATAAAGTCAAAATTGTTTAAAAACTGTTCTTTATTATTTGTTGCACAACACATTGAGAGAAATCTGAAGGTAAACTGGGGGAAGGAGAGGTATTGGGTTATGGGGGTGGAGGAGGAGGGAAGGACAAGTCCAGAAACCAAATCAAAAGTTTGCATATACTGCTTAGGCGATCCTCTGGTGTTGAGTGTGTGGGTCTCCGTAGCGTTCCCCCTCGTGTTCTTCGGTGTCTGGGTGAGGAAGCTATGGAACTTGGGGAGGAGGAAGGGTGGTTATACAGGGGCTGCAGTGGCAGTCTGTGGTCTTGCTGCCTTTCCCGCATTAGATCCACCATACAGCGAAGCATGTCAGTTTGCTCTCCCATGAGCACACGTCCCTCCTCTCTTCATATTCTTGTAATGCTTTACGGGACTCCACAATTGTTTGCCTCTATGCATTCAGCAGGGTCCTGTCAGTGCGGGAGGACTGCATGAGCTCGGTGAACATGATGTCCCAAGTTTGTTTTTTCCGCCTTCTAATCTGGACCAGCCTCTGGGATGGAGTAGATAAGGGGCCGCATTGAAACATTAGCACCTGCGGGAGGGGAAAAAGGGAGGGTAGTATTTTAAAAGATACATTTCAGAGAACAAAGGGGACACTTTGGTGTGAGTAAGCCATCACACATGGCCGGGCAACAGAATTCAGCTTGCAGGCAGCCCAAGGGGCATGTGGGGTCTGCTTCTTCTACATTTATTTCAATGCTTTCAAACTGCTGGGCCCCCTTTCCCATAGCAAGCAATGCCTGGTGGGTTTGCCATATAAAAGGAGGGCCTGCGGGCTCTCTGTGATGATCGCTTCACACAACACACCCCCCCACATGGGTCTGATGAGGCTCTGAGCAGGGATGAGCCCTTTAAACTAAACGTGAACAGCCCAGCGCAGCTGGGTTTCCCCCCCGCCCATTTCCCACCCCCCACCACATGACTCCAATCACGCTCTCACTCACCAGAAGTACCTTCTCCAGGGTCATGGTCCGGGAGCCTGCCTTGGGAGTGGGGGGAGAGTATTGGCTCCAGCGTTAAGAATAGTTCCTGGCTAGGGGGGGAAACGGATTCCCCACTTGCTGCCTGTACCCTGTCCTCCTCCTCCTCCTCTTTGTCCTCCAATGACTCTTCCTCCTCGCTCCGTGCAACTCCCCCCTTGCAGGTGTCCACGGACAGTGGTGGGGTAGTGGTGGCATCACCCCCCATAATTGCATGCAGCTCACGGTAGAAGCGGAATGTATGGGGCTGTGACCCAGAGCACCCATTCTCCTCCCTGGCTTTTTGGTACGCCTGGCTGAGCTCCTTGATTTTTGTACAACACTGCTCTGTATCCCTGGAGTAGCCTCTTTCCGTCATGACCCTGGAGACTTTAACGTACGTATTTGCGTTCCTTTTTTTTTTAACGTAGTTCTGCCATAACAGACTTGTCTCCCCAACATGCTATGAGATCCACTACCTCCCATTTGGACCATGCTGGAGCTCATCTGCGAATCCAGGACTGCGTGATCTCCTGTGGTGCTGGACTGTGCTGATGGTCACCTGTGCTGATGGTGACCAAACAGGAAATGAAATTAAAAAGTTCCCGGGGCTTTTCTTGCCCACCTGGCTAGTGCATCAGAGTTGAGTGTTGTCCAGAGCGGTCACAAGGGTGCATTCTGGGATAGCTCCCGGAGGCCAATACCGTTGAATTGCGTCCACAATACCTTTAACCCGGGATTGCGATCTTGATTTAAGCGCTACTCCACTTGCCGAGGTGGAGTACAGAAATCGGATTAAAGAGCCCTTTAAATCGAAAAAAAACGTTTGGTTGTGTGGACGGAATCATTTTTTTTTCGAATTAACTCGGCTAATTCCGAAATAACAGACTAGTGTAGACCAGGCCTATGAATCCATGAATCTACTTTAGCATTAGGGGTATCCAAAGGAAGGTGATCCAAAGATCTTGATCAAATTGTAAAAAAAAATCCAACAAATGTAAAAGCAGCCTGAGACCTCACACAGTAGCACTCGCCTCCACTAGCATTGGCAACAGGCTGCCCCACACCCACAAAAGTATACTGTTTGGACTTTCCATCCCCCTGGACTGTCTCAGATCACACCCCCTGGCAGAAGACCATTACAATACTGTTGATTATATGCAGACTTTAAAAGGGCCAGATTTTGCCTTCTGATACATGCATGCAACTCCATTTAGAGTCAATGGGAATTGTAAGGTGCAGGTTCTGCAACATTTAGCATGCAAATAGACCCACTGGAGTCAGATCAGCCACAAGAGAGACATGCTCTCTTACTTTAGAAATACTGACAAAAATAACCATAAGCATATCTAGGCAGGATAGCCGTTCAGTTTTAAGCCAGACAGTCCTCTTTTTCTATGGTTTAAGCCCTGTCCGATACAGAGACTGAACCAGATGCAGTTTTCTCCAGTATCGTGGATTCAGGACACACCATTTTGAAAAGCATCCTTCCCGGTCCCTGTCGACATGACCTTGCACACACTCTGATGTAAGGCATGGGAAGCGTGTGAACCGCCAGCCTAGGGGAGTCTACCTCCCTTCCCCTTACACCCAAGTCCCTGCCCCTTCTGCCTCCCCGCCGGAGTCCAGAGCCCCCTCACCGTGGCTGCCAGCCTCTGCCCCAAGCTAGCCCCTCAAACTCCCCGCCAGCCTTGGAGTGCCGGGAGAGTGGGTGGTGCAGCCCCAGCCCAAGTAGGGGCCAGGCACAGGGGGAGTTGCAGAGCAAGAAGCAGGAAGGAGCCTGCTGGAGGTTGAACATGGGCAGGGTCACGCCTGACTGTTTGGGGAGGCACAGCATCCCCCCGCCTATGCCCATGTCATAAATTCACACTGGCAGGGCGGGGTCATGATCTTCCTGGAATATCTGGTATTCTGGGAATGCAGCCATGGCCATCCTAAGCATATCTCAGTCTCTCACTGTAACCCTCCTCCTTTCTCATTTTTTGTTTCTCCAGTTGTAAGGACCTTGGTCATTTAAGTGTTTGCACCCAGTTGTGTTGCATAAATAATAACCACATTTAACAAGAACAGGAATAGAAAACACTACCATGGAGCTAAATGAATGTTGCAGTAGAATCTGACTATTTGCAACTCCTGCTTTAATTTTGTTGTTTTGACTGAAAATTTGATGTTGAATTAACATATTTATCCTTGCACTTAAAAGTAAGTAACAACTAAAAACTGCTGCTCTTTAGCAGCAAATCTCCATCTACTTTGTCTTGCTGATGTACTATAAACTACACACACAGAAGAGGTTAGTAGCCGAATAGAGAATGATTATGAAGATGAATGAGTGGCCAGAAGACAGAGTCAGTTTAATGAGCTGAGCAGTATAGAGGCTGTAATTTTTATAGATTAGTGCTGAACTTGTCACTTACTGAGTGATACAACGACCTAGTTTCAGAATTACTGTATGTCAGAAATGAGCTCAACAAGTCTCAAAACAGCGGCAATGTTGTTACCAACCAACTCATCCATATTACAATTGTAGTTCTCTAAGAATGATTGCCTCCTTCTAGCATACTGTCTGCAGCAGTGGACGGGCAGAATTTGGGAGCCCATTTATTTATTTAGTGTGTGCATAGTTGTCTAGCCAAGCAATGGCATCTTCAATGGCATGATGCAGTTCTTCTAGGCCACAGCTGAACCTAGTCAGCTGGCATTCATCGACAGTGTGCGTCATCGTCTGTGCTGTGCCACAGCTGCACAAAGGGCTGTCACAAAGGGCCCAGCAATACTGGCTGGCTGCACAGAGACCTTGCCCGGTCCAGAACCTGTTCAACAGGGACCACTGGTGACGGGGCAGGTCAAAACCAGGTGGGCAGATTGTGAGGTCGGCGACAAGGGTCTGGTTGGGGATTATAACAGATATCCATTCCTCTCGCCAGAGTGTTTCAAGTGTGTGCAGACTGACCATTTACTAAAGAGCTCTTTCTCACATCTCCACATAGCAATATTTGGATTGGGGAAACAGAAGCAGCAAGAGCTACTGCAACCTCAAAGTAGTTTGGGGGGGCGGGGGCAATTCCTTCACACCCACAAAACTCACCATTGCTAAGCCGTACTATATAGGCTTGGTGTCAAAGAGCAAGGACTTGCCTCTCAGAAATCAGGTCGAGCCAAGTAAGGAAATGCTAGCTGGCCAGAATCATCAGCTAATAACTATGTAGAGCTGTTAGAAACCCATTATGTTCTTTGGTTATGATTGCTATGGATTTATAAGCCAAAGCCACCAACTTTCACCTGGTTTAGTCTCTAAATCATATATTGGCCCAGTTTTATTTGAAATTAGGTCTAGGTTTGTTTCTAGGGTTCATGAGATGGTCTGCTTAGTAACAACCCAAACTCAAGCAAATTGCATATGGAGTTTTCATTTTATAGAATAATTTTAAGGACAGACAGGATCTTTATGATCATACTTTATAGTCTAGATAATATTTAGTCCTGCCATGAGTGCAGGGGACTGGACTAGATCCTTTCTAGGCCCTTTCCGATTCTATGATCATCTACTCTGACCTTCTTCATAAAACAGGAAATCTGCATAAAACAGGAAATAGAATTTCACCCAGTAATTCCTGCATCAAGACCATAGTAGTTTGCATAGCTCTATCCTAAACTAACAAATAGATTTACTGTTCCACATTTCTTCCAGTTTGGGAGCATGGCTTGTGTTAAAGGATGCAGCAGAGGGACAACAGTGAAGATTGATTTGTTTTTTAAAAAGAAAGGGAAAGGTATATCAGCCCCAATCTGGCACCATTCCCAGAAGTACTATTTCACAGACATGATGCTTTTGATAATAGCATCACATCATGGTTTTTGGAGTAGCACACAAGGAATAATTATTGTTCCACAAGCTGATGACAGTGTTGATTTCACCCCATCATATGTAATTCGCTCAGACTAGTTTGATTTGCTGCAATGACCATTTTGTTTTTAGGGCTGTTCAGGTAATGGGTTGAGAAGGTTGCCCTTATTTTTATTAAGTCATTGGGTAGTTGTAATTTTGGGGGTGGTTCTTGTTGCAGCCAGTTGTCAGCAGAAAATGTGTAATTGTTTCCTATGAGCTAAATTTTTACTTTAAGCACAGGTGTGAGCAAGGGCTGGTGCACTACTACTCCACCCCAGTAGTATCCCTGGTAGACATAGTAACTCACAGGCACACCTATGAGGCATAATTCCTCCCTTAGGTCATAGTGGTCCCCAGGGGTAGTAATTTACTGCTGGCTTAGTAACCACTCTGGCTTGGCTCAACTACTCTGGCCAGTGAGTAGAGGGTGTGGTTGGAAGCAAGGCTCTGCCCAGTTCCTGCCCACTTCCCAGCTACCTGTTCCAGCAATGGAATAAGTTGGTAAGACACCCCCCGCCCCAACCCTGGTCTAAGGTATGGGTAGACTGCATAGGGATGTCAAAAGGAGTTCTTATTCCCTTGCATGACTACATGGGTCTTGTCTTCACTACCCAGGTAATTCAACCTAAGTTACACTACTTCAGCTATGTGAATAATGTAGGAGAAGTAGACATAGCTTAGGTCGACTTACTGCGGTGTCTTCACTGCACTGTCGATGGGAGACGCTCTCCTATCGACTTACCTTACTCTTCTTGGGGAGCTGGAGTACTGGAGTCAACCGGAGAGCGCTGTGCCATCGATTTAGTGGGTCTTCACTAGACCCACTAAATCAACACCCGTTGCATCAATTGCAGCAGTGTCGATCTCCCTGGTAGTGAAGACAAGCTCTTAGTGCAAGTTACAATCTAGTCGTATTAATTTAAACATGCTCAGAAGCTTAAGCAATGAATGTGTTCTCCTCCTGACACTCCCATCAAGTAAGTTAGAGATTCTAACAACTTGTTTTGTTCTTTAAATGCTTTCATTAAGTACTTTGAAAACTATTTGCAACACAAATCCTTCTGTAAATCTTAAAATGTTTACTTTTTGTGTACAACACCGGAGTTTGTCTGACTTATGTTTTCATCCTTAGCAGCAAATTTCATTTAATTTATTTTGTTTAGTCGGTGAACCTTTTTTTTTTTTTTCTTTTTTGGAAGTGTAGTTAATATAATGCTAGAGCTAGATCAAGACGTAAAATTAACATATTAAAATATGTCAATGCCAAAAAGTTTCTATGTAGTTGTTATAGTTCAGGGCAGCAGCTTTTGTATTCCTCCTCTGTGGGCCTTTTGGAGCACTGCTCTAGGTTCCTGGATCTTCAGCTGTCACCTATCTTGGCCATAGACCCATGTCTCTCTCCTTCCTGACTGGAGTTTTCCAGGCTGCACACAATTACCTGCCTATACTGTGATATTCCTGGCTAGCCAGACTGCCTAAACAGGCCAGTGTCTGTGTTTTGCTTTCTTTCTGAACGCTACGAACAACATAATTGCCAGCAGTTATAAGTTACCACATAGTGCTTTTTAATCAAGTATGTTTATTTTTAAGGTGAAAACATTACAGGAAAAATATATTAAAAACAATAAAAGAACCTATGCACACGCTAAAAAGCTTACCAGAGGTTACTCCAATTCCAACCTCAGCCTCTGAAAAGTGTCAGTCCTTCAAAACCCACAAGTGGATTCTTCCCATAGTTACAAGTTCATAATTGCCTCAGATTCAGAACCAGGACACAGGCTCTGCAGAGCAGCCATTTCTATTTACAGTTCAGGCCTTTGATCTTGGGCTTATGTAACAGGTAATCAGCAGGCAAATACCCGCTCCTTTAGGTGTAGCTTGTCCAGTATGGTCCCCAGATCTCACATCTGCCACATCTCCCCCTTTGAGAGGTTGCATCCAATCTTGGCCCACAATAATATGTGAACCGTTCATTTAATGCAGTGGATCCCAAATATACTTAAACTTAATTCACTACGGTCTCTTTAACGATATTGTAGGAGATTGCCATATCTGTCACATTAGTAACCCCTTTCAGAAAGGAGTGAAAGGCAAAATAACTCCTTTGTAGGAATTGCCATTCTGGATTAGATCAGTGCTCATCTGCAGAAGCTAGTTGTATTATGTGCTACAGATTGAGGGAAGAACAACATTGGTGGGGCTGCTGTTCCCCCTCCTACATGAGGGATATGGGGTGGGGAGGCGCAAATGCTCAGCGCCTTGACTCTGGCTACCAATAAAACAGGCATTGTGTCAAGGAAGTAACCTGCTGTTGGGATATGCCAATAGCATATTACTGTCCCCCAGAGCAAGGAGGGAGCTGGGAAGGAAACAGTAACTCTGAAAGTTCCTTTCTTAGTCTGCTCCTGAAATAGCATAGCTGCACAGCGTCCCTCGCGATGGGTTTGAGAGTAAACTCTCAATATAGTCCTCAAGAGGTAGCACCTAATCTGATCTTGCTGTGCTCTCAGAATTCCCATTGAAGTTAGGTTCACGATCATCGTTTGTAAAGTGTTCTGGGAATAGAAAGTGCTATGTAAATGTAAGTTGGTATCGGCATTTTTTTTCAAGTGTTGTGCTAAGGTTTTGATCCTATCATATGCACCATCTCACACCTATTGCCAAATATCCCTGCTGCAGCTCACATGTTAAATCTTAAGGTCAAGAATATTGGTAGGGACATAAATTAGAAATACAACAGCTACTCCACATCACTCCCCTGCATGTATCGAACACCATCACTGAATTAACTTTTGACCAGAAAAACATATACTTCATGCCAAAATGATGGCTTGTACTTTGGGGGAGAGGGATAGCTGGCTCAGTGGTTTGAGCATGGGCCTGCTAAACCCAGGGTTGTGAGTTCAGTCCTTGAGGGGGCCATTTGGGGATTTAATTAGGAATTGGTCCTGCTTTGAGCAGGGGGTTGGACTAGATGACCTCCTGAGGTCCCTTCCAACCCTGATATTCTACAATTTACTGTAGTTACTTATGTAAATTGAATACAAATTAAATTATAGGCAGCAGCACTAGACACTCAGCAGCATGGCCTAGTGGATATAGCACTGAACTAGGACTAAGGAGACCTAAGATTCTGTTCCTGGCTATGCTACTGGTCTGCTGTGTGAACGTGAGCAAGTCACGTTATTGTTCTGTGCCTCCATTTCCCCATCTGTGATTATGGATGCTGACCTGTGCAAAGCACTTTGAGATGTACTGATGAAAAGCGCTGTATCAGAGCTAGGTATCAATAAATAAATGATAAATTAATGTCCATGAATAGCTTAAAACTAGGTGAAAGCATTTTCATGAAAAAGACAATCCTCACTCTTTGATGTTGCACAAGTTTCATGAGAAAACCAAGCTGCTGACAGGAGCCAAAAATATGAATGGAGGGAGGCTGGCTCAGTGACACATTCATTCCAGAACTGAGCTGCCATGCCTACTCAGAGAGGCTGGCTACCATCATCCCATGGAAGATGGAACCAATGGTTGGGTGACATGCTTGGAGGAAACAATTCTACTGAACATACAGCAGAGACTAAATGGTTCTAGGAGAGTCCTACCAGTAAATGAAAGCAAAGCTTTTAAAAAGTAATTTTTCCTCTACAATTTCAGCACTTCAGTTATCACTGCTAATCCTGTCAAGACCTTAACAAATGAGTCAGTAATTTTTGTATAATCTTTTTTAATATAAATGCCTATTTTTTAAGTGACCCATTAAAAAAAATAACACATTGACCTTTTAAAACCACTGTATGCTAGATCTTAAGAGATTTGGCACTGACATTTTTGTCATAATGTAAGATTCATTAAGGTCAGTGATAAATTTGCTGCAATAAATAAAAAAGAATTAAGAGCTCATCAGCATTACCACAGTGTAATGCTCAGTGGACAATGGATTGAATTACATGCTTAAAGAGATGAATCTGTGGCAATTGGCAAACTCCAAGGAGGAAGCTGTGTGTGTGTGTGTACGCATGTGTAAGTGGGGAAGAGAGGAAGAGAAGAAATGGGACTCTAAGCAAGGAATATTTTCATTGCTATATTTGATTGTATTGCGAAGTAATATTTGCAATAGGGCATTAAAAACAGAAGTTGTATTATAATAATCCTCCCCTATTCCCTAGTTTGCGGTTAGAACTCTCCAGAGGTGAATGCTCTGATGCAGCTGGGTATGTGCCCTGCTGTGCATTACTTCTTGGCATATCTGCTCTCTTTCAAGCATGCTAAGTGCACACAACATGGTATCGATCGTGATTGATGAGGCAGCATGAAGAGATCAGCCCTTCACGTGCCTGCTGTAGTAACAGGGTTGTAATTTAGTGAAGAGTAACGGGAGAGAGATTAAAAATAAGGAAATGTGGTAAGTAGCCATGAGTCATGTTCTTAGCTGTTTAGAACACCTTTTTTGTTGTATGAAACATCAGTCCAATTGTTAGTGTGGCATAGGAGCATGGTGAATCAAATGTATATGAAAGACGATTTACACTGATATGAGACAATGTTCCATTTAAGGAAAGATTGAAGAACATCAGTCTTCTCTACAAACAATTTATGCAATATAAATTTGGCACTTGCCAACAATTTCCCACAGAATAAAGTTCATAACAATTTAGCGTTACTAGATCAGGGTTGTTAGGAATAACATTACTGGGGGAAGGGAATAGAGGTTTACAAATCTGCCAACAATAGGCAGGCCCTTAAGAAGTGCTGAGTACCCACACACCCATTGAAGTCAGTGGGAGTTGTCAGTGCTGAGCACCTCTCAGGCTCAGTCCTAATGGGAACAACAATAGCTTATTGCTTCAAAAGAGTTCAGCACATTGGGTACATGGTGGGCTCTGAGCTCTTTTGAAATAGTGACTATGAGTGTCACAATGGGAGCTGCTGGGTGCTGAGCTCCTTTGAAAATCTGGCTCTTAGGGCTTGCCTACCCTCCCAAATGGCTCTTATCCCTTGAAGCACAGGAAATGTGCCTCCCCTCCCTCCCCCAGCAGTTCTTAGCAGGTAAGGGAAAGTGGAACAAATATTTTGTGCTAATTTATAATTACTTCCACATTTTAAGAATGCACAGATTTTTGTGACTGGCTTTGGAGCTGAGGCCTCGATTCAGCAAACAATTTAAACCACACTTAACTTTAATTCCCCAAATTAAGATCAGTAAGTCTTATTGAAGTCAATGGGATTTAAGCATATATTCAAAGTTAAGCATGCACTTGAGTGTATTGCTGAATTGGAACCATAAGCCGTATCTTATAGTAATTGATTTTTTAAAAAGAAAAATGGATTTTCCTGCATTTAATAGTAATAATTTAGTTAACTACCAAAAAGACACAGCGTCTTTTCAAGAAACAAACTGCATTACGAAAAGGAGGACTCAGACGGGATTTCTTAGCTGCATCATTTTCATGTTATCAGTAAAGCACATTTTATAAAGATGGTATTACTTTGAGAGAAGGGGTTTAAAGGAATATCCACACTTCAAGTGGCACTTGCCCTTTGCCCTTGTGCTTCACAGTGCACCTGAGATACGTAGTTATAATTTCATCATGCATTATTACTTCCTCTTTCTAATACACTGAAATGAACTAGTGAGGCAGAAACAGAATTAGGGCTTCCATTTCGATGCATTAGTCACGCAGGAAGGTAATCAGCTGGTTAGTAATGGTATCATAAACCTGCTTCAGTGGAACATATTTACCTTTTTTCCAGCAGCCATCCTGTTAGAATGAAAGCTACAGCGGTGAGGGGAATGATGATGAGCAGGCTTCTAAGTGTTTGTTTTTTAAAATATTATGCAATTACTGCCTGGTTCAAATTGCCTCAACGATGATAATACTATTATTAGAATATTTACAGAAAAAAATCTAGTCTGAAGTGAAACAAACAACAACAATCAGATGAGACAAAACCATAGGAGCATGAAGAAGGAGGAAGTACTTTGTGCAATTTTATCATTAAAATAGAACCCAAGCTCCAGCTAGACATGGGGAAATATTTAATCAGCTATTTTAACTTGCCTGCCTTAATTCTTCCTGCCATTTCAGGTGTATATGATATTCTGTCCTAAACTGTTTTTCGGTATTGTGGTGTTAAACAGCTGCTGTTTTTTACCCTACAAGCAACTGCATTTCAGTGCTGGGTGAAGTAATTCCTGTCACTATTTCAGGGCAACTGCATCCATATTCCCCACTTGTGGCCCACCAAGGGCACTCACTGCCTACACTATGATATCCCCAGCAAACCAGATTGCCTAAAAGCCAGTATCTGTGCTTTGCTTTCTCTCCAGAGGTTATCGCCCAGTGTACTGCCAACAGTTCTAAGTTACGGCACAGCTCTTTCTAATCAAGCACATTTATTTTTAAGGTGAAAGCATTACACGGAAAACATATTAAAAACCATACAAGAACCCACACCCATGCTAAAAAACTTAGTAGTCATCAACCCATTTACAACCTTGGGCTCTAGTAGGTGTCTGTCCTTCAAAACCCACAAGTGGGTTTTTCCAGTGGTTACGAGTTCATAACTGTCTCAGATTCAGACCCAGACCCACCATGAATAGTTCAGTCTTTCCTTTATACAGCTGGTGCCTTTGATCTTGGACCCATGTAACAGGTGATCAGCATACAATGACTCGCTCCTCAGGAAGTATCTCCAAAAGGCTGTTTTTTTGTATAATTGGAGGAGGGGATATTCCCTAGGAAAACCATTTCACACTTGTCTGGCACATTGTTCAATATAGACCTTTGCATCCCCAAGTCTCACATATGTCACACCTCCTCTCTCTCGAGGTGACATATAATGCCAGCCCACAATAATACCTAAATCATTCATTTAATACATCAGACCCCAAAGATCTTAAACTTAATTCAACAAGGATATTGCAGGAAATTGCCAGAGCTGTCACAGTTCCTTCCTCTTTCCTTTGTGGAGCAGAGGTGCAGAGGGGGCAAAGTTGGCTTCACACCTAGCAGGCAGGCCCTCTGGGCTGGGAATATTGCCTAGGAGAGAGGCTTTAGGGGTTGTTTGTGCTCAACAGAGCCAGTGCAGAGTGGCTGAATGGCAGCCATCCATCAGCATCTCTGTTTAAGGAGGGCTAACTTGATAGTGCTCACTGGCTTCATGGAGGGAAGGTTAGCAAGACTGTCGGACAGTCCGAGGGGTCTGCACACGTGCTCATGTGAGATGCACATGTTCTCCCCTACCTGCTGTCAGTTTCACATGGTCAGGTGGCCAGTGACTGGCTCTGATGGTCAGTGTGCCGAGGTGTACAAATATCAAGACAGAATACTGTTTTCTATAAAGTGGCAGGAGCAGTCCCAGGTCTGTAGAGACATTCAATTATCCTGTTTGTTTACAACAAATGAGACCAAGTTATTCATTCACATTCAGGCAGAAATTAGCAGAGAATTTTAAGGGAGGTTGGTTACAAACCTTTTGTAGGCCTGATAAAATTACAAAGTCCAGTCCCGGGCAACTGACAGGATTCAAGACCAAGACAGTCTGGATTCATGCAGATAACTATATATTAAGATCAATTAGCAGCTAAAAAAAGCTGGGGCAATTAGTCGTTAATTCCAACTGGGAGAATAAAGCATAGATCAGTGGTTCTCAACTGGCGGTCCACGAGCCTTTTCAGGAGGGCTGCAGAGCCCCGCAGCTGAAACCCGGTTCCCCCAACCCCCAGCGCTGAAGCGTGTGGGGCTGAAGCCAGTGGGCCCCCCCACAAACCAGGAGCAGCGGACGGCTGAAGCTGGGAACCCAGCGCCCCCCTCCCTGCTGAAGCTGGGAGCCTCACAGGAAGCCCGCCCCCAGCCCATACACAGTCCTTAGCTACTCCCCTGCCTGCACCCTGAGCTACCCCCCTGCCTGCACACAGCCCCAGCTACCCCCTCTGTGCACCCTGAGCTACCCCCCTGCCCGCACACAGCCCCAGATAACCCCCGGCTGCACACAGCCCCTAGCTACCCCCTCCCTGCACCCTGAGCGACCACCTGCCTGCACACAGCCCCCAGCTAACCCCCTCTATTTTTGTATGCTAAAAATGTTTAAGTATTTTATATTTTTCTGTGACTCCTTTTGATGATGAAGTGGCTCTGAGGTACAGTAGCTTGCCAGTAGAGTACATGGCGGTACAGAATTAATTATGGTACCTTGTTAAATTTATAATAAATACCTGTTCATATTAATAAGTTTTATGACATGTTAACGAGGCTGCTGAATTTTGGACTGCAAACATGTTTTGTTTTATTCTTTTAAAAGTTTTCTGGGAACACAACTTTTATAACTTCTTTCCTCCAAGGTCTTCTAGACATTTTCATCATATAGAAAGGATTAGAAACCTTTATTGATAATAGCTGATGTCTTTCTTCATTATTAACTGCCCAAGCAACAACAAAAAGGCTAGAGAATGTTTGAATAGTGAGAAAAAAAATAAAGTAAAGGGATTTGGAATAGTAAATGACTCAAAAAATAAATGCCAATTCATCTAACGGGTTCACACAGGTTTATTTAGATTGCGGTTTCTTAGAGATGTGGACTTTGCCATTTAATGTATGTGTAAAGTAGCTACCAAGGTGTTGAAGCTATACATTAAGGGCCAGATTTGATGCCCATGTCACAGTTCAGGGTTAGCTATACCTTTATATCTCTCGGAAGTGTCCCTGTCTGCACTCACCTCAGGTGATAGGCCCCAGGCCTTCACTTCTCTCAGGATGGAATCCTGCAATTCTCCCACCTCTCTCAGACAGGGTCCTGGGGTGCATTACCCTGTGTACTGTCTGTGGTTCCTTGGCCAGCCTGACTGGATTTGAGCCCGATAAGTCTTCCTTTCAGGAGCTGTGACCAGTGTGGGAATACCATAATATTGTTTAATCTCAACAGTACAAACAGAACAAAGCATCACAAGAGCAGAGGGTTTTTAATACAATAAACAGCCCACGTGTCTGTCAGTCTTACCTAACGCTTAGGTAGGCTTTTCCAGATACCATCACTTCTGGGTTCACTTTGCTTGCCCACTGTCTCTGTGTCTCTTTTCTGAGCCTCAGGGGCTGCCAATTTATCACTTCCAAAGCTCTTGTCTCTCTGTATTTCTTGAATCTGGCCAAACTGGTTTATGCAACCCCTCAGGGGAGATTGGGGATAGACTTCCAAGCAGGTGGTTCTCCGCATTAAAATGGGTGACTAGCAGACGTTTGTATGTGTATGTAGAAACTAACCCATGCCTGAATTAACCCTTGTAATCATACAGCAAACAACATAAAAACAATCATGCAAACAGAGGTGTATATATAATATACACAAAATATTATAGGCATCTTCCAAGTCCTTCACAGCTCTTATTCATGCTGAGTAGTACTTTATTCTGGAAGCAGTTCCATTGAAAACAATGGCTCTGCTAGCTGAGTATTTAGAGCAGAGCCAATTTCCCCACTGCTATCTCTCTTGTTGCTCCTATGATCTTATTGTAATTTTCTGTTTTCCTTCCTTCCCCCCACCCCAACGTGTTACCGTCACCTTTTTAATCTGCCTGTGGGCTTTTGTCACCTGCCCTCTTTGAACCTAATTTAAAGCCCGCCTCACTTATGCCTTTTTCTCTGTCATCATCTTCTCTCTCCCACATGAAAAACTAGTTACATCATGGAGGCAAATTCTATTTTCCCAATCTTTGCAACCCCAAAACATTACATTTACCTGACGGCAAACTTCCCTAAGCTATCATTTGCTTTGCAAGCAAAAATCCATTATACACAAAGTCAAGGTGGGGAGCAAGAGACTGGAACAAGAGAGGAAGAAGTTATTGATGTGACTGGGTGACATTCAGACTGCTGCTGTGCATTTGTCTTTATAACAGGAAATCATTTATCTGAACTGGGAGGTTTATTTTGCACACCGAGTAAGGGTGCCATCAGGACTTGAAAGGTCAGCAGCACACCTGCCTCTGAGCCACTTCACATGCAGTCAATAGATAGAAAACCAAAATGCTTAGTTCACTAGCCCTGCAATCCAATATTACATGCCCTCAATGTACTAGACCATTCTTTTCCAGTCCGTGAACATTCTAGTCAACTTACATAAGTGTGGTAAATATTGACTACCAAGTTTATCTAAGTCCAGCAGCTCCTGTGTGAGTGATAAGATACCTAAGCTTTGAAGCTGGATACTTCTGCCCCAAAGGAGAAAGATTCATTTCTCTCCAGAGAACTGTGACATGGTGGGGGGTAAGGAGAAGGTGAAATTATCCTGACTGTCCTATCCCTTATACGAGTATGACTGCAGAGTGGGGTAACATTTGCAAAACACTTAAGTAACTTAGGAACCTTTCAGAACATTTTCAGAAGATATTTAAGCACTTAGGATCCTAAGTTTCACTAAAAGTCAATGAGTCTAAGGCAGGCGGGCCTGAGAGCCGCATCGGGTTTCATAAATTGTATGGAGGGACAGTAAGGGGAGGGGGTCATGGCCTGGCCCCCACCTCCTATCTGCCCCCCGCCGGGACTCCTGCCCCATCCAACTCCCCCTGTTCTCTGCTGCCGTGGACAGCGGGGGCAGTCCGTGAGCTGTTAGGGTGGCACGTGCATTTCCGCGGCGGCGGCAATTCAGCGGCAGCTTCTGTCTTCAGCCGGAAGACAGAAGCTGCGCTGCCGCGGACAGCTGAACATAGACGCTGCCGCCGAATTGCTGCCGCCACGGAAATGTGCATGCCGCCCTAATGGCACACAGACTGCCCCCACCATCCACAGCAGCAATTCAGCGCGCTCCTTGGGGGCAAAAACACACAGACTGCCACCCCTTGCAGATTGCCGCCCCAAGCACCTGCTTGGAATGCTGGTGCCTGGAGCCGGCCCTGCCACAGAGCACTGGGTCAGGCCGGGCTCTGCAGCTGCGCTGCCCCAGGAGCTTACAGTCCCGCCGCCCAGAGCATTGCACCGGTGGCGGAGCGAGCGAGCTGAGGTTGAGGGGGAGCGGGGACAGTGAGGGAGGGGCCGGGGGCAAGCCTCCCAGACCAGGAGCTCAGGGGGCTGGGCAGGACAGTCCCTCGGGCCCTAGTTTGCCCACCTCTGGTTTAATTCCTACCCTTTATTGCTTCCTGATTCGATAGCAAGACCAAGGCCTACTAAAGTTATAAGGAGGCTTTACATTGAAGGGACACTGTCTGGTACTTTAGGCTTCAATTAAAAATATATATATATATTGCTTAATTATTTTAGAAAATTAAACGGACTAGTAAGATGATTATTTGTGTGGATATTGCTGTTTTCAATGAGACACCACCAACATAATGTTCAGCAAGTTTTAAAAAAGGAGGTAAAAGTAGTTTCCAGAATTGCAGCAACCCTGCAATTCCTACTAGTGTTTATTGTTTTACAATCACACTTTCTTATTTTTTTAAAATTGGAATTTTCAAAGCACTCAGCACTGGCCTAACTCTGCTCCCATTAAAGCCAGTGATAAAACTCCCATTCACTTAAATGGAAGCAGCACTGGACCCTAAGTCAGAATACTGTCATCATTCCATTCCCCTATTCATGAGACACAGCCAGGTTTGTTAAGGCACTTTGAAAGAGACAATTCATTGGCCTGACAGAATGTGCAAGCTGAAGTTAAACTCTGAATGTGGGAACTTTACAGAAATAAATAGATAATGGAGAACAATGTGAATTTAATTGTAGAAAACATAGGCTCTATTTGTTACCTGATGACATACTAAATACATAGCTAATTTGGAGGATAGGATTAAAATTCAAAATAATCTGGACAAACTGGAGAAATGGTCTGAAAGAATAGGATGAAATTCAATAATGACAAATGCAAAGTACTCCACTAGGAAGGAATCAGCTGCACACATACAAAATGGGAAATGACTGCCTAAGAAGGATTACTGCAGAAAGGAATCTGGGGGTTATGAGTCAACAGTGTAACACTGTTGCAAAAAAAGTAAACATCATTCTAAGATGTATTAGCAGGAGTGTTGTAAGCAAGACACAAGAAGTAATTCTTCCACTCTACTCCACACTGATTAGGCCTCAGCTGGAGTATTGTGTCCAGTTCTGGGTGCCACGTTTCAGGAAAGATGTGGACAAATTGGAGAAAGTCCAGAGAAGAGCAACAAAAATGATTATAGGTCTAGAAAACATGACCAAGGGAAGTTTGAAAAAATTGGGTTAGTTTAGTGAGAAGAGAAGACAGAGGGGGGAAATGATAACAGTTTTCAAGTCCATAAAAGCTTGTTACATGGAGGAGGGAGAAAAATTATTCTCCTTAACCTTTGAGGATAGGGCAAAAAGCAGTGTAAATTGCAGCAAGGATAGTTTAGGTTGCACATTAAGAAAAATGTCCTGCCAGGGTAGTTAAGCACTGGAATAAGTTGCCTAAGGAAGTTGTGGAATCTCCATCATTGGAGATTTTTAAGAGCAGGTTAGACAAACACCTGTCAGGGATGATTTAGATAATACTTAGTTATGCTGTGAGTGCCGGGGACTGGACTAGATGACCTCTTGAGGTCCCTTCCAGTTCTACGATTCTATGATTCTGTTCTATTATTTTAATTGTTACCTGATGACGTACTACCTACAGTGAAAGAGAGACCAGAGAAAAAAAGCCTCTTCTCCATCTGGCAGTTAGAGATTGGCTCAGGCATAGAACACTCACAAAAGTTTGATGCTATTTGGAATCTGAACTTGGCTCTAGATCCAGATCTTGCATCTAGTCCCTGTATCTAAAATGGGATGAACCAAAAAGCAGACTCCAAACAACTCTGAGCTTTGGGGTGTTTAAAATCTGGATCTGAAGCTCCAGTCCAAATCTAGGAGTAATATTTCCAGCCAGTTCACCTATCCATATGGTTTTCCAAGAGCGCAAACCAAGACATAGTAAGCAGCCTATCTCATGTTACTTGGAACCAAGAGAAATAGATGGGCTGCCAAGATAGTATAGGTGAAAATAAAAGATGTTGAATTTTCCATTAGTCAAGTTACTGGAATAGTTAAAAACTTCTCCCCAAGTTATAAGGGGGATTGACCTCTACCAAGCAGTGGCGGTGAGTGTGACAGTGTTGGGAGATTTTTGATACAGCTATGTTGGAGTTGCTGGAACTGCTCAGTAAATATTGCTTTAATTGCATGACTTTCCAGAGGGCAATATGATTATTCAAATACAGGATAATTACTCTTCTCTGTGTATATTTCTTGTATGTGTCTGGCATAATGAATGAGCATTTTCAAGGTGCTAAAAAGGATTTTCTGGTTTTGGTCAAGGGGGGGATAAAAACTGTGTTATAACAGCTGGCATAACAGGCAGGCTCTGCATTGTGGCCTGTCCTGATGATGTATTTCAGTTGCATGAAAAGGGCTAGAAGTCATAATCCCAATGTCACTTTGACTTACCCTTTGGCCACTGGGCTTGGGTTTTGATTAGTGTTTTCTCTTATCTATCTAGGATTCTCAGCTGTTTTATTCTCCGAGAAACAGTCCTGCTTTGTATGTCTTCTTTCTCAGTACCTCACTTGCAATAGAAAATGTACTGTAGAGCCATAGCGACATCACCTCTGGAAGATGATTTCTTTGAAGCTGAAGAAGAGGGTATGTGCCTGGGAAGGAGGATTTAGGAAAAGGTGTTTTTTCAATTATTCCTGTTTTCCATTTTCATGCTGGCTATGCTACCACCAGGCTTTACTTGCCCAGTCTCTGCTACCATGGCACCATGCTCTCCCATGCCATCACTGAGACTTCCACACATTCTGATGACACTCTTCTTTTTTACATACCCTGGTACCTGGTACCAGTCCCTGCTGTTAGGTCTGTGGTTGGGGCCCTCCCTTACTGCTGCAGTTCTTGAATGATATATAACAAGATGTGTGTATATATGTGCATAAATAAACACACACACAGAGCTATTTTTTCCTCCCATCAGCAACTGCTTCAGTGGTAATAAAAGAAATGAGTTAAACAAAACTGAAGGAATCAAGGTGATGCTGTTCTGCATACAGGAAGCTCAGCCATTAGAGCTTCACCCCTCCTTCTCACAAGCTCTTTCCTGGGTAGGTTTGGGAAATAAAGTGAGTCCTGTCCTAAACCAGAAAATGTTCCTGAGCTTTACTAACACTGAGAAAAAGACACTCATGATGGCCCGATTCAGGATGCATCCCTATTCAGGACAGGGCTTACGCCATTTGATTGTCTAAATAGCTTGTCTAACATGGTCACTAGAGAGACAACAGGGTGATTTTTTAAAAATAAATGTTGGTTCATTTTAAATACCCTTATCTGGAAGGAGCATCTGTAAATCTCTTCACAATCCTCCTGGATCAAAGAACTAACATCCTTACTATTTCCCAACAATGTTGTACCGTACCCTGAAGCCATCATTTTGACTGTGCCAGTTACACCATCCCCAAGGCAGCTGTCAAATTGACCCCATCCCCCCGCATAATGTCATTTAAACTACACGGGCATTCCCAAAAGACGAAAGCTTGAGTTCTTATTGAGATTTGAATTCAAAGCAAACACAGAAGCAATAATCCCTAAGGCTTGAGGTGGTGCTGTTAAGTACAGTACATAATGCAAAGAATTTCATCTCTTTGCTGCTCCTTCCATTTAGAAGCACCAAAACATTTTGCTCAAAGCAATAAATGCCATTTAAAGAATTATTAGGATTTTAGATGTTCTGTTTGGCAAAGAGGATTAATTCTTCTTCCTGCTCAGTTTCGACTCAGCCAATAAAGCAAGTGACATTAAGCAAGTTTTGCTCTTCACTGTTCAATTTAAAGGGAAGAAAACCTCTCTATTTTAAAAATATGCTGCCTAGATGATTCATGTAAAAATAATTTAAAACAATTGTAAATTAAATATTTCATTTGTTATTGTACAGTTAAAATGACCTTGTAGTGCCTGGCAATTACCATCTGATAGGTTTTTAGTTTCCCACAATATGCCTAATTTATTTTTTATCTCAATTTACAAAAAGTAAATTCATAAGTTTCTCTGGGGCTATGTATCCTTTATTAAAACCCAGGAGCGCCAATTGAATTTGTGGTTTCATCTGGATTTGCAGCTAACGAACAAGTGTCCTCATCATATAACTCAATATCATGGTCCTCACCTCTACTGGCTGTGAGGTCAAGGACCAAATGAGCATGGACACTGAACTAGTGTCTTACCTATATACATGATCCCCATGGAGGCTTATTGGAAGGACGTGCCTTCAGTCTCCAGCGTTTTGAGGGGCTAATCTGATGCCCACGGCAATCAATGGGAGTCTCCCAGAACTTTATTCTGGCACTTTTCATGACCATTTTCTTAAAAACAAAACAGGATGAAGTTTAAGACTTGCATTGCAACTTTAACTCTATATTTCTATCTTTGTGGATTGGATTTAGCAAAGGATGACATTAAAAAGTTTCCTTTTAGTTACCACCCAAAAGTTTGCATACTCTACTGGGCTTCTACTACTGCCTGAGTCATGGTACTTTGAAACTACTTCTTCCATTCCCAGGCAGGATAAGGAGAAACATGCAAAAAGGGAAAAGGAAAGGGCCAAAGGAACTGCACAGGAAGGAAGGTATCTCACCTTTCACAAATCTCAAAAATTATTCAGTTTGAGGTCAGTTTAAATTCTGAGACTGTGGTATATTAACTATGTAATTGGTTATCCTTTTTTATGTATTCTGTCTTTAAATCTCTAAGAATTCTGCTGTCTGCAGATATAGGCAGCCATTTTGTGAAACCGAGTTGCTGTACCCTGCACAGAGTAAAACCACACACTGTGCTTTCCCAGGAGGACTTTTGTCTTTTCTTGTTGTTTTCCTTAACAAATTTAATTCAGACTGAAAGTATGTGGTTGATCTCTGGGAAGGGAAAACAGAGGTTATAGTAGCTCATCGTGCAGTTCATCCGCGCTTAGTTAAATTCAATCCCTCTAAGAGGTTTTGCTAGTTTAATTTGTTTCTTATCCCAGCTGGTCTTCAAAATAGCAAAATCCAACAATATATCTTACTAGAGCCTTTCAAGTGATCACTGTGAACTATTTTCATTTGCAATGTAATGGGAAATAATTACTGTTGTT
The DNA here is from genome assembly GCF_020497125.1 of Mauremys mutica. Classification (NCBI taxonomy): domain Eukaryota; kingdom Metazoa; phylum Chordata; order Testudines; family Geoemydidae; genus Mauremys; species Mauremys mutica. Next base: position 44,711,215 of record NC_059081.1, on the reverse strand, counting down.
TATTGTTAAGGACTGCTTGAGTCTTTAGCTGGACACCAAATCAATTCACTGAGTTTGAAGAATAGTATATTGCACTCCAGAGCATTTGTTCCTACAGCCCTTGAAATATTTTTTCTCTTCTCCTTTTTTGGTTAGCTAGGAAGATTGGCATTGGAAAGGCTCCTTTCATGAAATAAGTCGTTCCTAAAGTGATGGGAGACAGAGATGTGTTTTAAGATGAATATTGACAAAATTATCTGGTTATCCAGACTATAATGTAGGTCTATTTAAGCAGTGCTAAAATTGCTGAAGTCCCCTCTGATCTTACTGACGATAGGCTATGCTGACTGTAGTGTACTATCCAAATAGATGTTACATATTTTGCAAAGCAAATACGTAAGTCACTTAATCTCTCTGTGTCTCATTTTCTCCCTCTGAAAATCAGGGAAATTATTAAGTCACTGAACCTCTCCGAGTCTTAATTTTCCCAGCTATAAAAAGGAGAGAATGATAGTTGTATTTCTTGGCAGTGTGGCAGGAGATATTAGTAATGGTTTGATTCAGTCGCAGGCTACAGTGGGTCTGCAGTCAATAACCCAGTGTCCCTAGCATTGGAAATAACACACAAAGAAGAACTGTGGCAACAGAAGTCACCCATAACTCCTCACTACACATGTCAACCTTACCTGGCCGGCACTGCCATAAAAGTGGGAAGTAATGACCAGAAAGAGGGTATAGCCAGGCACACAGGTGATACAAGTTGAAGTTGCCCTTTCCTGGCAAGTTCCCCATTAGAATGTATCAATGCAGATACCAGCTGCCGTTCCCCACAAATCATATCGCTTCAGGTGCAGTGGTCCTAGCTGGTGCAGAAGGGTGCGATAAGGAGGGGGTGAATTGAGCCCAACGTGTGAAAAGTGCTGTCTGTGGGCAAACTACTGTTATGATCTCTCACTGGAAGAACTAAGTCTAGAACTCAGGACCACTATTTATGATTAGACCCCCTTGGCCAATGACGACGTGATGTTATCACCAACCTCTCTTCCTCCTTCAGCAGATATTTCAAAATTCTGAGGTGCTTCCTCCCTCCTCTCCCCTGCAAAGGTGGTGCGTTGATTTTTTAACAACCGTGTTACTACCCAAAAAAAAGTAGGCCTGAAATTTCATACAGTAATTTAAAAATGTAAAAATGCTCCAAATTCCACTTCACACTCCTGAAGCAAACTTATTTTGCTGAAGAAAACTTTCATTATGGAAACTTTGCCCAGCTCTAACACTGCTGTGTATAAGTGCCCATTTGTTCATGATGTCTGTATCTGTGAGTGCCCATTAGTATGTGCAATGTTGGAGTTTTGTAGTGTGGTAGGTTCCTGTGCACTTTTAGCAGGCATACATGTTGAACCTAGCTTAGAAACTATTTAGACCTCCATTTGTAATGCAAATATTGACTGGGTTTGAGGCCAATGGTAGTAAAATGTAGTGTTAAATTAGTCCTTGAAATTGTGCTTCATTACCCCAAACTGAAAAGATTTAATTAACCCAGACCACCGAGGTGGTTTGTAAATTCTATTCTCTTAGTAAAGCTTTAGCCTTACTCTAATGAGCGTCTGTCTTTTGAGAAGAAGGGTTGTTTTGATTCTCTCTATAAACAAATTTTCCATTATAAAACATTTTTGCAGTCCTGAAGCTTTCAGAATTAAAACAGAAAATTGAAGTTTCAGAGAGCCTTATAGGCATCTTTAAATGTCCTTTCTCTCTGCCCCAACCTTATGAAGTTGTACAGTGAGTGCTCCTTTAGCAAATTATTGCCAGGGGCTTCATAAAATAATGAAAATCTACTGCCAGCTGATGAGTCTATTGCACTGGAGTTGGTGTTTACATTCCGCCAGTGATCAAATCATCTAATTCCCTTTAACGGTAGCCATCCTTGTCTACTGAGTCCACTATACAACCTGGCTCATTGTTTATATACAGCTCCTGACAGGTTCAAAATACTTACCCTGACCATCAAGCTTGTGATCTCACACTCATCCTTAAAAGGCTCAACATCAATATTTGCACTGAGTATATGCAATTAAATATTCATTGGACCAGCGAGAGAGAGGATTACTCAAGACCCAGTGGTTAGGACACTTTTCTGGGAGGTGGGATCCATGTTCCATTTCCCCTGCTCCAATGAGTACCTTAATTATTTATACATGGGGGAACAGCTTTAACACAAAAGATTGAAAGCCATCCCAGAATACCCAATAGCCTGGAAGTTGGGGCATTCTCCTGGGAGGTGAGAGAGTTGGGCTCAACTCCCTGCTCCATATCAGGGAGAGTGGGGACTTGAAACTGCATTTCCCACATCCTGGGTGAGTGCTGTAGCCAATGGGACATTGGGCATAAGGAAACCGGCACCACCACCACCACCATCACCTTGGGCCCAAAGGCAAGATAGTCAGGGGGAGGTCTAGATTTTTGTGAATCCTGCTAGGCATTAGTTAGGTACTGAGCTGCTGGGTGGTGTCCAGACACAGGCAGCTGTGCACCTTAGGGACTTTAATGGTGGAAACATAGACATCTAGGTGTCTAAGGTCCCTATGGGGTTCGGCTGCAACTGAGTGGTGATTTTGTGAATGCCAGAGGCAACTAAATGTTGGACTTACGTGTACCTTGTAATCTAGCCCAAGATCTCTATCCTGTAGACACACTAAATATTCTTTGTGTGTTTTATTACTACTATACACTTAGGCATCTCTTTCATAGCCATCACTGTAGCAATTGGATGTTTTCTTAAGCAAATCTTGCCCTCAGTTTTAATATTCACTCAGGCTCTCTTCTTCTCTCTCTTTTTCCTTCCAGTTATGCATGTGTTTATATATATACACACATGTCTTGATAATATGGTTGGTGAATGGGGATTTTCAGCTCCTTCTCTGATTTCCAAAATTCACAATAAGTGATCCTTCTTGTGTCATAAATACATGCTTCTCTCTCCTACCTTGCATTCTTCTCAACCTAAGAACAAGCTCTGCTCCTTTGCCCATTCTAATAGCTCAGGCTATCATGAAAGCTTCTGTTCCTTCAAGCCTGATATCATTTGAAGTACCTTGGCTTAATCCCATTCCCCTAAAGATTTAAGGGATTTTTTTTCTTGAATATGAAAACATATTCTTTATTTAGTAATAATTTGGCATTAATACCTTGCTAAAATTTTGCTGTACTATTTCTCCTCTGTAATGCTGGGGGCTAAGAAGAAGCACTCACTCACTGAAAGAAAATAAGTATGCCAGTAGCCAAGCATTGCCATTTTGTTAAATGTGATTTAAATTGTTTTGTTAGCATTAAAATCTTAGGAAAACCAGAAGAATTATCCACAACTAAGCAAATTAGTCATTACAGTGCATCTGATTAGTAACACTGAAGATGTAAGTGGGTAGAGGTTAAAGATAGAGATAAAAAAGCTGTCAAATAATTTAACCAAAAGGTCAAACAGGTTAATTACTAATAGATAATAATGTCAATTAGCCATCCTCATACAATCCACTATACATCTGAGTTTATAAAACCTTATCTGGCTCCTTTGCCTGAAAATCAGTCATGCTTTTTAAACATCTCCAGTGCAACTTTCCCCTTGAAGTCTGCACCTGTTTCTTCTATCGCTATTCTTCATTGCACATGGAAATGGCTTTTAAAATGTAATAGGGATGGAATTAAACAGGGTTCTATAAAGATAGTTCTAGAAATCAGTGTAACTTAACAAGAATGCTGTTTTTCCAGAGATATTTTTAAATAGGCTATAAAATTCTATAGCAGGTATATAATTGTCTATTAAATTCTACAGAATGGCTCAAAAAGTTTATACACAATTTTCTGTTAAATTCTGTAGGACTTCTGTATAGTATCCTTTATATTTTACATCTATCTTCCCTTTAATTCCTATTTTATATAGAGAATTAGGTTTATATGCTGCTTCCACTTTGGGATTTAACAATAAAATGTTTCACCTATTTTCTGAAATATCATTTAACAAAAAAGAAAGCAAAGTGCCTCATTTTTAGAGGTGCTGCTGAACATCCATTACACTAGTTACTGTCAGTGAGAACTGAAAGAGCTCAACACCTCTTAATCTGGCCCCCAAAGCTTTGATGCTCTTTGCTTAAAAAATGGCATTTAGACAGCAGCACAAATAGTATATAGCACAAACCTGTAGACACAATCCAGGGTTCGTGAGCAGCTCTACATCAGCAGGCCAGAGGGCAGATGAATCAATGGATGAAAGTTTGCACGACCATGATCCTGCAAACACTTAAACATGTTTCATATGAGTAATCCCACTGAAGCCCTAATGGGATTATATATGTTCTTAAAGTTACTCAGGTACTTAAGCTTAAAGTTAAAAACCTGTTTATGCAGAGACCTGATAAGGAATCAGACTTCACTTTCAAGCTTCCAAGGAATTATCGAGTGAAGATTTTTTTACAATTAAAAAACAAACAAACAAACAAAAGACCTTATTTAAACTAAGCTAACCGTTGCTTAGATGATGGATGCTAGGGGAGAATACTGGATAAATACAAATATGATATTTAAATAAAACCCCTCTATTAAAGAAGCAATAAAGTAAATGTTAAAATCTATTTTAAAAACCTAGGAAACTAAGTGAGCTAAAAAACCTAAAATTTTAATGAGATAAAAGAAATACATGTTTTATTTTCACAGACTGAGTTTTGCAGAAGAAATTGCCCTTAATCACTGTGACCTCCAGAGAAAAATTCTAGTAGATTGACTTTGGAAATATAGTAGCAGCTGGTTGTATCTGCTCACAGATAACTAGAATTATTATGAGTTTGTTTTTAAAAAGGTTGTTGCTGACCCAGTAAGCACCAAAGCCCTTATGAGAAAATATGCTCTTACATATATTAAAACATCTGCGACTTTCCACTTCCTTCATTCTTATTTGCCTGTTTACTTGCTAAATATGGTACTGCATTGATTCATCCATCATTTTTATGTCTTTTTGGTCTCACGGGTGATCCCTGCATTTAAGGCCTTCTGACCCATTGCATACATGGCTCTATTATTTTGTACCAATATTTTGACTGTCAATGAAGCCTTCACCACAGTCCCACTGTATAAATTATTCCTAGTAACCCAATCTGCGGGGCAGTAGTGTACCCTTTACTAGATACCATTACTCTGCTGAGGAAAGCTACTCTACAATTCCTGTTGTGGATGGCCTATGTAGCAGCCTCTCTGGTTATTAGGGGAGCCATAATTAGTGTAGAAAACTTCTGTTCCTCATTCCTGCTCTGCCTCTGAGTTTTCAGGCAAGCATCTGTGTGTGTTGTCATCCAACAGTAGTGTTTACAGTTTATCTGAATTGGGTGCTCATGACAGAAAGTGAAGAGCTGATAGCACTCTTTTGGAGCTGAGAAGTCCTCTGGCAAGCATTGTGCAAGTTTCCTCTCACAGCTCTGTCAATGCACTTCAGTCATGATCTGCAACACCCTTGCTATTGTGGGATATAATCCTGCAAACTTCTAGTCACACAAGACCCATTGATTGCGACGGTCTATCACGATGTAATCTTATTTCTCCAGTAAATCAAACACACGTAAACTTTCTTTTTTGGCCTTTGTCCCAAGAGAAAAGATATCCAATATCCTATTTCTGACCGGTTAGACTTACAGCTGATGACTCAGCACCTGGTATGGTACAACCTCTTCCATAAACTCTGTTAGATTCCATTCTTTGTGGCTCATTTTGTCTCCTGGCAGTGTTCCCTAGCATAGGCTGGCTTCATACATAGAAGAAGTGCTTTCCTGTTATATACACTTCCATCCCAAAAATATTCATGGGTTTCCCAGGCACCTGCTGTAATATAATCTGTCTTGGCAGCAGCCAGAAGCATCCATGAACTCAGTGTTATTTAGCACACAACTGCGAACAGGTGTCAAAGTATAAAGAAGCATGTGTTCCATCAATCAGATCACACTTATACAGTCCCCTTCATGTGAATAACTGAGCACTCTAGAAAATATTAAATTAAAATCAAACCACGTTGTGGAAAAGTAATGCTGAGCAAACGAGTGTTGAGACTTGATTTAGCTCAGTTATTGAAACAGATGTAAGTTTTGTAATTAAGGAGGAGAAATAAATAATGTTTGTTCCAAAGTCCTGTTATGAGCAGAAGTCAGCACTCCATCATCTAGAGTGAAGGAGAAGCCACAAGGAATATGAACACAGCAAATTTCACACATGTGATGGGGTAAGACTGCACAAAACTTTAAAATTGATCCACTACTGTATTACAAGCCAATGAACTTCTGTCAGCACAGAATATAAACACAGATCTTGGTTCCAGTTAACATATCGGCAGCAGAGTTCTGCACAAGCTGCAAATGTCTCTAGAGTAATAGCAGAAAGCTCTCCCCCCACCCCCAAATGTATGAAATTAGTTACACAACTGGGGCCTAATATAGGCTATATGAGCATCTAGATATCCAGGCAAGAGAACGAGTCATAGCTTGGAGATATTCCTAAAATTGTTGTGTGGCAGCTTTCTAGTCTGAGTCCTCCGATCTTCAAAAGATAATTCAGGGGCAGCTTTGATTCCAAGACAGTGAATTTTCAAAGGAGAAGGGAAAAAAGAGAAAGATACCTTTCACAGGAAACGACGAGTGAAGACAGAAAGGACATCAGAAGGGAAGTCTGTCCCCATTAATGCTTCTCTTTTGTCAACATCCTCAATATCCTGCCCTTAATAATAGAAAAGCAGGCATACGTTTCAGCACAGGGTCTCCAGGGAGAGGCACGTCTCTGTGCTATCTGTGTATGGAGGACAATAAAAATCATAGGAACACATTATATTGGTCAAAGGAAGCATACATTTGCAGGACAGAACACTATGGTGATACGCAGTAAATGCAGTCATTGGGAGAGCTACTACAGGACTTCATGAACAAAGATTTATAATATCTAATACATTGTTCTGTGTTTGTACATCACCTAGTACAATGGGGTCCTGGTCTATGACTAGAGCTCCTAGGCACCACAGTAATACAAATAATAAAATACAGCATGAAAAAATATTAACATAAGTCATCAAGAGATGTCAAATTAAACCTCACAATTCTTGCAGGGAGCCACCCAATTAGCTTGTGACAATACTGTGGATTCCAGAAGATCTCAGGGTAGATTAGGGTGACTGCAGGAACTTGAGGTCCCAAAGCAATAAACTGCATCTGTTAAGAAAGATGGACTTTAAACCAAGACAGGCTTCTGCTATAAAATTCAACAGAGGAGTTTAATTACTGACAGAAAATCTAATATACATCTGTTTTAAACACCAAAAAGACGGGCACCTTAGTTTATCAAATGCATTTTATTACAGATCCCCACAATGACAGCCTCAGTGCTCTAGGTTAAACAAAAATCAGACTGCTGCAAGTATCTGTCACAGAAATCATAAAAATAAGGTGCTCTTCAAGAAGAGCTGGAATGACCTGGTTAATAACTTCTGATGGGTAAAGCAATATTGGAGAGAAATCAATGATTAGCAAGACAGAGTTGTATGAAAGCAGGGCCAATTATGCCATCATAAAACAGGCTGCCATCATTAGAAAGAATGAGATACTGATAATGTAACTAATACCAAAGCTTCAAGTGCCCAAATGCACTCCAGAGCTTCCCAACCAATAGCCGCTGATCCTGTAGACACTTTGCATGTGACTAGTTCTATTGAGCTCAGTGCAGTCACACTCACAGACATGGAATTACTCACATGTGTAAGTGTTTGTGGTTCTTCCGTGACAGTGACAGGACATGCATATACAACAGTGGCTGATAATTAAGGCACACGATGGCATGTGGAACAGGAGTCCTTGTGGCACCTTAGAGACTAACAAATTTATTTGAGCATGAGCTTTCATGGGCTACAGCCCACTTCTTCGGATGCATAGAACGGAACATATATTGAGGAGATCTATATACACATACAGAGAGCATGAAAAGGTGGGAGTTGTCTTACCAACTCTGAGAGGCCAATTAAGTAAGAAAAAAAACTTTTGAAGTGATAATCAAGATAGCCCAGTACAGACAGTTTGATAAGAAGTGTGAGAATACTTACAAGGGGAGATAGATTCAATGTTTGTAATGGCATGTGGAGACTGTTCATCATCTTATCCACAAGCATATCACTCAATTCTGTGAACAAACCACATTAGATCTCCACTGTTTTTAGGATTTAAATGATAGCCAAGGCAGAATGCTTACTGGCTTCGGCACAGTAAATAGGCATTTCATTCTGTAAAACAAATCTGTATCCTTGTCTAAATGTGTTTGAAATGTAGTCATGGATAGGGAAATGAAGAATACTTCCAGCCCTAGTCACTTTTCTCTCTCTAAACTGCGCCATGTATTACAGACCTCGTGCACATGCTTCGGCGCCAGCACACAGAAGGAACCTCCTGCAGAGGAAATGTCACTTGCAGTGTTTTGCTGTCTGGCCATATAAACACATCATTGCCAGGCACCTGTGCTCTAGGGCAAGAGTCCAAACAACTTGAGAGTAGTCACCATTCCATCCTGACAGATGGGGATGAATGTACACAGCTAAGAGACCATGTACTGTACATGTATCGAGTATGAGTATTTAAGACAGGATTCCCAGTTGAGGTCCATACTGAGTTTCTGCTTCTGTGATTAAGGGAATGTGTCATCCCTAATAGAGTTCCAAATTGGATTAATTTTAAAAGAAATAAAAGCTTTCAACAAGCATGGGTATGTGGCATGTTTGTAACCTGAGCTAATAGAATAGAATGGTGTTCAGAGAAATAAATATTATAGCTGGTTCTGTACCCAGGAAGAAAAATTCACCAGCTGGTGGAATAAGAACTCAGATCTACAGTTTCTGTCTGGCATTACAGTCCAGAGCAGCTGGGGTTCACTTCCTGGTTGTCGAACACAGCTTTTCAGGGGCAAGCTAAGAACAAAAAAACATTTACCCAATAAATAAATAGGCAGGACATGTGATCAATTGGAAAAATACAATTTTCATTTTAACCTTAACACACACACACACAAGATTTCACCCATTCCATAAATGTCTGTTTACAGTCTAAGCCGCCTCCTCCATCCTAGTAAGTGTGGCCTATTGGGACGTAACGGTGGAGGATCCCATCTGCCCATGGGCCTTAGCAGTATGAGATGGTTCATTGTAAGGCAAAACTAGAACTGTAAGAGCAAATATTCTAGGTAGTGCACTTAATACACTAGTCATCATATTAAAAGCTATGCTTGGGCATTACATGCACAAATCCCATTAACAGTTAATGATATTGGTACCTTCCAAGACACTGTGACAACTGGGCAGTATCGCAAAGCAGATCATTTACTTAAAGTCATATGTAAAGTGTAAACAACATAGCTAAACACTGTACAACTCAGATTTTGTTCACTGTTGTTCATTTACTATGATAGCTAGAGGAGCTTTATACATAAACCAGACTTTCAGAGATAACATTTCTAGACACCATTAATGACTGCTTCTTGGATCAGCTAGTCCTGGAACCCACACAGAGAGAAGCTATTCTTGATTTAGTCCTCAGTGGAGCACAGGATTTTGTCCAAGAGCTGAATTGCTTGGTAATAGCAACCACAATGTAATTACATTTAAAATCCCTATTGGGGAAAATGCAAAAGATATCCACCAAATTAGCATTTAACCGCAAAAAGGGGAAGTACACAAAAGTGAAGAGGCTAGTTAAACAGAAATTAAAAGGGGCAGTCATAAGGGTGAAATGCCTACAGACTGCTTGGAAATTTTAAAAAACACCATAACATTGGCTCAAACTAAATTAATACCCCCACATTTATTTTTTAAAAAAAGTAAGAAGACCAAAAAAGTGCCACCGTGGCTAAACAGCAGAGTAAAAGAAGCAGTTAGAGGCAGAAAGGCATCCTTTAAAAATTGGAAGACAAATTCTACTGAGGAAAATAGAACAGAGTATAAATTCTGGCAAGTCAAGTATAAAAGTATAAAAAGGCAGGCCAAGAAAGACTTTGAAGAGCAAGTAGCTAAATACACAAAAGCTAAGAGAAAAAAAATTGAGTACATCAGAAGCAAGAAGCCTGACAACTAGTCAGTGGGGCCACTGGACACTTAAAGTGCTAAAGGAGCACTCAAAGAAGACAAGGCCTTAGCAGAGAAGCTAAATGAATTCTTTACATAAGTCTTCACTGCAGCCAATGTGGGGGAGATCCTCACACCCTAGTCATTCTTTTAAGGTGACAGATCTGAGGAATTGTCCCAAACTGAGTTATTAATAGAGGAGGTTTTGGAACAATTTGATACATTAAACAATAAATCACAAGACCAGACAGTATTCATCCAAGATTTCTGAAGTGTCTCAAATATGAAATTTCACAACTGTTAACTGTTGTATGTAACATATTGCTTAAATCAGCCTCTGGAGGGTAGCTAAGGCAATGTCGATTTTTAAAAAGGCTCAAGAAGTGCTCCTGGCAGTTATAAGCCTGTAAGCCTAACTTCAGTACTAGGGAAATTGGTTGAAACTATACTAAAGAACAGAATTATCAGATACATAGATAAATACTATATGTTGGGGAAAAGTCAGCACCACTTTTGTAAAGGGCAATTATGCGTCACCAATTATGCCTCACCAGTATTTTTTGAAGGAGTCAACAAGCATATGAACAAGGATGATCCAATGGATACAGTATACTTGCACTTTCAGAAAGCCTCTGACAAGGTCACTCAGCAAAGGCTCTTAAGCAAAGTAAGTTATCATGGGATAAGTGGGAATGTCCTCTCATGTATCAGTAACTGGTTAAAAGATAGGAAACAAAGGGTAGGAAAGAGAAAAATAGCAGCGTCCCCCACGAATCTGTACTGGGACCAGTACTGTTCAACATATTCATAAATGATCTGGAAAAGGGGGTAAACAGTGAGGTGGCAAATTTGCAGACAATACAAAATCACTCAAGATAGTTAAGTCCAAAGCTGATGGAGAAGAATTACAAAGGGATCTCACTAAATTGGGTGACTGGACAACAAAATCATGGATGACATTCAATGCTGATAAGTGCAAAGTAAGGCACATTGGGAGAAAAAACTCAACATACAAAATGATGGGATCTAAATGAGCTGTTAGCCAATCAAGAAAGTGATCTTGGAGTCATTGTGGATGGTTCTTTGAAAACATCTGCTCAATGTGCAGTATCAATCAAAAAGGCTAACAATGTTGGGAACCACTAGGAAAGGAATACAAAAATGATTGGGGTGTGAAATAGCTTTGATATAAGGAGAGATTAAAAAGATTGGGACTGTTCATCTTAGGAAAGAGATGACTACAGGAAGATATGATAGAGGTCTATATAATCACGAATGGTGTGTAGAAAGTGAATCGAGAAGTGTGATTTACCCCTTCACATAACACAGGAACTAGGGGTCACCTAATGAAATTAATAGGCAGCAGGTTTACAACCAACAAAAGGAAATACTTCTTCACACAATGCACTGTCAACTTGTGGAACTCATTATCATGGTATGTTGTGAAGGCCAAAATTATAAATGGGTTCAAAAAAGTATTAGAGAAGTTCATGGAGGATAAGTCCATCAATGGCTATTATCCTAGAGGGTCAAGGATGCAACCCCATGCTCCAGGTTTCCCTAAGACTCCAGAAGCCAGGACTGGAAGACAGGGGATGGATCACTCAAAATTGCCCTGTTCTGTTCACTCCCTCAGAAGCATCTGGCCCTCGCCACTCTCAGAACACCCAATACTGGGCTAGATGGTTGGTTTGGTTTGGCCTACTAGAGCTATTTTTATGTTCTTATGCTGTTTTGTAGAAAGAGAAAATGAGAGAGTTAATATATTTCTCTACCTCAGTCATCATGCTGTACACATGACATTTGTAAGATGATGTGTATTATGTACTTTTTTTTTTTTTTGAGATGCAAAAAGTTAAAGCTTTATAAGCCATTCAAACATGAATCATCAACATTACATGTCAAAATATACAAAGTAAATAGCCTTGTATCTATTGGGTTATCCGGGAGAGGGGGCGGGCGGAAAGCCCGCCCCATGCTAACGGATCCCCCCCCCAGCCTAAGGGGAGGATCCACAGGGCCACGGAAACCCACTAAGTACGGGGGACAACTGTACTTGCCATAGAGTTATGATTTAAAACCTTATCTTGGTCCCATGGACAATAATGAGAGTTGGCATCAATAGCAGCAGGATCAAGTCTTTAAATACCTTAAATACTAGCAATAATTCATTGTTAAGATTTTGCAGGTCAGGTAGCTTTTTAAAGAGACCTTTTTGTATGGTATGCAGATCTTTCATTTACAGTATAGTGACACATTTTAAAGATCTGATTGTCATATCTGGCACATGTATATAAAAAGAGGACCTCTTGTGTAATTCCTCCTCCTGCTAGCGGTTCTCTGTTATGAGGGAGAAAGCAGCATATATACCTCCCTCCATCCCAGAGTGCATCCCAGTTGGAGAGGGAAGCAGTACTCAACCCTACAATATTAGGCTCCTGGTCCCAGACTCTTAAAGAGACAGTTGTGTGTTTAACCCAGTGGTTTGCAACCCGCAGCTCCCAGCCCAATCAGCACACAGCTGTGACATCCTCAGGGCCATACAGGTGTATATGTATTGTGTGGATGTGGCCCACATAACACACAGAAATCTGCAAATGCGCCCCACAATGGTAAATAGGCTGAGAACCACTGGTCTAACCACTAATTTCCCAGGACCACTTCTCTTCCTTCTCCAGCGTTAGCCATTACCTAGGCCTTCATTCATTCCAGTGTTCCTGGAACAGGGTCTTCTGGCCCTCGCTGGGCTAAAAGGGCCCAGTATAACCTGTTACATGCCACATATCTTAGCTGCCTAAGATATGTCTACACAGTAGCTAGACACCCATGGCTGGTCCCTACCTGCCAACTCGGGCTCACAGGGTGTGGGCTGTGGGCTCAGGCTAGAGATTGGCCTCTAGGTCTCTTTGTGGTGGGAGCGTCCCAGAGATCAGACTACAGCCGGAGCTCGGAAGTCTACGCAGCAATGAAACAGCCCTACAGCCCAGCCCTGTGAGCCTGACTCAGCTGGCACGGGCCAGCCCCAGGTTTTTCTTTGCTGTGTAGACATACCCTAAGTCTCATTAACTTTGATTGGCTTATGCAATCGGCAATTTTCAAAGGAAAAAATATAAAATGTTTAATCACCATTATTTGAAAACAATCATTGAGAAAAGACAAAACTGACTGAGAAAAGAGAGGGCATAAAAATATAGGTCATGATTTTTGGTGCTTTGATTTTAGAATGCCCCAATTGAGTTACCTTAAAGGAGCCTGATTTTAGGAGAGTGGATGCTCAGCACTTTCTGCATATTAGGAATTTAGAAGGTGTCCCAGTAATTGAGGCAGCTAAAAATTCAGGTCACTTTTTTAAATCCTGGCCATATCCTTCAATGACCCCTGTCACAAGCAAAGCAAAATGCTGGTGTCGTGTATAGCTTTTCCAGGGTACTCGTATTGACAAGTGCTTTCCACAGCCCTTACAAACACACTGAGTAGAGCTGGTCAGAAATTTTTGAGGGAACGCTTATCTGTTGGAAAAGGCTGATTAGTCAAAGGTGAAATGGTCCATGGGAATGTGTTGATTTCTAATAATTTTTTGATGAAAACCAGACAAGTGCTGGATGGAAACCTACCAGCTCTCTTGCCAGCTTGTCCACCTCCCCAGTTCCCAGGCTCCTTGCCATTCCCCATGATGGGCCACCAGAGAGCCAGGGCTCCCAAGCTCCCTGGCAGCCCACCAAGTGGATTGTCATAGAGCTGGGGCTCTCAGGGCTTCCAGATTACTGGCTCCTCTGCAGATTGCCAGGTGGTCTGCCAGGGAAACAGGATCCTTTGAACCTTGGGAGCCCCAGCTTCCTAGCTCCCTAATTTCCCTGTAGCTCACCTGGTGGGCTGCTATTGAGCTGGGAATCCCCAGGCTTCCAGACTTTCTGGCTCCTTGAGAGCCCAGGGAGCATATTTTGTGTCAGAAATATCAAGACTTTCCCACAGTACACGACTCCAGAACTAGCATATTTTTCCCCCAAAGCTTTGACATTTTTTTTGTGAAAGTGAAATATAGTTTCCCAGCCAGCTCTAATACCAGATGATATATTGCTTGTAGACAGAGCATTTTCCCTCACAGATTAATTCACAATAATTACAAAGTTGCTAAGAAAATATGGAGATTTTTAGCTTTGCCTGCACTGTGCACTTCTGTACCCCGTTCCATTTATTTAAAAGTTTAAAATGTTCAAACCTGGAAAAAACCCAAAGCAAAAATTTGTTTAAGAAAATGTGTTAAGTTTGCTATGTGACACCAAATATTTACCTAATTCATCATGTACAGAACCCAGTCACTTAAAGGAAGAAAAAAAAGTTAAAGACATCATAAATCTTGCACTCCCTTACACATATTATTTTTATCAAGCATAAATAAATATATATTTCATAACAATACAATAGCCTTAACTCTGACTCTAACTCTCATGCAAAATAAATACTATTCTTTCACCAGTAATCTCAAAATAAAAACACAATACAAAACCTTTTGGAAAAAGAAATCATAGAAATATAGGACTGGAAGGGACCTTGAGAAGCCCCCTGCAGTGAGGTAGGACCAAGTAGACCACCCTAACAAATATTTGTCTAACATGTTCTTTAAAACCTTCTATGATGGGGATGCCACAACCTCCCCTTGGAAGCCTATTCCAGTTCTTAACTTATAGTTAGAAAGCTTTTCTTAACATCTAATCTAAATCTCTGTGGCTGCAGATTAAGCCCATTACTTCTTCTCCAACTTCAGTAGACATGAAGAATAATTGATTACCGTCCTCTTTATAACAGCCCTTAACGTATTTAAAGACATTTATCAGGGCCCTCCTCAGTCTTCTTTTCTCTATGCTAAAGATTACCCATTTTTTTTTATCCTTTCCTCATAGGTCAGGTTTTCTAAACCTTTTATTTTTGTTGTTGCTGTCCTCTCCAGTTTGTCCACATCTTTCTTAAAGTTTGGCACCCAGTACGCCAGCAGAGACTGCCCCAATGCTAATTAGAGTGGGAAAATTAACTATCAATTCTTACGTATGACACTCCTGTTAATACATCCTAAAATGTTGTAAGCCTTTTTGCAACTGCATCACATTGTTGACTCACTGTCAATTTACAATCAACAATAATCCCCAAATCTTTTTCAGCTGTCCTACTGCCTAGCCAGTTATGTCCATTTGTAGTTATGCATTTGCTTTTTCCTTCCTCAGTGTAGTACTTTGCCCTTTTCTTTACTGAATTTCATTCTGTTGAATTCAGACCAACTCTCCAATGTGTCAAAGTCATTTTGAATTCTAATCCTGTCTTCCAAAGAGCTTGCAACCCTTCTCAGGCCGGTTTCATCCACAAATTTTATAAGCATACTCTCCACTCCATTATCCAAGTCATTAATGAAAATATTGAAAAGTTCTGGACCCAGATCTGGGGTCAGCAGGACCCCATTAGATACATCCTCCCAGTTTAACAGCAAACCATTGATATCTACTCTTTGAGTACAGTCTTTCAAACAGTTTTGCACCCACTTTATGGTAATTTACTCTAGACCACATTTCCCTGATTTGCCTATAAGAATGTCATGTGGAACTGCATCAAAAACTTTACTAAAATCAAAAAACACCTCTACCCCAATATAACGCTGTCCTCGGGAGCCAAAAAATCTTACCGTGTTATAGGTGAAACCACGTTATATTGAACTTGCTTTGATCCGCCAGAGCTCTGCTTTACCGCGATATATCCGAATTTGTGTTATCTCGGGTCGCGTTATATCGGAGTAGAGGTGTATATCAATTCTACTGCTTCTCCCCCTATATACTAGGCCAGTAATCCTGTCAAAGAAGGAAATGAGGTTGATTTGGCATGATTTGTTCTTGACAAATCCATGTTGGCTATTACTTATAAACCTATTATCCTTTACAAGCTTACAAATTGATTGTTTAATGATTTGTAAGCACCTAGAGTTATTGTATACACAGATCGATGATGCTGACCTGCAAGTCTATGTATGTACCTAATTTTGACATAAATTGATATTATATATTTTCTTAATCAACTAGTCATACAACATCATTCCTAAGAAATAAGAATATGGGCCCCTGACTATTAATTAGCAGAGTCATTTGGATGTACAACATAAAGTGGTTGCAACTAGGAAATCAACTACATTTTTATATTCTTCTATACACAGGAAAAGTATCTGTCTCTCAGATACTTACAACCCAGTAACTCTTGCTAAATATTTCCTTTTCAGTGGTAACCAATGTCTGTCAGAAGAAATAGGAGTTTGTGCATCATGCTTAAAATAGTGCGTAAAACAGGAGACAACTAAATCGAGTACTTCTCTGGATAATTAAATTACCTATTCTGTAGGATATCTTTGCCATTGGAAGAACTGACCATATTCAGAATAGGATGTCATCACCCCACAAAGTTAAGAGCCTAGTTTAAGCCCTCTTCCCTGTTGTAAATGCACAGTTTTAAAGCCTGTCCATTATGTGTGCAATGCCTTTGAATGGTAGCAAAGGTGAACCATTATTGCATTTTATAAAGTGGACTTAGTGCCGGTTTGAAGACATCCTTACAGACTTAAGTTTTCTCCCCACAGAGTAGATAGATACTGCTTGAGCCAAGGCAGTGCTAGGTTCCTGACACTGCTCTGCCAATGTTTCTTAAACCTCAACTCAAGAACTGCTTTTAGGGATGCCTGTGTATTTCTATCATCATGCTCTTTTCAGCCTTACTAAGTAGGATGCCAATTAGCACCAAGTGTGATGGATTTTTTTAATATAGACACATGTCCACTGGGACCACATAATTCGAATGAGATCACCGTCTCATTTCAGATAGTTATTGATAAGCCATTAGCAGGCAATGACTTTTGGTCACTGCCAACTTGGCCTGAATCTTAGCCAGTAAGCTACAGTCCCGTCTCCCCCAACCCAAGCTATCCAGTCCTCTGAGCCATTCTATGAAAATAGTTGTCGTCATCCAGTGGTTTGTAATAGCCCTTTTCCAGCAGGTTATTCTAATTATGGTGGTTAACAGCTGTGCATTATTTATAACTTCTGTGGTGCACAGCTTCATTAGAGATACATGCTAACAAACATCAGTGGATAGTACGTTTAGAATTCATTGGAGTTCTTTAGAGATGGAAAACTTTTTATCATTTTATTTTATTAAAACTTATTCAGTAGGACAAATACAAATGTTGCCATTCTCAAGTTTAAATACAAATGAAAATATTTCTGATATCAGTACAATGACAGTTTATTTAACAGAATCTACATACATAGCAGTGGACTTAGCCTGGAAGGTGTAGAAAATCAATCTGAATAAGAATCCAGAATATTCAGATACATACTCAAAGGTTTTTGCATGTAGAAACCAGGCTAAAAACGATTTGTGAGAGCTGTCTTGTTTCAACTGGATAAAAATACAGCAGGAACAGCTTTTCTGACAATACTTCTGTACAGCTGTTCCCAGCCAAAATCAGAAAGTGAAAATATGGATAGAAATGGAAACAAAAAGTACAAACTCAAAACTGTTAACTGAACTTTTTTGAGTTCCAGGCTGTCACCTCTCACAGCAAAACATTCAGTAACTACTTATGTGGTTGGGTAAAGATGATAGATGCAAATATTGATTGCGCTGTCTAGGGCAGCAGAACCAGTATTGCTCTCCCTGGACCTGGGCTTTGGGGAAGGCTCAGATTTGCTCTGATTTTATCAAAATCAGTTCCCCCCTTTATAATAGAATTAAGGGACTTGTTTTACATAGAGTATTTGGGGAGTTAGCTTTGTTCTCAGAGGACAGTTTTGAAAAACACAAACAAGAGGCTTGGCAGTGTTGGGTCACTGCGAAGAATTCCATATTTTATGTTCTGTTTGTATGGGCCCCAGACCTGCAAGTGACTCCTCATGGGAAAGACCCTGCACCCAGTGGAGCCATGACCTCAGCAGAGCTCTGTGCAGGTGCAAGGAGGGTTATGCCTAGACAGACTCACTCACAGAATAGGGGCCTTAGTTTGCAATACAGTAATGCATATTTTGCATCCTATTGGTGCAGGTGATCTGAAACTTATTTTGTAAGGAACTCAGTGGAACATCATGGAATTCAGAGAGCATGGTGGTGGGTGTGGTATAATTACCTAAATAGACAGATGACAAACCAACACCTGGTAGTGCTCATATCTGTCTCCAGGCAGGAAATCTGATGTGAGATCTTGTGCGTTCATTCCAGAGACATCTTGAGGAATCTATGAGAACCTCTTAAACTATATATGTTTATTTCACTCTATTCTCCTCAATGATGGGTGCATTTCAATGCCAAATTGAGAAACGTTAAATGCTAACATTATCAGTCTCCAATTAATTTGTTTTTTCTTTCCCTTTTAAGAAAAAAGAAGGGAAATTAAGTGCCATAAACTGTTAATGAAACATTGAAGTTGCAGAATAGAAATTAAAAAGTTAGGAAGGGCACACAGTAAAGTTCCAAAGCAATTATTCCGTAACCACATATTAAACATTCTGCATATTATGTATACATTTAGCATAAATAGAATACTGTGACCAAATGCACCCCTGTATTCATACCCTATGCACCATTGTAATAATCTTTGTACAAAATATGCCTTGTGAGGTATCATTTGAAAACTAATAACTTGCTGGTCAATAATATCATAGTAAAATGTGTGTAGCAACACTATATGTAAAATTATGAATTCCCACGGGTGATGTTGGTGGCACATGTTCAAACCCAATACCCCTGATTAAGCAGGACTGGTCAAACAGGACTTAAACAAAGGAATGTGTGTTTACCTCAATTTACAGAATCCTCAGACAACAAGGTGGGGGAGACAGGAGACCAGGAAAATCTTCATTTCAGTGAACAGAGGTAAGAAGAAACAGCATGCATCCTCTTTCACTACCAGACGCCATGTTGCCTTCTTTACTTCTTTACTGTTTGAATGAGCTTTAACTAGGGGTAACCCTAAGGAAAATGCATTTCAAAAGGTAACTGAACTATACAAGTGAGGGGCAAAAACACTCCAGGTTATTTCTTCCTATCCATTTCTTTCTTGTCACCTAAGAAGACAACGAAACAGCCATTAGACTTGGAAGCAGATCCTGATCTGAGAATTTGGTCAGCAATATTACTGGAAACCTACGGTAAGAACTTCACCTTAAACCAAGTCTAGTTTGTTAAGTTTAAAAAGAATTTTATCTTGTAACCATTTCTGCCTTTAATGGCTCATTAGTTGTGTTCACTTAAGAACGATCTCTTTGTAGTTAAAGAAACTTATATTTTTTAAATAAAACTACTCCGGCATTGTGAATTGTTTGGATAACTTCAATTAGGTCCATTGTTTGGATAACTTCAATTAGGTCCATTGCCCTTCTAGGGGAATCAACATACATGTTGTATGTTGATTCCCCTAGAAGGGCAATGGACCTAATATATCTGGACTGTCCAGGAGAGGACTGGACAGTGCAAAACACACATTTTTGTGGGAAAATCCGGAACCGGGAGTGTGTTGGGTTCACCCTTCATGTAGTAACCAAGGCTGCAGGAAACCAGAGTGTGGCTGGTGTTTGCTAACAGGTTGCTGGGCCAGGGCTGGGGCTATACACAGACACTTATGGTGTGACCTGCTTGCTGTTTGTGAGGAGCCTGGCTTGGAAGCTACAACAGCAAAGCATTTCGAGTAACCCAGGTTGAGGGCAAGGGTGACACAGCCCCTCACTGGTCTGGATTGCACCCGGAATGTCATAAGTAGTAAGATAGATATTTAACAAAACATAAATAGAAAATTCTACTTTATGTGCAACCTGCCCAAGTTAAAGTTGCTAAAGGAAGCTTAACATTACAATGTATTAAGTCTTAAAAAACATCACTTTAAGCTGAACGTTGAGTTAATAGAGTCTTGCATTTCATTTTAAGGACTCAATATTTCTATGAAAGAAAATCTATGTATGTATGAAAGCATCTCTGTCCTATTTAGAATACAAAGTGTCCTTGAAATGCTCCTGACACAAATTTTGCTGATTCAGTAAGTTCTGTGCTGTATCTCCCTAATTGGAATGAGGTCTCATTATCAGTACTTTCCACTCAATTACACAGATTCCTACTCTGGACACAGTGTTGTGTTGCTGCTGCTAAATGAAATCACTAATAGGAGGCAGCAGCCATTAAGAGAAATAACAAACTGCCCAAGATACTAGCTAGTGGCTCCTTCTTTGAAATACGCATGTTAGAGTTGTTTTGACTAAGGAAAGTCTATAAACTGGTGGATTTTAAACCTCATTTCACTAGCCCTGAAAGAACAATTTTGCTAAAACAAAAATGTTGTTTGCATGAAAAATATTCAGCTTCAATTTCTGAGCAGCACATACAGGGACCTCACTTTGTACCCTTGGAAGAAAAAATATCTCAGAAACAGGTATGGCTTCAGCTCACTTATTTCCAAGTCAGATCAGTGGTTTCTGTACCTTTGCAAATGGTGACAAATAGCTGCAGAAACCAAACTACACTGAACCTATTGAGATGTATATTGAAGGAGTCCTGCCAACAACAGGAAAAAAGTCAGATCAAACCTGAAATAAAAACAAAAACCTCTGTTTGATAATAAAGAGGGCTCTTACTTAATATTTCCCAGGGAAAATACATATCAAGTGCCTTGTGTTATTGCCAGGTCTTTTTTTCAGATCATGGAAAATTCAGAATTTAACAGGAAATGAAACATGTATTAAACAAAATGAAACAAATATTAGGTGGCATCTAAATCAGCCCCCTGGCACTGCTTCTACTTTTCTATCCAGTGTCCATCAAAATTACACTTTAGAAATAACAGCTGTCAATACTGGCTGTGGCTACCAAAGTGAAAAACAATCATTTCATTCAGCAGCATCAGCAGCATCAGCGGGGTGAGCAGAGGTCTTCATCTTCATCCTTTGCTACTGAACAAGATGTTTACAAAGGAAGTCAGGATATGCCAAAAGTCATTTTAGTGAGAGAACTAGCGTCAACATACAGTGTGTTATGCTATAGCGTGAACAGCAGGAGCTCAGCTGAAAATCCAGGATCAAGCTGTAAATCTCCAAAATATATTCCCAGTTCTGTCTCAACAAAGTTAATATAATGTTATAGCAAGAATATGTTGCTGGTGCTACAAGAAAATGGGGAAGATGATGTTTTTATGATAATGTACAGCTGGTGATAAACCAGAAGCAAAATATGCTTCTAGTTCATTTTAAAATGTACTTGAACCTTGTTTATGTTTTACCTAACCAGTCTCTGTTTTTGGAATAAAACAAGAACAAATGTAGAACTTTGCTCAGCCCTAATGTAGATACTTTGTCCACTCCAATATGCTCCTGCACTTAGTTTTTGAAAGCAGGGCCGCCCAGAGGATTCCGGGGGCCCGGGGTCTTCGGCGGCGGGGGGCCCTTCCGTTCCGGGACCCGCCGCCAAAGTGCCCCGAAGACCCGCGGCGGGAGCCCCCCGCCGCCGAATTACCGCCGAAGCGGGACCCGCCGCCGAAGCGCAGCCCGGTCTTCGGCGGTAATTCGGTGGCGGGGGGGGGCCCCCGCCGCGGGCCTTCGGCGCACTTCGGCGGCAGGTCCCGGAACAGAAGGGGCCCCCCGCCGCCGAAGACGGGACTGCGCTGTGGCGGTGGCGGCGGCGGCGGGTCCCGCTTCCCCCCCCCCCGGCCCCAGCCTCAGCCTCAGCCTCAGCCTCTTACCCGAGCGCATCTCCGGCGGGGCCTGAGCTCCGTCCCGCTCAGAGCCGCGTGGTGTGGGGGGGGGGCTGTGAGCTCCACGCCGAGTGGAGGCAGCTGCCCCGCCCCCTCCCCACGCCGCTCTGAGCGGGGCGGGACTCAGGCCCCGTTGGAGCTCCCAGCCCCGCCCCCTCACCACGCGGCTCGGATCGGGGCGGGGCTCAGGGGCCCTAGCGGAGACTCGGCGCTTGATGCCCTGAGGCTCCCGGAGAGGGGCGGAGGCGGGAGCCTCCGCTCTTCTCTTGGGGGCCCCTGCGGAGCCCAGGGCCCGGGGCAAATTGCCCCCTTTGCCCCCCCCTCTGGGCGGCCCTGTTTGAAAGTGAACATAGATTGCTGGCAGCCATAGTAGCTACTGGGAGGTATCGTTCATTGGAGTTGCATTTTGGGCACATTGTCAGCCAGCAGGATGCTTGGACAGGCTGCTTGCCTTTTCCAGGAGTGAAGGGGTAAGAGACAGTAAGATCAGAGGTGCTGAATACTGAAGAATCATTATTTTCTGTCTCGGGTTGCCTTAGCGATCTGATCGGCTTGGAATCTATACCACCAGCAGGTCCTATAGTGTTCCTCCACAAAGAAGAGTAGTATTGTGATTTCTTTATTTAATCTCTTTGACCACAAAAAGAGGCAAAATATTACAATAATAAGGGTTTTTTGACCAAGGAAATTGTCAGAAATTCAGCGGAGGAATATGAGATATTTCTTCTGACGTCACTCTCTTTTTTTCTCCACAGCTCAGTTAAGTTTGTTTTCTCACTGACCTTTCCTCTCCTTTCTATTTTTTGTTCTCCTTTGTGCTGTTGGTAATGATTCTGAATGTTCCAGGCAGTGACGCTTAAGGAAGTGTCTTCAATTTCCAAACACTTGATCTGAAAACGTAGGTCACTGGCTGTTTGATTTTTCACCCACTAGCCTTCAGGTATTTGAGTGGCATTTGCTCCAGAGGAGATGGTATAATTCAGTACTTGACCAAATGTAGGAACAATTCAGAACTGACAGTTCTGACGTGTGGGATAGGACACTTCAGGCAGCGTGTACTCCAGGGAGAGGACAGAAAAATTCTTGGTAGTCAATTCAAAACTGATTGGCTGCAATTATCAGATGAGGGGGCCTTCACACCAACCCTACTGATTTTCAAATGAGCATGTTGACTTACACAGTCCCTCAATAACATTGTAGGAGAGAGTTCACACAAACAGGGACGGTGTTTTGCTTGAAGGCAGAGCTGGAAAAAAGGCTTTCAAGGAAATAAAACTTAATTAGATAATGTGGGATAAACATTTTGTTAAGACTTCCTTCTCCTACATTTGAAGACAAAATGTTAAGACCTCCTTCTCCTACATTTTGTTCAATAAAAATATTCAAAAATGCATGAAAAATAAATTATATAGGCCTACTTTTAGAGCGGCTATTTTCTACTGTGATAGACCACAAGCATTCACCATTTCCATCTAAAATGTCTAGATCCTTGTTTTCAAGAGTTATAAATAGGCTCTAAAAATGTCTTTCATTGCAAAACTGAAATAGTGTCATGATAGAATCAGCAGAGGGGAGTTTTAGTTTTAATTGTTATTTTAATGATCAAAAATTACAAGTTGGATTAGATTCTAAAATATATGAGTAGTTTTGATGCTATTATTGTACTTCCATAAATTGAGAATACATTTATTTTTACGTGAAGGTTTTCTGGCAAACCATCTCATGTGCACTAACTGCTGTTTTTAATTTCTTCAAGAGGACATATGATACTGTACATTCAGAGTTTTCTCATCTGAAATTTCCCATAAACTTTTAGTACTCAATCTTATTGCTCTGTCTGGCATTAGCATTGACCTAACAGATTGTAACGGTCTTGATGAAGCCTCTTCCAGTGTATTGGGTCAATGATCCATAAACTTGAAAGATTGCAAGTATGTCATAAAATGACAATGCATTGCTATCAATCACACACAGAATCTGCATCAAAACTCCTCCATAATTGTGCATGTATTTAATTTGGGTCAGTCAGTATCACTCATTTGTAATTGTGTGTTTACCTAACCATCCAGGGCCGCCCAGAGGATTCAGGAGGCCTGGGGTCTTCAGCAGCGGGGGGGTCCCGCCGCCAAATTGCCACTGAAGACCTGGCACTTTGGCAGCAGGTCCCGGGGCAGAAGGACCGCCTGCCGCGGGTCTTCGAGGCACTTCGGCAGCGGGTCCCAAAACGGAAGGACCCCCCACTGCCGAATTGCTGCCGAAGACCCGGAGTGGAAGAAGTTCCGGGGGCCCGGGCCCCACAAGAGTTTTCCGGGGCCCCCAGAGCAAGTGAAGGACCCCACTCCAGGGGCCTTGAAAAACTCTTGTGGGGGCCCCTGCGGGGCTCGGGGCCTGGGGCAAATTGCCCCACTTGCCCGCCCCCCAGTACGGCCCTGTAACCATCTGAAATTCCAGAAGCATTTTTAACACCAGAATCCTAAACCACTATGGGTAATGAAACTACATAATGAAAAAATTCTTAACATACATTTGAAAATACTCTCATAAAAACACACAACTCCCCCCCCCGAAAATAAAGGTACTACATTTAAGTGCCACATTGATTTAAACCCACAGTATTTCTAATCACTTGGCTTAATTTGCTCTGTTGTGCCAAGACACTAGCATATAAGATTAGATAACAGTATACACAAATGAGCTGGGATTTGCCTACAGGAGTGAGATGCCCAAATCCCTTAGACTCCTTTGACAATCCCACCCAGGATCTCAGAGAATGGTGATACTTGTAAATGTCAACAGATGATACCATTTATCATGAGATATTACTGCAAATTATTTCCAATCTCGCCTTTTTTCTCTTTACCTTCTCTTCAAAATCTCCTGGGCCGAAATGCCACTGACTTCAATGGGTGCAGAATTACAATATTTTATTGTCTTGAGTTGTTGGGAAAAGTATTGCACCTTCATACACATACATGTTCAGTAAAGTGCTCCAGCCACTACTGTGGACCGAGTCTATTAAAAAAAAGTGTCAGTCACATGTTCAGGTTCTACTGTGATTTCTTTGTTTCTTTGAGTATGTATGTGTATGGCTGAGTGTGTTAAAAAGGACTTTGGCAATGTTCATAGAATTATTAAATACATATAAAATATTGATAACACTAATTGTTGCTTAAGGGATTTATTACCCAAATTAGTTACTCTGCTTGGGCATTCTGAATCTGAAAGTTCAGACTGGTTAAGAGCTGACAAATCTTGCTTGCACATAAACCTCAAGGGTTATGAAATCTTATTAAACAGGAAAATGTTAAACACAGTTAAGCCATGAACTTAACTAAGATGTTTCTAGTAAGACTCTTGGGAGACAGGTCTGTGCATATCAACAAGCCTGGGAACCTTAAATTCTGAGTGATTAACATTTTATTTGTGTTGCTGGGCCTCTTCAATCAACAAACACAAGTGCAATGAGATCCTGGAACAAATGCGTTTATCAAGATCATGAGCAGACCTATAATTTTCCAAATCACATTCAGTTCAAGACACATATACTGGAAAAGCTATACCATATGTCAAGGCTCAAGTCATCTACCAGGCTTCTCAGCACCATGACAGCTTGGCTTTAGAGGCTTTCATAAATTCAAGTGAACACCTGTCAGCTTGCAGGTGTGATAGTCTGCTATTTTGTAACATGAACTATAATTCCCAGGTATAGCAGTGCTAGCAGCACTATCATCATTTAAGTATAATCATGTGCATTTCTCTGTTTCATGACTAATGAAATCTATGTGATCACACTGAAAATCTTCTCATCTTGGCAGGTCTGCTACTGGCATTCATCACATTGGGATTATTTTAGATTGGCTAGCATAAGTATGTTATTTTCCATTTGTTAAATCATGGGGAGTCATATCACAACTGAGAAAAATACATTCATTTATATGTTGATTATTCTTGTGTTCTCAGTCATAATTTCAAAGCACCATTTCCTCTCTTTCCCTTACCTTTCCACATACCTAAAATCAGAAACAATTTCAGCACTAATTATACTGTGTTTTCCTAAGCAGCAGGAAGGACAACTCAATAGACTTTTCAACTACAGTACATTCCAGATGTGATAGTCAATTTCCCTTCAACAAAACAGAAAGACAGCATCATGACAGCAAAGCACACTTTTAAAAAAAATTCTACTTTGGTCAGTGTAGCGGAGCGGTCACCCCACTCCAGTTAGGAAGGGATTAAAAACAGCCAGGGGAGGCTGGTTGGGTAATCAGCCACAGGTGTGGCCACACCCAATTAGGGTCCAGCTGGCCCTGATAAAAGGGCAGACTGAGGGATTGAAAGAAGACCCTTACTCCAGCTGAGAAGCAGAGAGGCTCAGGCTGCCTGGGAGAGCAAGCAGGGTACCTGAGGTGGAGCAGAAGAGCTCTTGCCTGGTGAGCCCCCAGGCTGAGGCTTTGCTAAAGGTCAGGGGAGGTATTAGGGCTGCAGGGAGGCAGCTGGGGCTGGAAAGACAGCAGGTCCAAACCCCCTTGCGGATGATGCGGACTTCAGACTGCAGTTTGTCTCTGAGGGAAGGGGCTAGATGAGGACTGGCAGTGGGTCACTGAGATGAGGTGGGCTTAGGGGATTTGGGTCTCCCCTCTCCAGAGAATCCTGAGTGTGGGGGCACTGCTGTGGGGCAGCACCCCAAGATAAGGGGCATTGGGGTCCAGGAGGGATGCAGGACCTGCTATAAGAGGTGGAGATCAGGAGAAAGCAGGCACCAATAGGAAGACACCAGCCAGCAGGAGGCCCTCTGGGGCTTGAACTGAGCTACTTCCCGGATAACCAGCAGGAGGTGCCATGGCGGTGAGTGTCCGCCGTGCTACAGTCGGACACTGAAGTATTTCAGTACTAGTTTAGGCTCAGATAGTTTTGTCAAAGGATTGTAACTCAGGCCATGTCTACACTACCACTTTTGTCAGTATCACTTGTGTCGCTCAGGGATGTAAACAAAAAAAAATCACCCTGAGCAACATAAGTTACACTGACAGAAGCTCCAGTGTGGACAACGTTATGTCAGTGGGAGAGCTTCTCCTGCAGACATATCTACCGCTGCTCATGGAGGTGGTTTTATTACATCGATGGGAGAGCTCTCTTCCATGGGCATAGGCTGGCTATACGAGTGAGCTTACAGGAGCGCAGCTGCATCAGTAGAGCTGTGCCGCTTTAAGCTCTCTAGTGTAGACATCCCCTAACTAACTGTTGGGGTTGACTGCAAGTTACCTTGGTCTGTTATTACAGAATGGTTCAGGGGGCGCTAATAGTGAACTGGCTTTGACCTGCCGGGGTGGCTTGCAGCCACTCAACTAAATAAACAAGTAAAAAATAAAAATAAAAAGGGCCTAAAAGTATTACATGTAAAAATAAAAAGCAGGGGTGTTTCCTGCCAAAGCCTGCTTGTGAATGTATACGCCCTCCCTTAAAAAATAATAATAATAAAAAGGTTATAAAAATTGCTTTAGACGGTCTCACCTGCAGACCTAGGCCTTGTGGGTGCCCAGGAATTCCCAACGCTGAAGCAGCGCCTGCTACAAGCCCTTAAGGACAAGGCTGGAGGGTCTGGAATTGTCCGTAGCAGAAGAGGTGTAAGCATTAAATCTTGCTAGCTTGTTTGGTTGCTGGAAATCACATATTTAGTAACACGTAAAGGCTGGAAAACTTCTTATACTTTGGCAATAAAGCCGGTTATACTTATGCACCTGGTGTGGCTTCATTGAATGTATCCGAGCCCCCTTTTGGCTTGACACTAACCCACAGTTGGGTCAGCAGGAGTGTTGTGCTACATCAAGCTCTTCTGGATACATGTTGCCATGCCAAGTGGACTATACACTTGAAAACAAGCACTATAGCAGTTTCAGACTGTAGACCGTGTATGTTCTAAATCTGAGTTCTGGTGGGTTCCCATAAAAGTGACACATGTCTAACAATAAATAATGTACTAGATCTAGCAGAATGACATTAAAATTAGATGACACCCCTATACCTAGTAGACCACATCCTCCGGTAATGTAAATCAAAATAGCTCCATTGATTGCGTTTCCCAATCATTCCTAACTTGATGTCCCAAAAAGTAGCCCAACAGTAGGGTCCGGAATAAACTTTCTCTAAAGAGCTTCTAAGGTTTAACATTTGAGATGTTATTTCAGTTTATTAATTCAGATGTGAACCTTGCAGCCGTTACCCAGACCTTTGTCACCTTGTGATTAGAGTACTGCGCTGTGCTCTTCATGGAGCTACACTTTACATTTAAATCTGAATTTCAGCAGTTGCAAAAATCCAACTGCCCAATCATCTTACTTGCACAAAGCAATGGTGCCAGTTAGTATATGGGTGGAGTTTAAAGGCCTATTTTGAGCTACTAAGCCCTAAACAGTTGGGGCTCTGGTTCCATTAAAAATGCCTCTCTTTCCTTGTGGTATCATGGCACTCATCATCAACAGAAGCACTTGAACTAGTGCTCCTTTCATATCAGAAGATGGGCTGATGCCCAGGCATTCACTAATAGGGGGTCCCAATCCCTGGAATTTTCTTTCCTCTTTGATCCAAAAGAGCTTGCATTTATTGACCTTCATGCCATGCTGCGTTGTTCATTTTCTTTCATTGACTCCAAGGGCAGGGATGGATGAGGGTTCTGTGACAGCTGACTGGAGGCATCATTTCTTAGATGTTTTTGTGGCTGAAATTTAATTTTTTCTTTCAGTACCTAAGATACTTGGAAGGCAAGAAAGTCTTGTCATATAGGTCTTGTTCTGACTCTGCTTCCAAAGCAAAATTCTGTTGTCCCTCTAGAATCCCTCATTGCTGTTTCCTAGCTGGCTTAGTCTTACATTTCTCTGGGCTCATTCAGAACTTTAACAGTCATTTCAGCAGCTCTGATTGGCTCCTGTTCTGGGAGCAGTGTGAATTTCCTTTTGGCTAAGGGGTGTGATTTTTTTTTCTTGTCAGCGTTGTGGTAGCTTTATTTGCCATCACCAGCTAATGTGCACTTCTTAGCTCTTAGTGGGGGACCAAGACTTCCAGACAAATAACTGTCAGTGCTTGAGATGGGAGCTCACAAGCTTTGGTAGGCTTGTTCTTCCATTGACTTACAGCTGGGAACACTCTTGAGCAGTTGATTGCAACTCTAATTTTTAGTTCCTCCTGTCATTACACCACTATGTGAAAGGAATATCCACTTCTTCCCTAGCCTAGTGATGTGTGAGTATACCGATAAAAACAAGAGAAGTGTGACATTCTGTTCAAAGGTTGTGCTTATTAGCCCCTGATGGGAAAACCACTAGTGCATTCAGTGTATGAGGATCTATGTGGCCCGTGTGGTCAAACACCTTCCCAATACAAATGTGTGTACAGTTGGCAACTTGTGTAACCTTGAAATAGAAAGATATTTTATTTTAACCAACCTAGCAAGATCTGTGCCAGGCAAAGATTGAAAGCAGGCACTGAACCTATAAATAGGACACTGCAGCAGTGTTCAATGGTTGGGTAGCTTAAGCAGAAAGTAAATAGCCCAGCCAATGGAATTCAGCTGCTTCACATATCTGGTATTCTGTTTCTGTGAGATTGTCCTGACTGCTCTGGTCACGTTTTTGCTGCTGCAGGCCTTGAAGTCCTGAATTTTGTTGTGTGCATGTTGAATTTCACATTATATCTTGATATTTTACAGCTTGCAAGTTAAAATGATCCCATCTTCATTTAATTCTGCTGTGTTTGTAGCTTGCACAAACAAATTTAGCCATCTGCTGGTTGCAGATCAAATAAAATCAAATCCTTCACTTAAGATGTTATCATCAATATTAATGTACATAATCTTTAATACTGATTCGTGCATAATTCTAAATAAATAAGTAAAAGTTGTTGTAGCTTGTATTTGATCTACAGAAAATTCATTGGTGGTTTATTTAAATATAAGAGCTCAGAAGTTCTTGTAGGGCTGTAATGTGGAAAGAGAAGCACTAGAAACCCTTCATTACACTAATGCATTTTATAAATATACATTTTAACCGTTTACAAAATTAACTCATAGAGGCAGTTGATAATGGCTTTCATTTCCATGAGAGAACAAGAGATGGAGCTTTAATAAGCTGATTGTTAAATGATGGTCTAAACCTTTGGTTATGTTAATACATGGTGATCGGGGGAAGCCTCACTATTCACTTATGTTAGAAAAAATATATCAGATCTGTTAAAATAGAATACAAAATTGCTTGTATTAAATTATGTCTGTCACTCAGCTGCTACTTTACATTTTGATATACACAAAAGAAAATGTGAGTGATTGTAACTGTGGCTACAAACACAAGACAGAGCATAGATCTTAATGAACATCACCAATTATTACAGTTTAAATAAAGATCTAATGAAATCTAGAAAGTGATAGGTTATTTGAATCACAATCTGCTTAAAAATAACATTGTGATGGGGTGTATAAATCCAGGGCTGGCTCCAGACCCCAGCACGCCAAGCGCGCACTTGGGGCGGCATCCCGCGGGAGGGCGTCAGGCAGCTCTGGTGGACCTCCCACAGATGTGCCTGCGGAGGGTCCGCTGGTCCCGCGGCTTCGGTGGAGCATCTGCAGGCATGCCTGCAGGAGGTCCACCGGAGCCGTGGGACCAGCGGACCCTCCGCAGGCACATCTGTGGGAGGTCCACCGGCGCCGCGGGACTGGCAACCGCCAGAGCGCCCCCCGCGGCGTGCCGCCCTGCTTGGGGCGGCGCAAATCCTAGAGCCGCCCCTGTATAAATCCCACCCAAGTTAACCAAGGGTTAGCAGGATTGCACCTGGAGAAAGTGTAAAGCATAACTGAGGCTCAACCCCCAATGGGGAGGAGCTGGGTCTTCATCAGTGCAGAAGCACAGGGCAGTGAGAGGTTAAGGCCAAGAAGAGAAGTAGCTGGGTGTTTCCTCTCTTGGGCTAAAGGCAGAGAGAAGCCTGGGAGGTCTGGCATCAGAAGGGGAGGGTCCTGAGCCAGCAGGAAGCCTGGGCTGCAGGTGGATGGAGGTGGATAGTGAAGTCTGGGGCCAGACGCAGGTAGTCCTGAGCCAGGAGAAAGATGGAGGCAGTAGCAAAGCTAATAGGGAGGCAGAAGGCAGTGACTCTCCCCCATCCCCAGCAGACTTTAGGTATATGTGTGCCACCTTAACAATTTTCACACAGGCTGGAGAGTGTGTCCCCACCACACTCACCTGGATGGGCCCAGCTACCCTCTCTGGGTGTTGCCGCATGGCACATGAGGTAATGTGGTGCTGCACACTTGTGCTCCACTCACTCAGATTTGGCCCAGCTGATGGAGGTGCAGCCAGGCCAGACCTGAATGGTGCTGTGATCCCGCACACCAGGTTGCAACTCATGGAATGGAGAGCCCAGGCTCAGTCCGATGGGATGGGAGCTGCTACTGCTGGGTGAGAAGGAAGAACTCTGCAGTCTCAGGGTACGTCTACACTACGGGATTATTGGTTTTGTAAAACAGAATACTAAGCACATTAAATCGGTGGTGTGCGTCCATGGTCCGTGGCTAGCGTCGATTTCTGGAGCGTTGCACTGTGCCCGCAGCCTCCCCCGCCCCTTGGAACTTCCGGGTTGAGATCCCAGTGCCTGATGGGGCAAAAATCATTGTCGCGGGTGGTTCTGGGTAAATGTCGTCAGTCACTCCTTCGTCTGGGAAAGCAACGGCAGACAAGCATTTCGCGCCTTTTTCCCCTGGATTGCCCTGGCAGATGCCATAGCATGGCAATCATGGAGCTTTTTTTGCCGTTTGTGACTCTCACCGTATGTGTACTAGATGCCGCTCACAGAGGCGATTCAGCAGCGCTACACAGAAGCATGCTTTTGCTTTTGCATGACAGCAGACCCAGGGGCGCAAAAGCAAAAATTGGGAATGACCCGATTTAAACGCCTAGTGTAGACCAGGCCTCACTCTGAGTACTAGAAAGTGAAGATAGGGTGACCAGATGCCCCAATTTTATAGGGACAGTCCCTATATTTGGGGCTTTTTCTTATAAAGGCACCTATTACCCCCTACTCCTGTCCTGATTTTTCAGACTTTCTGGTCACTCTAAGTGAAGATGATGACAATGCTCCCTTCTGGTCTGGAAATCTATCACTAGAGACAGGCCACTATAGGACCAGAACAACTGTCAACAGATGGGGCTAGACAGGAAATAACTGCTATGCCACACCCAGCCAAAAGGGGGCACACCAACTGTGTATCCTCCCTGCTACAAACCTACAATCAAAATTTGTACTGAAATGTCTGTGTAGCATGAATTGAAGTCAAATAATTAGCATAGTACCACAAAAATATTACTCATCACAACACTCACTAATCCCATGACAAAAATGGAGATATTACCTGTCTTCCTTGGCAAGTGCTACAAAGATCATGTTTGCAATACCCTTTAAAGATTTATATTAACCCACTACGTAAGTGATAAGTAATATTATTATTCATAGGACTTGCATTAACCTTTATTTTAAAATATGCACTTTCTGCCCTTTAGACTTTAATCACCAAGAATTTCATAAATTCCCCTTCTCCAAATGCCTTTACATTTTCAGATTGTATCAGTAATCTGGTTTATCACATCGAATTTGAGACTGTTCCCAGGAACATAAAGACTTAAGAGATGAGACTGTCATGTGCTTCAATCTAATATCACCTAGGAGGAGGTGTGACAAGTTATAACAAATGTGTCCAATTTTAATCTTACCTGGTGTGCCAGTTTTTATGATTCATGTGTTATCAAATAGACTCTTACCCAGAAATTTTGCTATACAAACAAGCTGAAAGTGTGAGCTTTTTATTTAAATTGTAATGGATTTTTAGCAATACAAAAAGCCAATTAACCAAAATTTATGCAAGATACTTTGTTAGCCCCGGTGGTCAGGGTGTGCTGATTGAAAGGCATCAGCTATTGATATAAACTAGAGAATGAACTATTAGAAAGGATGTATCAGAATCATATGTTACTGTGGCTCTATCAGGAAAGAGGGAAGTTGTACTTGGGTATTGTCCCTGACTTCAAAGGACAGGAAGACTTAACCACTCATATGGATTATAAATTTGTGACCAATTTACATCAGAAGCAAGGATCTCTATGCACTCAAATACTTTGCGAGGCACACTTCACATTCTCGCTGTATGTCACACTCACAGCTCCGACAGGGAAAGACAGAGAGACAGCTTTGGGTTGTGGGAGAGCTAAGGCTTTTCTGTCATGTCACAGATCAGATAAAAATCTAATCTGTAACTTGAAGGCAGTGATATTTTAGAAGAGTGTTCCCTTGTCTGCCTTTCAGGCATTTGCTATATAACATTTTGTTTCCTGTCTTCCTGCCCTTCTGCAAACTACCAGTAAATACGTTTGTTCAATCTGAACTGAATTGGGTTTTGAGTTTTGTATCTGAGGATATTACTAACTAGAGAGAATCTCTGGTCTGTCCAGGAAGACACAGCAAAGCAAATGCGAGAGTCTGTGTGAATCAAAGGCAAGGAGAACATTGTGGATGTCTCTACAGAGCAGTGCAGCACTAGTGTGTATCCAAAAGTGTCAAATGGCGTAGGGGTGCCAGGCTCCATCCAAAGTAGCTACTTAAAAAGTCACCTTAAAATCACACCATTTAACTGATAACCGGTGGAATAATTCCACGTCTGATGTAATACATGCAAACTTTGTTTTTCCTCCAGTATCCTTACAACAGGACTTTACTCTTGCCTATTATATGGAAAACTTCATTAAACAAACAGGCATTATTATGTTACAATAGACAAAATTAGCAACAATAAAGCTATAAATAACCATTTATCAGATCAAAATTCAATAAAAGGAACAAAACGCAGCTATGTGCCTTAAAATATACTGGAGGATGTTTTCCAGAGGGATTATATGCTTTTCCAAGGACAAAGCATGACCTCCAGACTCCCTACCCAAGAGACACAGCAATTTGATTTCCATCAAAGGGAATCGCAGACATATCTAATGGCTTTATACAATATTTGGATGCAAGAGGCAATATCTCAGTCTTTTCTGAATTAAGTTTGTGTGTATTGACTGACATTCAAGATTTGATGGCCGACAAGTTGACAGCACTGAAACTGCACTCTGCATGCCAGCTGAAATGGAAACACAGATTTGAGTATCATACTAATAACAGTGATACCTTAAAAAAAAGATGCTGCTTAATGTTACCCACTGTCAACACACTGATGCTAACATAGAATAGGATCAGAGACCAAGCCCTGGCTCATAGCCCATTGTACAGATGTTTGGTTAGAGGTGATAATGCCTGCAGTTATAAAATGAGCTCCTTGAGAAACATAAGATGTAAATCAGTGAAGTATTTCTCTCTTTGGTTGTCGTGTGTTCCAAAGAGTCTAGTGGTGGCTCTTGCAAACAATAAATGAAAGGCTAAAAGCTGATCCAGTATTAAGAAGGTGGCAGGGCCCTTAGAATCATTATGATCTAAGTCACTACCATAATCCACACCTTTGTCACCCCTGTATTGGACTACTACAGTGTATTCTGCATGGGGCTACATCTTAAATCCATTCAGAAGCTGAAGTTAGAGTAGAGCAGAGTGGCCCACTTGTGAATTAGACTACCTAGCTATGAACTCATGAATTGGATTAGCTGCCTTTTGGCTTCAGGGTGGACTTGAAGGTGTCAGTTTTGACTTATAAAGTCTAAATGGATTTGGACCTGCTATTGGAGAGAGGGCCTCTCTCTTTGAGTGATGCGGCCACACATGTGCTCAACAAGAGCACTTGAGCAGGAGCTCCCTCTGTGTATGAGAAGGATCTGCTAGCAGAGGATTGTCCATCAGGATCCTTTCTAAATGGAAAACCACCAGGTTTAAGATGGATTCCAGTATCATGTGACATGTTCACATATCCTGTGAGACTTCATTACCCACTGGCTGGCGCACACATATACAGGAAGGCTTACAAGTAAACAGCCATTTACTACCAATTGGTCCTACTTAATGGGAGCCATCATTAATGGCCCATACTTTGCATAGTTACAATAGGACTTCAGAGTCATACTTCATATTTCTAGCTTCAGCTACAAGAATGATACATTCATACAAATAGGAGGAACATGCTCAGTAGATTATAAGCTTTGTAATGATACCTTACAAGAGACCTTTTGCATAAAGCATATTCCAGTTACATTATATTTACACTCATAAGCATATTTCCATTAACATATGGAGTGCAATGTTAAGCTGTCGGTTTGATTTTTTTGCATTTGAAATATACAATCTATCATCACAATGAACCTTGCCTTTAACATCTTGGACCAAAACTGATCAAGCCTAGAGTTAGGCTCCTACATAAAACAGGCTTGATTTACAGAGTTGCTGAAAAACTAGACCTCCTATTGACTTCAGTTGGTGTTGGAGGTACTCAGGACCTCTGTAAAATGAGCCTGATTTTCAGTAGCTTAACTTGAGACTACCAGGTTTGAAAATGTTGATCTAAATGTCATGAGCACATCTAAATAGCAAAGGAGATTTGTCAAAAAGAAGCTTATCGGTCCTTTCATTGAGGAGGAGCAACTTGTTTTCCAAAGTACACTGGACAAATTTTGGAAATGTAGTAAAACATTTTATATACTTACAACTACTGAATAAGTTGCATATTCTATTACTCTCTGTAGTAGAAGCCAATGAAAATCAATATTTGCCAACCATTCCCACATAGTTACCCCAGATATTTCTTATTTTAACAGTGAGGTGACTGTTGACAAATGTTGACTTTCTAATAGTGACTACTAGAGTAACTCATAAAGTGATAGTCACAGTAGAAATTAAACACTATGGGTATGGCTCCATTCAGTGTATTTCCCAGTTCTACAGTAGGGAACACAGTCCTACAATATGTGGGTCTTGTATGGGTTGTGTACTTCACACAGGCTCTGAACAGGTTAATGTGGGCCTGAGAGGCCACTAGGGGTACTGGGCTGCACCTGGAAAGTGAGCCAGACCTAACTAGAGATGAAGCCCAGCTAGGGAGGAGCTGGGTGGTGACTATAAAGGCAGGAAGTCTGAAGCAGAAGCGGGGCTGCAGGGAGGAGAGAAAGGAACTCTGCAATCACTCTCTGGGATTAGACAAATGAGAAACTAAGAGGATTAAAGAGGAAGCCTAGGAGGGGAGTAAGCACTGTGATCCTTGCCTGAGTAGAGAAGGCTGGTAAGTGACATGGGGAGAAACAAAGCAACCACTGAGGTGGAGCAAGGTCTGGTGGTCCACTCTCAAAGAAAGGCAGGAGCTGGACTTCCAGGGAGAGTGCCTTGGGAGATATTCAGCTGAGGAACAGAGCAGGGGAAACAGAGCAAAAAGGAGGAATGAAATGTCATGCCTAAGGAGGGCAGATGTTGGTACTCTTAGCTTGTTGGGGTATTTCTGGGGAAAGCCCTGTTAGTCCAGGCCCTAAAAGAAGGGTGAACAAAGAGAGATTGTGAGGAGACAACCTGAGAAAGAAGCTAAGGTTGGTGGAAGGCCAGGGAGGTTGCAGAGATGGGTTTGAACAGACAGACCTTGCCTGCTCACTACAGGATCCCTAGGCTGGAATCCAGTGTAGAGGGCAGGCCTGGGTTCCCCTAACAGCCACCAGAAGGGCTTCACACCACCTTCTGATATAAGGTAATAAGGACAATGGAGATCCCCAAGAGAAGTGTCTGAGAAGTGTCCACAGGGCATGGAGTTGGGGCTGAAGACCTTTTTCTAAGGACACTTGGACATTTGTTTGTTGTCTTTGTTAACCAGGAAAGGTTGGAACTAAACTGTGGCCTGGCAAGAGTCACATGAAAAGGTGGACTATCACAGGACCATAGCAACCATCAGCAGGGGGGGCTAGACAAGAAAGAGCAACTACACCATGCCCAGCCACAAGGAGGCACTCCACTGGTGAGTCCACTCTGCACAGGGAACCTTTAAACATGGAAATACTTTCCTTTGCTTTTTTTCCTTATCCCCTTTCTTCCCTTCGTAGCAAATAGAAATTGGTGATTGGCCCCTGGTCTTTGCTTATTTGCACCTGCAAAAGAATATAAATGGCTATTTTAAATGCTTTTGTGTATTGAAATCTTCTCCAACCATATTTATTTAGGGCATTCAACATCTAATATTAAATCTGTTCTTTTACTAAAAGAAACTCTGAAGATTATCTGTAAAACCTATGGGGAGCCTTAAGTCTTTGTGGCATTGCATCAGAGGAGTAAGTGAAATCATAAGGAATGTAAGTGGTCACAAAGAAAAATCATAAATTCAAAGGAAAGATAGCTATTGAAAAAAGGTGTCTCCAAAAGAAATGCAGGTCACAGGGAGAAACTGGAGTAGCGCAAGGTCACAAAAATCTTCAAGATTATGTCATAGAATTGAAAACAAGATAGTAGAGGCAGAGAATGCAGCTAGTTTAGTAGTTACCAGAATGAAACTAATAGAAACAAGTTACGTAAAAGCACTAGCAAAGTCAGTACAAACTAAAATTTCCATCATGAGAAATGAGTTGTTTATACTGCTCTATATACAGTAACTCCTCACTTAAAGTCCTCCTGGTTAACGTTGTTTTGTTGTTACGCTGCTGATCAATCAGGGAACATGCTCATTTAAAGTTGTGCAATGCTCCCTTCTAACATTGTTTGGCATCCGCCTGCTTTGTCCTGCTTGCAGGAAGAGCAGCCTGTTGCAGCTGGCTGGTGGGGGCTTGTGACCAGGGTGGACCGGCAGCCCCCCCATCAGTTCCCTGCTCCCCTAAGTTCCCTGTGCGGCAGCCGCCCAGCAGGCTATCAATTGCCGGCAGTTCAGCTGTCCCTCCCCCCACTGCCATGTGCTGCTCCTGCCCTCTGCCTTGGAGCTGCTCCCAGAGACTCCTGCTTTCTGTGTAGGGGAGGAAGGGGGGGCTACTGTCAGGGTGTCCCTCTCTCCCCTGCTCCTGCACCCCGCTTACCTCTTCTCCATATAGAGCAGGGAGAGGACACAGATGGAGAGAGACAGAGAGAGCTTGATTTTCAGATCTCCACTGCACAAAGTAATTTACTGTCTGCTGCTTTACATAATACTTCAGGGTATGTCCCAATGGCATGAGTGATTGATTACATGTATGGAAGTTTCATAATAGCCAATAATATCCAAGGTTGGTAATAAACCATTGAGCTCTCCTAAAGCAAATATTGCTAGTGAAATGAGAAATCTTTGTACCCTAGCAGACATCTGGTTCATGAAAGATGTTCAGGAAATCTGAGGTAGCGCTGAAAGCAAGATGCACTGTAGCCTATAATGTAAAGGTATTGGACTCAGTGGGGTATGAGGTAGGAAGTAGGCACATATTCATATTCTATTTGCCAAGCATTTTATGTACAAATCCTAGTTTATTTTAAAAGTATTTCACTATGATCAGTAACCATGGTGGGGAGAAATGCCCTTTAATATATTGTGTCATTTTTGTGATATCTTTCTGCAAAGCATATCTGCTCAACCTGGAGGCGGGGGGAAAGAAAGTGGTCATGCATTATTTTGTTTGGGGTCATATTTAGGGGAGAGGGAAGGGTTTGCTCTGACTCCCCACTCTCCACTGAAGAATGTAAATTGAAGGAACAGGAGCCATAATGCTTTATTTTTTAACAAAATGTCATCTCAGCCTGGAAGAGAGTGAGAACTTCTGCTCTTGAACATTCTGAATATTCCATTTGGCAGAACAAAAATTTGTGGCAAGTCATGCAGGAGACTCAATCGCAGAAGAGACCCCAAGAGACTGCAAGCAAGCAACCTTGCAGTCAAAGCTGATTTTTCAGCAAGTCTAGTTCAAGCTTAGTATCTTCTCTGTACAGAACAATTCTTTCAAATGTCTTAAGCTCTCATAAATTAACCTTTGTGTAACAGAGAATCTCAATTGAGAAGTCCTTTTGTTTACAAAGAGCTCACAAAGAAACCATTTGTGGTGCATCCTTCAGGAAAGTGTAAGGGAACCACATATTCCAACAAAAATAAAACACAGGAAATCCACTCATTTCTGATGAGTTGGAGCCAGGGGGAAGATTAAACTGTGTATTGTGGGTATGAATGTAATGTTCCTGAAAATACTGAAGAGTGGAATCCTCTGGATATCCATGGAGAAGATACTGCCTGTACTGCATCTTTTGTGGCAGTGCAAGCTTTCCTCAAGGTGCCACTGTCTTGTTCTGGAGGGACCACTCCGATCCAGAGGGTCATCCAAGGCCATCAGTTTAAACACTGAAGCTTCTCTTGTGAACTAAAAATGTGCTTGCATTTTATACTAGCACAAGTAGTTAGTGCTGTTACACACATCTGGTATTTGCACATGCAAATGTTTTTTTCTGACGAAATATATTAGTTGCAATAACTGCATGTGCAAATATAGACTGGCAGTGGCATGCACTTTTTTGTGTTTATCTTGCCTCCAGTCTCCCTGCCCATTCGGACCTTGGACTTGCTTCAGAAGCTAGCTGGTTATCTTCTGTGGTGGTGTTTGCAGTTTTGGTTATGTGGACACGTCTCATCTGAGACCATTAAGAACCACCAGCTGGTAACAATTTTTGAATGCTACAAACCTGGGTTAGATCTTCTGAACTGGCCAGTTGTAGGCAAAATTTTCCATATTCCATTAACTGCCTCTTCAGATATCCAGGCCTTGAAATGATACTCTTATATGTATGTACATTTTATAATTGTTTTCTGTAAAACAATGTGTAAAGAAACAGCACTTTACTTTAGAATCTTGATTTTTCTCTTATTCCCACACAACTGTTCTCCATATATTACATTTGAGAAGGAAGCAAATAAAGGCATCTCCAGAATTTGTGACTGTATGTCTACAGCTCCTTACAATGACAAAGAATTCTGCTGTCATTTGGTACGATAGAGACCTTGCTGATTGACCCATTGACATCATATTTTATTCAGTGACAATAGGGCCAGACTTGAACACATCAGTCATTTTCACAAGATAGTGTTCATTCTTTTTTAAAGACTATTATGGTGTCAGTATTTAGAAGGTGAATTTGTGTATAAAAATGAAAGCCAGACATGACATGAATGACTAGCTAAATATTGCCAACTTCTGCTTAGGGACTGAAGTGTAGAATTGCAACACACCCATGTACACAAATAGAAATGTGTGTCAGGAATCTTACTAGAGAGCTTACTAGAGAGCTGTAATGCATGTTTTAAATAGTGATTTTTATCACTGCCTTATCTTATATTTGTATGCCTCTGCTTAGAGGAAAAGGGGACACAGCTCTACTGGATATCTTCAATGAGACCCTAGTGTCCATTCAGGTACCCATCTGCAACCCTTTGGAAAATGGTAATTTGTAAATATTGAGCACACTCTCCCAGGATAGAACATTGAGATTATGTGGCGTTTGGGTCCCTTGAATGCCCAGAACTATAGTTGATACATAGAAACATTACTTTTAATGAGGAGTTGTGAGGTATTGGCTAGCCCAGTATTTTTTTCATATTGTGGCTCACTTATGACAGAGATCATCTCATAGATTCCTTATGACCAGCCCTGCTCACAAACCTTTTCTATACTATCTACAGTGCTTGGATACATGAAGATGTAATCTTCAGGTGGTTCTAGGAGGACAAGATGAAAATAAGCCTGTTTTAAAATTCTGGGTGCAGTTTCCCAGTAATGTATCATTCTGCATCTCTTTGTTTCTTCTCCCTGGGAGTAGGGCTGCCTACAGCACCCACTGTTCTAATCTCTTCAAGTCACTTTACATTTTAGTTTTGTCCACTTGTGTTTACCACCTTTTCTGCTGTGGTGTATGCTGTACTTTCCAGAATGGCAGTGAAAGTCCATGAAGCTGTAATAGCAAGCAGAATAAAACTGCAGATAAACTGTGGATTTTCCCTCATCCACCACCTTCTAAACCATGGCCAAAAAAAATGTTTTGAGCTGTTTCCAGTTCTGATGTCTGCCCCATGTCCTCCAAGTCTAAACTCGTTTAACATTTGCCTGCTTGTCCCCAGATTGTTCATTTATCAAGTTTGCCTTTAACTTGCCAGTGCTACTATATGAAGTGTTATAGATGCCACCTGTAAACAAAATTTTATTCAGAGAATAGAAAGATAGTTTAGGGGAGAATTAAAGAGGACGACATTTTATTTAAATGTACTGTGAAATATACCATGCTGAATACCACTTTGTTTGGTATGTTTTATTGAACAGCACTTTGGAACAACTCAGCTCTTGTGATTGCCTGATAGTTTAATATCTCTGTCTGTCAAGTAAACACCTGCACTGTATGCTGTACACTTTGAGATTTTATAAAGTAGAAATATTGGAAAATGAAACTGAATGAATGAAATCTCAGAACCACTCAGAAGAGTGATCATATCTCTCTGTAAACCCCAGAGGATACAAGTCCTAATGTAACAGAGATTCTCATCTGTCTATATGGTAACATCATGTGGTTTTGGAGCAGAAGATTCCAAGTACTAACCCTGTTTACAGCTGCAAAGTCCATGCAGTCCCAGTGTACCGAGTACTGGAGCTGATGACCAAGTCACTGAAAAGTTACATAGTGATAAGAAACAAGATACCTTCAGAGGCTCCCATGAGTATCTAGCATAAGGAATTGATTTACCATGAAGTAAATTTATGTAATTCTTGTTTGTATGACCAAGAACAGATTCATTCCTAATCCTTCCCTTGAATGTTATTAACTTCCTGAGAACCACTGAATGTACAGTGTGGATGAGGAAATTAGATATCCCACTGCAATATAGTGCATTATCCAAATACAGGTAATGGGGTGTGCTAGCCCTTCAAAGCAGGCTACAAGCCTGAACAGTCCTGTTAACTAATTCAGCTCAAAAAGGAGACATTCTCAATCAGAGCATGGGAATTGTAGGCCTGGTTCCAAGCCATGCTGGGAAAGGGACCAGGACTAAAAGTAACCTTCCTTTTCCCAGAGTGAGAGAAACCAGGGAGGAAGCAAGAGCTGTTGTCGTTCTCACTTCTGAGATATCCCTGGAAAGGTACAGGCTGCACTAGAGGATGAGGGAACTCCTGGGAAGAAGTAGGCTGTTGGCCCCCTTTCTGGAGAGGAAGCACTGGGAAAGGTAAAGAACTCTGGATCTCTCCATCATTGCCTGAGAGAAAACCTAAGAGGGGCAAAAGGAACATAGGGGAGAGCCTGTAAGAAAAAAAGAAGGCTTGAGCAGAGGTCTTGTGGTGTTAAAAGGTCAAAGGAAGAGGTGTAGGAGGCTGGCAACAGGAAGGCATCCTGGAGTATCTGAGGAGAGGTAGATCTTAGTAAGTGACTGGGGAGAAGTGAAGTGGGAAAGTTTAAGGATGGATCAGAGGGCTGCTTCACCATTAGGGTCCCAGAGCTGGACCTCCACTGAAGAGGAAGGGGATTAGTTCTCCTAAACCTCAAAGGGACTGTCAAGTGAGGTGTTGCTGTCATGCCCTGGAAGAAGAAAGAATACTGAGAGAGCCTCAAGGGAGGGCACAGCCACTAACAGTAGCTGGGCAAAGGTGAACAAAACCTTTCATTCCTCTGCACCTAGGAGGGAAGACCTCACAAACTAAACATGAGAGAGGGGGGAAGGGTTGATACAGACCTTCAGAGAGGTCCAGTGGCCCAGACATGGAGAGGAGCAGGATGAAGAATAATTATTGCAACTACTTGTTTGTTTTAGATTTTCATTACCCCAAAAGGAGTTGAAAC
The DNA here is from genome assembly GCF_020497125.1 of Mauremys mutica. NCBI lineage: Eukaryota > Metazoa > Chordata > Testudines > Geoemydidae > Mauremys > Mauremys mutica. Next base: position 44,668,616 of record NC_059081.1, on the reverse strand, counting down.
TACTGTACCAGAGTGAAAACCTCAGGTAGCAGCCACATCTGAAGGCAACAGGTAAGCAAACTTCCTCACACTCTGTAATATCCCCATGCTCTGAAATAGACACTAAGAGTGTGCAGTAGAATCATTTCCTAGTGAAATCTTTTTTTTATTTTTCCAAAGAATTTCAGTATCAGCAGAGATTCCCTATAGGCTGACTTTGAATTCACAGACTTCAATTCACTGAAACAATTTGGGATTTTTAGGCTACTTAAACAGCTGTCTATTTATTACATATTCTCAGTCACTGTTATATCTGAAAGCCTTCTGAAAGCTTCCCAAGCACTTAAAATTTGACATAACAATTTGTCCTCCTCTCCAGACAAGACAAATAGATTGTATCATTTTTAGGTTTTGTTACCCTGTTCTTGTTTGCTCGTGTCTTATGTATATGTTTTGTGATCAGTGTGTTTGAAGAAATTATCGAGGGAAAGCGAAGCCGAAAGAATAGGTTTTGTATTTAGCTCTGAAAATGAGATCAGTGGTTGTTTACATCTCTTGTGGGCTCTGTAGTTTAAGCCCACCTGCTGTCTCCAGCAGAGCTGGGCAGAGAACAGTAATTCTGTTTCCTGGAGGATTTCAAGATTTGTTTTTGTTCCCTGGGGATCGCTGACTCTGGGGAAGCCCGCCAGACTAACTACCTCAGAGTCAGGGATCTCTGCAGCCTGGGGTCCCCTGCAGCCCACCAGGCCAGCTGCTTAGCAGCCAGGTAAGTGAACTGGCACATTCCCAATCAAAGCCTGGGTTCAACTGGAAGTTTGCTGAAATGTCATCTGCTCTGTGAAACACTTTGATTCTGATTATTCAATGAATTTTGATGGAAAACATTTTGTCCAAAGTTTTCTGACCAGCTTTAGTGTCCAGAACTCATGGACCTCCATTTTTTTCCTGTGGAACATGGCTGTCATGAGAAATCATGGTTGTGGAAGGACATAGGATACCAATCCTGTGGACAGCTTTGAGCGTTGGGACAGTGTTAGATCTTGAACTGGACTCTGCATTCAGTGGGGAGCCAGTGGAGAGAGCAGAACACCAGAGTGAAGAGATCATTGCAACCTGTGTTGCTTAGCAGATAATCTTATGCATGGAATACCATCTAGGGCTTTTTTCAGTGTCTGTGGCTTCATACTTAAATACCAGGCACCATGGCAGTGTCCAGAATTAGAAGTGAGTGGGTGAGTTGTATGGTTGGTTTTGCTGCAGTGGCTACCATCAGAGTATCACTGTATCTGAAATCAGTAATAAAAATGTTCCACTATATGTCCTAATTCTACAAAAAGCATGGGTCGCTGGGATGCTTCATAGGAAGTTTCTCCTGTTTGTATTTGAAAAGGCTCAGAGTACTGGTTTTTGATGTGACACCTTCCCTGTCCCTTCCAGAACTTAAAAGTGGGTGGGTGGGATGGGATGGGGTGGGGGAATAGCCTTACTTTTCTTGGTGTTTGGATCTGTAGTTCTGGATCATGAAATCTGTTACATAGAAGAAAACATTTTTAATATACTTTCTGTACGTGCAAGGAAAAAAACACATGAAAGTTATTTTCGGCATGTAATGTGCTATACAGTACAGTGTGTGATAATACACTGACTGGCAAATCAAAATGCTTAACATAATTAGGGGCCATTTGGTGCAGCGAGTATCATTTAGTGCAGTTCCGGGGCTCCCAGTGGAGTTCTGCTGATTGACAGCAGCAGATGAGGATCTGGCCCAAGGTTACCTGTTGAAAAGTAGTATTCATGAAGTTAAAAGGTGATTGAGATTTAGCAGAGTTAGGTTACCTGTCTCCTTTAAATCCTGAATTGCCAATCTGTGGCCTTAAGCTCAGTCAGCTGGCTTCTTAGAAAGAAGATTGAGAATGAGTCTGAGCAAAGGGTAAAATTCTCTCTCTGACCTTTTGGAATACCCAAGAGAGATGGAAAGAATTGACTGCCAGGGGAAGGATTTAAGTTGACATGACAATTTTAAGGCTAACCAGCTGCCTGCTGACATTTTTGTTGAGTATTATACTGCATCATCTCCAATTCATTTTTCTGTATTGAGTCCCTCAGTTCTGTTGCTTGATAACACAACATTCAAATTACCTACATGCAATACTTCATATGTATGAAAAAAGGGAGAGGTTTTTTTTTGACATTCCTGTTTGTTGTTCTTGAGGATTAGTTAAATTTCTGTCTCGTACAAATAGGACTATGAAAGCAAGTGAGATAAAGAAGTGCCGAGGTTATTTGTGAATTTGCTCTGGTGTGTAATACCCCAATAATAAATACAGAAAGGAATGAAAATCACAGTATTCATGCAATGCTACATACTATGTTACTTTTTAAAAGGGTGTGAGATAAAGCTAACCTGACCCAGTCACTTGCACCTCCCATTACGCTTTATATGCAATATTTAATAACCTGCTATGATGTGAGTTTTCTCCAGGCTGTTCTTATAATTTTTTCTTGTAAACAATTAATGCTTAAATCGTTCACTTGTCCCCATCCTAGAGGCTTGGAAGGGGGACATGTAGCACTGTGGCACATTTCCATCGCACTTTCCCATGGAGTTGGAGATCCACACATGGAAAAGATCAGGGGAGGGAAATACCTGGGGGACAATGGATGTCCCCCCCAATCAATTGTAAAAGGATTTCACAACAAAGTGAAAACTGGCATAGGCTCTTAAGATCAGTGGAACTACTTGTGCTTAAATTTAGGCAGTTGCTCACATACCTTGCTTGATCAGAGCCCCCGGTCCTACTCTTCTAACTGTGGATCCCACGTTCCCAATAAGGGTTTAGTATTGCAAGTCCATGCAAATTAATTGTGATGTGCAGAGTATTACTCTGGTCAGGTCCTGCTTTGGACAAGCAAACCATTTGCATCCCAGCATTCAAAGGCATTTCTCCTCACTGAGGGTTGATTTCCAGTCCAGATTTCAGCTTTCCGTTCCCAGCTGCTTCAGTACTAGAGCTCTTTGTTTGGTGTGGGTTTGGGTTTTTTTGTTTGGGAGTGGAAGCAGGGTGAGTCAGAAGAACTTGTTTTTAATGGCGAAAGAGTTTATTTCCACTCTGTTGTATTTCAAAATGGCTAAAATTCTGTTTGGTCAAATAATTTAGAACAAATTGTCACTGTACTACAGCAATGTGATAGATGAAGTCAATATAGAATAATTAGAAAGAAAATCCAAATTAGATCTGTAGACTATAAAACAACTATAGAAAAGAGGCACTTGCGAACAGGATGAAGTGGTAAATTATTTAAACTTAGTATTACTATAGTGCTATAGGTATGCATGATGCTTTACAGATAAAGTGGAGTGCAATTCAGAATTTCCATCCATTGGAAAATTCCAACAGTTCAACATTTGTTTTTGTCCCAAATTGGAACCAAAAAAAGTTTTTTTTTTCATGATACAAAATGTCTGCAGAGTTTCAATTTCAGAAATGTCTAAATGTTTTTCTTCACCATTTTTGACTGAAATGTTTTGACATTCCCGAAATCAGTACATTTCATTTTGGTTTAAGTACGCTCAATATTAAACTGTATTTTTCTGTTGCCTCATAGAAGCTGTAGTTTTGCAGTCTGATGTCCTTCATTCTCCACTATAGTCCAGGCTTCCTGGCTGGACTAAACATCCCATGATGCATGCAGAATCACATGATCTCCATAATGCACCACACAGAGCTTGGTCAGAGGAAATCGGCATAGCATTATGTAAGATATAGTCCTGCAGAGAGTTCGTCTCATAGGAGAGAATGGGAGCCTACACTCTAACTCCCATACGGTAATGCATTGATTGGGAAATATATTGTTGTGTTTTATTGAACTGATTCAAATGAAATGTTTCATGTCAGTTCAACAAGATGCAATATTCTGACATATGTTCATATTAAACATCTCAATTCAATATTCCCCAATGAAAAATGTCAAATATATCGCAAATATTGAGGTTCTCTCCATGGAAAATTTCAATGTTGCAGAAACTGCATTTTCAGTCAGAAAATCATTTCCAGTGAAAGATTCCCAATCAGCTCTATTTACAGACAATTAAAGAGGGGCCAGTCCTGCCCTGACAAGCTTACAGTCTAAATTGGCTTTACACAGCAAGGAGGGAGAAGTCCAAGAGATGTGAAAAGGCGACATGGGAAGATGGGGCTACAAAAGGAAAGCTGATGAGACAAGTACTGTAGGTTGAGAAGGTCTTGAAGTTAGTGTGGGTCAGTTCTTAGCTTATAACAGGTTTCTGCACTAACTTGTACTGTTTTTACATGATGGGCCATGCTGAATAGCCAAGTGAAAACTAAGGAAGCCCTGTTATAAGCAATGGCATCACCATGTTCACTCACATAGGCCAGAGCTGCCCTACTTAGAGCTGGGAGGGAAACAGTTTTCCCATCCCACAAGTATTTGAGAGTTCAATTCTCTTTCTTCCCTTCCCCCACTTTGGGATGAAAATATATACAAACCAAAAAACTGTTCTTGTTTTAGGTCGAGTAAAACATTTTGTTTCAATTTTGACCTTTTCTCAGTACTTTTTTCAGTCTAATTAGCTTACTTTTTGAAATGAAAAGTTATTTAGAATCACAAACCTGGAATTTTTCGTTTAGAAAGTGTTAACATGTTTGGTTTTTTGGTCAATTGTTAACTTTTTCTCAACATTTTTTCGCAGCATGAAATTCGCTGAACCCAACCCTGTTTCACAGACAGTTTCAGTTTTGAGGAATTGGCATTTTTAAATGGGGGAAAAAAAACATTAGTCAAGATTCCCAACTAGCTCTAGTCTTTTTTTCCTGCCTGAGGACTTTTACCCATTGGCTCCTCTCCCGTGTTTCTCTCAGATGTGTGAAGCTCAGTGTGCACATTTCAGAGAGACACATGAAAGTCAAAGAATCTGCACCCATTTACACCACCAGATTTACTGGCCCTCAACCTCCAGTGAGCAAACTCTCTGAGACTCTGGAGAAGTCTCAACTAAGGCCCACCCCCCATTCATGGGACCTCCCGAGTTCTAGAATTAAATAAGTTATTTCACAGGTGGTTATTTGCTTGGATTCTTTGAGCTAATAAGCACAAGATGAATTAAATTCATAAATTCCAAGGCCAGAAGGGACCATTGTGCTCATATAATCTGAACTTCTGTATAACACAGGCTATAGAACTTCCCCAAAATAATTTCTAGAACATGGCTTTCAGGAAAACATCCAATCTTGATTTTAAAATGGTCAGTGATGGAGAATCCACCATGATCATTGGTAAATTGTTCCAGTGGTTAATTACTCTCACTGTTAAAAATGTGCATCTTATTTCCAGTCTGAATTTGTCTAGCTTCTACTTCCAGCCATTGGATCATGTTATACCTTTCTCTGCTAGACTAAAGAGCCTATTATCAAATATTTGTTCCCTGTGTGGATCCTTAGAGACTGTAATCAAGTCACCCTTTAACCTTCTCTTCGTTAAGCTAAATAGATTGAGCTCCTTGAGTTTGTCACTATAAGGCATGTTTTTTAATCCTTTAATCATTCTCGTGCTTCTTCTCTGAACCCTCTCCAGTTTTTCAGCACTCTTCTTGAATTGTGGACACCAGAACTGGATACAGAATTCCAGCAGTGGTTGCACCAGTGCCAAACACAAAGTAAAATAACTTCTCTAATTAAAATAATTTCTGTGGTTGCACAGACATGAAGCTAAAACCCCACAGTCACGGTGTAATAGTGGCTTGTTAGTATCTTTTAGAAGCAATGGGAAAAAAATTCAGGAGTAAGAAGCCTGAGTTCCATTTTCTAAAGTGACATAGGCATTGAATCATTGACTCTCAATGAGATTTATGCTCATCAGTTCCTAATTCACTTTAGAAAACAGATCTTAGGCACCTAAATCACTTAGGTGCTTTTGAAAACTTTTCAAATGCCTCTAGTAACATGAGCATCAAAATGAAAGCCAGAAACTCCCAAGTTTTAATCCCTGACACCCACTTACTGTGTATAATTATATATTACATTAGAGCTGTAAAGTAAAAAAGCCAGAAATGGATGGCTGTAATAGACAGGATATAATTGTCTGCCCGTATCTCAGCACACATTTCAGATATGCAAACCTTATGTTTTAGGTTTTGTTACATTGTCAATCACTTTGTCCCTTGCTGTCATGGCTATCTCATTCTCATTTTGACTCAGTGTGCCTATGAGTTGTGGTTTCTCCCTTATGTAATATACTCTATAGCATGTTTGAAACTTGGTACGCTGTAGATAGTTTTCCTATGCAACAGTTGTCAAATACCCTGTCTTTTTGGCAGTCATTTGTGTTTACCAACTACATACCTTTCTCCCTAACTCTGATCAAAATATCATGTTCGGATACTTTACACTTGAATTGCTTTTTAGCTAATAGATTTTTATTTTTAAACAAACCTTTAATACATTTCTAAACATACTAAAAGTAATTCATGCAGCCTTATATCCTTTGAGCGACCAAACTTAAAATCAAGGGGCCTTTGGAGTCAATGCAATTACCCCAGGGATGAATTTGACCCATACATTTTACAGAAACAAACACAGAGTCTAGGAAATAAAACTACTTTTTTATATATATACATGCTGGTAGCCATCATAGTTTGGGAGCCACAGCTGTTTAAAATTGCAGGTTTTCAATAGCAAGCCTCAGCCATCACTATAATTATTATTATTTTATCAAACACAATCCCAGGGAGTATTTTAGGCTGACAAAAGACGTCTAACTCTTTGTTTATTCATTGCTCCCTGTATAGTGCCCTCCGCACCTGCTGAGTTAAAGTACTGTTCCTCCCCTCTTTAATACCTACTACACCAGGAAGCAAAGGTCATTGATAGAGACACACTAGTGTCTGGATGAAAAAAACAGCAGATCTTTCGATCTAAATATAAATGAAGCAACATGAGGAACTTTAAACAATAGACGTCTGGCAAAAATACCCAGACCTCAAAATATGGAGCACTTAAATATCAGCTATGCAGAAATAACACCATAATAATCCAGGAAAATATAGTCCTATCTTTATCTATAGAATACCTATAGCAAGGGCAGCTGCAGTGCAAGTTAATGTGTCTTATCCTTGTGCTGGCGGGACCTGCTCAAAGTGAAGGCAGCTATTTGAGTCTCCCTGAGTATTCATTCACTGGCCTCTTTGCTAGTAGTCTCAGCTGCCAGTGCTGCCAATTGCAGTGAAGATTTTTTGTGATAGGGACACTTCACCAGGCATTTGAAATAGGGTACCAAATTCTCATCAGATGGTCAATTTTTTGCCACTGACAACCTAGGCAAGAGTCAAGACAGTGAGTGACTTCATATTTCATTACCAGCTTGCACCTCTATCCACTGCACTGCACATTTGAAAAGGATTTCAAATAAACAACTTCAAAACTGCACATCTCTGGGGAAAGATCCATACCTGAGGTAAGGTAATAGGTCTGATTTGTAGCTCCTGTATTACTGATAGAATGTACACATGTAACTACTCTGCCTAGTCAGCTGGTGCAATTAGGTACTATATTTTGTTTTTATAAACATCACTATGTGCCACCCTCAACTTCAATTCCAGTTGTACGTGGATGCAAAATTATGCCCAACATTGGAGGCTGAGTTGATGAGGCCCTTTACAAAAATCATTCCCTTTGGTGTAGAAGCTTGTTTAAACTTAGTGGTTTCATTATTAAATAATGACCAAAAAAGAGTTAGACTGAATTCTGACTGTTGTCTATGGCTTTTCTATTCTGTTTTTTAGATGTCTGAAATTAAGCAATAATTGTATATATGTGAAGAGCCATTGTTTAGCTCAGGGGTTCTCAAACTGGGGGTCATGACAGTCATGACAGCCTCCACCCAAAACCCTGCTTCACCTCCAGCATTTATAATAGTGTTAAATAGTTTTAAAAGTGTTTTTAATTTATAAGGGGGGGGTCACCCTCCAAGCCTTGCTGTGTGAAAGGGGTCACCACTACAAAAGTTTGAGAACCACTGGTTTAGCTGGTACTATCATTAGTTACTAGGGACGGGCAGTTAAAAATGAATGTGAAACATAGTACACAAAGTAAAATATAGTAATGTTTCTTTAGCAGTTATGCTGAAGTTGGAATTATGTAACATACATCTGGCTCACAAATTAGCAAATTGGCCTGTTTATAATATAGTTGGGATGAAAAAAATCAGTGATTGGTTAACAATCCATAATAATGGAATTGTTGAAATGGTGAAATATGTCATTAGCAGCCTCTTTTAAAACAAATGTGGCTCATTAATTTATTAGCTTATTGATCTCAACAGTTTTAGCACCTTCCAAATATACTCTGCAGAGATATGTTAGCTTGGGCTAGATAAATATATCCTACTCAATTGCTACATCACAAAATACCAGGCCAGCTTTGAAAAGACATACAGTGGTCAGAAAAGGGCTTTTTTTTACTACATTGCTTTAAATTATAGCAGCTGAGAAATGTGAAAGCCCTGTTAGGTCATCTTGTCATTTCTTCTGCCAGTACAGGACTGTGGATTTCTCTAAAAAGTGTTACTGGTATCTAGCACTTGCTTAACTATGTTGTAGTTGAAGGAATTTTGTATAAATATAATAGAATGATGTTATCTGTGTGTATAGATTGATATTTTAAAATAAAAATATTAACAACTGCAAAGGATAATATCAGCACTTGTAATATGTGATAAAATGACATATGGTACTCTAGGCTGATTGTGTAGATTATGATCTGACACATTTTCAATATATTGTAATGAACTGGCTTGTGCTTATGTATACTACTGCCACCTACTGTACATAATCTGAAGAAAAACTGTATGCCATAGGCCCTAACAGTTGATGCAGTTTTGACTTAACATCTCCTTTAGGTCAAGAGATAAGAGCCTAGAATATTTTAGAGAATGAAAATCTGACTAGTTCCCCAATACCATCCAGAACTTCTGAATGGCCATTGTGCAGAATGGCAACAATCATGAAATCCTAGGTGGTTACTGATGTGTAGCAAAACATTCAGGTGCTCCAAAAATATGGAAGGTTGCAGTTATGGAAAAATTAACACACCAATTATGTACCAAGCAAAATAGACAGGACAAATACTTAGATATTTGGTTACTTATTATTCAGTACTCAAAGTACATTCACACACAAAAAACCACAGAACATCTGTCCAATTTTTAAAAAATATTTACATTTGATAGACATACCTGGTCTGTATATATAGAGATTTCACTCAATTGAATAAAATCACTAGAAACAACATAGGTGGTGCAATGAGGCTCACTCTGTAATATGGTAACACCCTGTTAAATAGAAAGCTGTAATGACTGTATTAGTGTCTAATGTCTCTTTAAACAAAAAACCTAACTGCTGAATGATTGTTTTGCTTGATATTTACATGTCAAGGATTTGTCAACTTATTAAAACTTCCTAAATAGTTTTTAAAAATGAAAGGCAATGTTTGTTCTTAATTCCTGCGAGGATCTTCTCTTTCAGCCTCTCCTTTAATAACCTTAACAGCTATTTTTAAGTTATAATTTGTACTTCTATTTTTGCCAGGTAATTTTCTAAATGTGAGTATCAGTCTGACTCACTTGGTAGTCTCATAAAAGCATTTTTCCACTAAATGAAAAGCTGTTTCTCCTGCTTCCAGAGTTCTAATAGAATTATTTAATCTGTACATGGATTTATTAAACTTGTAATTAGTTTCTTACAGGTACTGTGGTTCATTTACATTTCTGATTATGACACTTTCTTGTGTGTCTTTTGAACTTTTGTGATTCCTTAATTGCTTGGCTAAACAGGTAGGGCCAAGAGCCCAGTCATGCCTTCACTATGCATCCAAAACTCTCATTGACTTCATTAAGAGATCTGAGTGCACAAGGAATGCAGGATTAGGCTTCAGATAAAGAAGCTTTCTTCCAAATACTTGAAGGGTGAATACTCCAGGAAGGAAAGGAATTGTCTCCGGTGCTCCAGTTATAATACTCACTTTTGTACAATATTTTGTAAAAGAAAATGGGCTGAATATTAGGGGGGGGGGAAGTCCAAGCAGTGAAGTCTTCCAAGGGAAGTTGAACAGGGCCAGAGCTGGGAATAGAACCCAGGGGTCCTGGTTCCCAATCACCTATTAGAACACACTCCTAAACTTGAGACAGCAAACGTTAAAGGTTTATCAAAAACAAATGTATCAGGTTGATAAAGTGTTTAGTTGGAGTTGTTAACGTGTAGCATATAGCTGTTAAATGCCAAATTCTTCATGTAAATGCTACAAGAGAGATTAATGTTGTAGTACAGTAAGTGATATTAAAGATCCTATTTATTTGAAAATTATGTTTGTGCTAGATTTCCATAAGCTCTCATGTGAAATCCTTGTTGTCATACATACATACTTCTGTGGCTTCAAACGGAAGAAAAAAATACACAAATTCAAAACAAACAAACATTCTTTTCCTGTGGATCCATTTACCTCTCGAGAGAGATGTTCTCTCCGTGGTTGCAGTGAGGTTGATTATACCACTTAGATTTGTGTGACATCTATTTGGTCTAGGCTGCTCTGTTTTGTGAAAATTCAACTATGTCTCTCTTACGTGTCTATTTTTTTGTATTCCTTTTCCATTAAACTGGATTCCTTTAGTATTTCTGCAGATATTGATTTCAGATGAATGTCTAAATAAATTCAACTGCTGGGTGTTCCTTTTTTGACTTGGACAGTCAATATGTTTTCTTACTGGTTTGTTTACAGTATCTCATAGGCAGGGCCGGTGCTACCATTTAGGCAAACTAGTCGGTTGCCTAGCGTGCCAAGATTTGGGGGCGCCAAAAAGTGGCGCCCCCCAAAAATTTTTTTAAAGCCGTTTCAGCGGCCGCTGCACTGGGAGGGAGAGAGAATCTGAGCCACCGCTGGCAACCCAGAGGTTCCCCTGGGTCAGCGTGCAGCTGGCAGCCCGGGGGTTCCACTGCGCAGTCGCTGCTTCGCTTCTCCTGCCTCCCAGGCTTGCTGCGCCAATTAGCTGTTTGACACCGCAAGCCTGGGAGGAGAATTAGAGCAGGGGTGGCATGCTCCAGGAGGATGCGGAGCAGAGGTGAGCTGGGGTGGGGAGGTACCGCACGGCTTCCCGGGCCAGGGGGTGCCTCAGGGCAGGGGGACGGGGAGCTGCCACAGGGCTCCTCACCTCTGCTCTGCGTCCTCCCCAACACGCTGCCCCCGCTCTAATTCTCCTACCTCCCAGGCTTGCGGCGCCAATCAGCTGTTTGGCGCTGCAAGCGTGGGAGGAGAATTAGAGCGGGAGCAGCGTGCTCGGGAAGGACGCAGAGCAGAGGTGAGCTGGGGTGGGGAGGTACCGCACGGCTCCCCGGGCCAGGGGGTGGGGAGCTGCCGCGGGGGGGGAGCGCCTCAGGGCAGGGAGGGAGCTGCCGGGGGGAGCGCCTCAGGGCAGAGAGGGGGGACGCAAGGTGGAAGTTTCGCCTAGGGTGCGAAAACTTCCTTGCACTGGCCCTGCATATAGGATTCATGACCTTGTATGTTTCCACAGTGCCTTTCCATTTTAGAGCAAATTTCTTCCCCACGCTTCTGAACAGTTTAGGACTTTTTTCTGAAGTGCAACCATTTCTCTTCCAGTTATGGCTATTCAGAGGAAACAGTCATCTTAGTAATTATGTGGCTGCTGTAATTAGTAAAATGATAGTATCACAAATAACTTTGCCTTAGAGCCGTTAGGAGTACAGAAAATAATCAGAAAAGTATTTAATGTGTTTGTGCACTCAGTGTAATTTGCTATTTCATAATATATTATACATGGAAATTTCACTTCAGGGATGGCTATTATGGAACAATAACTGGGCTGCAACAACTAGAGCACTTGCAGCTCTGCATGCTCCTAACATCTGTCTAGCCTTTGTTCCAGCTGGTCCTAAGGCATGGCTCTAGCTCAGGACTACGACTTGTTCCAACGGCTGAGACTGTTAATGCAACACCCATTTCTGCAACCGTAGGTAGAGGGCATGAGATGTAGTGGAGGGCATTTTAGGAGTGGTTAGTCACTTCGAGAAGGCAGCAATGTGCCTGAGTGAAGAGATCATGCAGGCATGGTGAAGTGGAGACAGTTGATGCAGGTTTTAATAGCTGTGGATTCTCCCTATATACTGACCAGTATTTCTGGAGCAGGCACAGGCACAGAGTGGGGGCACTGCATCATCATGCAGACCTGGGATGACCAGCAGTGGGTCTTCCACCTTAGGAAGCAAACCTACATGGAGGTGTGTAAGGAGCTTGCCCTGACTCTCCAGCATGAGGACATGCAGAGGGAAGCCAGACCAGTCCAGAAGTGGATTGCTATTGCCATCTGGAACATGGCTATCCCAGACTGCTACAGGTCCATAGCTAACCAGTTTAGTGACGGCAAGTCAAGTGTTGCTGTGGTGGTAGAGGTCTGTGAGGTAAGTACTTCTGTGACTTACCCACAGGTGGTGAACATTGCTAATGTCCTCAGAATAATAGCTGGTTTTGAGAGAATGGAATTGCCAAACTGTGCTGTTGATGGCACATACGTGCCCATTGTCTGTCCTCATACATGGTGCATGTGAATATGTCAGCCAGAGCGGATAATGCTCATTATGATTAACCACAGAGGCAGGTTCATTAATCCTGGGATGCTCCAGCAGTGTGCATGATACTGGGGCATTCTGGAGATCTGGTTTGTTTATTTGGACAAGAAGGGACTTCGTTCCTTCCCAATAATATGGATATCAACAGGTGTCTGTGCCCACTGTTAATTTAGAGGACCTGCCTATCCTCGACTGCCCTGGATCACGAAGCTGAACCCTGATTTAAGAGCACCTGGCAGGAGAAGGTTTAATTAAACACTGAGCAGTTGTAGAATGGTGGTGGAATGTGCATTTATCAGACTGACGGCAAGATGACACTGCCTAAAAATGCATTTGGATGCCAGTGTGCGCAAACGCCCTCGGTGTTATTAGGGGGTGCTGCACCGTGCACAACATATGCAAGGATAAGGGGGAGAACTTTTGTCAGAAGAGGGCTGAAGACAGTGCTGCTTTACAAGCTCAATACAGGCAGCCAGAAAGCGTGCCTCTAACGAGAGCTTGTCCAGGAGAATAAGGGAGGTAAGGGATGCCCTGTGTGTCCACATCTTTGCTTTGCACAGGAAAATGTGATTATGTAGAATAATGTGATTTTCCTGTACTATACATGTCCATTTATTTGTTACTTAGATTGTGAGTTCTTTGAGGTTGGGATCATCTTTTTGTTCTGATTGTACAGCACCTAACACAATGGGGTCCTGGTCTGTGACTAGGGCTTTTAGGTGCTATGGTACTACTATTACTAATATTATGAGAGTCTAATAAAAGCTTTAGTTTAAACTTCCTGCCTCACTCTTGTTGCACTGGGATAGAGTGAACAAGGTACATCTGCCCATGCACACGTCCTTTCCAGAAATCCAGCAGTTGGCTCATTCCCCACCCTACTGTGGAACTGTCCACTGGCTGCACAACATGGTAGCATGGAGGAGAGCCAGTTGTTGATAACTGGACCAAGGCAATCCATGCTGGAGGCTGGCCATCAGGCTAAACAGCTACTTGAACAGTTCCCTTTATTACTGTTGGTCCTGCTCTCCCATCACCCTGTTGTGCTCAAAGTACTCAGACACCATTCTGTCCCTGTCCTGCTACAGCATTTCCATCTGCACTTCTAGATGCTGGTCTGACCTGTGGCCAAAATCCTTCTGCATGTCCTTGACCTTCTTAATTCAAGATCATCTCCTCAAGAGGCCTGGGTGGTTATCTTGGTCCAGCAGGAGTCATAGCCCTGCAAAGGCAATGAAAGACCATATCTTTTTGTCCAAACTTTTTGTCACAACAAGGCCACAAGTTGCACCTTCTGTCTTCTTGGTTTGCCTTTAATAATCTCTCTGCATTTGCCTGCTCAGAAGCAGCTGCATCCCAGGTCACCTGTTCACCAAAACAATGGTAAATACTCCATATTTTATTTTTAAACATTCAAAAAAATTGGATGGGGGGAGGGGTAGCGAGCACAGACTAGGGACCCCTGACCAGTGATTGTATTAACATTATTTCAGGCAGTGGTGACATTAAAAGATGTTAATTTGTTGGAGATTCTAAACAGGAAGAGGGAACCATTTTTCCAGACCATCCATCTATGGCAGAGACAGTTCATCATCTGGTGACTGTTCAGCAAATTGATGAATGGAAACAGCTCATAAGCTGGTAGGTAGGGGGGAAATTGTGTGGACCATCATCAGTTTCTCCTGTATGAACAGTTCTTGAGCATAATCTGCAAGGAATGGATGAAAATTTGGGCGAGCTCACAAACAGGATGCTGAAGTAGGATGCAGAAGGTTGCTTGCAACAGACATGATTTTCAACCCACCAGACAGGATGCCAAGTACTGGCGGTACTGAGAGGTATTTTAAAGTACTCTGCACTTAATGCATCCACAAGTCATACAGTGAGATTTATAATCTAGGGGGGCTTCCTCTGGCAATACTTTAATGCTAAGGAAATGGCATGGCTTTTGCCCTCCAGTGAAGCAAAGGCTTCCCCACAGCATGTAATATCCTCCATAACGATAGTTGCATTGGCCATAACCTGGCAAACTCCTCCCACTTACACTTTAATTTCCCCCTATCAATCAGTTGTGGCTCTGATATTGCTTCCTTTCAATTTCATTCTCCAGCCCCTTCCCCTAACAAGCCAGTCAGCTCCAAGCAGAGGATGTCCTCCAGTCCCCCTGCCTGCGTGGTCTGCTCCAGTGCTGGGTTCTGGTCCAGCTGCTCTGGTCTCTCTGTTGGCAGGGTCTGTTCCAGCTCTGCAGTTTCTCTGCCCCATTTCAAGAATAACTCCATTTGGTCTTCAAGAGCCCATCCAGAACAATACTGAGCTCTGAGCAGGGCTGAGCACCCACTTAATATCTTTGTAGTAGGGACAGGCTGACGATGGTTTTTTTCTAGACTTGCCACTAGCATCTCTTGTCTTGAGGTTGCAATCTTCAGGTTTTTTTCCTCTCCCTGAACTCAATTGCTATTTTAATCCCCTCCTTTGCCAATATCTTGCAGATGTCATTGCACAGGTGATTTTGGGTACATCTCTCCAGAACCCTGTTGTGAACCTCTAGCCAGCTAGCAATGTGCTGGGATGAGGATCTCCTATATCAGGGGTCGGCAACCTTTCAGAAGTGGTGTGCCAAGTCTTCATTTATTCACTCTAATTTAAGGTTTCGTGTGCCAGTAATACATTTTAATGTTTTTAGGTCTCTTTCTATAAGTCTATAATATATAACTAAACGATTGTTGTATGTAAAGTAAATAATGTTTTTAAAAAGTTTAAGAAGCTTCATTTAAAATTAAATTAAAGTGTAGAGCCCCCCGGACCAGTGGCCAGGACCTGGGCAATGCGAGTGCCACTGAAAACCAGCTCATGTGCCGCCTTCGGCACCCGTGCCAGAGGTTGCCTACCCCTGTCCTAGATAGTATTTCTGTTCAAGTGCTTTGTAGAAATGAAGGGGTCACATGATGTGTGAGGTTTAAACATCAACTATATATATATATATATATATATATTATATATATATATATATATATTATATATATATATATATATATATATATATATATATAAAATCTGAATTCTGGTGCAGAGTAAGTGAGTAGATAGAAGGACAGGAAAATACAGCCCAAAGGGAATTGTGGAATGGTACTCAAGGACTATCAGAACCAGAGTTCTGTAACCCAGGTTTCAGCCTGATGCACAAGTTAGAGACCATGTTAAAGTGGGATCTGGACTCTAACCTATTCCCCCAGAAGGATGAGCAAGCCCAGGCTGAAAGTATATATAAACTTTGGTCTAAAGGTTCTATGTGTGGGAGGGAAGGGGAGGTTTGGGATAAAACTCAGGTAAGAGCCCGAGTTAACTCTGCAGTGAAAGCATACCCTGCATGTGCAATTTTATGTCACTTCTAAAAGCCATACATATACTTTACATTTGTCTTCAGAGGATTATTGGTCTAGTGCTTGATGGTAATTGAACAGCTTGTATCTGAATTTTAGAGGTATGTACAGGAACACTAATTAGATCAGATAAGCTATTTCCTTTCTGCAGTATTGGCTATAACAGCTCAGGTCAATCATTTATTATCCAACCTCTTTAATGCTTAGTTTTTGGAGTGATACTCTTAATGTTTAAATAGAGAGATGCCATGCCCTTGACTTGATTATATTTCCTAGTTATATTTGTGTTTCAGTCATTGAATTTTTTTCTTTGTAGAATAGTATTGATCTGGTCTAAGTTAGTCTCTCTATTACCTCCAATTATTATTTAAGCAATGGTTAAGGGTCTGACTTTTATGCCAGTTTTCTGGTTCAATATTGATATACATTGTGTTCTAAATAATCTCTTTTTAAATGGATGGATATCGAGCTGCCTCCACCAAACTTCCTCGGACAAATTTGGTTTTGACATAATGCACCTAAACATCGTAACACATTTAAAAAAAAAATTGGTAACCATCTTTGTGTTCTGTTAAGCATCTTAAAAATTTGATTAAACAAGACCTGATAAACTGAGCAAGACAGGCACAGCACAGCATGCCAGTAACTCAGCAAGACCATTAGGTCATTTGTAGACATCAAGATTTCAATTTATATGAGTGGAGGTGTTAGGAAAAACCTGTATGCCCTTGAATACTAATAATGCTGACCAATAATAAGTATATTAAAATAAAATCAAAGTATACATTTACAAAGTAAGCAGCCATAACCAGTGTTGTGTACAGTACAATTTATTGGTGGTCATTATCAGATTTTCATTTTTATGGATTCCTTATATTTTAATAGTGTCTATGGGCTTGTCTACACTGCCACGCTAAATTGGCACCGCATTGTAGTAGGGACTGTACAAAGCCATACTAAGAGTTAAAATTCCAAATAATTCTGCAGATTACATTATTTCTGATATACTTTTATCACTAAGACAGGTAAATTAGTACAAATTAGATTTCTTTAACTCTTGTTTATTTTAAGACCCTGTATAGTCATGGTGTGAATACAGGAGTCCATGAACTAAAAATAAAGTGATCATTTTTTCTCTTCAAACAGATATGGTATTACATTGCTGTCACTTTTTCTGCCTTTCTGTGTATTTGTCGGAACTAGCAGCACTGCAAATAGTGTCTTTCGTTATCAGATATGTATTGCTCCTAAGGACATGCTGATATCTGATTAGAACTCAAATTCTGCAGTTGGCATGAGCTTTAGTATATATTCATTATTAACCTACAGAATCCAGTAATATTGTGGGGTCACTGAGCTAAAGGCATTTTACTTGTCAAGACCTTAGTTCAGAGTTCCATGTTTATCCTGAAACAGGTGATGCTACATCACTTACACCCTAAAACATAGCAGGCAGCTACGTGCATTACATTTAACTGTCTATCTAACCATTTTAAACTTGTACACACGCTGCTTCCTCAAACCTTGTCTGCAGTGTATAACACCATAATCTCCCAAGATGGGCCTGTTATTGCACACTATATGTTATCAATTATGTTGTGTGTAGTTTCATTGGACATATGTAGCAGTGTAATGATAAAGGCCTGCTAAGGGTCCAATCTTGCAAGCCTTAGTGATGAGAGAGAAGCATCTGATTGCAGATTCTGGCCTTAAAACTATATATCAAATGTGTCTGCCAGCACTTGTATTTGCATTGCTTAGTTTATTTTGGTTTAAGTCCCCTAGAGCCTATGCCAGGCTATAGGCACTTCACATTACTTAAAAGAGTTCACTAGAAAGTCAAAAAACTGCCAATGCTTAATGGGCTGTCCAGGGATAAGCAGAAACTGGTCCCCCGTTCCCAAGCCAGAAATCCATACCAAAACTCCACCATACCCTCAACCACCTTCACCTCAAATGTCTATGAAAAATTGTATAGGCTTTACTGGATTCTGGAAGACCAATGAGGTTAGCAGATTCAAGGTCTTGGAAAAGGGCCTGCCAGGAGCCCTATCTCTATGCCCTTGCCTGTAGCTTCTACCTTCTGGATACCCAGGATCCAACAAACTCCACGATGACAAACCTGTGCTGCCAGCTACCCATTGTCCACTCCAAAATGTCATATAGACATTGAATAACTCATGCAACTGCACCAGCCAAGTCAGATTTGATAGAGAAGTATAGTTGGAGATGCTGGATGAGATTAGATTTAGCAGAGGAAACACAAAACTCTGACCAAGCTTTCTGTCAAGCAGAGAGAAATCAGTTTTCAACTATTTTGTTTTGAAATACGTGCATTTGTTATATTTAAGTCCCCTTACACATGGGGATGAACAAACTGGCCAGATGACAACTGAACTGAAATCAAGCCCTATTTGCAATTCAGATAACTCAATTAATTTCCTCCCCCTTCATATTTTTCTTTTTTATTCTGCCTCGCTGCTAGCTTCAGCCAGGACCTGAAGACAAACTGATGAAGTCTCTTCAGAACCTTTCAGCTCATCTTCTGCTGCAATATCTCCATCAGAGCAAGTGAGATTTTTGTCTCTCTACCCACTGTTTTGAGTAGAAGGAATGGTTGATGCAAAACGAGACTGATATCCTCCCTGACCCCTGTGCAAGCACAGGAATTACATTTGAGTCTCCAACATGACAACACAAACAATTACCATTGACTCCATTTGTCTCTTTTCTGTAAGATTTCTGTATGACAGCAGCTTGTTTTTTACTTGGCATCTGTTTTCTACTATTGATAGAAATGTGCTATGTTATCAGCAAAATCACCAAGCAAGTGGCATTTTCTGTACTTCTACATTTGTTGTTCAACTGCACTTGTCAGATCACACTTGTGCTGCTAGGCTAATCCTTTGCTAAAGACAAGGAGGGAGAAAATACTTATCTCTGCCTGCCTCCCTCTTCTCTCATCTCAACGGCCTAACTCTTTGTCTTCTGAAAGGAAATCTATTGCCTGCAATAGCTCCACTGTAAGCCAGGTAAGCTTTTCTGAGATGCCTAACGTGCACCTGATGTCAGAGAAACTCCTTGTGAATGCAATCAAATGAAGTGTTGATCATTTATTAAGTTCAGAGTAACTTGTATGTGACCCTGCATTGCTTGGTGCAAGAGAAAATTGAGGAAGGTGTGTATTTTAAAATACTGCATTTCTCTTGGTAAACATAAAATATCGTTTGAGCAACCAAAGTGGATATTATTGAAAAACAACTATATTTGCCATTTGCAGCCTTGTGTCTCCTCAGGCATCATGTGATGGGGTGTTTAAAGTGCATGGCACTGTTGCAATCGTTAGGAAATCATGTTCTAAATCTAATTTTTAAAACAGGATTTTTATTCTTCTTTGCTTAGCAATGTATGCAGATCTCCATGTAATGTCTTGAAACTAGTAATGTAGGGATCTTTTACACCAGTCATTGTCTTAGTAAACCCCAGACAGTTGGGTTCAAATAACTTTATAGTCTCACTTAAACCTTCAGTTCTGAGTTAATCTGTTTATGACTTGCAAATATTCCAGAGTGAAGGCACCTGTTATGCTGCTGGACATAACAACTTCACTACTTTCAATGGAGTAGTAATGGCCAACACCAGCACAGCAGGTATAGTGGAGGACTGGCAGTGAGGGAGCCCTTAACCCTTGAAATACTGACATTGTCTAGACTTCCAGACTAATTAATCACTTAGGAGAATTAAATCTTTGGAGACTGTACTCTGCTGTGCCCAGGTATTGAACACAAGTTTCATAAAATCAGCTGCTGGGTAAAGACTGATATCTAAATACCCCCAGATAAAATAAGAATGGATTTCCTGCTTGGAATCCGATTTTATTTGCTTTTGTAGTTTGGTAAGAGTCATAAGATACAGCATTTAAGTGTATGTGAGGATTTCACTGATTTGATGCCCACTGAGGCCTATGCAAACTACAGAGCTATCGCCTGGGCTGTGGAACAGATTCAGGCAAATTATATAATTGCCTTCATTTTTCAAAGATAGTGTTAGAAGTAAAACAGCAAAATGTTTTTCTTTTGCTAATTTAATCTCTAAACTACCAGTGTGGTCTCAGATTGGCGACCAGATATACTCTTTCTTTCAGCCATCCATTTAAACAGTTCATGTCCCTGGCTGCCACAGCAGGTGTTTGTGTTTCAGTTTGAAATTCTGCTAATTCTGACTGTCACACTTATGGTCACTTTCAGGCAGTGCCGATCTATTTTCTTCTCTGCAAGGGATGTCCCTTTTTAATAAGGTTTCAAGAAAGGAGCAATCACAATAAAAGTTCATAAGGTTCTCACCTCAGGGCCCTGGTTCAGAGGTCTCAACTTGAAGTCCACAAGGCAAAGCCTCTGGTTAGGCTGGTCTCCTAGAGCTTGAGCAGAAAAACTACCAACACCTACTGTAGCCTTCTTGGTTTTTACTTCCTTTTCTCTTGCTCAGCTTCCTGTCCAAATAGCCCAGCCCTTCAGTGGAGCTGGGGCCTCTTGATTATGCCCCCAGGCCGTCCTGGCCCTTAAAGAGGTAGTATACCTCTTCACAAGGATGTTATTTATGACACTGTAAAAAGCAACAGAGAGACCTGTAGCACCTTTAAGACTAACAGATGTATTGGAGCATAAGCTTTCGTGGGTGACTACCCACTTAGTCAGACGCATGACACTGATGTCCTGGAAGACGTGGGACTCTAGGGGAACCTGGCTAGAAGACCGAATATCCCACTAAGAGATGGATGATAACACCACAAAAGAGTGCTGCAGGATAGTAAGTGACGACATCACCATGAAGGCTGCTCTTGGACTATAAAACTATTCCAGTAGTGCTAAAGACAAAAGGCCATATTCTGTCCTTCTTAATCTAGCAAGACTGCTATTGAAATCAGAAGGACGTTTGCCAGATGAAGGACTGAAGAACCTGGCCCAAAATCTTTAATAGCTTTTTAGCATTGTATGTAATTTCTATGCCTCTCTTCTCTCCTTTATGTATGTTAGTGAACTTAAAACTACCAAGTACAATTACTGGTAGAATGGTCCGGAATTTTCAGTTAAAACGTTTTTGTCAGAAAGTGCTGGTTCATCAAACCTGAAACATATCCCACAAAAGGGACAGTTCTGGTTAAACTTTTTCTGGAAGGCTTCTCGTGTCCAGGGTGGAATTTCTGCAGTGAGAGAGAGAAGAGAGTACGTGCTTCTGTTGGAGCTGTTCCACTTCATATCAGTAATTTAATATTCATTATGCCAGAAGGAGCAGTGCTGACTCTAGCCCAATGGTTATGGCACCCACCTGGGATGTGGGAGACTCCGGTTTGATTACCTGCTTTGAATCAGGTAGATCAGGGACTTGAACCTGGTGCTGCAATGTCTCCTACATCCTAGGTGAGTGCCTGGGCTACTGGTTATTCGGTAGTGGGTGGCACGCTCTGTTTGTCATGAAAAATATTGACAGCTTTCAGGTTCATCCCAAAGCAAAACAGGGCACTTTTTAAAATCTCAAAATTGTGTTTCTCACCCAGCTCTAAGTACTAGCTTCTCCTTTTCAATCTGGGTGTAGTTTATTTCTGCCTTTTTCTTTAGGAAGCTTAAAGCAAATGCAGTTAGCAGCTTTTCCTGAATAACAGTACGGAAGTGCACATTCCTTTGTAAAATATGTCTGTCTGTAATACAACTGACTGGCTAAATCCTAAAATTTTAAAACTAGTTGCTTGGTGCCCCTGTGTTTTACCTGCTCAAAAACTGCTCTTCCCAATGCCAGGGAATGTTCTTTTCTGTCAATTACCTTAAGGGCTTATTGGCTGTTGATAAGCTTTTTGGCAAAATTCATCCCAAATCTATCTCCATAAATCACTGTTGATTTGCTACACAGTGTAGAGGTTCATTTAATCTATTTCCTATCTTATCTGCCTCTGTACTCTAATATAGACACTCTGTTAGTCTCACTCTAGACATCTTAAAATTCAGCTCTCTGCAAAACCTGGAAGGTCCTTCACTGTGTTCAGGGCCCCTAACCCAAATATAAACATCAAGCATTATAACTGCATCAGTTTTGAACCCTTCAAAGAGCAGTGCCATGTAACAATAAATATTGATATTAGGATAGCGCTTAGTTTGCAATCAGGTCATGGCCCTGTCGTACTAGGAACTGTACAGAAAGATAGTCCCCACCCCAAAAAGCTGACAATCTTAGTTTAACACCAGATGCAATGAAGGGTGAAGCAAACAGGGACGGGGGAGAGAAGATGGCGCACTTAGTTTATATAGTGCTTTTGAAGTAAGGCAAGGATCATTATCGCTAGCTTTCAGATGGAGAAGCTAGGACACAGGGTAGTGCCATGAGTTGCTCAAGGTCACACATCAGACTGCCACTTATTTGACCATGCTGATCTGCTAAAGGAGTGTATAGAACCAATTTTCCTGATGCCCCAGCATGAACACTATCCATTACACCAGGCTGCCTATCTCGCCACATATAAGGTCTTTGAAATACCTCAAGAGCAGAAGAGAAAATGGCATTCAAATTGTATATCCAATTGCATTCACTTCAATTTATAACATCTAAATGGTATATTAAAAGTCACTAGCTTGGAGCTTGACTCATCTAATTTTACATGCTAAAATGCATGTCCTACATCTAGTGGTGAGAATATTTTTGCTTCTGAGAGCTTAGCTGCCACTTCTTCAACAATTTTTATTGGATAATGTTCACATTTTATGGCTTTAGTTAAATTGTGTGGATAAATACATATACCTACTTCATCTGTTTTTTCAATTACAACCATAGAATTTACACAGTCTGTAGATTGTTCTACCCATACAGTCAATCCCATTTTTTCTTTGATAAAATTTTGAGGGCATGGACTGTGGCTACATTTGTGTTTTGTATAGTGACTAGCAAAATGGAGACCCAGTCTTGATGGGGACCTCTGGAAACTACTGAAATATAAATATTAAATGATAATGCCAATTTTTAATATGGTAACATCTGGATTTGAAAGTGTTTTTAGGATAAAGGGATTTTTTCTTGATGGATAGACAAGTGGAGTTACTGATATGTCTATCCAATGTGCTACTTTCCTTGCAGACAGCCTAGCCTGGAGAGGTTATCTGAGAGTTCTCATGTAAGGCCTGAGGCCTTAGAGAATAAAGAGCTCTGTTTTGTCATCATCTGTTGGTGAAATGAGACAAGAGCAGCCAAGAGGTGCTTAAGAATTGCAGATGTACGGGGGCGCCATTGGGTAGGGGGTGCTCTGCTGGCATCTGTTGGAGAGCAAAGGAAATTGACTAAATAGGCCCCACTTGCTGGCTGCTTCTCTCACTCTCCCCCCTGCTTCCACTCCAGGGAGGGTTTAAAAAGGTGTCCAGCAGTTGGGGCCAGCTGAACCTAATTAGTTCCCTGGTAACTCCTTTTCCAGCTGAACCTTATTTCCCCATGGCTATCTCTCCTCAGTGGATAGGGAGTGGCCTTTTAACCCCCTGGGACTAATTACTACCCCTTCCTTTGTAGCCATTTGTCCTGGGTTTGCCACACCACTGAAAGGAAATACCTAAATACCTTTGAGGATCTGGGCCTTAGTGATTTTGGGTGACCATCTGAAGCACCTTGAAGAGTCCTGACTTTTGGAAAGTGCTGAGTATCAACCTTCTCTGAATCAGATCTCTGGAAGTTGGGCACTCAGAAATGGAGGTATCCAAAAATACTAGTGACTTTAGGCCTAGAAAATTCCAGAACCCTGTACAGTCTTCTCTCCAAACAACCTGCCTCTTATCTGCTGCCTCGCCATCACAGCTATTTCCTTAAAACCTGGTGCAAGGTACAAACTTGAAGCCAGTTTTTATGTTTTAGATACAAACTCCTGAAAATAAGTGTTTAAAGTGTAATGTTAAAGTAGTCCCTTAATTATAGTGACACACGTTCTAGTGAGAGCTTCAGTGAACTCTCCTAACTAGCAGGAATAGAATCATAAATCTTAAGAACACTGTGCTTCATGTCAGCAATTTCTCTACAGTGAGGTAGTGTAAGATTCCTATGTGGATTTGGAGTGTGGCTTGACACATATTTCAAAACTCCTAACTAGTTCTTGTAACACACCCACTTGACTGGATGATAAAATTGATGGTAAAATCAAACTTTTAAAAGGTTATCATTTTACACCTTTTAATAACCGGAAGAAATGAAACTGGTCTTTTCTTTTCACTATCATCTGTATCTTTGCTCTAAAGTTTATTTTTTCTCGCTACAAAACTATTCAGATAAAAAGGCAACACTATCTATGTCAAGATTTTTCATAGCTGTGATACTAATTGACGAAGTTATAATAAAGATTGATGTAGACTGGCAGTGCAGGGTTGAAGAAGTGTGAACTAATTTGAGACTAGAATCAATCTACCATAAGCTTTAAAATCCTATTACTGAAAATAACTTGATGTGTAAACTAGCCATACAGGTATAACAGTTTCTCATTACCATGTGTTACCCACTCCTCTTTCACAAATTATATGAAAAGACCTACTACTGTAGCACTTTTATTACTGAAGTGTTTGACAGATATTAACTAAAACCAACAATGATATTTGTATTATTATCCCCATTTTACAAACTGGAACCTCTGTATGTGAGTTTCAAATGACTTGTACAAGTTGCACCAAGTAAGTAGCAATGTTGGAGATAGAACTCTAGCCCCTATTCCCATTCTCTGTCTAATACAGGGATCGGCAACCTTTGGCACACAGCCCATCAGGAAAAGCCCCTGGTGGGCCGAGACGGTTTGTTTACCTGCAGCATTCGTGAGTTGGGCCAATCTCAGCTCACGCTGGCTGTGGTTCACAGCTCCAGGCCAATGGGGGCTGCAAGAAGCAGCGGCCAGCACATCCCTCAGCCCATGTTGCTTCCCGCAGCCCCCTTTGGCCTGGAGCTGTGAACCGCGGCCACTGGGAGCCGTGATCAGCCAAACCTGCGGATGCAGGGTGTGTCCTATTGATTTCACTGGGTAGCCCCTAGTTCCTGTATTATGTGAAGAGGCAAATAACACTTCCTTATTCAATTTTCTCCATACCATTCATGATTTTATAGACCTCTATCATATCCCCCTCCCCCCCAGTAATCACCTCTTTTCCAAGCTGAACAGTCTTTCTAAGCTCTCCTCATATGGAAACTATTCCATACACCTAATGATTTTGGTTGCTTTTATGTGTACTTTTTTCCAGGTCTAATATATGTATTTGAGACGGGGTGACCAGAAACTTTCCAAACCCTCTAAAAGAAAACCTCTATTCCACCCTTTTAACAGACAGTGCATTATCTGTGTGCATTGTTTTGTTCAGATTATGACTCAATCCTACAAATCTGGCAAAGTTAGGTTAGTTCTCATGCTGTTAGTGTAGTGCCTACTTAATGCATTATATGCCTCCCTAATGTTTTGTCCTGAGCCAAACCTGACATATTATAGGGTTGGATGGCTGTGTGGAATAGGAGTCTATTGATGTCATCCAACTATTGTGTTTTAGATCTCCCAGGGAGCTAGAGGTCTTTTCCATCCTGCTTGCATTGATAAAGATAATTCTCAGAGGACAGCTGGTAGGCATTCAGAGCAGATGACAACTTAGAGGTGTTGGGCAACCGTTTGAGGGAGCAGGGCATGTTTAGTTAGAAAATGGAGCTCTTCATTTGACATGAATTCATAACATTTGATGATTTCAATCATTTGGAGATGTTCCATCTGAAAGGTGTCCAACTTCTTTTCACTCTTGACAAGTACAGGCAATGTTTCAGTCCCATAGAATACTGACCACCAAATCATTATATCTCCTCAGCTTCACCTCTCTGCTTTATTAGGATGTTCAGTTTGCAAAAGATGTTCTTCATGAGGTGTCCCTTAACTAATGATGCTTTTGCAGTGTGGGCTTTAACTTCTTTTCTAGATGCCATCCTTGTTTTTGACAACAGAGCAGAGGTAAGTTAAATCACCAACAAACCTGACAATGTTTAAATCACAAGTGGATGTTTTTTTCTGGTTAGAACTTCCCTGAAATAATTCCTGTTTTATAGCCTGTATTATGCTGGAGGTGAGACTAGGTGATCACAATGAACCCTTCTGGCCTTAGAATCTAGGAAACCTTCATGACAGTTCCATTAATTTCAGTTTGCAGGATTAAGCCCCTATAGATTTAAAGCTACTTGCGGGTAGGGCTAGTTCACTCTTTTGTTCTGTATAGGTCTCAGTGAACTGTCTGTGCTCAGCAACTGAAATGATCATAATAGCAACACTTCATTTCCCCCATTCAATTCTAATGAGAAAACTTGCAAATTCTACTTTTGCCTCAAGGCAGATAGAAAACGATGTTTAACACATCCAGTACAAAGGTTAAGTAAAACCATAATAATTAGGTGGTCATTCACATATTAACAAGTTTAGGGGGTATATTCTCCACTCATTCCACGTGTGATTACTCCTGTTGACATTAATGGGAATTCTGTGCATGGAATGAAGAAAGAATATGACCATTAGTAGTAATGCAGACTGAAACAAATGTCCAAAACACAGCTTTTAAAGAAAGGGCCATTCATGCAGCTCTTTGCTCTAGTGTCTGAGTATCATATGCAATTATGCTTCTTCATTATAATTATATGGTATCTAAATGAAGAAGCTGGATAAATATTAACTAAAAAATGCCATTAGAAATGTAGCAAACACTTGAAAGCAGATATAAAATACATTGAACTTGGCTACAAAGTAGTAGCCCATGAGCAGGGCTGGCTCCAGACACCAGCTTAGCAAGCAGGTGCTTGGGGCGGCCACTCCAGAGAGGGGCGGCAGGTCCAGCTATTCGGCGGCAATTCAGCGGAGGGTCCCTCACTCCCGGTCAGAGCGAAGGACCTCCCGCTGAATTGCCGCAGATCGCGATTGTGGCTTTTTTTTGTTTTTGTTTTTTGTTTTTGTTTTTTTTTTGGCTGCTTGGGGTGGCAAAACCCCTGGAGCCGGCCCTGCCCATGAGCACAAGCTGGGAAGAAAAAAACTTCAGTGTAATTTGGAAAACACACTCACAAACATGAAGAATGATTGAAAAATTGATTTAAATGTTGTTGGTTAGTGACTGACAGATACATGATGGTATGTTGAGTTGGAGACAAATTATGAGTACATATGAGGTATGAATGATCCCTTAAACAGGAGAAATAAATCCCTCACTGCTATGTCATCACAGTGCAGCTGGATGTGCAGTAGCAAATAAAATGTGTAAAACACTGTGTGGATTCTTAAATATGGCTCAACTCTTCTTCATTCAGCTGACCTCTCAATGCATTTCATTCCCCACACACACACACCTCACACTCTCTTACTACACCCAATCAGGTGTAAGCATCCCCTTTCATTTCCTCCTACCACATACACCCTACTCCTGGAACCCCCTCTCTCTTTTCATTGATACACTCCTTCACATCACTACTTTAATACTCATCTCTTTCATATGGCCTATAAACTCCAAACTTTGCCCTTCGTAAAATGATGAGACAATGGAGAAGAAGGCACAATCCACTGATAGCCCCCATGAAACAAGACAGACAGTGAACATGGCTTTCATTGCTATCCCTCAACCCCCTTGTTATCTCTTTAGACAATAAGATTTATTCTGTACAAAATCTCACAAATTGCAGTCCACATACACTTATACATTGGAAAATAGTCTACTAAACTTTCTTCCACACCAAATGAGAGATTAGGCCTTGTCTAGATTAGAGTTTCTGGTCTTGTTGTAACTGGAATTAACTGACGGGGGAAATTCAAATCAATGACTTCAACACAAGAACATACTGATGCATGAGGCATGCCAGTCAACTAGGATTATGAACTGGTATCCAAACTCCCCACAAACCATAATCACAAAGGAAAGATACTCATTTCACATCAGCATTTAAATGGCAAGGTGACATCAAATCAGGATGACCCTGGAGCAGTAGAGGATACACAGGTAGCCAGCAAAGCAGTGTGGGATACAGAGTGAGGACTTGGCAAATGTTGTGCATCTGCCATGGAACAGGGGTTCATCCACACGTATTATTTAGTGAAAACTGCAATGATTGAATATAATTTAGGGTGATAGTTTGTCATGGTAAAATGCCAAAATACTTGTTGCTTTATCATAACAAAAATGCAAAAGTCATATTTTAAAAAAAAATTAAAATACAGACACCCACAGGGTGAAATCCTGGCCCAGTAGAAGTAAACAAACAGCATGATTACATTTAGTAGTATGCCACGCCCCACACTAGCACTTTCACTGTGTGTAGCAGTACTCACACGGGATGTTACTGCGCAACAAGCTGAAGCTCTGAAGAGCTACACCCTGGCTCGCCACACAGTAATTTGCAGTGTAGACAAGACCTAAGTCCCACTGAAGTAATTTAAGTAAATGTTTTCAAGATAAAGGCCTGGTGTTTAAATATGTGTTTACTAAGAGTGAAATTTTGCAACTCTAACTCATGTTGACTATTTGTAAAGTGTTGCTCAACACAAGTGAGGGGTGGCAGAATTGGGCCAGAAAATATAGTTCTCTATATATGTGAATTTTTAAAATCATTTTAGGAAATACCTGTTTTTGTTTCAGTATCTTCAGTGAATGAAGTTGTCTCTTTCGAAAAGGGCTCCCATCTTAGGTCTTGATTCTGCAAATCTTTACTGCCTCATCAAAACCTGAATGATAAACATACACATCTTGTCAGTGGAAACTGACACTGAACCAGTGTTAACAGGTACTATTATGAACCTGGCCGATTCATCACTCATTCCTTCAGTTTAATACTCTGGAGTTGATTCTGTTTATTAACATTTAAAACTGAATCTTAATTTACCTACAAAAAAGTATAACTGTAAAATGTAAGAAACAGGAAATAGAAATCTGGCAAATTCCCAAATCAGAAAACGTAGTTTGAAAAATTATAACTCATCATTTCCCTCTTTTAGTGCTCATATTTTGAGAATGATGTGATAGATAAATATGTGGTTTGCAGCCTTAACTGTTTTTTGAGCAATGTTTTTTGTTTTTACGTATTATAAATGCTGCCAGACAACACTAGACGTCATGCTTGCCCATAACACATTCAAAATGTCACTTTCTTGGCAGTAAAAAACCTGTGCCTAGAGAAGCTAGTTTGAATATGACCATTCATAAGGTGTAGTGTTCTCTATAGTTGTAATCATACGAAAACAAAATCTTAATCCCACCAGGAATATATAGAATTTTGACTATGAAATGTCATCCTAGCCTCCAGAAATGACAAATACGTACTTTAAGCTGACAAAATACTTTTAAAAAGTAAAGGTGTCTCACTGGAATTCAAAATCCTGGTTTATTTCCTCCAACAATACTCTGTTTTGATCACCGCAATCACTGTTTACTTTAACAGCTTCCCCTGTGCTTTAAGTTTAATGGCAGTGATGCAATATTGTGTATTATTACCCTTTTACCTGGCAATAAAGGAACAGGAAAGTTCATACAAGTAAGGCTTAAAAAATGTGACTAACAAGTTTTTTCTTAAGTTACTTTTTTTGCACTTATGGAGTACACTGGTGTTAAGGTTTTACAGCCTTTTGAGTGAAATTCAGCTGTGTCTGAATTCCAAATTCCCCAAGCTTAAATCAAATTCTTGCTGTGTGCTTCTGCAAGAAGACTCTGGTGTGTGTTCTGAGTGTGCATATTTGTCTTCCTTCATTGCTATTTGTATAGCTTCTTCTGAACTTTTTTTTAAGGATGACAGTGTTTACATTTGGCCTTCTTTGGCTCTTAGATTCTTATTATGCCCCATGATTGACTCTTTCCCATGATGCCATGTAAGAGGCCTTAAGTCTGTTAGATGTGTTATTTAAATATTTGATTTCTTCCATTAGTTCGTCTTCATTCCATTTCTCCTCTTTGGGAGCTTACAGCAGTAACTTGAAATAGCTTAAAGACCTACAACCTTCTGGATATCGAATGGGACTGACATGGCTACAACTACACCGCATGGAACCAACAAGTGGTATGTAAGGAGAAGCTAACTGAGACATGTTACAGGTCTCAGTCAGCCATAATGGGGTTAAGGTAAAAGCAGAAGCCCAGAAAGTGTCAGAAGATCACATGATTCAATAAGGTACACAAGGGAGAGGAAACTGGGGGTTGGTCCTTTCCCCAGGAGTGGTTGAGGCAGGGAAGCCTTTGGGAATTATGACCAGTGTTTTTGGTTGAGGAGTGTTTTTGTTCTATTATTGCTATGAACTATAAACAACACCCTTTTCTCATTTAAATCCCTTCTGAAAGCTCGTTCCTCCCTACTCACAGGAGGTGAATCACTAAGATCAGAACAGATTGTGAATCCCAGCTGCACCATGAACTCACTTCCAGAATGCTAATTCCTTCAGTTGCCCATTCACTGACCTGCCCCAAACTACCCCCCTCAATAGTCCCACCACTGGCTCGCAGTGCAATCGCACACCCAATTTACAGGTGTACATCTTAGTGGTTCAGTGAAAAGTTCTGCTTCTTTGAAGTAATAAAGGTAAAATGGTGACTAGGATTGAAAATGGAAATCTTCAATAGAGTTTCTCATGGCATTTAATGTTTGGGGAAGTTCTATGGCCTGTGTAATACAGGAGGTCAGACTAGATGATCACAATGGTCCCTTCTGGCGTTGGAATCTACAGATCTATAAATATAATAGCTGTAATAGAGTTTGAGCTATATTAGTTACACTAGGGTGCCATTTGTTCAAAAAATTCTGATGTGCCCAACTGCTCTCACTAAGGGGAGAAGCCTGACTGGAGCTTGGAACTGAGTAAGACTGTGGCTGGTCAGAGCCTTCCAGGAGGGAAGGCAGGCCTGACACCAGAGTGGTTGGGTTTCTCAGGCATCTGCCACTGGTGGTTGAGTCAGCCATGGCCGGGAGTGCTGCAGAGGAAGGGGTGGGTCTGACAGCTGAGCCTAGAGGCAGAGAGGCAATAACCTCAGAGGGCCTGAGACTTTGGATCCAGTTACCTCAAAGGAGGGGGATTGAACATTCATAATGACCTGGCCAAATGGCTAATCCAGAAGTCACCAGAGCTGATTGGAAACTCTGTTGAGGAAAGTAAGGTAGTGCAGCTGTAGCACAGTGCCCTGCCATGGGGAAGTGCACAGGAGACAGTGTTCTGATGACACCAAGTTACAAAATTTGGATGCAAATTTAACACCGACAGACCTCAGTCATCGGCGAGCAGGATCAAACCTGGGCCCTGTGGAGCTAAATGCATAAGCCTCTACTGCATGAGCTAAAAGCCACATGGCTCTTAGCTATGACTGTAGCAGACTCATTAATCTCTAAGTGGTGTCGGTGCCGCTAGAAGGGACAGAGCACCATACCCAGAAGGTGTGTGGGTTACACAAATACAAAATTTCCCAGAGTTTAGTGTTGTTTGGGTCCCCTACTTACATATTTCTGAATTGCAAGCAGGCCACTCCATATATTTGGTGTGGTTTTTTTTGTTTTGTTTTCGTTTTTAATTTAAATAGCTGCGGAGATCCTCTTATGTAATGCTGAATGATAGACACTGAGTCAAAGCATGTTGTCTAGCAAAACTTAAAAGATGTATATGGCTGGATGGTGAAATTTTATTTTCATGTGACTAGGCAATTGAACATGAGTAGTGTAACTAGAAATCAAAATAGGATATTTTCCCCAAATGATTAAGCATAAATTCTTCACACTGCTAAAACATTTCTGAGTTCATTCAGGCATCTGATAATCTGATTGGATTGCAGCCAGAAGCTAGCTCAACAGGCTTGGGTGTGTTAGCAATGAACAAATTATTGCTGGAATGTGAAATTTAAAAAAAAAAAAACTTTCATTTTTTTTTAACACAAATGATTGAAATCCCATTAAAAAGCAAATTCACAGGGCAACATTCAACAACAAAAGAGAGGTACAACCATGAATACCCAGAATTTCTGCATGTACTAGTGTCTGCAGTATAAATGTTTGTGTAATGTGCTCAAGTATGCTTTCATAGACAAGAAAATAACCAAAATATTCCATCTAATAGAAAATCTACCTTTCCTGTCATCTAAGATGGCCTTCATGTTCACAGCTGAGTTTGACAAATCTAGACTGAAACATACTGTACTATCCAGGGCTCTATGTTTTCTATCATCTGCAGGTGCAACATACAGCATCATGCTTCAAAATCCAAGCTTTTATTTTTTTTTTTAAAAATTATGACTGAAGAAAGCCTTAGAAAACATGAACAGAATGGAAACTGATACAATGTTGTCTTACTAAGACTACAGATAGGTCTGAGGGGTGTATCCCATTCATTTCAAAGTCTGAAACATAAAGATGACAATTTAAGTCAACAACTTTATTCACTACTGATTATTTTAGAAGAAACATCCAGCTAACAAGCCTGTCCCCCAATGCCAGACTGCCTCCCACAATCATAATTTCATCTGCAGAGCTCCAGGAGCCAAAACCCTGTCTGCCCAATGTCCAACAGTCAAAACCTTCAATTTCCTTCCAACCAAATTTTGACAGTTATGTTAACATGAAAATTTTGATCTAATATTGGCATGTTGCTATTGTTGATTCTCTTCCTTATTTCTTCTCTCTGCCAAATTGAATTAAAGTAAATTAAAAGTACCGTACACTAATATCTTCCTAAAATTACTTTTCAAAGTAAGCAATAGCTGTAGTTGCCATAGAGATGTTATACAACCACAGTGGGGGACAGGTGTTCCACTTTGTCTCATGGCTCAAATGCCATCCCAGTAAAGATCATCACTAATAATATTTGGGCAGTGCCATTAAAAACATTTTGAACCCCTGGGCTTGACAGTTTCACTTCTACTGATGAGCTGAGTTTTCTGAGTTGCTAGGTTATCCCATGATTCAGCTGCTGAGTTGTCAGGCTGTGGTACCTCTTTAAGGTTCAGTATCTTGCTTTCAGTCTTACACTGTCTTCTGCGTATGGTATTTCCCTCAACATTTTCAGAGTCCATTCACTGTCCTGGTTAACATGATTTTTTTCATCCAGGTTTCAGCGGAGTTATTTTTTAATACAGGCCAAGTTTCACAATGATCAGACTCTGGTGGTTAGGGATTTTTCCCCACTCTTCATGTACTGGATTTTTCATCTCACAAGCAGCAGTTTTTATTTTTTAACACATACATTCTGCAGAGAATAAGGAAGCTAATTTCAAGGTGTTAACACACGTGCGGGGCTTGTACAAGGAGCCTCTTTGCCTTTTAGCCATTTAGTCAATGGAGGTGAGCACTGGGAATTTAGAACAACTAAAAGATGTTTGTTATACATCATTTGATCTACTTCCCCAAGCTTCAGTATTAATTTTTCTCCCTTTGCTCTGCTAGTTTCCTTTGCTTTCATTTCCTAATGGTAATGCTGAGTTTTGATTTACTCAGTTTAGGTCAAGAAACTTGTGTTAGAAGTAGCATTTATAGACTCTAGAAAAATCTGAGCAGCTGGGCAAACAAATTCACAGCAAATTCCTGATTCTTTTTAAAGACTGGATTTGTGTGTCCCACTGTAGTTCATAGTTCCAGTGGGATTTTTTAGAAGTATTTCTTTTGAATTTTTACTTCTCAAACAAAACTGATTCATTATGTGTAAGCATCTAACATGCATAAGACACTGACCATCACCACAGAGCTATTAGCCAAGATCAAACACTTTAAATTAAATAGACTGGACTTTGCCTCAGTCCCCCCAAGGACAGTATTGTATTATAAGCAATAGCTGTAGTTGCCATAGAGATGTTATACACTCACAGTGGGGGGACAGGTTTATATTATATTTTATATTATAAAAGCTATGCAATATAATCTGCTATAATTTGTTACTGTAAGTATAAAGGAAGAAGAGAAACAGCTTTAGTTTAACACTATATTAATAGATTTAATTCTCTAGGATGGTCCTTTTGTTCACTACAGCATTTGGAATGCCAATAAGATTTTTACACATCAGCTGGCTGGAACTAGCCTCTGGATATAAAGTAGTGGAGGACTTTGTTATTGACTCAAGCTACTGTGCACTCAGGACCCAATCGAGCAAAGCATATGAGCAGACCTGGATTGTTGCCAAAGTGCACAATGCCTTGCGAGGTTGAGTCCTAAATTCCCAAGCAAAATAATCACTCAAGACAATGAATCAAATGTTTGTGTAGTACAGATCAGGCCATAAAAAAACAGAACAAGAAATGGTTACTCAGTCCAACAAGCCTGTTCCCCTTAAGTTTACCACCCCGTTGCTTTGCAATTGTATCCTTCTTTCTCTATAACAGCCAGTTGACTCAAAGATAGAATACAGTAATACTAATTGCTTGAACAGGTCTACTTCTCCAACCTAGTCCATAAGTGTCACTGCTTGAATGAAATAGCTGTGCTTGAATTCCAAACTGGTCCTCAGTTTCAATTATGTCCCTGTACATTACATCCTGCATTCTGATCCCCTTTCTAGCATGAACGGTTGTTTCATTCCCCTTTATCATAATTTTTGAATGCTTCCCCTTAGGAAACTCTGTTACTTTCTCTAAAGATTGGCTCAACCTCATTAGGGTTTCTTCATAAGAAATACATACTTTTATCCTGGAAGTATATTGGTTAGCCTACATTATGCTAACTCCAGGGCAATATTTCCTATAGAAAAGTGATCAAAGCAAAAACTGAACAAAATATGCACAGAGTCTTAGATAAGTAACAATTATTCCTAATTATTAGAATTCTTAGGGCTGGATGACTGGTATAAAACCTCAGAACTGCTGTTTGCTAGGATATTATGCCATATATTCTGTCCTAAAACCTCTTCTGTTCATTAAAGCATGAAATCCACCGCATGCAGAAGGACAAGACAAGAATTATGCACCACTTAATTCTCACTTAATAGGGTGGTCTGATGCATAGTCTCTGTACTGACCCTCTGCACAAGGGTGAATTTCACCCTATTGTACATTGATATATAAATTCTATTTTACTCTAAGGCTTTTCATCTAGGCTACAGCTGCACTTTGGTCAATGATAATCAGTGGTTACCATTAATGTCTCAAAATTGTCCAAGTATCTGCATTGATTGCCGTTTCAACCCAGTGCTGCATATTTTGCATAGCTTTTATTTTGATACTTTGAAGGAAATGGGCTTATGAGCACTGCAGATTTGGAAGACAGGAAATTAATGTTATCATATAAGCTCAAAGCTTAAATATTCAAGATGTTTGCTAAGCAGAGGCTCAAACTGTGGGCCAGATTCTCAACTCTTCTAAAGGTTACTTAGTGCTATCACAGTGGTGTAAAATGACCTGAAAGTTGCCCTAATGGAGCCACTGAACTATCCCCTTCTGGACTAGCCTTTTAATGGCAGTTTTCATGGTACACAGATGTTAAAGCCCAAGTGTAAAATGCATTTGCTGTCACTGTTACAGTGAGTTTTAATCTTCTCTGTAAAACCCTCTAGGACTGGGATGGCCCTTTCTGAGAAGTTAATACTTCTATGAAAATAATACACTAGGGGCTAGATTGTGAATGTGCCCATGCAAGGAAATAAGAATTCCTTTGCACCTCTGTTCTGTAAATATGTGTAAATAGAGAGAGAACATCTAAACAACGGAATCTTATAATTCACTTGCTTATGTACATGTTAACAGAAACCTGATGATAACACTAGTTTATACACCTAGTTGATTCTAATCTCGGTTATACCAGTGTAAAAAATGAAGTAACTCCACTTAAATCAATGCAGTTACTTGAGATTTACAATGACTGCAACTGAGCAAAGAATAATCTAACCCTTAGTTTACTAAAGGAAATAATGATGAACCCGCTTTGTGCCAGTTTGATATGTTCTGGTGTCGACAAAAAAACCCAAAGCAATATTTTAACTCGTAATATATCCTTTGGAGAGAGGATATGACTCCACTAGGGTCTGGAGCTGTCATAGCAAGGATTTCTAATACAGGAGTGTCACATTTGAATGATAACAGCAACCTACTACTTAGTCCTCCAAAAAGGATATGAATTCCCCAGATAGTTCTTCTCAGTATTAAGAGACCCTCACCTTTATGTCAGTATTGCACAGGCTCCCATTGATTTTAAATGGAAAAGGCCTTTTATGCTTTTGATTTTGCTAGTGCACAGGAATCTTCGTCTGTTATTATTAGGAATGGGGACAAGCCAGCTGATCTGGCTTCCTCCACTTATTTTTCTATTTTCTTCTTTACAACAGAAGGCCAGAAATCATAATCATTTTTAAAATGGCTACCATAAAGCCTTTTCTTACAATACAGAGGGAGACATTAGTTGGAATAAAGACTACTAACTAAATAATAATATTTGCCTTACCGGTTTTCCACATAAAAATGATTTCACTTTACAATAGAAATCTGCATACCACAATGTTATTGTGAAGTTATATACACGTATCAGATTTAGCTGCCTGGAATCTGTAAGATGTGTGAAGAAGAAGCCAATAAGGATACATTTTTAAAAATGCTTTTGTAAACAAGAAAAATACTGTGTGGGGAAAAAGAAAGTCTTTTTCTTTTTTCTTTTTGGGTTGTTGGTGTTTGATGGGGTTTTTTTAAGTTGATCTCAGCAAACTTGGTAATTATTCCTTGCTGTGTATTATTGATGCTTTCACAAATGATAAAAGGAAAACCTCCAAAACAAAATGATTTTTGCTGCAAAATATATCAATGAAAAGTAATTATTTGGAAACCAAAACTATTTTAGCATCACTGGGATTTCAAATGTAAAATATCAGGGAATTTGTATGCTATTTAATTAGGCCTTTGGAGCCAGACCCTTCTCAACTTTTGAGTAAATTGTTGTAGCTCAATCGAAGTCCATGGAGCTATGACAATTTATATGTGACTCTTGGTGAATTGACTCCACTTGCTGATCTGAATAACTGACAAGCTACAGAATGAACCTAAAATCACTTCAGTAATAAATGAAACTGTTTACATAAACCACCTTGAACTAAAAAGCTGTATTCTTCAGGTTTTGTTGAGACAGTAGAAATTGGATTTAGAGATCCATAAAGAATGACAAGCTTACAAAATGTTGTAAAGTTGACATTTACAGAAGGAAAAAAACAACAAACAACTGTGGCATCCATAGTGCATTTACAACAATTCCTGTGGCTGAAAATATAGCCAGCTAATATCAGACCAAGAGAGCAAACTATGAGTGGCTATAGAGTCATGTCGTTGGTCCTGTGCAGTGTAAAAGGGCCAAGATCACTTTACAATTTGTGATATACTTTTAGAGACACTTCAGTTGCACCCTCTGTTCTGCTAACTCTCCTGTTGGGTTTTATCCTGCTTTTATCAAACAAAACAAAAAACCGCAATATGCTACAGTGGCAGCTGCAGATTGTACCGTTTGCTGTAGTGAAGTGCTATGTTTGGCTCTATTGCAGCATAACAGTCATATTGTTAAAAGGTCTAGGACCATTCAGGTGGATGCTACCCAAAAAGGTGAATTATATTAAAAGTATGGCTTTGATTGAATACATTTAAATGCCTACTTAGAACTGGTTGGAAAATGGGTTTTCCCCTCAGAAAATTTTGGAGGTTTGGGGACCAAAAAATCCATCCTCAAACTGAAAACTTGTAAGTGTTCTGATGGAAAAATTAAACATTTCTGAGGAAAACTGACATTTCCAAGAAAAATGTGTCTAATCGAAAACCTATCAATTGGGGTGGTTTGTTTGTTTTTTAAAAAGAAGTTTTGATGGAAAGTTTTGACTAGTCTTAGGCCCATTTCCTCAATCTGTGGGCTTGGCTACACTGGAGAGTTGCAGCACTGGTGGAGGCTTTACAGCGCTGCAACTTAGTCACCGTCCACACTTGCAAGGCACATACAGCGCTGCATCTCCCTGGCTGCAGCGCTGGCTGTACTCCTGCTCTGCCTCGGGTATAACTATTGCAGCGCTGGCGATAGCAAAAAGCGCTGTAATTGGCCTCCAGAATTTTCCCATAATGCTTTTAACTAAAGAACTCTCTTTGTTTTGTTATGATGCCTCTCTTTGTTTTGTTGTGAACTCGGGGCTCCGGCGCTGCTTATCTAAAAAACAAACACAGCTCCTGTTTGCTGTGAATGAGGCAGGCAGGAGGATGAATGTCTACAGCTAGTGTTTGCTTGAGGAGAGAAACAGCACGGCAGGGGAGGAGAGGGGAGGGGAGGCGGGAAAGAGAGTCGTCGGAGCAGCTGCTTATCTGGTCTGCAGGCTATTTGCATTTAAGCGTGAATGAGGGGTCGGGGAAATGGTCAGATTTTGCAAGGCGGGGAGCTGACACAGAATTTACAAGGCAGGCTTTGCAAGGCAGGGACAGTGTCGGCTCCAAAAATCCACTCTCTCTCTTTCCCCCGCTCCCTGTCACACTCCACCCCACCCCCTCTTTTGAAAAGCACGTTGCAGCCACTTGAACGCTGGGATAGCTGCCCATAATGCATCACTCCCAACAGCGCTGCAAATGCTGCAAATGTGGCCACACTGCAGCGCTGGTAGCGGTCAGTGTGGCCACACTCCAGCGCTTTCCCTACACAGCTGTACGAAGACAGCTGTAACTCCCAGCGCTGCACACCTGCAAGTGTAGCCATGGCCTGTGTGGCAGAAAGCATTTACTGATATACAGCCTACATCATAATGTTCTGAAGTCAGCAACCTTTTTTGTGCTTTATACTAACGCTATCGTTTCAGTGTGTTCTGAAAAGGAGCTTTAATCTAAGAAATGTCCTTCTTGGGTGAAGAATTGAACTTCTAGGGCTCAGGGGTTGGCAGTAGATAATGGCATCTATATATTACAGGTTCAGCAGACTGTAAGCTTTCCCAAAAGAGCCTGTACAGTAGCATTGTCATTAGACCTTACCCTACTGAGGGAATGTAAGATTTTTGTCTTTGGTATACTAGTATTTTGGATATGAGCCCTTCTTAAACAAATGTTAGAATTTTTTTTTTCATCTGTACACTGGGCCTTAAGCACCAAAGGTGAAATCCTGATTTCATCTAAGTCAGTAGGAGTTTTGCCATTGACTTCAATGAGACCAAGATTTAACTCCAATTTTTTTCACCTATAGTAAGATTATATGCTGGACACAACCAAGTTCTCTGAAATGAAGGTTGTACTAGTACATCTTCTTGATGGTCAGTCTGTGATTTGCTGCACACTACTGAATAATACAAAGAACTGTGAAACTTTAATATGAAAAGATTTTATTTTGCCTTTTAGCAACAAGAGGGCCAGTGCATCATCGGAAACACAATAAACATCTTCCCCAAGGTGTAATGTGCTTGTACTTTTCTGAATTTGAGATTATATTTTAGATCTTATATGATTTAGTCCAGAGCTCCTGGACAGTTACATATGTCTTATGAAACTCCACTTCAAGGCTCCTGTATGTTCCTACACAAACATTTTAAAATACACAGTTCCAATGCTGATTTCCTGTTCAGATATAATCTTCTATTGCCGAGGCAGGGTGTGTTAGGACTGGCAGTGCAACTGCTCTGGGACAGATTCAATATGTTTAGGAGTCTTCTATTGGCTTAATAGGCATTGGATCAGATCCTGTGGCCCCAGTCCAGCAAAGCACTTAAACATGTGGTTAACCTTAAGCATGTGAGTAGCCCATTGACTTTGAAAAAGTAAGCATAAGTGCTGTGCTGGATCAGGGTCTATATAACCACTTTTGAGTGGGTAGGGAGTTGCCTCCTCATAATATGCCTATGCCTCCATGGATTCACAGCCCGGACAGGTCATATAGCTGTGTAAGATGCCAACATTTTAGAGGCAGAAGGACCCAGTATTGGACATAGAGTATCCATTTCAATGAAAGAATAGAAATGTTGTGGTGGCTATGACTGTGTAGCCAGCCATGCTGCACATGCAGCTCCCACTGAAATCAATGGAATTGTCACAAGCAATCTCCGCCAATAAATTAAGAAGATATTCTTATTTCAGATTAGATCCTTCATTTTTTTGTTTTTCTTTTCTGTGAGTTATATTATTTGGCTAGGGTGAAACAAGGAAAGAGTCAATCAAAAAATTAATTATATTTGTAATGATTGAAAAGACGTTACGCTTCATAGTGGAAGTCCATTTTAGGAGACAATTGGCAGTGGACTGCCACTGGCAAAAAAGTTTAAATGCCATTTGACTTGCTGACTAGTTGGCCAGAGAGGGGCAAAAGACGAGATGCAGCCTGGCTGGCCCTTGGGGACAGAATGTAAAGCAAGTTTGTCCAGGACAGACAGAAAATCAATGGTAAAAGTATGTATGGGAGTTGCTGTTCCCCTGAAGAGAGAGAGAGGAAGGGAAAGCCCACTGTGGGACAGCTGGGAGGATGTCTGAGACCCTGAAACATTAAGTGAGGGAATTTTGATGGATCCATGTCCTGATTCCCACTCAGGAATAGATGGATCTGATTCCTACTCGGAGTAACTCTTTTCTGAAAACTTCCAAAGTCACTTCTAGTTTTCCTCTACTTCAAAAGGTGTCTAATTTCAGACAATGGACTAGCTCCTCAGCCAAGTTCCAGCAGCCTTTTAATATTGCAGCTTAACTGGGGGAGTCTTCCACAATTATTCACTGTTGGCAGCACACTATTTTGAACAGATAAGAGCATTTTTACTTTATTGGCTAAGTCTGTGTGTACCTGAATTTTTTTCTGAATAAAGTACAGTACAATATTCCTAATGGCAAATGATGTGCACATTTTTATCAATGTGAAAACAAATGTTCTATAGATTTTATGTAAGACTTTTGTGATCTCATATGTTATATGCTAACCTATGATCTTCATAAAGAGGGATGGGCTAGTTTCCTTGCTTACCTACTGGCAGAAACTCCCCTGGGGAAAAATAAAGACCTAATACAATAGGAGCTGACTGTGGAAAAATCAATATGTTGAAGATTGGTGGTAAGCATAGTCATATATGTAATATGACTCTTGCCCTGTGCTCAGGCAGTTTGGGAGTACAAGACAGTACATTAACAAGTACTGCTGTAACCCTGACATCTGCTATACAGCAGTGCACAGACAATCCAGGAAGTTTTTGGAGAATGTTGGGGACAACTTCCTGGTGCAAGTGCTGGAGGAACCAACTAAGGGTCATGCTCCACTTGACCTGCTCTCAAAAAGGGAAGAATTGGTAGGAGAAGTAGAAGTGGGTAGCAACCTGGGCAGCTGTGACCATGAGATAGTCGAGTTCAGGATACTGACGAAAAAAAGAAAGGAGCGCAGCACAATACGGACCCTGGACTTCAGAAAAGCAGACTTTGATTCCCTCAGGTAACTGATGGGCAGGGTCCCCTGGGAGGCTAATATGAGGGGGAAAGGAATCCAGGAGAGCTGGCTGTATTTTAAAGAAGCCTTATTGAGGGCACAGGAACAAACCATCCAAGGTGCAGAAAGAATAGCAAATATGGCAGGCGACCAGCTTGGCTTAACAGAGAAATCTTCAGTGAGCTTAATCACAAAAAGGAAGCTTACAAAAATTGGAAACTTGAACAGATGACTAGGGAGAAGTATAAAAATATTGCTCGAGCATGCAGGGCTGTAATCAGGAAGGCCAAAGTACAATTGGAGTTGCAGCTAGCAAGGGACGTGAAAGGTAATAAGTATTGTTGCTAACATACCTGTAGAAACCAGAAGAAGGTCAAGGAAAGTGTGGGACCCTTACTGAATGGGGGAGGCAACCTAGTGACAGATGATGTGGAAAAAGCTGAAGTACTCAATGCTTTTTTTTTCCCCTCGGCTTCACAGACAAGGTCAGCTCCCAGACTGCTGCACTGGGCAGCACAGTATGGGGAGGAGGTGAGCAGCCCTCAGTGGTGAAAGAACAGGTTAAGAACTATTTAGAAAAGCTGGACATGCACAAGTCCCTGGGTCCGGATCTAATGCATCAGAGGGTGCTGAGGGAGCTGGCTGATGTCATTTCAGAGCCATTGGACATTTTCTTTGAAAACTTGTGGTGATATGAGAAGGTCAC
Organism: Mauremys mutica; assembly: GCF_020497125.1. Classification (NCBI taxonomy): domain Eukaryota; kingdom Metazoa; phylum Chordata; order Testudines; family Geoemydidae; genus Mauremys; species Mauremys mutica. The sequence continues at coordinate 44,626,564 of NC_059081.1, read as the reverse complement.
GGACAATTGGAAAAAGGCAAATATAGAGTCCATCTTTTAAAAAGGGAAGAAGGAGAATCCGGGGAACTACAGACCTGTCAGTCTCACCTCAGTCCCTGGAAAAATCATGGAGCAGATCATCAATGAAGCCATTCTGAAGCACTTGGAGGAGAGGAAGGTGATAAGAAACAGTCAACATGGATTCACCAAGAGTAAGTCATGCCTGACCAACCTGATTGCCTTCTGTGATGAGATAACTGGCTCTGTGGATATGGAGAAAGTGGCGGACGTGATATATCTTGACTTTAGCAAAGCTTTTGATATGGTTTCTCACAGTATTCTCGCCAGCAAGTTAAAAACGTATGGATTGGATGAATGGACTATAAGGTGCATAGAAAGCTGGCTAGATTGCCAGGCTCAATGGGTAGCGATCAATGCTCGATGTCTTGTTGGCAGCTGGTATTAAGCAGAGTGCCCCAGGGGTTGGTTCTGGGGCTGGTTTTGTTCGACATCTTCATTAATGATCTGGATGATGGGATGGATGACAGCCTCAGCAAGTTTGCAGAAGACACTAAGCTGGGGGGAGAGGTAGATACACCGGAGGGTATGGATAGGGTCCAAAGTGACCTGAACAAATTGGAGTATTGGGCCAAAAGAAATCTGATGAGGTTCAAAAAGGACAAGTGCAGAGTCCTGCACTTAGAAAGGAAGAATCCCATGCACTGCTACAGTCTGGGGACCGACTGGCTAAGTGGCAGTTCTGCAGAAAAGGACCTGGGGATTACAGTGAATGAGAAATTGGATATGAGTCAACAGTGTGCCCTTGTTGCCAAGAAGGTTAACGGCATATTAGGCTGCATTAGTAAGAGTATTGCCAGCAGATCGAGGGAAGTGATTATTCCCCTCTATTCGGCACTGGTGAGGCCACATCTGGAGTATTGTGTCCAGTTTTAGGCCCCCCACTACAGAAGGATGTGGACAAATTGGAGAGAGTCCAGCAGAGGGCAATGAAAATGATGAGGGGGCTAGGACTCATTACGTACGAGGGGAGGCTGAAGGAACTAGGCTTATTTCGTCTGCAGAAGAGAAGAATGAGGAGGGGATTTGATAGCAACTTTCAACTACCTAAAGAGGGGTTCCAAAGAAGATGGAGCTAGGCTGTTCTCAGTGGTGGCAGATGACAGAACAAGAAGCGATGGTCTCAAGTTGCAGTGTGGGAGGTCTAGGTTGGATATTAGGAAAAACTATTTCACTAGGAGGGTGGTGAAGCACTGGAATGGGTTACCGAGTTGGTGGAATCTCCATCCTTAGAGATTTTTAAGGCCCATCTTGACAAAGCCCTGGCTGGGATGATTTAGTTGGGGTTGGTCCTGCTTTGAGCAGAGGGTTGGACTAGATGACCTCCTGAAGTCTCTTCCAACCCTAATCTTCTATGATTCTAAGTAACAGTTTCATATACTTTTGCTAGTGATTTATAAAGTTTGCTGGTGATTTAGTAGAGTGCTAGAAAGCATTGGTGTTAGACCAAGTAAAGGAATCATAAAATGATAATGTATGTTATGAAACTTCATGAATATTTCATCTGGGGTCTTTCTCTGCTTCTTCTTAGTTTTTGTGAGGTCTGAAAGCATACAGCATATAAATCTGACTGAGGGTGGAACTACTTGAACTTTAAAGAGACGGAAGGCCAGAGACGTTTGGTAAAAGTAGGGTGCATTTGGACAACAACCTCTAGTTAAGTACTAGATCCCAGTTAAGCACTGTCAGTGCTTAATTTGTTCCAGGGCTTGCCAGGGCTGAGCCCTGGCACCTCTAGACTTGGCAGTTCATAGCCCTGGCACCTCCGAGCTTGCTGCATCCATTATGAAAGTAAAAACTTTGCTTCAGCCCTGGCACCTCTTTCATTACAAATTAAGCATTCAGTACTATGCCTGGGGAGCAAGGAAATATCAAGTAGCAATGGGTAATTGTAGATTCCATACACAGCAGTAAACATCTCATTTTTTCCCCTGTTTAGCAGTACCTGACATAAAAAATTCCTCAATGTTTATTTTTTGAAACCTTTCTTGTTTTACCTATAATTTCTTAACATTCTGGGCTTTTTTGTAAGCCCGGAGATAAACTGCCTTTGAAAGGGCCATGCTGAGCTACAAAAGTCTCATCATATTCCATCAAGTAGTTCATGTGCTGGCCAGAATGATGCAAACTCAAATGAAACAGATATTACCTGGTAAATTTTAAAACAAAAGCTATAAGAATGTTTTCATCTTCAGCACTCTTACAATGATAGTATGTATGTATTTTATTTCCACACTATGCTATAATACATATGTATTAACTGTCCAATTAATGTTGCATTCTGTTGCTAAATTTCTAATAATTATCAAATATTTCAGATTTTGGGAGTCCAAAGGTAAATGCAGAAAACTAACTAAATAAAACAATCTGAGGAGATAAAATCTTTTATTTAAACAATTTTCACTGTTCTTGCTCTAACTCTGCCTCTTGATCTCTGATAGTAATATAGGTTTGCTATTCAGGAGCATTTTTTATCTCATCTTGGCTTTGGCTTTTATTCCTTTTGGTGTCTGTCTGGTTTTTTAAAAAAGCTAAATTGCTGGGATTAAGTCTCAAGGGTTTGATACTTTATTAAAAGTAAAAGGGCAAAGAAGGCATATTATTTATTTTTTTATTTGTATTTTCATAGCATGTGGGAGCCCCAGTGATGGACCAAGACCTCATTGTGCTAGGTGCTGTACAAACATAGAACAGATGCTCCCTATCCCGGAGTTTTCAATCTAAGCATAAGACAAGAGATAGTCTTGGGGAATTCTGCACCACTGTGCAATGCAGAATTTGCGCAGAATTAATGTTCTGTGCAGAATTGGTGCTGCACAGCTGCTGGCTGCCACTAGAGGCTGCTGGACTGAGCAGAGCATGGCTCTCCAGCTTGCAAATACAGGATGCTGCTGAGGGGGAGCGGCAGGGAGTGGGAAGAGCTTAGGGTTCGGGCCAATTGCAGTTCCCAGCACGTCATGAAGGAAGTAGGTGGTGTGCAGGAAATGTTGTACAATCATGGGACCCATCATCAGGCTGTTTCTCCCTATGGATCCCTGGGCTCTGGGGGGTAGAGAGTGTAAGTGGGGGAATGGGGGGAAGTGCCCTGTGGCTGAGTTCTGGCAGGGAGGGGTTCTGGGGGTCTGAGATCCGAGGAACAGAGTTTTCCTCCAAGATGTGCCCAGCTGGCATGTGTGACACATCCAGGCTGAGGCACCCAACAAAATCATAACTGAGAACCAAGAACTAGGTTGTTATAGGGGTTTCTTTAACTGTGAGGGGGTAAAAGGAAACAATGAGATAATATTCGTCAGCACTATAAGCTGTGGTCTCAACCCCCTAGCAATCTAGACATTGTCAAGTTTTTGGTAGGCTTGGTGGTGCTGAAGCAGTGAAACATCAAATGTGAGATAGCAACTACCACTGTCAGTAATATCATAGTGTCAAAAACTGAAATTCTGCAGTTTGCTACACAGAGTAGATGTCACTTACAATTTGGAACAGCTGCAAACAAACACTTAAGACGGAAGATGAGGGGACTGTAAAGCAAACGGCCAAGAAATCCTCCACAAACACTTCTCCCACTTAGTTGCTGTGCACGAGATAAAACTGAGCTCCATTGCTACAGTTCGATGCCTGTGTGAGTGAGACTCCCTGAAGAGTTCTCTTTTATTTAGTGTAAACCTGGGGGATCTCAAATTCAGGTTTGTTTTTTATGCTAGCCAGGATGGGCCTGTATAATAAGATCAAAAGTCACTATTTCCACTATGTTGGCATGAATCCACCAAAGGCAGATTCTCTGCTGGTGTAAATTGGTACAACTTTGTACCAATTTACATCACCAGAGAGTCTGACTCAGAAATGTTTCATGTTAAACTGACTTTTTATGAAACTGTAAAGCTTTGCATAGTTGTCACATTGATTGAGTTGGAAGCTATCGTTTGTGAAAGGAGGCAATTCAGTATTAAAATCTCTGTATCATACATAATTTAGGACAAAATTCTCCTTTCTGATCCATGTGGAGAATCGCTGATGCCCTATGGGAGTTCCAAGCACGCAGCAAAAAACCAACGTAAGCATTAGAGCTAGGAAAGTGATACCAAACAAACAAATAAACAAAACAGAAAATCCTGCAACTATTTCTTAGAATTTAAATCTGAATGTGCTTTAGCCATATTTGCACCCACTTTGGTTCATTTTCCTGTTTACGTCAATATTTACTAGCATGAATGCTGAGTTTGCATGCTCCGCTATGCATGGAAAGCAAATATTACATTTGTTTTCCATGATCATTTACACTAGAAACCTGAATAAGGCCCTGTGGTGGACATCTGAGTACGCAGGACTGTGAATCACATTGCTACCCACTGCCTCCAGAGGGAGGGAAGGAGTCTTGCTTGTGTTAACTGGTTGCTACCTACCTAACACAACCAGCCTTTCAGCCACTCAAGCACCTTCTTCCAGGCTATGTCTTTGCCTTTCAAGTTAACAAGAGGTGCCGCTCAGCATCCTAATCCCCTTTAATATCGCCCCTGATGCTAGTTACTCTCAGCAATCCCAGATCCTCTGACTCCAAAGGACCAGTTTACCAACTTTGCCTTAAACCACCACTCCTGTGTAACACACTGCATGTGTCAAGAAACAGGAGTTTATTTAAGAGAGAATAGAGATTCTACTAGAAACAAGTGAGACTGATGGAAACAAATGGTTACAATACAAAACAAAATCATAAAAGGTGAACTAGGGCCTACATTTATTAATAGTTACCTTTCTTATCTAAGAAAGTAGATAGGACAGTTCACTCCATTGCAGAGCTGGCTGACTTCACAGAAACCAGGATCCTCTGAAGAAACAAACAATAGCATGTGACTTATGTCACCAATCGCAATTAAGGGTATGTCTATACTGCAATCAGTGGAGTGACTGCATCACACACAGATATACCTAAGCTAGCTTTGATCTAGCTAGCTCAAATAGCAATAGCAATGAATCCACATCAGCAGAGGCTGTACAAGCCCTCCCAGGAGACTGGATATGTATGTAAGAGGCTAGCCCATGCAGCTGTGTGTTCAATGCAATTGTTATTTGAACTGGCTATATCAAAGGTAGCTTGGGTATCTATGAATGCTGCAGACACAGCTCTGAATATAGTGTAGACGTATCCAAAGGCCTGTTCTACACACGTACTTTTATATTGATTTTTATCTATTTTGGTTAGGGCACATAACTTATGGGAATAAACTATGCCTGTATAAGCATTTTTATACCAGTATTACTGCGCCTACATTAGAGGGGGCTGTGCCATTTTAATTATAATCAATATAGTTGAAGTGGTACAATTTTTGTGTAGTCAAACCCTAATCGACACAGTTCATTTTTGAATATTGAGCATTAAATAGCAGTGCACAGAGTAAATTAAATTTGTGCTAATTTTCAGTGAATAGTTTTGAAGAAATAGATTTGAGGCAATTGTGAGCTCACTTCAAAAATGGATGTAGATGCAAATAGAGTATTTATTATGAATTGTTTGCTCAGTTCTAGTTTGGCATCAAGATCTGCTGTACAAATTGGGGAGAGAGAGAGATATGCTGTCTTGGTGGATTTGACTTATGTTTACAGTAATTTATTTGGCCCTTGATTATTAAATAATTAATACTTATTACATTAATTCAGACTGTGGTATGTACAGCACAGTGATCATGTGACATCAATTTATGTGATGAATAATTTAACCTATTTCCCTCACATAACTTAAGTGAAATATCTACTTTTAGGCTGTCCTAAAATTCTAGCTATACTCATGTTATTTCACTTGTTAACTTCTTGACATGAACATGTTTTTCAAATATGAAAATCTTGTTCAAATACATCTAGATGACAGAATCCTGAATTAATTTATAATGTGTCATAAGTATAAGAGTACATAATAAAGCAAGTAATTTGTTTTCTAACCTGTGCTAGCCTGTATGGCTAAGGACCCTTGCAGGGAAAAAAAATTAGTGTGGATGTACTATATATATTTCTATCATTTCACTTGACTACAAAGAATAATCTTGCTGATAATACAGATGCAGCAAAAGCAGAACCATTAAATTGACAGTGTGATTTATCCCACTTCACACTGCTTTATAAGCAAAATGTATCACTCGTGTGAGCTTTCTTCTGCTTAAAGAATTGTAAGAAATATATCTCTTACCATTACTTTTATTGATAAAACACACATACCATCTTAATTCATTCTTCACCCAGAGTATTTTGTCATAGCATGCTAGTGATTGAGATTCTGATCACCCAATATAAAACTGTGAGATTGAGAGGCTTTAGCTACTCATCTGTTATTCCTCATGAAGCAATGCCCTAGCGTATCATCTGTTTTGTTACTGAATCTTGCATGTAATAGCAAAGAGCTGGTCACCAGAGATTCAAACGCTGGCAAACAAGGCCCGCACGTCTCGCCTGGAGATACCCAAGCATTTATTCCCATTTGCCTGTTAGGTTTGAAATGAAATTCAACTTGCAAGCTGCTATTCTCTACTATATTTTAATGTACTGTATATATCCAATTCAGTAGTGGTTGTTGTTCTACTGGTTTTTGTTAAACAATATTAATCAAAGCAAAGACTTCAGGAGCCATATGTAAGCAGCACATCTAAGAGCTTTGGTATTTTTTTCTCTTGCATTGATTTTAAATGTTACTCAAACTAAGGCCCTGTCTGCTATGCTTGTTATCTTCTACGTTTGTAAGCAGTTAGGGATGTAGTTGGCTCCCACCACAAGTTTGTTGTCATATACAATATGGTTAATGCCTGGTTACTGGCAGCTAATTGAGTCTGACCTTTGCCAACAGCTTAGACGGGTACATGGTTGTCTTTTAACTGGGTCATAACACCTGAGTTCTCTTGCTGTGCAGATGGAACTCCTTAACTATGTCAGCCAATCATATATCCCAAAGATTTTGGTACTGGTCTGTGCGACTGTACTCTGGAACAGTATGGATAGCTGTGTGGTGGAAAAGCTGCTCTAGGGACATGGTCATGGCTGTCGTAACTAAGGTGTAAAATGAACATATCGCCATCTGGTTACAACATGAGTTTGTACAGTAGACAGGTCTTCCAGGCTTCTATGCATTTCCCCGCAGCTTTTTAGCAAGATCTTATCAGTATAATCACAAATGCAGATGTAAAGTCTCTGCCTGATTCTGCCCCCAGATAAATAGTAATAATAATGCAAACAATCAAACTCCCGTGAAGTGAATTGGAGTTATGTGTTTGCATCCAAGGGCATCCATTGGTTCTTAATCATGATATCTGAAAGATTCACACTCACTTGAATGGGAATATTCATTGGCAGCTGAAATCTAATATTTTTTATTTTCTTTCTTGGTCTATTAAATGACTAATGTACTAAGGCTAATAGGTTACAAATGGAAATTTAAGTTGGCCTTATTGTATTGTTATTGTTTTATTTACTTGCTTCTACAAGGGCTAAATACTGATCTCATTGAAGTCAATGACAAAATTCCCATTAATGTCAATGAGACCAGGATTAAGCCTGAAAGTAGGAGCTAGCATTCTAAAATAATCAGTTATGTTAAAAAAGCTGATCTTGGTTATGTCAGTTCCTAAAAGAGGCTTCATTCTCCAGATCAACTCAGCCCTGGCCTATGCTGGAGAAGAAACTGGATAGTTGTGACAGGACAGATCTACTGGTTTTTCTGTAATATTGACTGTTATCCACCTAAATCCAGAGTAGTTTTAAAGCAACTCATCAAGTCAATCCACACTTCTGATGGGATGTATAGCCTCTATCCACTGGTTGGCTGGATAGGGCTAGCTAGAGGAATGACTTCAGTTACCTGCCATAGGTGCAAGGATTTGGAGGTCAAGGCCATCTTTGGGAGATTACTTTATTCCCCAGCAAATGCTCTGAGAGATGTTCTGGGGGAAGTTGGGTGCTGAGTCTAACAGTGAGAGTCAGTAGAGAAGAGCCTATAGGAAGGCTGTTGTAGCCAACAAAAGAACTGGGGCTGATACTGTGGAGTAATGAGGAGCACTTCGTAGCTGGAGAGAGAGGATGGGAGCACTTTCATAATCCTGTATTAATTGGAGGGCAAGGAAGAAAGGCACCAGTAAAACCCTCACCCAAGCCCTCCCCTGAACTGCTCAGCAGGAAAGAAGGCAGCAGTCTCTCCAGAGGTAAAGGCCAGGGAGCAAAGGAACCTTTCTGAGGGTCTGACTGAGAAGAAATAACCCTTCCTACAAACAGAGCACCAGGCTCTGCTGTTTCCTGTTCACGCCCTCCTGGTTCTGCTGGAGTGATGGCTTATCAGAAAACATTAGTGGGATCAGTAGTATTAAATAGAAATCTTTACCTGCAAATGTGTTGTCAGTTAAGAGCTTAACAAATGTATTTCAAATTTTTAAAATATGTTTTCCACCATATGAGAGTAGGAGTAGGAAGTGAGAAGAAATTCATGTTGCTATATTTTAGATTTCTGTGAGTACAGTAAATCAAAAATGCCTGTCTTGACTCTGCCACATGAATAATTATCTATTACACAAGGGTTGACTTAGCTTGGTGGTAGTGGTGTTTTGTTTGCTTTCTTTGGAGTGTAATGATCTAGGGGTCCAGAACCCCAGGCTGTGTAGGTGACTAATGATACCACTGGAGAACCAGATGAAGCAGCACTCAATAATTACTGGAGGGTTAGGCACAACAGGAAGTTCCTCCTAAAAGAGGCCAGAACAACAGAACCCTGCAGCCAACTGATTGATCCACATCAACTATTTAAACAAAGAAGTTAGCCCAGGGAGCTGTCTGAGCAGCAATGTAGACTCTGGCTTCCCACTGCTGCAGAATTTATCTTTTGCCTTGTATTATGCCTGACTCCATGTCTTCAACCCTGGCTTGTCTTGACCTTGATACCTGTCTCCTCAGTTGGTTTGGTAACTAGTCCTGACTCTTGCCTTTGACTCTAGCCATCTATGCCCTGACCATTATGCGGGGGGGGGGGGTCACAAAGCTCAGTTCCAGACCAGGCTTCTGATTACTGAAAGGATGAGGAGAGGGGAAATGAAAAGCGTTTAATTTAAATGAAGAGAAGAAGCATTCTGAACATCTGATAGTTCTGGGAGATATTCAGATGTGGGGTTTTGGTTCCGGTGAACACCAGTGTTCCTTACAATATCCAACTGCTGTCTTCCATTGTGCCATCAATTTACAAAGTAAGCCTACTCCCTCTATCTGCCCACAGAAGTTCCTTAGCCTTCCTATTTGATGCCATTGGAGCTTCATAACCTACGTTTTATAATAGTCTATGGTAACCTCCAAAGAGCACTAAAAAGTAGCTTTTCTAGGCTTCTTTCTCTGTTCTCTAGCATCTGATTTGTGCTATTCTGTAACCTCGCAGCAGTGCTAGTGATCCTGGAGTTCTGCAAACTCCCTTAAGAGGTAGGCCAGTTTCCTAAGTCTTATTTCAGTAGATGGGCTGCTTGATTTCTGAGGACACTTAGATACCGTCAAAGTGGAATCAGCCTGACACTTCTACAGCGGATTTCATTTTCCTATTAGAAGTGGTATATCTAAAGAAAGAACTCCCTATTTCTCACTTATCAGTTTCCAGATTAAATTTTTACTTGGCAACACAACAATGATGTTAGATTGTAACAAGTTTGGGGCTCCGTTTGAGCAAACATTTGTGTGTTGTATGAAAACTGGCTATTTTTTTCATATGCTCATAGTGACTCAGGGAACAAAGCTGGAGAGGGTCGGCAAGACCTGAATACAATGCTGGTTAATAGGCTATGTTAGGAGTAGCAAGGAAGATTTTCTCCCCCTTGTTTCTGTAAGTGACAGCTTCATAATATATGCACAGTAGGGCAATTAATCTTTTTTTAATATTCAGCAGTAGGATAAAATTCTTTAAACACCTGTAGGCCTTTCAAACTTCAATTTCGGTTATCTTGCACTCTAAAATGGTTTTTGTGATGTGGCATCCCAATGATGCCACATGGCTATCTGATGCCACGTTATTATTAATTCATAGAGCCATAACTATGCACGGTACTTGACAAAACAAGCCAAATACAAGGAGTTTGCAGTCTAACTCTGACATATACACTACATCATTCAAATCCAGGAGGCATGGGAATGTTGTTGGTAATAGTGCAATAAGGCTTTGCAAACTTCATACCCAGATCTGACCTTCCCTGATGTTCAGGTATTGGGATTCTATTTTGGCCCACCTCTAGTCTTAAGAGAAGCAGAGAGGCTCTAGAGGCATTAGAAGTATGAAGGTGGCCCTGCTAAATGTAAGATGGTGGTGGGTAAAACTTTCAAAAAATGCTTAAGTGAGTTCATAACCTTTTATCTCAGTAGCAGAACTCTTGAGACAAAATTTTCAAGAGACCACTGATTGTTTTGTAACATGCCACAATATTTAGGTGCTCAATTTAAGGTGCCTAGGGCTTGATTTACAGAGGTGCTGAGCATCTACACCTTCAGCTGAAGACAGTTGGAATTTGAGGTGCTCAGCAACTCTAAAAATTGGGCCCAATATATCTCAGATTGGCCACCCAAAATCAGTAGCCTCTTTTGGAAATATAAGTTTTAGGGAACAGGTGTTTAGAATCCAGTTATAAGCACTCTATAAATATTTAGGTAGAATAGAGCCCAGTGATTTTTAGAAACAAAATTTTAAAAAATATCTTCTGAACTTTAAGTTCCAAGTTCAGATTCACTGCTACTGTGAACATAAATGGAATTACAACTCCTTATGCCATAAATGACTTTGACCCCTAATCTCCATGCAGCCATAGTTTCCTTTTTTGGCATGCTCAACTGAACTTCATCTTGCTAAGGTAGATAAATCTGGTACTTTGTAGATGCTAAACCAATGTCCTGTTTGTTCTTGGGACAGTGAAGGTCCCATGGCACTTCTCAGAAGAGTGAGGGTTTGCTCTGGCGTGCTTCCTTCATGGAAAAGTCCTATAGAATTTAATAGGGATGGGAACCAATAAGGTTCTATAACATTTAATAAGATTCTATATCTAAAAGACAATATAATTGAACACAGTTGTATCTCTGCTGCAGAATTATGTAAGAATTTAAGAAAAAATTATGGAAAGGATATCATTCTCTGTTCAAATTCTATGCACTTTTTGAACCAGATTATAGAATTCTATGGCAGGGATAAAATTCCCTGTTAATTACATAGAATAGCTCTTTTAAAACCCGATCATAAGGATACCATTTTCTATTAAACTTTATAGGGCTGTTTCACAAGATTTGGACAATACTTTCACATCACCCACTGATAGGCAGCATGCTGCTTGATTGTTACCCTTTACCCCAGATCTGGACAGATTCAGTCAATCTCTCTGTGTATAGTGGTGGAGTATTCTGAGAGCCTTCAGGCTGAAATAGGCTATATAAATGTAAAATTATCATCTGGTTCTTTGCTATATTATTCATTGATTTTAAATTGTCATTTTTCAGTGATCAAAGCTGTTGGTTTGTGATAGGCAGCAACGTATAGTACCTAACCTGATATAACATGCCTCAAATAGTAAGGGAAAATCAATTAAAGGGAATACTTGCTGCCTTCAATTTTGATAGCAAAACTGATGTGTGACCTAAAAGTGCTGGTCAGACTCAGCTGCCTGAGCTGCCAATGGACATATGATCTGTGAAATGCAGCTACTGACTTTCTACCGGTTTCTTAGGGTAGAGGTAAAGAGCTCCATAGTAAGGGCTGATATTTCATAGTGAGTCCCAGTCAGACAAATCTCATAATTGATTACTCAAAAGTATGGTAACTGAAAAAGAGAGATGGAATAGAGCCTCAAAAGTAGAAAGGGAAGGATTGCCCAGTGGTCAGGGTACAAGCTTGTTACTTCGGAGACCCACATTCAATTCCCTACTTCACCACAGACTCCCTGTGTGATGCTGGGTGGTTCACTTGGTCTCTCTTTTCCCCATCTGTAAAACTGAGGTAACAGCAGTTCCCTACCTTACAGGGATGTAGTGTGGCTAAATATATTAGAGATTGTGAGGTACTTAAACAATAGTAATGAGAGCCATAGTAATATGGCTGGGGGAAAGCCAACAGGTGTGGAGGAGCAATCAGAGGCAAAAAGACATCCTTTAAAAAGTGGAAGTTAAATCCTAGTGAGGAAAATATAAAGGAGCATAAACTCTGGCAAATGAAGTGTAAAAAATATAATTAGGAAGGCCAAAAAGGAATTTGAAGAACAACTGGCCAAAGACTCAAAAAGTAATAAAAAAATTTTTTTTTAAGTACATCAGAAGTAGGAAGCCTACTAAACAACCAGTGGGGCCTCTGGATGATTGAGATGGTAAAGGAGCACTCGAGGACGATAAGGCCATTGCAGAGAAACTAAATTAATTCTTTGCATCGGTTTTCATGGTTGAAGATGTGAGGGAGATTCCCAAGCCTGAGCCATTCTTTTTAGGTGACAAATCTGAAGAACTGTCCCAGATTGAGGTTTCATTAGAGAAGGTTTTGGAACAAATTAATAAATTAAACAGTAATAAGTCACCGGGACCAGATGGTATTCACCCAAGAGTTCTGAATGATGCTGCAAGGTGTGACACTGAGCAGATCAAGAGTGACTACAGGGCTCTGGGAGTACGGGTGAAGGAGTTTGGAGCGCAGGTGGTATTCTCTTCGATTCTTCCTGTCAAAGGTAGGGGCCCGGGCAGAGACAGATGCATCATGGAGGTGAATGCCTGGCTGTGAAGATGGTGTCGCCAGGAGGGCTTTGGCTTCCTCAACCACGGGATGATATTCGAGGAATGACTGCTCTGTTCATTCCCTCTGAGGCACCTGGAACTGGCCACTGTCGGAAGACAGGATACTGGGCTAGATGGACCTTTGGTCTGACCCAGTATGGCCGTTCTTATGTTTTTATGTTCTAATACAGAAGAAGATAGCTGGGACTGAAAGAAAACTTTTGGCTCTGAACAGCCCCAACTTTGAGGAGATATTTGAAATCCAAAGTTTGTGGTGTTCAGTATCTGGGTCATAATTTTGCATCTTGGGCCATCTATGCTAAAAGTAAAACAAGAACAGAGCAAAACAATAGAAATATATGCAGATAATAGAAAATGTAATAACACAAGGACTCAAAAAAACAAATTCAGATTATATAAAAAATGTACTGAAATCTATTGCATGTTAAGAAATCTGGACTTTGTTGGAACTATTCAAAAATGTACTAGCACTATAAATATATTTTCTTTTATATGCACAGCTGTCTTGGCTATCCTGTGTAATTAGGGCATAGTGCATTTAAGCTGTCTTGGCTAATATTAGAATACATTGTAGAGAAACAGTAAGGTGCAAAGACAAATTTTTTCCTGGTTGCAATTTAATTTTCTCTGGTGATGACAAATCAGTACCTCTTAACATCTGGCTTCCCTCATGAAATGTGTGTGGGAGGGATGGGGGAGTTAAAGAGAATAAGGCAGTAGGTATATTCTCAACTTTACTGCTTTTTATTTAATACCTTGAATTATTAAAAAGACAGGTGCTGTTTGGTATATAGCTTCTATTGTTCTACGAACCATCAACTAGCAAAAAGAGCAATGTGTTGACAGATACCTTGGCCATGAATTACAATTACCAGGGTAGGACTGTGAAGATAGAATGAGTGAATTGCATGATATTTATAGCCAGAGTGAGGAGAAAACTACAGATACATGACAGCAATATAAACTGCCATTAATTATTTTAGAATGAATTCCTTTTAAAAAAAATAGGTGTCCCAGATCACAATTTAAAGGGAAGCTCTTCATTCTAATACAGTGCATATATAGAGGCTAGGTCTACATGGGGGGGAGGTGTCAATAGTGAATAGCGTAGCTGAGATCGGCATATCTTATGTCGATTTACCTGACCGTGAGGATGGCAGCAAGTCGACCGCTGCTACTCCCCCACCAACTCTGCTTCCACCTCTCACTGCGGTGGAGTTCCGGAGTCGACGGCAGAGCGATTGGGGATCGATTTTATCGCATCTACATTAGACACGATAAATCAATCCCCAATAGATCGATCACTACCCAACAATCCGGTGGGTAGTGTAGACATACCCCAGTGTCTCAAGGGAGGGTTCGTGGGTTATGAAGCCTTTAGCCAGGTCACAGGTCACTGGTTTAAATCTGTCCCAGAACACGGAAATAACTACAGCTGGGCATGAGCCAAAAAACTCTGATCCAGAGGTTTATGTTTCAAAAACTAGTAAGACTAGGTAATCCCTTAAAACTCAAACCTTAAAACCATCTTGCTCTTCTGTATTTTTTATTGGACCAAAAAGAGTTATCCACCAGGGTAGTACTACACAGTGTTAGCTGCCCATACATAATCTGTTTCTGCTACAAAATGGAAGTTCTAATTCACACAGAAGGTTACAATCATAAACGCTAATCATAAAACAAAAAGGAATCCATAAATTGTTATATTCCCCAACCTGTCAGTTATTGTAGTCAATAAATGTTTTGCCAGTAATTGGCTAACCTGCATGGCATTTTTACCTCACAGTAGTTTTTATATTTTGAATAACATTTTATTACATTTTGAGTATAAGCAGATAATAGAATTAACTACACCAGGGGTTGGCAACCTTTCAGAAGTGGTGTGCCGAGTCTTCATTTATTCACTCTGATTTAAGGTTTTGCGTGCCAGTAATACATTTTCATGTTTTTAGAAGGTCTCTTTCTATAAGTCTATAATATATAACTAAACTATTGTTGTATGTAAAGTAAATAAGGTTTTTAAAATGTTTAAGAAGCTTCATTTAAAATTAAATTAAAATGCAGAGCCCCCAGACCGGTGGCCAGGACCCAGGCAGTGTGAGTGCCACTGAAAATCAGCTCGTGTGCTGCCTTTGGCACACATGCCATAGGTTGCCTACCCCTGAACTATCCCGTGTAACACTGAAGCATCACACAGTTACTGATATGACTCAGTTAAAATAGTGAAATGATGAGGAGAGGGGAAATGGGTTTAATTGAAATGAAGAGAAAGAATGTGGAAAGAGTGACAATAAGGATACGTCTACACTACACGCCGGATTGGCGGGTAGCGATCAATCTATTGGGGATCTATTTATTGCGTGTAGTGTAGACGCGATAAATTGATCCCCTATCGCTCTCCCATCGACTGCTGAACTTCAGCTCAGCAAGAGGCGGAAGCAAAGTCAACAGGGGAGCTGCGGCGCCCCACGAGGATGCGAAGTAATTTTAATTCTATCTAAGATACGTCGACTTCAGCTATGCTATTCTCGTAGCTGAAGTTGCGTATCTTAGATCAATTCCCACCTCTCCCCCCAGTGTAGACCAGGCCCAAGACTACAGTTGTCAGACTAATGTATCAATCTGTTTGCATTTCTAATGTACCTATCACCCTGGTATGTAGGTGCTATGTACACTACACAAAAAAAATCACATCTGATTCTGTCTCCCAAAGGACCTAAACTAACTTTCTGCCTCTTCCTTATTATAATCATTTAGCTTCTTCTCTGGAGGACATGTCTGGGCCATTTTGCTTTACAGCTGATCAGCAATATCTGACACTCAGTCTATCATGCAAATAGATGTAGAAGGGCTTTCCTTATCTTCATATACTGATTTGACCTTATTGGAATCCAAGCTAGCCTAATCACAAGTTCCCTGGGAAGGATGTTTGCAAATCCAAGTTGTTAGATAGAAATGGTACATGATCTATAACTAGTGCCATGCAAAGCACAAAATCAAATGTTATAAAGAAACATCTGAATTCAAATGTAAAGGTCTTAAGCTACATCTTGTGATTTACATAGAAATAAGGTAAGCAAGGCGTGTCTGTATATACCATCTTAAATGAGTTACTGGTGTCTTAATTCAAATTTATCCTGTTCCATACCTGCCACTGTTTTGTGAACTGTAATAAGTACACTCTCCTATTGCAGAGCCTATAAAACTCTGTTTTCAAAGGTGGTGTGATGGGTGGGGCAGAGGGTTGGGTTGGCAAGCCATACAGTAGATTGCCATTGTTTGCACTGCACAGTGCTCTACACATCTGTGTATTTTACTTGACTGAATGGTAACTGCAGAGTTCTAATTTATGTTGCCCCATATATTTCCAGTTTAGAGTATCCAATATTACTTTGTGACACTTTCAAGATAATTAAAGCCTAACTAAGGCGTGAAATCTTTTTGTCTAATTTTTCATGTCATTACTCTGTTTAATAGCTATATTGGGTCAAATCCTGTCCTTTGTATGGAAGGAATGGGGTTAAAATGACCTACTCAGCATACATATCATATGATCCCAGCCAGGTAATGTGCAATTTTAAAGTGAAGGAACACACCCATGCAAATACAGCCAAAAGAAGATGTACACACTGTTATCTGAAGTATTGACTCTTATGATTGTACAGGTTAAATCCTGCTCCTCCTGAACCAAGTCTGAGGAAGAGCTTTGCAAAGGGAACTGTGTGACTGGTCGGAGGTGGAGAAAAGAATTATCTCCCTTCCCCGCTCATCTACCAGACCCCCAGATTTAAGAAGTAGAGCACATGCATAGACTGGCCACAGGTACCACTATAGTGCATGGGCTGTAAGAATGTTCCCTATCCCTTGTGGGGTCATGGTCTATTGGTTCTAGGCAGTTTGCCACTGCCATTCCCTCAACTCATTCTCAAATATTGCACTGCTGTAGAGATAGCATGAGGGTTGCTGTAACCTGCCATGTATCTTTTCTGCTTCCTCTTCCCCTCCGCCAGGGAAGATATGGCATTTCTGCTCCATTTTCAGCTTTCCACAGTCATGCAGGGATGTTATAAGGATTAGCTCAGAGGGAAAGTAAAGGCAGTTATGGTAATCTACAGTGGCATGTGTATTTGTGCATGATATGCACGTACTACAAGCCTAGTGACTTACTAGGATTAAATTCTAATCAGTAGGAAGAAGTAGGAAAATTGATCATAGTAATGAGAAGATGTGTAGAGTAGGGAAGGAAGTGATACACTCAGTACATATTATAAATGAATCCTATTGTTTATATGCTATACTAAATAAGTAATACTGCAAAAAAAATGGATACTGTAGCTTCACCTTTACAGGTAAGCCTCTAATGCACCATTCTATTTTTCCTAGTATTGGGCACAAAGTACAGTATTCAGAAATAATTTGGTCACAAATTACAGAATTACAAATGGAGAGACGACTCTGTAGTCCAGAAGCAAGTCCAATACCATGTAATGCAGCATTGGTAAAGATTATGATAAAGCCATTTTCATGGATGAGTTCAAAACTGTGCACTGTCATAGTTCTGTTTTCAATAGTAGTCAACCTGACAATGAAATAAGATGGGAAAGACTCCCATTTCTCTCAAACTGGAAGGCATCTCCCTAGAAAGGACAGCTTGCAACATAGGCATGAAATAAAGAGAATCGCGCTAAACTCCTAAAATGTAGGTGCTCATTACTTAAGAGTTAAGCAAGTATAGAAAGTAAATTCAAGCAGAGGGCCTAGAGGAATTACCAAGGAGAATAACTGGAAGAATCCTAACGTGCTGAATTAAGACTATGAAAGTGAAAATTATGAAGACTAGAATAAAAATAGGTCAATAAGAGAGTAGAAAAGGCAATGTAACCTTGAGATTACACGTGTGTTTTCCTGTCTTTGTGACAGCCTTACTCCCTTACACTACATAAAAAGAGATTTTAGTCACTAGAATGCAGGCAGTGTAAAGGACACAGAATAAATGGAAAAAGTGGAAATTATGGACACTTTCTGAATGGAAAAGTATTCATCAGACAATGACCTTTTTTCAAAATCAAAATTTTTGTGAAACTACTTTGTTTTTCTACATTTTTGTATACTAGCATATTGGTTTGGTTTTTTCATTATTTGATTGGCCGATTTAGTTATGTGGTGGGAATATTGTTAACAAAATTGAAGATCTGTTTTTAAACTATGATTTTAAAATGAGGAAGGAAAAAAATATTAAAGAAATCCATGGAAGGTTTCTGAACTCACTCTTAATGTGTGAAAATATTCATGAATCACTTTTATTCTCCCAATTTCTAGTAAACATAAACCACATTTTGTCTCAAGCAAATCTAGCACCTGTTTGATATCTGATATGTCCTGTCTGAAGGCCTTGTTTTACACTGGAAGAGAGATAGAATCAGTGATGTAATAGGTCTTTATATCTAACTTCTCTTATTTGCCTGCTCAGTATAAAAGGACCCCTTGCCTGTACCCAACAAATAGGTAAAAGAATCAAAGGTAATTCAGCCGTATCTCTCTGTTAATCCTAACTACCCCCCACCTCCATTAGTTAAAGGATTTATTTCACTATTTTAGGTTTGCTGGTTACTTAGAAGGAGAGGTTTTACTGTAGATGAGACTTTTTGAAGGTTCATGATATGCAAAATGGAGGGGGGATAGTGTGGCATCATAAATCACATAGGGGTCTTCTGTATCATTTCCAGGGAAAGAAATTGTAGTTGATACTGCTTTAGAAATTAGGATTAACTTGACAGTCTCTTAGCTGCCAACCAGTCAAGTGGGCAGTAAAATGATGAAATGTGAGAAGACAGCCTTATCTTAGCAGAGTATATCTCAGTGTCATATAGGCTCCTCAACTGAAATCTATTAAAATGACTGATTAATTTCTTAATTCAATAAGAGATGGGTTTTTGCTATAAAACATGCCATCCTGAATATTACATAATCTTGGCCAGCTGATGTCATTACATTGACTAGCTTTGTTTGGAGTAAAGTAACCTTTAAATAGTAGCAGGGGTTATTTGACCTTGCTAAATGTTATGCTGAATGGTTTAATTCAGTGAAATTATAGAAACCTGATCAATGTACACTCTCTTTAGAGAGGATTACAAATTAACATAGGTAGATTTGATGGATGTTAATCATGAACAATCCAAACAAAATAAGATTTGTTTAGTCATCAGAAATCTCTGTTGTTTGTGCTTCTAGTGTATTTATTCCAGACTAGAAGTTAAATTCGCTGTATTGCTTTAATGGAGCTAATTTTCTACTTAGTTTGAGTTTGCCACATACTGGGCTCCCAGTCATTACTTTTAATAATTATTCCATTTTCTATTGCTTTCCATGTGTGGTTTTAAATCAGTATTACCATGCTTTATCCTCTATCAACAAGTTGGCATCTTAATAACAAATTTACCACTTCTGGTTAAATTCCAGTTAAGATTTTTAACTTCTGAATCATTAATCCTTTTTATAATGCTTCAGTTATTCCCACTACAATTTTGTTGCTTAAATGTAGCTCATGCTAATATCTGAATTCTTAGGCTTTCATCCTGCAAAGAGAGCCATGCAGGTGGACAAGTGGAGCCCCATTGAAAGTCTCCCTATGCAGTTCTCTTTGCTGGGGCCTTAGATGGGAAGGGTCAGGTTTTTGCATTTCACCACGAATCTAATTTGGGTTTTGTTTTCCTTTTCACTGGATACTTTGATAATATACTTTTGTGAAGGTATTTTTAACAGAGTAAGATTTCTTACCTCTGCTTGTATGTTTGCCCATGCCTTTAATATTTGACTCCCCCGGAGCAAAGTTGTGGAGCACGAGTATAGACGCTGCATCAGTGTCTGCAGGCATTTGAACCACTGTGGTGTTTGGCATACTTCAGGATGGACAAGATAATGGTTCAGACATCTGTATCCAGTCTCCATTAATGCCCCAAAAGTTGGCTGCACCAGTAATGGCAAAGGTGGGAAACTTTAGGAAAAAAGGGTAATGTGGACATGTGACAGGCATCATGGATACGTAGTAGAGGGGCTGGCTCCTCAATGAAAATAGCTTGATCCATTTAAACTCCAGAGCACTAATGGCTCAAATTCCTCAGTGGACCATTGAAGAGGTATCTATACTGGACATTTTGGGAAAATCTCCTACCTTTGCATTAGTACTCATGCAGCTGCAACCATGAGAGCTGTCATGTAGACTGGCCTCATGGGTTTTTACCACCATATCATCTAAGTCTGTCTGCTCTGACACAAGGTATATCTACACTGCAATTGGAGATGTGATTGTAGCACATTTAGGCTTATCCATGCTATCTTTAATCAAGCTAGTTTGCTAAAACAGCAGTGAAGCCATGACAGCACAGGCAGTGACATGGGACTAGATGGCTGAGGACAAGCCCCCCTGCTCTCTTCAGGTCCCTGGGTACATACTTGGGCAACTAGTCCATGCCACCATCTGTAAAAAAATGCCTGAGTCTGTCTACACCAGTGTGCCACCAGTGCTAGAGCAACAGTGGGAAACTTCTTGAAAATTGCTAACATAGAAAAAGCCGGGAGGAGAGGCTGTTGCTAAGATGGAAGGACCCAAACTATTAAGGGCTTTGTAGCTTGGAACCAACTTCTTGAACTTACTTCAGAAATCAGCTGAAAGGTTTTGTTCACTACAGTGCACAGGTGTCATGTACTCCCTGTGTAAACCACTGAATAAGCAGTCGCAATCTGCTGTAGCTGAAAGGTATCCATGTGGGAGGTAACCACGGATGGGATATTGAGGAGGAGGTGTTAGGTGCTCAGATCTCATTCACTTCCAATGGAAGCTGGGTCCCTAACTGTCCTTAGGTTCTTTCATAATCCCATTTTATGCTACATGAAGATCTAACTCCTTACGGGGAGAATGACCAGACCTGTTGGGAGATTCACCCCTTCCTTCAAGGAGGTATTCCTGCCCAGAGACACCATCTTCAACTGAGTACAAGAAGAGAAATACAAGATCCCATGAGTCACTCTTCTGGGACCCCCCCCCCTTCCTATAGAGACTTGCTGGGGGCCCTCTGTCTTCCATACAAAAACAGAGAAATGGTCCCAACCTAGGACCCATTTTCCCATGAGGACTTGGGGTATGGAAGAGGATAGGTTCCTTGGTTAGGAGGGGTCTCCTCCCTTCTCTCCCACCCCTTCACTTATGGCTGACAATGGGGTATGTGGGCAATGAACTTTCCTCTCCTCTCATGAATGACAAGGGGCTCCTCAGCAGGTCCCTGCTTCTCTTGCCTGCTCTTTCCCATCTACACCTTCCCTCAGAACACAGTTTAAAGTGGGCCTTCTTAGTCTTTGTCTGTAGCGTAATCACACCACACTGTCATAAACAGAACCACGGTTCTTAAGCATTTCCTAAACCCATTGTTGCTAGCTTAGATGTTGGCTTTGGTGTAGAAAGGGCGTTAGTGCAGCCGTCTCTCCTTCTGTGATGGGGTGTTCACCCTACACAGGACCGAAAGGGGTTAAGGTGGCCAGGTGGGCCTTTTAACTCCACACACTACACCTGGAGGAAGAGCCAAGGAGCAGGGATCGATTGCAAGCAGGCTCATCTGGGAAGAAAGAGGTGGGCCTATAAAGCCAGGAAGCTGGCAACAGACTGGGGAAGCAGTCATTCCTTAGGAAGAGGGAGAAGGGTTTGGAGCTGGCACCCCCAGAGAAGGGCGGGGGGGGGGGTGGCAGCAAGCAAGCAAGCAAGCAGTGAGGACAGAGAGAGGCAAGCCAGGAACTGCTGGGTTGAGGGTCCGTGGAGTGGAACTCGGAGTAGAGGGCAGGCCTGGGTTCTCCTATCAGCCACTGAAGGAGTAGCACCTGAGGCAGTGAATGGGAAGCCTGCCTAGGATTGCCAAAGGAAAGACTTTGATATACCCCAGAAGGGGAGAATGCTGAGTGACCTGGCTGGAGGGCCAAGACATGAAGAGGACACTGTGGTTCCTGGAGCGAAGGAGGGGCCGCAGACCACAGAGAGAGGTAGAGTGACAGAGTGCAATTGCAGGAAGGGGTGTTGACTTGATGAGCTAATCTCCAGAGCAGCCAGGAGGCGGCGCCAGACTAGTGGTAAGTAGAGCACCTCATCACAGCTTCATTCAACATCCCAACATTCTCTTCCTCTTTCCTTTCCTGGTTCCAAAGTACAAACTCTCAACTTTCTCAGCAATTTTTAGCTTGACGGGCTGTTGGTTCCTTTTCTATCACACACATCGTGCTTCTGAAAACAGGGAAGGATAGTTTTCAGATCCTATGCAGGGGGTTGGTGTCATACAGAGATTGATACAAAATAATAGATATATCTTCTTCTAGCTCAAACAAATTGTCCCTTATCATTCACCTTTGGACTGGACCCTGGAAAGTGCTGCCTGGTTGAGAGACCTTGCAAAGAGCACTGTCTCAGAGTTGTCTCCTGTGTACTGACTGCCAAATATTGTCCTTGTTGCTCAGCTGCCTGTGTAAAATCCCAAGGTAAATAAGCCCCCAAAACTGCAAGGCTCTGCACAAGTTCAGCATGAGTAGCTGGCTCAGCTTCTATCAGAGAAGATTGCTAACCAGTGGCTCTTGGTCGCAAGAGAGTAGAAGAGATTCTTCCCTCCCTAACCCCTTGATTGACCCTATGGAATCACCAATGACCATTTCTTTTAAAGGCTCATTCTTCTTAAACCTTGTTTAATTCAGCATCAAAGTTCACATCCAGCTGTGCTAACTCTAGGTTTTTTCCTCTTCAGATCCAAGTCTGTTGCTAACTGCATTTTTCAACTTTTTCAAGTTCTTGGTTCTTTTGAAGTGTTGTTGCTTCTATATTGCCACAGATGGTTCCCTAACCTGCTCTCTGCTGTTATCTAGGACTGAGAGATCCTTCATCCTAAATCCTCAAGGGAGTATTGCATTTCTTTATCCTTTTTCGAGACTATTCTGTCCTTTGATCTTTGAACACTCCTTAATTTACTCTTAACAGTCCACATGATTCCATGGGCATTTCTTAATTCGCTTTTGTATTGGTGCATCTTTGGTGGCTTGAATTGTTTTTGGTTTTTGTTATCCCTTCAGCATTTCAACTTCCTGTTTTTAAGGTGTTTTTTACTTTTCTACATTCACCTATAGAAGACAGATAACCTCTTTATGTCCTAGTTTGTCCATCTATAAAATGGATATAAAAGATGTAAGTGACTTCTTGTAAATCCACTAACAGACCTGAGAAAAGAGCTCAGGATTTTCCCACCTGGAATCCTGATTTTTCCACTCTAATCTTGAGCCCCACACAGTAAAATTCTGAAAGTCTGAGTTCTGTTCCATGTAAATGTGTCTCTGGAGACTGTTTTTATATGTCTGCATGTGGACTCACAAAGACAAGATGAACAAATTTTCCAGAGTCCTACAGGCTGCCTAAATATCTCTCTTTAATCAGTATCCCCAATCTGAGGAGCAGGATAGGTTGAGCCCTCGTCACTGTCAGTCCTGGTTTACCAAAATATGCAAGCAACATAAATATATATTCTTTATTTCTGGTTCTTATAATATTAGGTTATGATCCCACAACTAATCATATTCACTATCCAATGATAGTCAAGTATTTGAATAATGCATCCAAGTTTCAAAGAATATTTGATACACCGATGTACTTCTGCACATGGTTCTGAGAGTACCATTCCTACTGCATGCTTCATGAAGTACCACAGCACCTCTTTCAGGCTACTTGGGCCATGTGCAGCTGTTGTGAATATTAATCACTCCAGGGTGACTGGAAAGGCTGGACTATCTGCTTTGAGGAGTGGGAGAGGCAGAGAAGCCAAGAGACTCTAGGAGGTTCATGTCAGAGTTTCCAAGCAATATTCCTCATAGCTGAAGAGGTTTGGTGGCTTATAGGGTACTGTGTCCTCCTTCCAAATACCCATGCCACCTAACACATACCATAATACCATGCTAACAGGCCACCTCCCCTGCTGATGTTTTCTTATCTTACTAGAAATAGCTCATTCAGGCCTGACTTTTAAAAGAACATTGATAACTAACTGGACAGAGCCAAACCCACCACAATGACAACTAGTGCTGTCATTTGCCAGGGTCTGGATGGGTACAGATACTGAACTAGTCTCTGCTCCAAATTGCTTGTCCCAGATTAAAGCTGAGACCTATATTGAGAGGCATTGAGGGGAAACTTGCACTGCTGCTGTCCATGCTGTACGTGGTATGTGGGCTTCAGTCTTCAGGTCTGACAGCTGAGCATGGAGCACCTTTTGCAGGCGCTAAATGCAGAGAGAGGGAGAGTTAAATTAAGCTACACCCACAAAGATTCCAGGAATATATTTGACTGGAAAGATTTTTCCACACAAGCTACTGCCATCTTGTGGAGAATAGTCATCATGGCCAGTAATTCCTTCATTTGTGAGAAATGACAGTATATATTGATTCCTGCAAAGTACCTTGTGTTTGTCTTGCAGGTTTTGCCATTACCAATAATGGTTTCTGAGCATGTTGTAGCATATCTTCAGTGAGAAGGAGAATGGGGGAAGGTGGGACATTCAAGATAATTCTGCAGGCAGATAGGGCAGAGTGTTTTGTTTGCTGTTGTCCTTTCTGTTACTGTGGGTAGTGCTGAGATGCCACAGTGATGAGGGCCATAGAAGCACCTAGGTTAAAAAGTGGAAGCAGATAGAAATCTAAGGTTCTTTCAAATAACAGGCAGTCATTTTAGACTTGTGACTCACCCAACTACCCACAGCCTGCATGCTCTTCAGCCTTCTGCTGGACCAACCACCATGTTTACAATTAAGTTTTGGAAGTGTTCTCCTGGAATGAGAGCTAGGCACAAAAATTGCACTTTGCAGGTCTGGGGGGAAACACCATCCAATTTCCATGTTTCCCTCTTGTTGTTCGCTCTCCTATGCGGCCCAAGGCTATTGTTTTCAGCCAAACATAGATGTGCCACACTGATGCAGGTCATGGATTAAGTCTTTATCTTGCCTCAGAAGACTGGCATCTGGTACGTCAGAGGAAGATTAGTCTCCATAGGTCCCAATCCTGCAAACATTTACACACAAGTAACTTTAGTCTTGCAAGTAGAGTCCACAAAAACTCATGAGTAAAGTTGCTCATGTCTGCAGGATTGGACTTTTAATACATTAAGCCAATTGTGCAATGCTGCACATTAGGGGTGTGGGTGGGTGTGTAAGGGGTGGGGGAGAAATGAGGAGGGAAATGTTCTTTCCTGATCACTTTGCAATAAAAACCCATTTTTGAACACTAACAATAACTTCAGGGAAATTTGTCAAAATCTCTCACTTTGTCTCCAGGCATAATTCCACCATGGAAACTCTTTACTGAAAGTAAAGACAAAGTTTCACCTTTGACCAAATTCATGAATTTTCCAAAACCTCACAGACACCTTAATTTTTATATGCAAAAATTGATAGGCCACCACCCAATTTTGTTCACACTCTTGATAAAGTTGTTGCTTTTCAAATGCTGGCAATAAAGGAAATAATGTGTTTTGAATGCACATTACAGCTCATCAATGTAAATTCTCCTCTGGTCAAACTAGTTTTGTCCAAAATATGGAAGTCTTCTAGGGAACAAAATAATACCTCTAAATTCCCATGACTTTTCATCCTCACATAGAAGTAAGTTTTCTGTTCCAAGGGCCCAAATCTGCAAGGAATTGTACAGCACTCTGTGTTATCTATACTTGCATGGTGCAGACTTAAGAAAATATTTTCTGTTAAGGACTAATTTCAAACAGTACTTTCTCAAGAGTACCTCTGAGTGCAATAAAAATTAAAATCTTCTACTAACAACACAGAACAAATTTACACTGATCCTGCAAAGATCAGTGTGGGACTGGTCCCAGAGCATGAAGTTAAACATGTGCACACATCTTCGCAGGACTGGGGTCTCAGGTATGTCCCATGCATGATGAGTAATTTATAAGTGAATATTTCATTAAATTCATATTTTCTTTGGGAAATGATATGCTAGCATACTTATTGCTCAGAGTTGATGTTGATGCATTGTTGCTTATTATAATAATTATATCTTAATTGTTCATACAGTTATGTATGGTTGCCTCATTTTCTCTTATCCTAGGATTCCCTTACAACTGAGATGCCACATCCCAATATGATTTTCCTAGTAAACTAGTATAAAACCAAAATACAGTAATGGTTTCTGAAATAAAATATGCTACTGATATGTACATTTTCTCAAGGTTATAACTATTTTTAGTTTGTCACCTCTGCTCATTCAGCAGCAATGAGATGCTTTGCATTCCCTTCCTTTTCATATAATCCATTATCTACCGAGTAGCCATTCTTTTAATAGGCCTGGATCTAAAGTCTATGAAACTTTGAGGGTTCTGACTCTTCTTGTCTTTAGTGGGAGTTAAGGATGCTCTTTACCTTGTAGGATTAGGCTTTTTATCAGCTATTTAATCTTCAAATTAGTAGAATCTAACTAATACATATGGCTTAAACAGGGTGAGAACTTCCATTTATTCCAGACAGCATTTCCAGACTCTGCTTTTGTATTGACAGTGGAGAAGCAAGTAATAATTGTACTGTGGAAACTTGCAATTCCAGATTGCTACTGGTCAATGCAAAATAATTTTGGAGTTGGCAAATCCAGTGTGGGGGCTGTTGTCATGCAACCATGCAGGGCCAAATCGTCTCCTACTATGCAGGATTGTGACTCATGGCAACGTGTAGGACATAATGGATGGATTTGCTGCAGTGGTGTTCCCAAACTGCAGTGGAGTGATAGACTGCACGCATATTCGTATTTTGCCACCAGCCGTCTGTGCCCCCGAGTATATCAACAAAAAGGCTACTTTTTCTATTATGATGCAAGTGTTGGTGGATCATCAGGGACACTTCACCAACATCAGTGTTGCCTCATTTGGGAAGGTGCATGAGGCAGTTATCTTTAAGAACACAGGATTGTTCAGAAAGCTGCAGGCAGGGACTTTCCTGACTGGCAGATTACCACTGGTGATGTTGAAATACCAGTAGTTACCCAGGGGGATCCAGCCTGCCCCTTGCTATTCTGGCTTGAATAGGGACTGAGAGTGGTTGGCTCACTACAAGAGCAATTTTGCTTCTCTTGGTATTGACTCCTCCTCATCAATTATTGGGAGTGGACCACATCCACCCTGACTGAATTGGCCTTGTCAACACTGGTTTTCCACTTGTAAGGTAACTCCCTTCTCTTCATGTGCCAGTATACTTATGCCTGTATCTGTAATTTTCACTTCATACATCTGAAGAAGTGGGGGGGGGTTACCCACGAAAGCTTATGCCCAAATAAATCTGCTAGTCTTTAAGGTGCCAGCAGACTCCTCCTTAGTCTGTATCCACAACAAAACACAGCTACCCCTCTGATATCTAAGTAATGAACTTCCTGCTACACCAAAGGCAACAAATGAATGTCAGGAATCATTCCTTAAATGTATTGTTGTTGTTTTTAACATATGACAGAATTGGTATGTACATTACACAGAGAAGATAGTGCTGAAAATAAGTTGTGGTGGGGGAAATGACATCTCGGCACAGAAAAGGAACATCGTTGTAAATACACAGTATGCCTCTCTAATGACAGAACTGGTAAAAGTCATTTCAGTATGCAAGATGAGGTCAATCAAAATGGAAAGCATAAAAGGTAAAGAGAGACTGAGGTTATGCATCAATATAAGTAAATAGACTTTCATTTATTAATGAGGATAAGAAACCAGTTAGTTTACTAAATAGATTTCCTGTATCTGTAATGGCCTATATAGAAAATCAATATGTGAATGATTGATTAAAAGAACATTATTCAGTGCTCTGACAGAGCAGGGTGATCAAGTCTGCTCCCATCAAACATGCCACACCATCATTACCTGATGAAATTCCTGTATTAGAATTAGTCTGGGACAATGAAAATAAAAGCAGCTATTAAAATGTTACAATCATCAGTCTTTTAATTTACTACATTGTACAAACCTTACCATTTAATTTACTACATTGTACAACCAAACTTGTTGCTGTCAAGTTTCCCAATTCTGTAAACAGAAGGTGCCCTCAAATTAGAAAGTTAATACTATTGATTTTTTTCTTTGCCTATTTTGCTCTTTTCTAAACGTTAACAATTAATATTTCAATTATGTTGATCAACATACTATTTTACTGAGGAAACCTTAGCAGTGGCTACATTTAAGGCTACATGAGCCTTTTCTTAACCCTGTTTTCATTTGCTTGTAATGATCACCTTTGCAACTGAATTCTTAGTGACTGGGCTTAAATTGCAGCAAGGTTGGTTTAGGTTGGACATTAGGAAAAACTTCCTAACTGTCAGGGTGGTTAAACACTGGAATAAATTGCCTAGGAAGGTTGTGGAATCTCCATCATTGGAGATTTTTAAGAGCAGGTTAGACAAACACCTCTCAGGGATGGTCTAGATAATACTTAGTCCTGCCGTGAGTGCAGGGGACTGGACTAGATGACCTCTCAAGGTCCCTTCCAGTCCTATGATTTTATTTTAAATCTGAGCAAAAACAATTGAGCCTTCTTTCTATGAGAAGAGTTTAAAAAAATTCTCATTTAAAATGAATAACATGAAAATTCTAGAGCTGTGGGTAGAAAGTAGAAATTTGGCAGGGAAATAATTCTCAATGAAGAGAACTGCTCTTGGGTATTTGTTCTGGTAGGGCCAAATTATGAAAACCTGACAATTGCACACCATCCACAGGAAATACTCCGGGCACAATTTTGTAGCATACAATTTTGTCTTACATCTGTTGTAAAGCAACAGTGTGTACTTAAAGATCTTTATAAATGTACTGTGATAATAACTCCTATAGAGTCTTCCACAATGTGTGTGTAACTATAAATAGATGTGGGCGGACAGGGTGAGAGTGATTTTATTTTCATATATAAAAATAGTGTGCATGGATGGATGTAAGTTACTAATCCCACTGTAGTGCAACACTGCAGCTATTGGCACTTAGCAGCAACACTGTTGTGCAACAGTTTGGGGCAAGTAGTGGATATTGTATTAACTGAAACTGCAGAGGATGTAATTTTGCCCAGTTAGAATTTGGCCAGAGTGCTGGGGCTAAGATCTTTGCATACAAAAAGTGCCATGTATCTTTAATTGCAAGGGGTCAGGATATCAGTTTTACAGTTCTTCCAAAACAGGGGTGGGCAAACTATGGCCCGTGGGCCACTTCTGGCCTGTCAGATGTTTTTATCTGGCCTTCAAGCTCCCACTGGGGAGCACGGTCAGGTGCTTTCCCTGCTCTGCCCACCTGGCGCTCCCCAGCCCCTGACTCACAATTCCCTTGATGAGCACCATCTTCCGCCACGCAGAGCCACACTACGCAGGCACCACTGCACCACACTGTTTCTGGGATCAGAACCCCGCCCCTACGCGCCATACAGTTTCCATACCCAGATGTGGCCCTTAGGCCAAAGAGTTTGCCCACCCCTGTTCCAAAAGCAACTTCCTATCACACCACCCGAACTGAATGATCACTGCTTAGCTTGTGAGAACAGACATAATCTGATCAGATGTAGCTGCTGGCACACTGTAAGAATTACCAGACCTTTCCTATACACTTGAACTGGTAATTTTTGCAAATTTTAAAGAATAACAGCAAAGAAGAGTTTGGTATGAGAAATGTTTCTATACTTAGAGCACCATCTAGTGAAAATTCTGAACAATGAGTGTACGCTTCTTATTTCCAGAAACAACAAAATAATGTAGAAAATAGTATTTTGGGGTTGGCAGGAGGAATGGGAGCAGTTTACCAGTGATTCACCCATCTAGAAGGCTTGGGATGCGATTATTCTATGTATACATCAAATATGAGAAATGAAACAATATCCTATGTGTTCAAGAGAAGATTGTGAAATTTACATAGACTTATTTAGTAAATAAAATAAGTATTTGCATAATTTGATATTTATACATAAAAAGAAGGTTGTTGCATATATCCTATAAATAAGAATTCCATATAATATACTTTTAAATACTGGAATGTTTATATGGTATTAAGGTAGAGACACTACCAGTGCTGTAACAGTCCAAGTTAAGGATAATACTGTGTGTGACTGATTCTCGTATTCCAAAATAACATCCCAAAAGTATGAATTAAGAAAAGGTTTAGGTTTGCCTAAATGTTTTCTTAAAGATTTAGAGCTAGAATGTGATTTGTGGGAGGGAAATGTTTTGTTACTCATTCCTCTTCTAGAAAATGAGCTCAACCCCAAATCTGAAGATGGCAAAACTCAGTGAGCATGAAATAAATGTCATTTGAAAAATACCTGAAATTCTCAGATACAAGCAGGTTCTATGCTAGTCATTTTGACTTCTGCCTCCTCTTCTTTTTCCCCCTTTTCTCTCTCTCTGTTTTTTTTTAGGTTCCTATCCTGCCATTCTTATTCAGGCAAAGCTCTGTGAAATCAAAGTGTTTTAACTCTCTAAAGATTAGTCTCTCTTTTCCTTTTAGGATTGTTTTGGGAGTTATGTTTAAGCATAGTTATGGAATGTTGTAATTTATATTGTGTTTAGATCTGAATGTCAAATAAGTAATCTAATAGTATAAGATTGAATAAATACAGGCAATTTGGAAGCGTGACAGAGTAACCTAAGGCACCTAATTTTATATCCAAGATGGCAAATCAAAGCAGCCTGTTTCTTGGCGGGACTTCTTGTTTTGTTTTTGTTTTCCTCAGAAGTGCTGACAACTTATATTCCCCCTTTGAAATTCAGACCAGTTTTAAGTGCATACATGTGAATTTAGGTACCAGGCTTGAAAATTATGGTCTTTGATCATTTTTATTCATATAATTTGGAAAAGGAGATCCGAGTTAAACTTTTCTTAAACTTCAGATGTTAAGAGTAATATTTGGCAAAATGCTGCTTCTGTATCCTGAAATGTAGTTAGTTCATATATTCCAAGGCCAGAAGGGACCATTGTGATAATCTAGTCTGACCTCCTGTATAACACAGGCCAGAGAACTTCCAGAAAATAATTCCTTGAGCATATCTTTTAGAAAAACATCCAATCTTGAGTTAACAGTTGTCAGTGATGGAAAATCCACCACGACCCTTGGTAAATTGTTCCAATAGTTAATTACTTTCACCTTTAAAAAATTATGCCTTATTTCCAGTCCAAATTTGACTAGCTTCAGCTTCCAGCCATTGGATCATGCTATACCTTTCTCTGCTAGACTGAAGAGCCCATTGTAGTTAGTACACTACAGGCTGCCACTGTGTGAAGCAGCAATATAGAAATTATGCTGGCTGTTAGCTATCTGAGCCCTGCCCACACTGTCAGATCCTGCTATGTTTGAAATTCATCGTCAGGCTCTGGTGCCGTCATTCTCTTCTCGTCTGATGTTTGTAAATGGATATCCTCTGATGTGGACAGGCGCAACACCATCTAGCAGAGAGTGAGTCTCTACAGTTTGAGCTAAAGAGCCCAGCTCTGAGGTTGGAATCTGTAAGATTCGCATGCTTGGTAGATCAGGCAAAGAGGTCATCACATAACACACTGACTAGTGGTTTGCACTAGAGCATGGAAACAGAGTATCAGTGAGGATGATTATAATAAGGGGGAGAAGAAGACCCAGTTAGATGACCTGATCCAAAGCCCTTTGAAATCAATGGAAACATTCCCTTTGTCTTCAATGGATTTTAGATCAGGCCCAGAATGAGGAAGAAGTGTTGCAAAGTATTATGTAGTGGTGACAGTTGTCCTGCCTTCATTTAGGGCTTGAGCCCATGCCGAGTGAAGTCAGTGAAAATACTCTCCTTGATTTCAATGGGCTTTGGAGCTGGCTCTTCGAGTCCTCCTGATTCTAAGTAGGAAATGGAGTAACGGAGCAGACAGACGGCTTTCCTTAGGATTCCTTGTGAATTGGTGTATTATGCTTTGACTTTGTTGGCCCCACTCCAAAGATTTCAGATAGGTAGAGAAGACCAGCCAACTGCCTCTGTGCCCTTCTTTCAACATTTTCATTTGCAGGTCACTGGGGACCTCCACAGAAGTCAGAAAAGGTAAGAGGTTCACACTGTATCTTGTGGGGAGGGGCAAGGGGGGGAAGAAGTGTCCAATAAAAAGACAATATAATCTTGGCTCGTGGTTTTTTTGTTTGTTTTGGGGGGGTTGGGGTCAAAACCAGAAAAACACATTGCTTGCATGAGTATTGTTTTGATCCTTATGAAAATTCTTATGGAATTTAATTGGGGTGAAACCAATGGGCTTTTACAAAAAGATTGTGATATACTTCACTAGTAAATTCTATCAGTTTTGTAACCATTCTATTAAAATCTGTAGTAAACACTTCTATTAAATTAGCTAAAACTTTTCCATGAGGGGATGACATTGGGGTCCTTGGCAAACAGCCCCCAGCCATCCCAGAATTGGGGGACAAGACTGGTATTTTACAACCATCATTCTCCACCTCCTGTGTAAACTCTGTGGCCCACTAGGTTTTCTTTTCCGTCTCAGATATGTTGTTAGAGAAGAAGCAAATGTCTGATGGGCTTCTTGGTGCCCTGGAAAACCAGACAGAAATGCTTTGCAGGGTAAGAGTTCAAGGCAAATGAGGAGCACAGCTCACGTTATGCAGGATATTGAATAGCACCCTCCCTTCTATGCACCCCTGAGTTTTGGCTAGAGGTCACTGAAACACAATATCCAGTGATACTTTATCTCATTTTCCATTCAAGTCAAAGTTTAAATTATTCCAAAAGCAGCTTTTAAATCGTCCTGCTGAGGATCATTGGGGACAGCATCGAGCTTTTGTAACCAGACTTTCCTTTTCATCTGACTGTTATGTAACATATCCAGTAACCATTTACCAGGTCACCTAACTGGGTGAATAGCACTTATGAGAAGAAATGGCTACATTCAGCTTCCATATTAGGCACAGGAAAGTAGGGAAGTACAATCATATGCCAGTGTCCCACATTATTCAAAAGGTTATTAAATATGGCAAAATTAATCTTTTTGACTCTGGATAATGTTCATCAGGAACAAACTCTCATGACAGGAATATGGCTTACTTCAAGAATTTTGAATGACCTTGTGTTATAGATTTGGAGCTGCTTTGTAATAACTTAATATATTTTCTGTCTGACTGTGGAGTTTATTGTATTAATACAGGGAGTTAAATCAAAAAGAGGTTGGCTGCGTATACACAGGAAAGAGGAAAATGGCTTCAGAGAGCCACCCACCTCCCCACATTTCCGGGACAATACCAAAGTCATTTGCTTTGAAGTGCCATTTCCAACATCCTGCTGAGTTCACTGGACCAGTCTGGCAAAGGTGTCCCAAACTTGTAACCAGTGTGGCAGGAGTCAGGGATCCAAGCCGAGGAAAAGTGAAACAAAGAACTTTGCCCAGATTCAAGATGGGCTCTCAAGGACAGAGAGAAACTGTTGGAGACACAGACATCTGTTTGATGTTCTGAAGAAGTTAGGCTTTCCTAAGCTTCCAGGGTGATGGTAAACTTGAGGTAGTATAGACATACTTGTAGCTTTCATTGTTTTGAAGTCCTATTTATCATGCTTTGCTTTGTTCCTACATTTTGAGTTAAACAATACTTTGTTTTTAAAAGCCTGTTTGAGATTACTGTTTTCACTACTAGTCACAAACTCCTGAAGGGAAGAGCTGCTGGTACCTGAACCCAATTGGACCTGCTGGGTAAGAACTGTTGGTCAACAGGGTACTGTAGTGTTAGAGACAGTCTAACAGTGGGAGACTCATGTGATTCCACCGTAGGGAGATAAAGGCATGAAGCCTCATACCTGAGGGGGGAGGCACACTAAGAGAGGACAGAGAAGGGGTCAGAGGTGCAGCTAGCCCTTCTGTGACACCTTCTCTAAATAAACCCAACTTGATTTGTACGATGTCTCTTTGATCCTGTCATGGTGTTTGAGGGAGGTCATGTTAGGCCACTTCTCTTCCTCAACTTATCTTTGTTTTTCCTTTATAATTACAATAAATGACATACACAAGGTAAGGGAATACTAATGAACTTTCACCAGTGTGTAGCTTCAGAGATATCAGGCAAACATCCTCCATGTTCTGCATTCCTAAATAATAGGGGCTGGTTCAGTTACACCTCTGCAGCCCCAATTATATACATACATCATACTGTTGTTTTAGACTTAAGAATAAACTTGCCTTGCCTTTTGCCAGCCCTTGTCTGCTACACGTAATTGTAAGACTTTGAATAGCTAGAAACATGGGCCCATAATATCAATGGATCAGGGAGACAATGCTTAGCCTTGAGCACTATGTGTTCCAGTTAAATCAGAGACTGATTTGCAACTTCCAGTTCTTGGGACCTCATGTGGATTTCTGATACTGCCAGTACAACTTTGGATCGAGAAACCAAAGATTTGTGTGTGTGGAGGGCCATAAAAAGGGACAACTTTCTCATTGGTAGCTAATAATAAACAGTGTGGGAAGACATCAGCAAGGGAAATGTTAGCAGGAGATACAAGGAGACAAAGGAAAAGCCTGATAAATAGAAAATGTCAAAAAAATGAAAAGACGTAGGAAAGAAAAAAGGGATTTAACACCATGGGAGAAAACAAGGGTCTGAGAAGTTCAAAGAAAACACTAGCTTAACCTCAGTGACCCATTTCACAGAAGAAGGGCAAAGAATCTCATTTAACATTTCTTAGGCTTCAGAATTTATTGTACTTTGAAGGAACAGTTGATAAATTATTTAGACAGTTTCAACTGAGACTGGAGAAATCCCAGCCTGTCATAAGCTAGGTTAAAAAACCTTGGTACTATATAAATAATTTACCTCTTGAGGAAGAAAAAATATTCAAATGCTAGTGTCTAAAGCAGAGAGGTACCAAACCTGCTGCAACTAGCTAAACACACACTGAATACAAGTCAGCACTACAAACGCAGTGCTGCCATTTAAAATCGGGGAGCTATGTTAAAGCTATTCTTCTCAAATGGAGGTCAATATTAAAGATCACACAAGAACTCTTTATTGTTAGCCCCTGCATACAGTCATCTTTTTAACATTGCAAACACATCTCCATTTAAAACAAAAAAATGCCAAAATTCTCTTCTCAGTTATTCCTCATGGCAACTGAATTAAAGCAAACATATCAAAGGTTTTTTTTAATAGCACTGGTTTTAATTCTATAAAACAGGCATCCTCCAACTTTGTCATAGCATGTACCACATCCTAATAGACAGTTCTCTGATTCATGATCACTTAATATCCCTATGGCAACTGAAGAAGTTTCTTGCATGAAAACATTATGATGATTATTAATCATTGTTTATTATGACCCACAAAGAATGTGGCCTCATTATGCTAGGCACACTGGTCTAGTTTTTTAGAGAGACTTAAGTGTTGCAACGCCTAACTAATTTAGGAGCCTAAATCCCCTTTTCAAAAGGGATTTAGGCACTTACATGCCAAAATCACATTGTCAGTGGATGTATTTTGGTGCCTAAGTGCTTAAATCCCTTTTGAAAATGATATTTAGACTCCTAAATTAGTTAGGCATTGCAACACTGAGCAGAGCAACATCTACACCTCTTTAAAAACCTGAGCTAATATGTACAACGCACAGGAGACACCCACTTCCCCAAAGCTTACCATCTAAATAGGAAAAATAACAAAAGGGAAACATTTTATATATTTTTGTCAGATCTTGTATTTAAGGAAGTGCATCCAAGGGTGAAACTTGGGACACAACAATAGGTGAAATTCTATTCTGACATACCAGTGTAAACATGAAATAATTTGATTAATTTCACTGAAGTTATTTCAGGTTTATAATGGTTATTGACTCAACAATTGATGCAACAGTTTTAGAACTTGCGTTCACTGGCTGGCATAGGACAATGTAAGTCTTTAAGGGTTCCATTCTGTGAAGGGTTTTGCTCCATTATTTCTTGTTAGTTCAGTAGAATACCTTGTGGAAGATCAGGCCCTAAATAAGTTATTGATGTGGTGGCTTCTGGCCAGTAAACAATAACTTCTGATAAATAACTAATCTGCCAGTCATTGAGTGATAACGTCTAGGATGAAGCTGACAAGATCCGGTCTAGAAGTGACAGTTCCTATGTGGGGAATCCAGAGCATGAGTAGTGGTTTTTCTTTGACTTATGCTTAATGTCCTTACCTGAAAGGGATGATGGATGATGTTTATAGGAGTTTGATTCATGGATATGTTTTTCAGATTAATCTAGTATACATGGCTAGCAAGGAAAAATTAATGCTGCACATCTAGCAGTTCCCTAAGTGGACTACTGTTCAATGGCATGGGTGTTTACATTGGGTCCTGGTATGAGAAAAAGATCCAATATACCCACTTACAAAATTGCCCGTATATCTCTGATCTGTCTCCTAGACAGCCCTATGTGCTTAATAGGCCTGCATGAGTGTTATTTTGGAGATTGTGTTCAGTGTTTTCAGATAAATAATTGCCTGTTGTTTATATCCACTTGTATCTAGTGTCACCATATGAAATAATATTTTTATCTATTTGTTTTGTGTGCCCTCACTGTGATGTTTGCTAACTCATTTTATTTCATTCGATAAGGCTGCAGTATGCATGTGAACTGAGGTAGAAAAGGACAAAGGGGAAAAGATGGGATGAGAAGGAAGGAGTGTTAAAGATAGGGAGAGACGGGAAGGTTGGGAGCATGGAGGAGCTTCCCTTTGACCTCACTGTTCCACCAATCTGTGAATTTTAAAAGGACAGTGTTAATGATCTTCCCTAACAGGTTCATGGCTTGTAGCTCAGCCTAAACTACTAATCTCCTACCCTTCCTGTAGAGGAGTGATTACCCGCTCCTGCCCTGCGGGGCTTGAAACAGCCCAGGAGAGGACTGGGGCTGGGGCAAGAAGCCTGGGCTGATTGGGGAAGGTAGGCTCAGCTGTGGTCAAGCCCCAGTCAGGCCAAGCTGGCCCCTATAAAAGGCTGTGAGCCAGACACCCAGGCAGTCTCCCTCTGCCTGTAGAGAGAGAAGGGCCTGGCTGCAAGGTGCCAAAAGGGAACCTAGAATGTAGCAGGGCTGGGGAAAGGCCTAGGGAGCCGGGGAGCTCCAGCCTAGGAAAGCCCCAGGCTGAAGGCCTGGTAAGGCCCATCAGGTATTGAGTTGAAGGGGGCAGCCCATGGGTAGGCAGAGGCAGCAGGTCTGAACCCCCTTTGCCTATGATGAGTGGCTTACACTGCAGTCTGCCCAGTGAGCGGGGGGCTAGATGGGGACTGGCAGTAGCCGAAAACTGAGGAGAAGTGGGAATAGTAGGTGGGGGTTCCCCTGGGAGAGGGAGACCCTGAGGCTGAGAGGGGTTACTGCCAGAGGGGCAGCACCTCAGGTAAACAGGGCACTGGGGTCCTGGGAGGGACACGGGGCCACAGGTAAAGCGGTAGTGGATCACCAGCATGCTGCAAAACGTCTGTTAGTCTATAAGGTGCCACAGGATTCTTTGCTGCTTCTACAGAACCAGACTAACACGGCTACCCCTCTGATACTTGACAGCCTGCAGAGGGCGCTCTGGAGGCTGGAGAGTTAATTCCCAGAAGTCACCAGCAGGAAGCGCCGCAGCAGTGAGTCCAGAGGCTTACACTTCCCCAGCTAACCTTTGTGAAGGAAAACTGTTTTCCTGACTGACTGATTTCAAATACAAATATAGCAGATCCATGGAACAGTGATGGAACCTATTGAATTAACACCGTGTTCCATACTATTGTATCATGGTTAGTAATTTCATCAGGAAGCTGCAAACCCCTGTTTGTTACTTAAAACAGCTTAAAATTGGAAGTGTGGCCCAAACTTGAGCTACTTCTCCTTAATGGTGTCTCAGTGTCTCCTTACTGAGTCTCAGATAATTTGGGCTGGAATAAGACCAGCATATGTTAGCACCTGTTAGCATTTCTGTGATTCTTGTTGGCTCTATAGCC
This sequence comes from Mauremys mutica, assembly GCF_020497125.1. Classification (NCBI taxonomy): domain Eukaryota; kingdom Metazoa; phylum Chordata; order Testudines; family Geoemydidae; genus Mauremys; species Mauremys mutica. Next base: position 44,588,776 of record NC_059081.1, on the reverse strand, counting down.
TGCATTCAGCAAGGTACTAAAGCATGTGCATAACTTTAAGCAAAGCCCTTAAGTATGTGATTGAGCAGGGCCTAAAACATCAGATGAGACATAGTCTTTAGTTTGCCACCTTTCTACCTCACTCTGGAAGGGCTTGCTGATTAATAGAAAGTGGGAGGGATGGGAGTAACTATGGCCAGATTTCTCCTTAGAACTTTAACTTTTTTTTATTTAAGCACTAACAAACATGCATAAGCAATATATGTTAAAATTATTGATTAAGCCTGTGCTAAGGATTGGAGATATGATTATGCACAGCTACTAGCAACCTGCTGAAAGATCTGTAAGATGTGCAGTCCAAGTAACTGTTTGTGATAAGTTTTTATGTGTTTTGTAGCAGGACTAGACAATTCTCAAAAGAGTTTTAAATGTTCCGAGGAGAGCAAAAAGAATTGGGAATTTTCTCTGATTTGTTGGATTTTTCAAACCTCATGTAGTACGGAAAAGGTTGTTGACCTCAACAATGGGCTAAATTCTTCTTTGGTGTAATTTCATTGGCTTCAAGGGATGAATTTGGCTCAATTTTGTTAAATAATTGAGTTAATAATTTTGTTTCATTTTAAATGAACAAACACACCAAATGTTCTTTGTTATTTATTTTTTATGCCCAAAATCAGGTTTTACCCTAAATTTGTTATAGATTAAGCCTTTTTTCAGGTAATTTATTAATTTTTTTAAGATTAACCAATATGTAGATTAGCAAACATGGCAAAATGAGCAAGCATAAAAATAAATAAAAAGCACTAAAGAATAGAAATAAAAACTGAGTCAGAATAATGGAAGGATCAGTCTGCCGATTAAATTTGATGTCCTTTACACATCTTCCTTTGAAAAATAATCAATATTGCTGTAATTCACTCTTGAAAAAATCACTGAGAAAAAAGAGGATAAAAATCCATTTTCTATTTCTATTTTATTTCCTCTTATATAAAGTAATAGCCACTTTACGACTATATGGCAAAGCTCTGAAACTTGTAGATTCATTATGAGATGCTATTGAGAGATGGGGAGGATGCTCCCTGAAGAAAGGGTTAAAAGCCACTTCAAATCCCCCGGAGTATCTAGTTTAGTTAATGGAATACTTGAGTGAGGACAATAGAGACGGTCAAACTAGATGGGCCATTAACAGCAGACATATGAGACCTGGATCTCAATTCACTGTGTAAAAGTTGGTGTAATTTATATATGGGCAAAATATTCACCTGGGGGAGGGCATATAACTTTTACACAGGTGCAATATATTACTCTATGATCTTAATAGCCTATTAGTTGAGGTTGGGAGGTGGAGAGGGAGGAAAGATAGGTAGGAACAGGGGTGCAGTTTTTGTGGATGGAGGGTGTTTGCCCATTCTGACAAGTAAGCTCATGCAGTGATCATGTGAGCAAGCATAAGCTTGTCTAACCTCATTAACCCTGGTTTCTAAAAACTGCCATAGCCCTCTACTTGTCTGGCACAGCACTGCCTTCAGGCAGAACTGTAAAAGAGTAGGACCGGAAGGGACCTCAAGAGATCATCTAGTCCGGTCCCTTGCATTCAAGGCAGGACTGCATAACTAGACCAGGTGTTTGGCTGACCTGTTCTTTAAAACATCCAATGATGGATATTCCAAAACCTCCCTATGCAATTTGTTCCATTGCTTACCTACCCTGACAGTTAGGAAGTTTTTCTTAATGTCCAACCTAAACCTCCCTTGCTTCAATTTAAACCCACTGTTTCTTGTCGTATCCTCAGAGATTATAAAGAACAATTTTTGTCATTTTCCTTGTAATAGCCTTTTACGTAAGTGTAAATTATGTCCCCTCTGGGTCTTCTCTTCTCCAGACTTAGGCCTGGTCTACACTAGGATCTTAAATCGAATTTAGCAGCGTTAATTCGAACTAATCGCTCAACCGTCCACACCAGGAAGCCATTTAATTCGAACTAGGGGGCTCCTTAGTTCGAATTTGGTACTCCACCCCGACAGGTGGAGTAACGCTAAATTCGCACTTGCTAGCTCGAATTAGGCTAGGTGTGGATGCAAATCGAACTTAGTAGCTCCGGGAGCTATCCCACAGTGCACCACTCTGTTGACGCTCTGGACAGCAGTCCGAGCTTGGATGTTCTGAGCAGCCACACAGGAAATGACCCGGGAAAATTTGAAATCCTTTTCCTGTCTGGACAGTTAGAATCTCATTTCTTGCTTTGACATCGGGGCGAGCTCCGCGGCACCTGCAACGATGCAGAGCTCTCCAGCAGAGGAGTCAGCCCAATGCAAGAATAGAAAGAGATCCCCAGCATGGACAGACCGGGAAGTCCAGGATCTGATCGCTGTGTGGGGCGAGGAGTCTGTGCTGTCAGAGCTGCGCTCCAACAAGCGTAATGCAAAGACCTTCAAGAAGGTCTCCCAAGCCATGACACAGAAAGGATACAGCCGGGATGCGATGCAGTGCCGCGTGAAAGTCAAGGACCTGAGGCAAGGCTATCAAAAAGTCAGAGCGGCAAACGGACGCTCCGGAGCACAGCCCCAGACATGCCGCTTCTACGAGGCACTGCATGCCATTCTCGGTGGGTCTGCCACCACTGTCCCACCAGTGACCGTGGACTCAGTGGATGGCATAGTGAGCCAGGACAGTTCCTACTCGATGTTCGCCGATGGGCAAGACGACGAAGGGTCCGTGGAGGAAGGCGCAGGCGACAGCGAACACAATGCCGCTTTCCCTGACAGCCAGGATCTGTTCCTCACCCTCACAGAGATCCCCTACCAACCCTCACCGGCCATGAACCCGGACTCAGAGTCAGGGGAAGGATCAGGCGGTAAGTCGTATAAACAAGAAAATATTTATTTGCTCGAAAACATGTATACCAAAAATATAAATTCTATCTATAAATACTATATCTAAAAGTTTTTAAAGGGAAACTAAACGAACAGTAGGTCTACACAGATTGGGATGGAACAATAGTCCTCCATGGACAATTCCACAAATGCTTCAAACAGTTCCTCAAATACCCTCCGCAGGAGGTTTCGAGGAAGAGGTGCCTTATTTGGTCCTCCGGTGAAGCTCACTCTTCCACGCCACGACATCCTCAGATACAGGGGAACCATCGCCTCTACCAGCATGGCCGCGTAGGGTCCCGGTCGGTGAAGTGCTTCCCTTAACATCCTTTCTTTCTGCACTCGAGAGACACGCCTCAGGGTAATCTCGTTACTGAAGTGCTGCATCTAATTAGGGCAATTAGCGAATAGTTACTGTTCTTAATGGTTTACTTATACTTTGCATAACAAAGCCCCGCGCTTAGCAGCCACGTGCTGTAGGCCACACAGGAAAAGCATACATTGATCTTTCCCCTGCAGTGTCGGGAGTGGCTGCAAAAGGGTCATAGTATCTGATTTCCAGATTGCCTTTAGCACGACGGCACAGCTATCCGTTAACTGATAAGCATAATGTACTGTAAGGCTTACCAGGACTCTCTGCTAGAGGGATTCTGCTATCTCTCCCGACTTCTCCGCTCTCCTGTGCAATGGCGCAGCCAATCAGAGCGTAGGCCAAAATGTTGTGCTTCTCTGGAGACCACGTGACACTTGTTGTCCGGTACGGTCTTCTTCATAGAAATTGACTAGACGGTGTTCACTGTTCGCCAAAATGTATCTGTACAAGGAAATCACTAACTTTCCCCATCACACAGCTTCGGCTCCTTCCCGGACTGCCCCGGCATCCCCCTCGCAGAGACTGGCAATGATTAGACGGCGAAAGAAGAAGACTAGGGACGACATGTTCGCTGAACTGATGGCCTGCTCCCGAGCAGAGGCTGCAGAGCAGAAACACTGGAGGGAGACCCTATGTGAGCAGCATCGCACACTCATGGAACGTGAGGATAGGTGGCGGCAGGAAGACCAGCAGACCACCCAAACGCTGCTTGGTCTCATGAAGGAACAAACGGACATGCTTCGTCGCCTTGTTGATGTCCTGCAGGACCGCAGGCTGGAGGACAGGGCCCCCCTGCAGTGTCTCTGCAATCGCCCTCCCCAGCCAAGAAGTCCTGGCCCCCCCTCACCCAAAAGTACAAGACGGAGGGGTGGTAGAGGCTGTGAGAACTGTCACTGAACCAGAGCAAAGCGGCCGTGTACCCCGCACTTCTCACGTTAGAAATTTGTAGAAGTGCTTCCCTTATAGGCTCAGCCAGTCCCAAATCCAAGGTTCATCCCCCCACTGTTTATTAGATTAATAAAAGATGTTTGCTGTTAATCACTGTTTCCGTCATGTCTTTCCTGTCAGAGGATTTTTCGGTGTATGGGGTGGACAGGGGTTTCATACTTGCACGGTATAGCCTACAGTACCAGGGTACAGACTTGGGGAAAGGATCAACTGCGGGGCACACACACACTGCAGTCAGTAGGCACCAGGGTCATTCTGTGTTGTGTATGCTGCCCCTGATCATTTCGTAATGTGTATGCTTGTCCAGGGTCCTAGCACCTGCCACGCCATTACTGTGAAGGCAGGCTGCCCTTACAATGCACTTGCAACGGATCCACGAGCCTATCCGCTGCCCTGAGCCCCAACAAGAGCCCTCATCCACGGACAGATAGTCACCCTTCTCCCACACCCATCACCCCTTCCCACGCAGAAACCCGCAGCCCACTGCTGTCATCCAAACCCCTATGCAAAGAAGGCACCACTCGCCCCTTCCTGCAAACCCTCCCCTTCATGCAGAACCACTGTCATCCGTCCCCCACCCCAGAGACCTATGTAGGAGCAGGAGGATGTCAGTCCTCTATGGAGGAAGCGGTCTGTACGTCAGTGCACACCGTGCCCAGCACAGTATGCGTCCATGTCTCAACACCAGAACAGAAATGCAAAGTAAAAGAAAGATTTATTAATAATGAGTGTAACAATTAATTTGCTTAAAAACGTGCTTTGGAAGTGGGGGAAACTTGGAGAACGCGGCATGTAGCCGCAGATCCAAATCGACACAAACTGACACAGGCCCAGGGTCAGTTTCTCTTGAAAGCAAGTGGAGAGTCATAGGTTACCCTGCTCTCCGAGGAAACTTGCTTTCAAAGCCTCCCGGATACAGAGCGCTTCCCGCTGGGATATTCTCTCGGCACGGGTGTCTGGCTGAGCGTAAACTGCAGCCAGGCGATTTGCCTCAACCTCCCATCCGGACAAAAAGGCCTCGCCCTTGCTCTCACACAGATTGTGCAGCACACAGCATGCAGCAATAACTACGGGGATATTCTTTTCGCTGATGTCCGAGCGAGTGAGTAAGCTCTGCCATCTCCCCTTGAGACGTCCGAAAGCACACTCCACCACCATTCTGCACTTGCTCAGCCGGTAGTTGAAGAGTTCCTTCTCTCTGTCCAGGGCGCCTGTATAGGGCTTCATGAGCCAGGGCATTAGCGGGTAGGCTGGGTCCCCGAGGATCACTGTAGGCATCTGCACATCCCCAACCGTTATTTTGTGGTCCGGGAAGAAAGTACCTGCCTGGAGGAGTCTAAAGAGACCAGAGCTCCTGAACACACGCGCGTCATGAACCTTGCCCGCCCACCCGACGTTGATGTTGGTAAAACGTCCCCTATGGTCCACCAGTCCTTGCAGCACCATTGAAAAGTAGCCCTTTCGGTTAATGTAATCGCTGGCCTGGTGGGCCGGTGCCAGGATAGGGATGTGAGTCCCATCTATAGCCCCACCGCAGTTTGGGAATCCCATCGCGGCGAAGCCATCTATGATGTCCTGGACGTTTCCCAGGGTCACCACCTTTGAGAGCAGTTGCTCAACGATTGCGTGGGCTACTTGCATCACAGCAACCCCCACGGTAGATTTGCCCACGCCAAAGTGGTTCGCTACTGACCGGTAGCTGTCTGGCGTGGCAAGTTTCCAGAGGGCTATGGCCACTCGCTTCTGCACACTCAGGGCTGCTCGCATCCGGGTGTCCTGGCGCTTCAGGGCAGGGGACAGCAAGTCACACAGTTCAAGGAAAGTGCCCTTATGCATCCTGAAGTTTCGCAGCCACTCTGTGTCATCCCAGACCTGCAGCACTATGCGGTCCCACCAGTCCGTGCTTGTTTCCCGGGCCCAGAATCTCCGTTCCACAGCATGAACTTGACCCATTGCCACCATGATCTCCACTGCCCGGCGTACCCTGCTTTCTGAGAGGTCTGCGCCACTCTCCTCACCGCGCTGCCGGAGCCTCCTCGCCCGATTTCTCAGCAGCTGACTGTTGCAGAGGTGGACGATAAGGTGCGAGGAGTTGACAACGGCCATAAGTGCAGCGATGATCGCAGCGGGCTCCATGCTCGCAGTGCTGTGGCGTCCGCGCTGTCACTGACCAGAAAAGTGCGCGAACAGATTTCCCGCCGGCGCTTTCAGGGAGGGAGGGCGTTTGTGAGTGACGGTTGAATGATGACAGTTACCCAAAACCACCCTCGACACATTTTTCCCCCAGCAGGCATTGCGAGCTCTACCCAGCATTCCAATGGGCAGCGGGGACTGCGGGAACTGTGGGATAGCTTCCCACAGTGCACCGCTTCCAAAGTCGACGCTGGCCCCGTGAATGTGGACTCAGAAATTCGAATGAGTGTATTTAGTATGGATACACAAATTCGACTTCATAAGGTCGAATCCACAAATTTGAACTAAGTTGATTCGAAATAGTCTTGTAGTGTAGACAAGGCCTTAGGTGATGTCTACACTACCACTTATGTTGACAAAACTTATGTCACTCAGGAGTGTGAAAAAACACCCCTTTGAGCAACATACATTTCGCTGGCATAAGTGGTAGTGTACACAGTGCTATGTCAGCAGGAGAACTTCTCCCACTGACATAGTTACCCCTGCTTATTGAGGGTGGATTAATTATGTTGATGAGAGAGCTCTCTCCCGTTGGTATAGAGCAGCTACACAAGAGATCAAACAGCATCGCAGCTGCATTGGTACAGCAGCTGCATTGGGGGGAGTGCAGGTGGTCTGGGGGGCGGTCTGGGTTTGTGGCCCGGGACCCCCGCTGGTGCTGTGGGGGGCGGGCAGCCAACGGCTCTCCACACACTGCTCCCGCCACAAGCGCCAGCTCTGCAGTTTCCATTGGCCAGGAACCGCAGCCAATGGGAGTTGTGGGGGTGGGGCCTGCTGGCAGTGCACAGAGCCCCCATGTCTAGAAGCTATAGGGATATGCCGGTGGGAGCCGGGGAGCCCCCCACCCTTAGGTAAGCGCCACCCCAACCCCCTGCCCTTAGCCTGAGTCCCCTCCCACACACCCAAACTGCTGCTGCTGCTGGTCACTGCAGAAGTCACGGAGGTCACAGAAAGTCACAGTATCCGTGACCTCTGTGACAAGGTCTCACTGATATCTACTCTCTGGGAACGATTTTCCAACCAGCTATGCACCCACCTTATAGTAGTTCCATCTAGATTGTATTTCCCTGGTTTGTTTTATGAGAAGGTCATGAGAGGCAGCATCAAAAGCCTCAGTAAAGTCAAGATATACCACATCTACCACTTCCCCCCCTATCCACACGACTTGTTACCCTGTTGAAGAAAGCTATTAGGTTGGTTTGACATGATTTGTTCTTGACAAATCCATGCTGTTACTTATCACCTTATTATCTTCTAGGTTTTTGCAAATTGCTTGATTATTTGCTCCATTATCTTTCTGAATACTAAAGTTAAGCTGACTGGTCTATAATTCCCTGAGTGGTGGTTGTTCCCTTTTTTCCGTGAGTTTTCAAAGATAATTAGTAATGGCTCAGATATCTCCTCAGTTAGGTCCTCGAGTATGTAGGGTGTATTTCGGGGTGTATGGGGTGTTCAGGGAGGGGTAGCACCTCTGGTGTAGGGCATGTCGTGTCCTTTCAGGGCAGCTCGTCCACCTTTGGTCCCCACCTGTCACTCAGCTCTCACCTGTGGCTCCTAGTAGCTGTAGCATGCGCAGCGGCCACACCCCGGGCAACAGCTTCGACAGGCTGGCCAAACCAGGTTGAGGGTAGCCGTCGGGCATAGACCTTCGGTGAGATAGGGCTTTGTCTATCCCGAGCATGTGAAGACAGACTCCGGCGGATTGAGCGGATGAGACCTTCTAGAATAGGACCAACGGTCATGAAGGCGGTTTCTGCAAGCGACGTGGTACGCTAAGAGCACGGCAAGACGCGAAAGATGCCCTGGTCAACCACTGCGCCCAGCCCATCTCCAACCGTCTCGACTCTTGTCCTGCCATTGGAGCAAGATGGGATCTGGGAAGAGAGAGTGAGGCTGACTATGCGCACCTCTCCCTCACTTTAATCCAATCCACACGCAAGTCTTGACATCTCCTAACTTCCGTAAATTTCAAAGTCCTGTGGTGATGGGCGAGCGACGAAGCAGCAGGTGTAGATACACTGGGAGCTGTAGCCGCGGACCTGCACACAGGCGGCTCAGGTCTAATGGTCGTCTTCTTGCTGATCGAAGCAACAGCTGGATTCGGCGTCTACCTGAGTGACTGAGCAGCCCTTTTTAGGACCGCACTGCTCACCTCCGTAGCAAGAGGAAGGGGCTAGAAAAGGTGCCCTAAACATTGTTTGCTTCACAGAACCCTGGCCAGCTTACCGTGGCTGGAGGGGATCCCATCTTATGCGGTCGAACAACAAAACTTCAAATAAAAAACCGCAAGGTGACACCACTCATTATTGGTACATATAACGTACGCACGCTTCAAGATAACCCCTCAGCAGATCGACCAGAAAGAAGAACAGCCCTGGTCGCTAGAGAGCTCGCAAGATTTAACATCGATATTGCGGCCTTGTGTGAAACTCGTCTAGCCAACGAAGGTCAGCTCACAGAAATAGGGGGTGGTTACACATTGTTCTGGTGTGGACGTAGCAGTGACGAACGTCGTGAATCTGGAGTTGGCTTTGCGCTTAAGAATCAACTTGTCCGCAAATTTGCCAGTCTTCCCAAGGGTGTGAACGACTGACTCATGACACTGCATCTTCCACTACCGAGAGGAAAGCAAGCTATACTAATCAGCGCTTACGCACCCACAATGACGAATCCGGATGAAGTAAAGGACAAGTTTTATGAAGATCTTGATGCCCTACTCTCATCCGTGAAGCGTACCGACAGGCTGATTCTACTTGGCGATTTTAACACGAGAGTAGGATCTGATCACTCTGCCTGGGATGGCGTCATTGGAAAAAATGGAATCGGCAAATGTAACAGCAATGGCCTACTACTCCTGAAGACATGTGTGGCTCATGATCTGATCATTACCAATACCATCTTCCACTCGCAAAAAGACGTCCTGGATGCATCCACGCTCCAAGCACTGGCATCTCATTGATTATGTCATCGTGCGGAGGAAAGACAGACAGGATGTAAGGGTGACTAAGGCCATGCCGAGTGCTGACTGTTGGACTGATCATAGACTCATCATCTCTAAATTAAGCCTTTACATCAAGCCAAAGAGACGTCCGCAGGGAAACAGAGCTGTGGTGAAAAAGATTAACGTCAGTAAACTGAGGAACCCCAATACAGCAGCTTTACTAGCAGAAGATCTTGACAACCAACTCTTAGAGCTGCAATTAGAGGAAAATGCTGAGAAGGACTGGGAACGCTTCCGGAATATTGTGCACTCTTCTGCACTAAAGGTTCTTGGAACCTTTAGTGCACACAGGAAACAGCAGGACTGGTTTGATGAAAACGATGAAGAGATCAAGGCCTTACTTGCTGAAAAGCACCGCCTTTACCGTGCTCATCAGAACGACCCGTCGTCATCAGCTAAGAAAAATGCCTTTAACAACACTCGCAGGACCCTACAGAGCAAGCTTCGCAAGATGCAGGACTCCTGGTTGAGTGCCAAGGCAGGTGAAATCCAGATGTTTGCTGATAGAAATGATGCCAAACGGTTCTACGAAGCCCTCAGATCCTTGTACGGACCTCGGCCTTCAGGGAGCTCTCCTTTACTGGATTTAGATGGTGTAACTCTCATTACTGAGAAGACTCTGATTCTACAGCCTTGGGCTGAGCATTTTCAATCCGTACTGAACCGCCCATCTTCCATTAATAACGAGGCGATTGATAGAATGCCCCAGGCGGATATCAACCACAGCCTGGACGTTCCACCATCAGAGACTGAAATCCTACAGGCCATCAGCCAGCTGTCCAGTGGCAAGACCTCAGGATCTGATGCGATCCCAGCAGAAGTTTATAAGGATGGTGGTGCAGTGCTTGTTGACAAACTCACTCAACTGTTTCAGTCCTTCTGGAATCAAGGGTCTATTCCTCAGGAATTAAAAGACGCGTCCATCGTACACCTCTATAAGAGGAAAGGAAATCGAAAAGTCTGCGATAATCATAGAGGAATATCATTGCTTTCCAGCGCAGGCAAGATCCTTGCACGAGTGTTGCTGAATCGCCTGATTGACCACCTGGAACAGGGTCTATTACCCGAGACACAGTGCGGCTTTCATAAAGAGCGTGGCACTGTGGACATGATCTTCGCAGTCCGACAGCTCCAAGAGAAGTGTCAAGAGCAGAATCGTGAACTTTGTGGATCTCACTAAGGCTTTTGACACTGTCAGTCGTGAAGGTCTGTGGCGTATCATGTCGAAGTTTGGGTGCCCTGATAGATTCATCCTGATGGTACGTCAGTTCCACGACGGCATGACGGCTCGTGTTCTGGACGACGGAGAAGCTTCAGAGACCTTTCCCGTCACAAATGGTGTCAAGCAAGGGTGTGTGTTGGCACCGACCCTGTTCAGCATGATGTTTTCAGCCATGCTGTCAGACGCCTTTCAGAACAGTTCCTTGGGAGTCAGCCTGAGATACAGGACTGATGGGAAACTGTTCAACCTGCGAAGACTCCAGGCTGTCACCAAGATAAAGGAGACTGTGCTACGAGACCTCCTTTTTGCTGACGATTGTGCCCTGAATGCTGGATCAGAGCAGGAAATGCAAGCCAGCATGGACAAATTCGCAGCAGCATGCGATAACTTCGGCCTCCTCATCAACATAAAGAAAACCAAAGTGATGCACCAGCCAGCTCCGAAAGCCCAACACCAAGAGCCCACCATCACAGTGAAGGGGCAAAAGCTGCAAGCAGTGGACCAATTTACATACCTTGGCAGCACCCTCTCCCGCGCAGTGACAATTGACATTGAGGTCAACTGCAGAATCGCCAAGGCAAGCTCTGCATTTGGCGGACTGCTGACCAACGTGTGGGACCACCGTGGAATAAGCCTTGCTACAAAGCTTAAAGTCTACCGAGCAGTAGTGCTAACTACCCTGATGTATGCCAGTGAGACCTGGACTGTATACAGGAGGCACACTAGGCAATTGAACCACTTCCACACGACTTGCCTCCACAGACTTCTGAGGATTCGGTGGCAGGATAAGGTGCCTGACACAGAAGTCCTTTCCAGAGCAGGCCTGCCGTCAGTTTACACTCTGCTTATGAAAGCCCAGACACATGCAGGCCATGTTGCAAGGATGCCAGACCACCGCATCCCCAAACAGCTCTTCTATGGTGAGCTGTTTCAAGGAAAGCGATCGCACGGGGGACAAAAGAAGCGATACAAAGATATGCTGAAAGCCTCTCTTAAGTCCCTGGATATCGACATCACCTCCTGGGAAACCCTGGCACAAGACCGATCGACATGGCGTACGCTGATCCACCAAGGCTGCCAGACATCTGAAGCCAGAAGGATAACCCTAGCACAAGAGAAGCGAGCACTCCGTAAAGCCAGAGCTGCAAATGTTGTAACAGTGGTGCCCACACATGTCTGCCCGACATGTGGCAGAACATTCCGTGCCCGTATTGGCCTTACCAGCCATTTGCGGACGCACCGTGGACAGCTCACAACCTGATAGATGTTGAGGTCTTCTTCGAAAACGATGGACGAACATCATCATCATCAGGATGTATTTCATCAGGCCATAGTGACTTGAAGATATCCAACTTGTCTAAGTAATTTTTAACTTGTTCTTTCCTTATTTTAGCCTCAGAGCTTACCTCGTTTTCACTGGCTGTCACTATGTTAGACATACAATTGTTACTAATCTTTTTGGTGAAAACTGAAACAAAGTCATTTAGCACTTCTGCCGTGTTCTTCTCTGCCTTGTTGTTGTTCTCTGCCTCCCACCACTGAGTACAGGCCTACCTTTTCTTGGTCTTCCTCTGCCTTCTAATGTATTTGTAGAATGTTTTTTTGTTACCCTTCATGTCTCTAGCTAGTTTAATCTCATTTTGTGCCCTGACCTTCCTAATTTGTCCCTACATGCTTGCTTGTTTATATTCATCTTTTGTAATTCAACCTAATTTCCACATTTTTTTAGGACTTTTTTTTTTTAATTTTCAGATCATTGAAGATCTCTTGGTTATGCCAATGTTGTTTCTTGCCATATTTCCTGTACAGTGGGATAGTTTGCTCTTGTGCCCTTAATAATGTCTCCTTGAAATGCTGCCTATTCTCTTGAACTGTTTTAGATTTGTTTCCCAAGGGATCTTGCCTAACAACTGCCTGAGTTTGCTAAAGTTGCAGCATACATTCTGCCCCAGCTCGATGCACAAGTTTGCAGGATGCTAAAATAGAACACGGAGCTCTCATCAGCCATTACAGAAACATTCAACAGTGTAAAAATTATTATACTTCTTAAAGCAACTTGGCAACAGTCCCAGTGAGCCCACAATAGTAGCATCTATCCAGGGATGCCAACTGCTGGGGCTACCAGGGACATAATCATGCATCTTTTGATTTTTCTAAAAGCGTTTTGTCCCTAATCTTGCTTGGCTGCATAACAACTGACTCCCCTTGGAAAAACTCTCTGGATGTGCCTTAGCTGTATGGAATATCATACAGATCAGGCCACTCTCTACCCAACCATACACCAATGACTACCACTCACATTGTGTGCCCTCACAGATGTCTAATTTATGCTCAAAGATTCACTTCAATTGCAGTTTGCATGTTGCCAATAACTGAATTGGGCCCTTGGGCCAGATCCCATCTCCATTACACCAGAATAACTTGATTTCAGAGGAGCTTCTTCAGATTTACACCAATGTAAGGGAGAGTCATTTAATTTAAGTGCTCTTCATTTGTGATCCAGGACACAGAGCGCTACTTGTCCAGCCCAGATCAGAACAGGTTCAAAAGACATTCAGCAGGTAAAGCAGTAGAAGGTCATGTGATAAGGAAAGATCATTGTAGGACTGAAAGCAGTTCTAGCACAAAAGTCCTTTGGACAGCATCTGAGTTGGAGATGGGTCTCACTGAGATACACTTTAGCTCTGACTTCCATGAGTTAGACCAGTTCATTCTATTTTCATCCAGTTCTGAGAAAATAAAATTTGCCAGAACATTTACCTCTCCCCCTAACTGAACTTCAATATTTAGAGTCAATTACTGCACTCTTCTCTTAGTCTAATTCATATAGATTTCAAGGTTAAACCTTTTATATATTTCAAGAAAGTCTTGCTAAGTCTGTCTGACCTCCAGCTTAACCTCCGGCATTGTCAAGTGGGAAAGGCCAAGTAGCCTGCTCTGGAGCAGCTAAGGTGCAGTATCCAGAGTCCTTGCTCTGGGCCATACTGCAGTCACTCTTCTCACACTATGTAATGCTCCAGGGCTTCCTGAGAGCTTGTGCATTGCAGGTTCTTGAAATGCCAAACCATTTTGAGATCAGTGAAACAACTTTTTCTGCTTATGAAAGAATGGAGGGAAAATCCAGGGAAATCAAAGTATGCTTTTCATTTTGAAAAAACAAGACTACAGTGGGGTCAAGCAGAGGGGTTATTGAAACTCAGCACCTACTTATTTCCACCAGAGGAAGGAGGCAAAGTAATACTTGGTGTACTCCAAACTCCATCTCAGAGAATACCTGCAATGAGAAAAGGATGACATGGCCTCCCCCAGAGATTTTTCAGATTCTTATCCAAATGCAGCCTGCCAATCTTTTCGAGATTCACGCATTGCTGATTTAGACAATTTCATTCTTTTTGCCACCATTTGTCAGTTGTGTGACAACCTCCTTCACAAAGCAGGGTGGCCAGCTAGCTAGTAATTATAATCTGAGATGCCAGTATATCAAGATATGCCCACCTCTACTGCTCACTTATCTATGAAACATGCACCTTCCTAACCTGATGGTGGAGTTAGAGTAAGACCACCCTAGAGAGCACAGTTATGAAGCCTTTCCTTCTCTCTGCTGTCTTTTCTTTCTCCTTTGTATATTCATATTTTCTTCCTTCCTGCTACAGCAGTAATACTGACACAATAGGCCCAACTCTGCTCCTTCTAAATTCAACTGAAGTTCACTATAATGGGAGTAGAAGCTGGCTCAAGATTTGCTGCAATGCAGCCATTTTTCAAGTTATTTCTTCAGGTACCAATAACAAACAGCTCATCCACACTTTTCAGTCAATGGACAAATTAGCTATCACATTTTCCACCCTCTAAATTGTCCATATTTCTGAGCAATATATATATTGAAAGTTGTAGTTGAGAAAAATCTAATTTTAAAAATTTTCCCAACAGAGTTACTTTGTTCTGGTTTTGACAGGGATTTTTTAGATGTTTCTCATTTGGCATATCTCCCTTTGCAAATCTAAGGAAAAAAGATACCCTGCAAATAAAATGTACTACGAGTCAATGCTGCTTGAAGGGAAAGTATTGTAATATTAGCTCTGCATCCTCTTTTTATAATATAAAAGTGCTGACATGGCTTTGATGTGAAAAAATGAGATTCAGTAATCTGAAGACCTGATATGAAAGGAATGACTTGCTTTAAGATGGAACTATACAGAGAAAAACACAGTGTAATGACAGCTTCACACAACATCTAATTTGATTCCTTCTCCCCAGCACAGTGGAATCCTTAAACTACAACCATCTGTTAATGAGCAGGGAGTCTTGTGAGCAGAGGTCACCTTTTCCCCCCAGAGCTTAGAAAATTCACTCCACCCCTATTATAAAACCATCTATTCTCTCTCTTGCACCAGCAACTTTTTCTTCTTTGGCAGCTTTACTGATATCCAAAAGCCAAATCAAGAGGGGGAAAAAAACTGATGCCAGAACAGAGCATCTGACAGTAGAAAACTAACCACCATATAAGAATAGCCATACTGGGTCAGACCAAAGGTCCATCTAGCCCAGTATCCTGTCTTCCGACCGTGGCCAATGCCCAGCCCAGAGGGAATGAATAGAACAGGTAATCATCAAGTGATCCATTCCTTGCCGCTCATTCCCAGCTTCTGGCCTCCCATCAAATTTCCCCAACTCATATATTCATCCACCACCCTACCACCACCAATAGATCAACAATATGTATGTTCACTTCAATGATGAAATATGTTAAGTCGTTAGATCAGGGGACTAGGGGTCAGGGCTCATGGATTTAGTTATGAGCCCTGCCAACTGATTTGCTGTGTTTCACCACTTCCAGATATTACCAGTATCCAATGGACAAATGCAGATTATAGTACATGAGTGAAAGAAATCTCAAGAACAGCCAGAATCAATCGTTTGCTCTACAAACATAGCAAATACTAACCTTGTTAACACACCAATTGAAGTTTCTCGGGAGTTTAAAAGTAATGTTGATTTGTGTTAATACTAAAAAGAACAAACCTCCAGGCATTGATATAATGGAGTGTGACATACTTTACTTTCCTAATGGAAGGTGACATTGTCTCTTTTACACCACTACTTACATTTGTTTTCATAGATGTTAATGATTCCTCTGTTTTGCATGTGATTAAAAATTGTGTAATAACTGTAAAAAAACTACTTTAAAAATAGAGTAAATGTTTTATGGCTCAAGAATATATAATAATCCAATCATAAAACTACAGTGACTAAATTAATTGCAAATAAAAGCCCCTCCCTCCCCCATGCATATACTTGATGCAATACCCGCTCTATGCACCTCAGTTGCCCTACCTTTAAATTACTTCAAGTGCAATACTCAAGCTACTCACAACAAAGCTACTGTGTGTGAGAGTGAGAGCTCTTGTATAGCTATAAAGGGGTTCATTAAAGGACAGAGCAAAGTTTCTGGCAGGTTCTCATTTTGACAGAACTCGTTCTTCCATCCCTAATGCTTGTAAAGGGGCTGAACCAGATAGATCTGTAACTATTATGGATACTAAGTTCCATAAAGCAGAACTTAGTATCCATGCTCAACAGAGTAATTCAGGTACAGCTTGTTTACCTTTATGTGAGGATCCAACAATAACTTTAAGAGTGTCACCTGTACACCTGTTCAACAGCAGAATTATAAAATAAACTATTTTATTACAAATCCCGTTAGCCCTGCTCCTGATACATCAGGAAGAATTATTTTTCCACATAAAGGTCTAGGTGAATAACCAACTAAGAAACATCAAAAAGAGTCAGAGAATCCCTTAAATCAACAGTAACATTGTTGTCCACCTAAATAAGATAAGATAATGAAGCTTTTAAGTTCAATGAGACTAGTAACTGACATGCTCTGTAGACCAAATCTATGGAGTTTGTAATGTCCACAAACACACGTTGCTCTGGTTTTACAAATGTGTAGCTGCTACTGATGACCTGAGGTAACTTAAAGATTCTGGAAGCATATCATAAACAGAGAAAGTAGAGATCTATTGTAGGCAGAGAAAGATTGAAGCTAAGTTCCTATGGTGCTCCTAAGCTGACCTCTGGTACTTATGAACTCCTATGGGACTGGAGCTTCCGTCAGTGCAAGCCCAGAGGAACCTCGTCAATCTTTGGCTAACCCAGAGTTCTGGATAGTTGCAGTTTAGAAAACTGGAGTTGCACTGTAGTAATCTTATTAGTATATTAGGAAGTAATATTCATCTTCATAATTAAAACTAAATTACCATTGTCAAAATGAAGAACGTACATTCCTTATTGTGATTTCTTCTTTACTTGTGATTTTCTTTTTTATTGTTTACTCTTGGAGACCATTTCTTAATTTTACGTACAGTTGCATTCTGCCCTTCATAGTGGAAATGACTACAATTATAGTATATGAGGAGTATTTGTGCTGTATATAGATTTGTTTGTGATTAAAATATATGGGAGATGAGTTATGTATGTTTTTATTCTTATAGAGCAATAGCCCTCTGAGATAAGCCAAGGACTGACTATTAAGGGCACCTCATAGCTCAGCTAAAGCTATGTCTACATTATGAGATAGGGGTATGAGTCCCCTGCTCGTGTATACATACTCACACTAGCTCTCCTCAAACTAGTGCGAGTATACATAGCAATGTAGCCACAAATTTCGGGCAGGTTTGTACTCAGTATGGCTCAGCTGTGACTACACTGCTGCTACCCAGGCTACCACAGCTTACACTGCTAGATATATCCATGCTAACTCAGTGAGAGCTAGCGGGAGTATATGTATGTGAGCAGGGGAATCACGTACCTAATTCGTCATATAGACATAGCATAAGATGGACCTAATATGCTCAGTCTTCAGTTCCTCTTGTGTTATACTGTTCATACTCTGAAGGACATCTCTGCCATGAAGGTGTGAATGAAGGTGTGCAACTCAAGATGTACACCGTAACTTAACTACTCTATAGTAAATGTGTCAATTGGGTTAGGATTTGCAATTTTAAATGACTTTTTTTACACTTAGTGAAATATTAGGGGTGAGAGGCTTGGGTGGAAAAGAGGTTTGGTCTTTTGTTTTATCAGTTTTCTCTTGCCTCTTGTTTAAAAAAAAATGTAAATCACTGTCATTTAAGTGTCTCATGGCTCTTACTCTTTTCATGTCCTTTTCTACCTAATCCAAGGGAATTGTCTGACAACTATGCCTGTGTTACTTCAGCTCTAGACCATCTTTAATTTAATGTGAACCTTTTCTCAAAGAACAGGAAGACATTTTTTGCCTTTGTATTAATATTTATCCATTTGGATGACACATTTCATGGGTACATCAGCCTCCTGCACTGAATCCTAATTTTCAGGACTAAGGACTTGCTTTTGTTCCTGTTGAATTCTAAGACAAAATTCCCACTGACTTCTGTGACAGCTCAATGACAGGTCATGCAGCAAAGAACAGAGAAACATCCAACAGGTAAATATTGGAGGCCCTAACATAATTACATTACTTCTTAAATTAATTTAGAAACTGAAGCTGGCACAGAGTTCAGCATCACATCACATCATGAGGCTCCTGCACAGGAGCTTCTCAATCTGTATTGCTAGCAGTAGTGTCCAGGTGGAACTTAAAGTCTTGGTTTGGACCCTGTCATGGATCCACAGAGTCTGGTCTATGTCCCAGCTTGTAATCAGTCCACGGGGAGTGACCACTTTAGTGTGCCAGGCCTCAAGGACCCACACAGTTCCACAGAGTCAGGCCTGTAGCCTCCAATGTCTGAAACAGATCTTAGGGCACCCACAAGCCCTGTCTCTCACCATAGCTCCCTGCTGTGAATCCAGCCAAACTAGACTTCTGTAGGAGACCTGTCTTTACTTCATAGAATCATAAAAATATAGGGTTGGAAGGGACCTCGAGAGGTCATCAAGTCCAGCCCCTTGTGCTGAGACGGGACCAAGTAAGCTTAGACCATCCCTGACTGGTGTTTGTCTAACCTGTTCTTAAAAACCTCCAATGATGAGGATTCCACAACGTCCCTTGGAAGCCTATTCCAGAGCTTAACTACCCTTCCTGACCAAGTCAGGCCTGGCAGTTCTAAAAGAATGGGGGTTGAAGTCAGATATATTAGTCTTAGAATGGTTAAAGCCCTTTTTCCTATGAACTGAAAGAGGTTACCTCAGGTTAATTATGGATACCTGAGTCTAATTAAGGGCAGCCTGTGACCTTTAAAATCTCTTCCAGTGAAGGTCAGGAGGGTTCACAAACAAGTTGTGGAAGGGTTGTGTACAGCAGAGGGGGGAAGTCTTCCGAGGTAAAGATCTGTTGGGTTTTTTTCCTCTACAAGGGAAATCTGGTGTTTGTTTTTGTATGAGAAGTGCAGCTGGGCCCAGAGTGGGTTGGAAAGGGTGGCTGGTGATTGGCAGCCAGCATAAGAAGAGACTACTCCAGTGGGAGTTAGGAGTTATTATTTTTGTTTGTTTAAAGAAATTTCTCAGGGCAATCCTAGGGCCTGCCCTGTAAATACTATAAGTAAACCAGTGTTAAGAATTAAACATCTGGAGTAGGACTGATTTACTCCAAGTGCCCCATTGCCAAAGGGCGAAATGCTGAGTTTATGGTTAGAGGTTTTTTCCTAATATCTAACCAAAATCTCCCTTGCTGCAGATTATGCCCATTACTGCTTGCCCTACCTTTAGTGGACATGGAGAATGATTGATCCCCATCCTCTTCGTAACAATCCTTAATAAATTTGAAGACTGTTGTCCAGTCCCCTCTGTCTTTTTTACTCAAGACTAAAACATGTCAATTTTTTTTTAAACATTTCCTCATAGGTCAAGTTTTCTAAACCTTATATCATTTTTGTTGCTCAGCTCGGAATTCTCTCCAATTTGTCCCATCTTTCTTAAAGTGTGGGACCCAGAATTGGACACACTATTCCAGTTGAGGCCTCAGCAGTGCCTAGTACAGTGGAACAATTACCCACAGTTTTACATATGACACTTCCGTTAATATACCTCAGAATATTGGCCTTTTTTACAATTGCATCATATTGATCACAAATTAAATGAATCAACTATAACCCCCAGATCCTTTTCAGCAGTACTACCACCCAGCCAATTCTCCTTCATTTAGTAGTCATGTATTTGATTTTTCCCCCCCTTTCCTAAATGTAATACTTTGCATTTGTCTTTAGAGTGCAATGTTCCCAGTAAGCATTTGCAAACAAGGTAAAAATTTGTCACCTGACATACAGAATCTGAAAGGCCTTAGGTTAGCATAGAGAGGCAAAGGTTGTCAGAGTTCAGACTGGCTAACACCAGGTCAGGGGTCCCTTGAGCCATCTTGGTTCTCTTTGTTTCTATCCCTTTGTCTTTGGTTCCAGGTGCAGGGCTGGCCTGGAAGGTAAGTGATGTGGGGCACCTCACAGGGCACCATGGTTGGGGGGGCACTATGGTCAAGAGGCAAGGAATGGGGCAGGCCTGGGGTGCAAAGCTGTGGAAGGAAGCATGGGGCAATCAGGGGTGGGAGGGAAGGCAGTGGAGCCCAGGGGCAATGGGGAGGGTGGGGAGCCTGGGGAGGCAGCAGGGGCCAGCAGGGGATGGATAAAGGGATGGGTGGGAAATCCGGGGAGGCAGTGGGTGCCAGGTGTGATGGGGAGGAGACAGTGGGGGTCAGGGATGCCAAAATCCAAGTTCGCCCAAGGCGCCTTTTTCTCTAAGGCCAACCCTATCCAGGTGTATGTGTGCTGTATCTCCACAGGCCCAGCCACATGACACCTTTCCCCTTTGTTCTCCGCTTAGGACCTTTGCTCTGCTTTCCTGTAGAGAAATGGGGGGAAAATCTCCTTCACTCTTGGCTGTTGGTCACTAGGTGTGAATACCCCAGATAGTGGGGTTCACATTGTCTGTTTCGATCCTCTATTCACAGTTATAGACTTTAGTCAATTGGTTAATTACCCTGCTTTCCAACAAGGCTGCTAAGCCAACATCTCATTCTTTCCCTTTACATTCAGTGCACAGTAATGCAAAGCAGAGGGAAACTGGGGCATGCATGGAATCATAAAAATTTGTCGCAGACCTCCAAAGCCGAAAATAGTGTAGGAATCGCATCTCCCTCTAGCTATACTGCTGCAGCTGAGATGACTGGAGACACCTAAGCTGGAACTCTTGCAGTATAGAAAGAAGGATCTGCTAGTAGGGTATTCTTTGTGAGGACCCCTTGCCCTTGGAAGTCACCCCCAAAGGTCTGTGCTGCTCCTATGTGACGTTCTATGCAAATTATTTAATTAACTTATTTGCATAGCTACATAATGTTTTAGTCAACACACCCTTCCCCAGAAGGGAAGCTACATGGACAGGAAGGCAGGACATGGAGCTACACAAAATTTAGTGAGGTGCATGCTGGGGTGTCTCAGGGAGGTGTGTGGGTGTGCTGGACTGTGCTGGATGCTGGAAGGTGCCTGGGACACTGGGTTGGGTGAATTTTGAGTTGTAGCTGTGTGGGTGAGAAAGCCTGAGAGGAGTGAAGAGGCTACCTGCTGAGCAAGCAGCTTCTATTACAGAACCCTTCTGTGGCCAGAAGTTGCAAATGCTTATATACTGCCAGGAAGTACTTCAGGTGGATGTGAGACTTGGCAGTCCTACCCCAATCTCCTCATTCTTGGTCTGAAAGAAGCTGTATTGGCTGACCCTCAAGGTATGTGTCAAAGCTTATCTTTTTATGTGAGGTGAAGGGGCGATTGAGTGGCAGTCTCTAAAGAGAGTGGCTATTTTTTTCTGTGCTGTAAGGTGTAACTAGCTAGTGCTGTATATGGGGGAGTGGGGTCTGTTTGACAATTATTTAAAAATAATACAAAGGCATGTAGCGCATGGGATAGGCACCTTGTTCGCGTGTGTGTGTTGCCCCTCTAGGCGTGAGTGGTTAGCCAATGGTCAAGGCCATGTCAAGTTGTTTCTGTGAGGGGGAGAAACTGATTATACGAGTCAATTATTTCAATCCTATTTATTTACCAAGAATGTACACACTGTCCTCTTCTCTGAACCCAAACAACAGTAGGCAGTTCCCCAAGTCTGCCTTTCCAGAGAGTCCTGTGCCCAAAAGGAGCTCTGTCTTTTGGCTTCCTCCCAGGATCGTGCTCATGACTGCTTCTCCTGCTTTCTGCTGGTCTCTCATACAAAAACAGACACAGCTACAACCAGTCGATCCCCAGTCCCGTGTGGCGGGGTAGTCTAGCCCTTAAAAGCAGTAGTCTCTAGTAGTCAGCCCACCCCACTATGTGCCATGCCCCCTTGAGGGTTTAAAAGGTCCAATATAAGGACCGAAGGGGGATGTGGAGAGAGAGTTAGCAGTCCCAGGAATGAACAGTGCTTGGGAAATATTTCTGTCACTCTAGTTTTAAGGGCCTGGAGCCTTGCAGAGAAGACAGGGCAAGGCTCCCTTCTTCCCCCCCTTAATCAATTAGGAATGATCTAGGAGAATGCTGCTTCCTCCCTCTAGCAACATAGATGTCTGCAGATGCTGCAGGGAGTAAGAAGGCCCCTGAAGAACCGTGAGTTAACACAGAGCAGACACCAACAGGAGAAGGCTGCCTGCTGGGTCTTCAGGCTAGCCTGAGGATTAATTGAGGGGGGAAAGGGGCTGGCTAAGGAAAAAGCTGGCTAAGACCCAACAGAGAGATAAATTATAACCTAGCCCCAAGGAGAAGGGCTGAAGCTCCTGCTATGAGGGGAGAGAGTGATGGTTTGAAGCCCAGTCCCAGCTCCAGGAAGGGGAGGGTGGTCTCCTGAACCAGGACAGTTTGCTGACCAGCACTTTTACAGGGACCCAGAACAGGGTGAGCTGGGGCAACTAACAGTCATCCTTTGTAGAAAAATTAATAAATCAAACCCCACAAAGGGTGTGCATGTTCTTAAGACAACCTAAGTCTGGTAATTGATTGAAGGAACCCAAGAGGGATTGAAAGTGCACCGGGAGGGCCACAAGGGACTGTGCAGAAGAGGCTCGCACTTTGACGTCCCTGTGTTTCACAGTCAGTCCCAGGGAAACCCCTTGGGCCATGCAGTTTAACTCTGCTCTAACCTTGACCTGCAGGTCAGCCCCTTGGGCAGTATTTTTTTTATTGTCCCTTTACCTAGATATCCCTGAAATACTTAATTGTTCTTTCCATTTAGCCTTCATCAGCTCTAATGGGGTCTCCAGCCATTGACACCTTCCATATAGATATGCTATACTAGAGCTGAGGTGGGAAAATACCAGGTTATTTTCTGACAAATGCAGTGTGGGGTCAACTGAAACTTCACAATTTGGGTCAAATTTGGCAAGTAGTATTGGCCAAAGGGGGGAGGGGGTTTCAAAGGCGGGTTTTTTTTTCAAAAGTTTTAACATTTCATTTCAAGAGTTTTTTTAAATAAATATTTCAGCTTTTCATTTTTGAAACATTCCATTTTGAAATTTACTTCCTTTTATATTTTAAAAGGCAAAATGCTCCAAAAATATGGGAAGGTGGAGGAACCACCAAATTTCAGATCAGGTCAAACAAACACTTTGTGATACCCAACATGATTGTTTGGGAGAAAATAACCAAAAAAAATTCCATTTTGGAGCCACCAAAAATCTTTGGATTTTTCAGTTCAGGTGCCAAATTTTTAAAAAAATCAGTTTGGTCAGTTCTAAGCAATATGCACAGTATTTATAAACTTCTTGTGTCACTGTATTCAATAATTCAGTGTTCTGAACCATAAAAAATGCTAACTGTGTACCCATCTCATCAAATAACTACAAAGTGATTGTCCTCTCAGAAGGTCAGATTAGATTGCGGCTCATCATTTCCAGGAAGATCTGTGGTTCAAACTGTCCTGCCTGTTTATTGTAGGTAATCTGCAAACAGCTTCTTCTTATTACTAAATACATGCACCACTCTCATCTGCAACTAGACCCAGTAACTACTTTTCCACATAAACCGTGCAGCTAATGCCAGATACAAAGCAGGTTTGTTTTTTTGTGAAAACTAACAGTAAAATTCTCTTTGGATGCCTGCATTCAGTTTCTACTGAATTTTGGGTATCTTCTGAGGGGATAGTGAAGAAATCCTTTTAGAAAATATGGTACAAGCTTTGATTAGGCAAACCTTTGGCATTATCATGCACACTTACTTTTTCTACAGCACAAGGCCAGCTCTCATTTTGTACATTTCATTACTTCCACTTTTTGAAGGATACGTGTCACTTAATAGTCTCATGTATCTTGCCATTTAACCATACTGTTTTGGGGTTGTTTTCTTGTCTTCCTGCTTTTTCTTTTTTAATTTGTTTTTTTTTGTTTGTTTGTTTAGGCCTAGGCATATCTTCTCTAAGATGCTATTAAGAAATGTTTAAGTAGTCCCCATGATATGTGAGGACTTTAATTTGGGGATTTCTTTCACTAGTTTCCTTCATTTTTTAACCCTCTGTCCCTTCCAAAATGCAATGTCTCGTTGCTAGCTTTTTGCTATGAATTCTCCTCCTGAGGATGATCAACTTATATAGTGGTCGCTATTCCTCAATGGGTCAGCTATAGTTATGTCATGAACCAACACCTGTGTGTTATTTAGGCAAAGTTGTGAATCCCCTCTCTCCTAGTCAGCTGTTGAATTAGTTGTTCCAAGAAGTGATTCTTTAAGGTGTTTAGAAATAGCTTCTCTACGCCTTGTCCTTGTATTCCATTTCCTCAGTTTATATGATGGTGTTTGGAAACCTCCCATTATTACTGTTTTATTAGACTCACTTACCACCTGGATCTCCCTTAATGTTATGCACTCATTAGCCCTTTCCTGATGAGGAAGCTGATAGTGGAACCTTACTGGTTTAAGGTGTATCCATGCAAAATTTAATGCAGGGTCCCTTGCACTCAGAAATTTTATCTTGTATTCTATGGAACCTCGTTAGGTGAAGTGCTACTCCTGCAGCTCCATCTCCTTATCTGTTTGGTTTATAACCAGGTATCATTAGTATTGCATTGATTTCTGTCATACTGCTGTGTTTCAGAAATGCCTGTTCTGTCAAGATCCTATTCTATTGCCAGGCATTTCAGTTAACAAAATTTTGCTCTTAAGCTTCTCATACTGGTATTTAGACACTCAGATCCCCATCATGCAAACTATTTATGCATATGCTCTACTGCCATCAGAAATGTTATTGATTTCAATGGGGCTACTGTAAAGTTAAGTATATGTGTTTGCATATACAGTTTTCATTTTGACTATTTTCCTACATCTTTGTATTTAACTCCTTTGTCCGATACTGTTTCCTTTCTAGAATTTACCTGTGTGATCTTGTCCTGTTTCTTCCCGTTCACCTGTAATTTCTGTCCAGTTTTAGCAGCCATATAGCTACTGTATTTGTCTCTCTAATATTCCTACCGTGAATAGTTGTCCTTCCAGAAGGCTCCTCAGCATCATTTTGGCTTTCTGCTAATTCCTAGCCTGTGGGTTTGTCCAGTAGCAGAGACAGGAATCAAGGGAATATATAAAGCACACCTTCACTGTTCATTTCTATTTTACAATATTTCTCCTGTAGTGTGTTTGGGGTTTTTTTGTTTGTTTTGTTTTTTAATAGAGAGCTCCACTTCAATGGGGTTTCTAAATTTGTCTTGTTAGCTATGCTTAACCAACATTGTTCCTTGTTTGCTCATTCCCTTTCCTCATTTCATGCACACTTTCTGATAAACACTTCTTCCTGATCTCTACTGGATTGCTACCAACACTCACAATGGCAACTGGCAAACAACGACCCTGTGCAGTAATAAAAACAATAACCTGCTGATATTTCCAACTGCAAAAAAAAGTATATTGCAGACTTGGCAGGTAGTCATCTATCTCCTGCTCTTTCAAACTACCAGCAAAGTCATCTGCTAAAAGCTTAGAAACACTAGTAAAATTCATCCATTAATTATGCTATATTTATGTAAATCCCCATTATAAGACACCCAAAGGCAGCAAAACAGTGGAAACTGACTGCCTATTTCCATCTGTTCTGTTTAAACCAATCCCTCTAGCAAAAATGTTTATCAGAATCATATCTTCATAGATTTGATTTTTGGAGGGTGAAAGGCTTAAATTAACTTTCTTAAACTTCCCCTTTTTATACTGAAGCACTGGGGGGCAGTGTTTCACTTTAAAAAAATCAAGTGCTTATGTTGTCAGAAGTAATGACCTCTGTTACCAACACTAGAGATACAGCAGTGTTGCAGAGAATTACATTTAAATGATAGGGAACAGTTTCGGTTAAGTTCTGCAGCAATGAAAAGTATTCCATGTTCAAAACTACTACATTAGCAAAGTATCTAGGTTTAAGATTATTCATAACTGTGACCTGGGAAACAGTGATCAGAACTATAAGAAGCCCATGAGAATACTTCCAAAAACAAGAAGGTAATTATAGCTATAGTTGGGGATATGGATAATGAAAATCTATATTATTGCTAACAATTGGAATAGTAACTATATAATAGATATTTGGCAGGAAATAATAATACATATGAATTTATAGGACATCCATGCCTGGAGGTGTCTGAATACCTAAAAATAACTTTGAATAAAAAGACACTATTTCCTAGTCAAATCTTATACCAGCAAACAAGACAA
The DNA here is from genome assembly GCF_020497125.1 of Mauremys mutica. Classification (NCBI taxonomy): domain Eukaryota; kingdom Metazoa; phylum Chordata; order Testudines; family Geoemydidae; genus Mauremys; species Mauremys mutica. The sequence continues at coordinate 44,562,576 of NC_059081.1, read as the reverse complement.
CTTCTTCTGATGCATAAACTTCTAAAACAAAAGATCTAACACATACACTAGATAAAGGAACCTATGAACAATTCGGGCCAAAAAAGGGAAATAAGAGACCCATGTTAGAAAACAGGTGGGTTTTTACTGACTTTTATCAAATGACACTGGCTTTTAACATTAAGTCTGTGGATGCTTATAATGTCAATTCAGCTTTAAAATGGGTTAATTTGTTTAAGAGGAGGTAACCTCCTTTAAGGTTTAACTCACACAAGTTCTGCAGAGGGCTCCTCATACAAGTAAGAGTTTTAGGCATCAGGTTCTTATGGATTAATAATTGGATTTGCCTAGGCCGGCACTCATTCTTGGAATGATTGGATTTTTTGGTTGTGTTGTTTGCTCTCAAGCCTGTCTATCAATTGAGGAAACGGGCTGTCCTTCCCTTAACCTAGTTTCTCTGCTGAAGTCATTGTTAAGCTCCATAGAGATTTGAGACATGAAGCCAGTTTATTTCTACCCTGGTCCCACTTCATTCAGATATGTTGCCAAAGGCTTACTTGGAAATCATCCTCATCGTGTATATGAGCAGCTTTTTTTTTCTTTTTCCTTTGCAAAAACACTAAGGGCTCAACTCAAAATAGAAAATAATTGTGAGATGTGTATACCTCGATTCAAAGAAATCACTTAATGGGAGAGTACCTTAAAAAGCAAGAGATGTTTTCTTTACCGATCAGATATGAAAATCTGGCACAACTACTACGTAACTGATATCTTTCAGGTGTTCTGATTTTTTTTTAATATAGAAAAATTCTTAGCTACTTATTTAACTATTCAAAATAAAATATCCCAGTATATTGAACCTGACACATTTGGGGGTAATATATTTAAGCAAATTACTATTTGTGTATGTGCAGTTTCTCACTCCTGTTTGTGAAAAATGTTTTTTGTGCCACAAATGATGCTGCATGTGTCTCTTCATGAACAAGAATGACATTTGTAGTCAATTTTTAAACATATATAATCCATTGTATTGAATATTGTATAAGAAATTCAAATATGCTTCTGCATCATGGAGTACCTTGATGTGAACACAGTGGCAAATGAGGACAGCTACATGCCTGGAATTAAGTGACAGGCTACAACTTTTATTAAACTATAACACACAAGAGGCACTACCTGCCTATCACCAATACTCTCCTATATCAGGCATTTAATTGGTTCCAGTGCAGGAGTTACCATAATACCTGTAACTAGCACAAGGGTTGCAGAGATCCTTACCATATAACCCATAATGCAGGGTAGGGGCTCCTCAGTCTGCCCCCCAGACTTTGCTGTCTCTGAGTCCTAGCAACCTCCCCACCATGAGGGGGACAGAGGGTGCAGCAGGGTGGGGACCTCTCTAGCACAGTGTTCTAAAACTAAGTTATTTAAACATGAATGGTTTCACAAAGACTTGTAAGAAGCCTCACAGACTAAGCAAAATAAAACGTTTTAGATGAAATCCAAGTGATATATACTTGATCAAATTGCATCTCTTTTAGGGCCTGTTACAAATTGCATGGACCATCAATAATAATGAATCTTCGCTTGAAAGTCTTGTCACTCATGTTAGAACTAATAAGCTTAATTTTTTTTGTGATAATCAAAAGGGAGAATGCTCACTGCTAATACCCAAAGCTGTCTAAAACAGCATTAGTAGTAATCTAAAATGGAACACATGTGGAATGCATAATCCTTGAAATTCAAACACAGAGCTAGATTTAGTGGTGATATGTAAAGTGGTGTTAAACTGAACTTCTGTAAATGGGTCTAGAAAAGTTTAATCTGGCGTAAAACACACTCTGGAGCTGGAATGTGTAAATTAATGTAACGGGGGCAATGTTTTAATTCACATACAGTTGCATGCTTCTGAAAGTTGATTCTCCTCTACATCCTCTCTTTTTGTCTTCTCGCTTTAAGTATTTGTAAGAAGTCTAAATTGGCATAGCTTGAAATGTGCAATTCACTCCTCTTTACACATCACCTCCAAATTTGACAATAGTATTCTAAGGATCTGATTGTAGAAAATCAGCCATATTTTTTTTTCAGTAGACTGTTCCAATTGATTATTTCTGAGCCTGCAAAAATAACTAGAGAGAAAATCTTTAGGGGATTTATCCACTTCATTTCTGACCCAAGATGAGTCTCCTATGAAAAGGACTACACGATGCAGAGACTTTAAGATACTTCAATAACAATTTTTTATTTTATTTTATGATAAACTATAAAACAGAAAGTTTTAGCAATAAATTATTCCCAGTCCACTGAATTAATTCTAGGAAGCCAATCTTGTTGCCCACAAAAATAATTACTAATAGTATTCTTTCACCTGTGTTCTTGCATTCATAAGTCTTTGTCAAATGAAAAATAAACACGTATTGAGAAGGCCAAAGTGTCCTGTCCTGAGAATACACATGCATGCATTATCTGTAGGCATGTCTCCCCTTTCCAAAATAATGTCTTTCTCTCTTTACTTGTAGAGCACTATACACGTCTCTTGTTCTAAGGCCTTGGTGTGTCTGCCTTGATCCCAGATTTGCCTTTCCCCTTCATTGTGAGCTCTGTTGCTTCCCCTGAGCCACCATCTTCTTTTTCCCTTCCCTTTGTGTTTTACAGGAGGTCAGGCTAGATGATCACAATTATCTCTTCTGGTTTAGGAATCCATGGATCTATTAATACTTTCCACAACTGCCACACTGAACATGTAACCTGATCCTGTTATGGGATGAGTTCCTCCATAATATAAACACATTCTACCAACAAGAAAATAATACTGACCTCACTGTTAGACTAATGTAGTCCAGTTATTTGAAACTCTCCTGGAATTCAACAAGTAAGCTTTAAAAAGTGTAAAAATTAAGACGCATAAGGAAAAGACGGCGCTAACATCTTGGAATACTGACTGGCTGTTGTAGAGAAATCTAACATTTTAGTAAAGGTAGGTTAAATTTTAGAACTTAGTACTGGTTTTCTTGATTGAATTTCCTGGCTTTCTCTTAATTGCATGGCTGTTTTATGAATGGTTATGTGCAATGTGGAGTACTGTAGGCACAGGCGTTGATATTCCAATGTGCTGGGCAGGGGTACTCAATCTCCAGCTCTGCCCCAGGCAACGCCCCCACTTCACTCCTCCCCCCAAGACCCCGTCTCTGCCTCTTCCCACCCTTGCCCTGCCCTATTTGCCACCTCCCCCGAGTGTGCCGCACCCTCGCTCCTCCCCCCATCCCCACCCCAGAGCCTCCTGCACACCATGAAACAGCTGATCGTGGCGTGCGGGAGGCACAGGGAGGGAGTCGGAGGCGCTGATCAGCGGGGTCACTGGCAGGCAGGAGGTGCTGGGGGAAGGGGAGAACTGATAAGGAGGTTGCTTGTGGGTGCTCAGCACCCACCATTTTTTCCCCAGGGGTGCTCCAGCCCCAGAGCACCCACGGAGTCAGTGCCTACGACTGTAGGGGCTTTTAAAGAAACCTTGCATTTTATTGCTGAACTGCCAGTTTTGCTGTGTTTTAAACCCTGAGGGATTAGTGCTTACAAAAAAAATAACCTACCCAGAAATTGAAAGTTGTATAACCTCTGATCAAAAACATAATCAAGGCCTTGAATCTCAAATAGAGCATTAAGGAAAAGGTGCTTGAATTTTAGTTGTAATCAAGCTACAGAATTAAATTATACAGACTGAGAAGAGAGGAGACTGACCAATTCCTATATATATTCCCTTCCCATAACTGCAGTGTTTCTGAGCTCCACAGTAGGCCAGGTAGTCTGCTCCCTAGGTCTTATCTGGCAAGATAGTAGCCCCACAAGATATGTCAAGAAACTGAAGCAATTTTAGAGATAATTACCAAAGAGTTTGCCAGCATTCTTAGTATCCCTGAACATAGTGTAAATCAGTGGTTCCCAAACTTGTTCCGCCACTTGTGCAGGGAAAGCTCCTGGCGGGCCGGGCCGGTTTGTTTACCTGCCACGTCCGCAGGTTCGGACGATTGCAGCTCCCAGTGGCCGTGGTTCGCTGCTTCAGGCCAATGGGAGCTGCTAGAAGTGGTGCAGGCCGAGGGACGTGCTGGCCGCTGCTTCCAGCAGCTCCCATTGGCCTGAAGCAGCGAACCGCGGCCACTGGGAGCTGCGATCAGCCGAACCTGCGGACGTGGCAGGTAAACAAACCGGCCCAGCCCGCCAGGGGCTTTCCCTGCACAAGCGGCAGACCGGCTTTGAGAACCACTGGTGTAAATCATGTAATAAGTCCCTCCCACCAAAGTTGGTGACATACACTACATTAAAGCATCTACGTCCGAATCTGGCAACAGATTTTGTGTGAGCAGTCCCCTGAACCTGTACAAAGCCCCTCTGAAGTCAATGGGTCTCCTTGCAAGTTCAGGGGTCTACTCACACAAGTCTCGGTACAGGATCTAGGCCTTGCTTTTATTTTATTTTTAAATGGACCATGTTAGCTCTTGTCTGTATAGATGGAAGCTAAGTTATGTGATTGTTACAGAGCTAGTCTTTACAAATATTTAAACTTCCATCCACTTAATCATTTGGCCTAGCAATGTATTTCTAGTCTTTTATCATAAATTAATCCTTCTAGTCCTTGAGAATTTCTGTTGCTCTTCTCTGAATTCCCTCCAGTTTAATGCCATTGATCTGTTATTGAAGGGACCATTATTAAACAATATTCAAAATGCCAATGACACTGGTTTAGAAATATTTGTGCTGTCTCATTCAGTAAAAGATTAGAGTGACTGCACCATACTGAGAGAATGGTCAATTAATATTTCGTAAAAGATTAGGGGTAGCTAATTTTGGCTCCTAGTGTGAGTAACAACTGTGAGAGAGGTATATATTTCCCATTTTTAGAACAGCAAAGATTGCCAGGTCTAGCCCTGTTTACAGAAGCACGTACCAATCCCACTGGGCTCTATGGAACTGTTGTTACTTAATTTAGAACAAAATTTCAGGGGCATTTTCTAGGCCTAGGAGAATATATTTTTGCAACTGAGAGACCAGATGGAACTTCATTTTGTGTGTGTGTGTGTGTGTGTGTGTGTGTGTGTACATACATATAGATGAATAAAGTAAAGCATTGCAACTTTAATGGCCATTGTAACTTAAAAATTAAGAGATGACAAAATAAGATTTTACAAAGGGGCTTTTTAGAGATACATAAAAAAATTCATCAAGTGGAAATACAAAAAAAAGCCAAATAAGCTAAAACTCCCAAACAACTGTATACTTAAATTTACCTTCGGAGTTCATACAGATTAATTCTGGTATATAGCATTTTCCTCCAGTCTTCATTTTCATTGGCTTTAGGGTGAAAATCTTGGATTGTATCTTAAGTATGTAGTCTGGTGCCTTTGTGAAAAAGAATTACTGTTACTCTAGAATTACACAGAGCAAGTAAAATTAAGAAAGTAATAGTGTCACTCTATATATCACTGATAGTATTCCAGGTGAAACCCTATGTGTGGCTCCAGTCCCTGATGCTTAGGGATACAATGAAGAACAAAATGGAACCAGGATTGGAGGATGAGAAACATAAAAAGAGAATGAAGACACTAGATTTATGTTGCCTGGAAAAGGAAGGCACAGGGAGTACATGTTCAGTCTAGAGATAACTTCAAGTCAACAATATAAATGAAGGAAGGGAATTATTCACAGTCCAAGAAGATGGCAGGACAACAATAGTTTAGTTATATATTATAGACTTGTAGAAAGATACCTTCTAAAAACATTAAAATGTATTACTGGCACGCAAAACCATAAATCAGAGTGAATAAATGAAGACTCGGCACACCACTTCTGAAAGGTTGCTGACCCCTGTTCTACACAATAAAATAGCTTCAGCGATGTGCCGTGGATTATAGCATATGGTCACATACCAGCTGTTTGAGTCCTACCTATAACTCTTATTTCTACTGTACACTAAAGGATCTCTATGTCTATCAATGAACGTTAATGGGAGTTACTTATGTGTATAAATCCTCCTTCCTAACTATGCACAATCAGGAAATAGAGTCCTAAATCTGTCATTATGTGATTGATTAATGAAGCAATATTAACTGTGTCATTTGTATTAAGCTTTTTGCTACCAGGGTAATACACTGATTTAGTGTTGCTATAGTTGCTTTTTTAGTAGTATTGTTTATTTCTAATGTGTTTCTGAGAGGGATCCCCTATTATTCAGTTGTAGTAGCAGCTAATGGAGCTATGCTAACAGCTGTGGAGCCAGTCCAGTTAGTTCGATACAGGTGGATTCTTTACTTTGTATCATTTCAAGCATAAAGACAAAAACTGTCATGGGAAAACAATATGGTCTGTAAGACTGTTTTTCTTATGGCACACTAATGGGAGTACATGTAATTGTGTGATGCATTGAATTGTTGAATTTGAATTGTGCTAGCCACATTATCCTTTCTCTCCTTCTGAAAGTCTCCAAGATTATATAATGGGAGATTCTCTAGATTTGGTTTAATTACTATTAGTCTCGGTTGAATTGTTATTGATCTCAATGTTTTCAGTGCATAGAACATTGTTCTAAATTTGCCTGATCTGAAAATATGATCCCTAATTTTGATTACCCATGAATTGGATCTTCTTGTATTTCAGGTCTGAATCTATTATTATGGTGAAAACAGACCATGTGTGTAACATATGCTGACGTTGAAGCACCACATTTGCAGTTCGTGATATTTAGTGTCCTTAATCCTTGTGCATGTCTCAAGCTGTCGGTTGTCAATCGAGTACAGCATACCAGCTTGTGATTACTTTAAAATTTTGTTCCTATGGATGAGTAAATCTCTCAGGCCTGGTCTACACTAAAAAGGGGGTTCGAATTAGGGTACGCAAATTCAGCTACGTGAATAGCGTAGCTGAATTCGAAGTACCCTAATTCGAACTACTCACCCGTCCAGACGCGGCGGGGTCGAACTCCGCGGCTCCCCTGTCGACTCCACCACCGCCGTTTGCAGTGGTGGAGTACCGGAGTCGACCGCGGCGCTTCCGGAGTTCGAACTATCGCGTCTAGATCAGACGCGATAGTTCGAACTCCGAGAAGTCGAACTCACCGCGTCGACCCGGACGGTAAGTGTAGACTAGCCCTCAGATAACTCACAAATACACACAATCCCATAAGAATATGAAATCATCCTAAAACACCATCTAGCCACAACAAACGTGCAATTTCTTACAATGCACATTTTTTTTATTTTTTTTTAAAGCATGCAAGTAACTGTTGCTTTTTGCATTTTAGTGGAGTAGTGGGTCAGGTTATAGTATTCCAGAGGCCACCTTTCACAGTAATTGATGGACCTGTCAAAAAAGCCATATATTGTAATTAAATTCTGTTTCAAGCAGACACCTTTCTGGTCACACGTGAGCAATCACCAGTAATAACATAGAGACTTGGAGAAGCTGTAGCATATGTTTTTTTTTTTAACAGAATAAAATTAGGACACTAGCTAGTGTTGTATGGCAATATTCATCTTATGACCTAGATTTGAATTAAAGCTAGATACGTGTTCTTGTCTCACTACATTCAGTCACTGTGTGTTTTGATGATGTTTCTATCTTGTGTTTCATTGTTTGAAAGTGCTGTCACACCATAGCCTGCTCTGTGCTCAACTTTGCACATGTGAGTAGATCCATGAAAGTCAAAGGTGAGTAAAGTGAAATGAGTGTGAATCTATGTACAATGAAAGATCAAACCACTAACAAATTTCAGATATTCATCCTCAAGATCTACTATAAGAACTTGTATTAGATTGGGTTGGTGTCATGGCTTTTTTCACATATGCATCAGTACTGCTAAAGAAATAGTTTCTAGTAATGTGCAGGGTTTGTTTGTTTGTTTGTTTGTTTTTTCTCTAGATCTACTTGAGTTCAGGGGAAATAACCTGATGAGCAAATTTGCTTTTATATTTAGTGCACCGGCTTTGTGAGCTCAGGGAGCATTTCACTTATGTAAATAAATGAGGAAATAATAGGAGGTAACAGAAGGTAGTTCATTTCCATTTCCTTGACACCATCATGATTTCCAGTTGTGATGGTGTATTTTTTAAAACCTTGACTGAAATTTCGCAAATGAGAATTTTGCATTCACAGGATTTTGGCTTTCAATATATCTGGTGATATTTTATCCAGTGCTGTTGACTAAGTTCTCAGCTAGACAGACTGGAATCGGTAGTACATTACTTCAGATTTATCTGTGCTGTAACTGAGAGCAGAATTAGGCCCCAGGCCATAAATCTGTCCAGCTGGATGCCACCAGGATAATGACACAATAAACCTAATACCAAATACACTGCAGAGTGAGTGTTAACCATGTAAATAAAGGGTTAGTGAGTGATACTTTTAGAAGGATATAGCAAACATAGCAGTGATATGCAATACTCTTTCCTGTTAACATTTAGCAGCTTTTTAAAGAACAGAGCTCTAGCATGTAAACTGGATTTAGTGTCTTAAAAGTGCCTTCCAATATAGACACATTATATACATAGAGAGTGTGATGGGGTGTTCACCCCACATGTTCCCTGAAGGAATTAATGTAGATTGAGAAAGGGGATTAATTAACCTGACAGGCCACATCTGACGGGAATCAGGTGGCTAAGTAATCCCATGACTGAAGGAGGGAGCCCCACTGAACAGGAACAAGCTGGGTTGGGTTTATAAAGCCAGGACATTAGAAGCAGAAAGGGCTGCTGAGAAAATCTGCAGTCACTCGCTAGGAGAAGTGTTTGGGGGCTGTAGACATCCGTAGCCAGCGGCGTATTATCGCCTAGGCCAGGGGTCGGCAACCGGTGGCTCGCGGCTCGCCAGGGTAAGGCCTGGGACCGCGAACCGCGGCCAGTGGGAGCCGCGATCGGCCGAACTTGCCGACGCGGCAGATAAACAAACCGGGCCGGCCCGCCAGGGTGCTTACCCTGGCGAGCCGTGAGCCACCGGTTGCCGACCCCTGGCCTAGGCCAACAAGGCCTAGGCCTAGGGCGGCAAATTTGCAGGGGCGGCAAATTTGCTCACGACCCCTCCCCAACTCCACCCCTTCCCCAAATCCCCGGCCCGCTTCCTCTCCCAGGCGCGCCATGCTTCCTTCCTTCCACCTCCCTCCCAGGCTTGCCGCGTGAGAGCGCTGGGAGGGAGGGAGAAGTGAGTAGCGGTGCGCTTGGAGGAGGCAGAGCAGAGGTGAGCTGGGGCCCATGGGTGCGGGGAGTAACCCGGGGGGGCCGGGAACCGCTCCCTGCCCCAGCTCACCTCCGCTCCACCGCTGCCATCCCCCGAGCATGCCGCAACACCCCTTCTCCCCCCTCCCTCCCAGGCTTGCCGTGCAAAAGCGCTGGGAGGGAGGGAGAAGCGAGTAGCGGTGCAATTGGAGGAGGTGGAGCAAAGGTGAGCTGGGGCTGGCGGGTGCAGGGAGTGATTCTTGGGGAGGGGCAGGGAACCGCTCCCTGCCCCAGCTCACCTCCACTCCACCGCTGTCATCCCCCGAGCACGTCACAACGCCCCTTCTCCCCCCTCCCTCCCAGGCTTACCGCAGGGGAGCAGAGGTGAGCTGGGGGGGGGGGATTGGCAATTTTTTGAGGGCCTTGGGGCGCCAAATTTGTTAATCCGCCACTGCCTGTAACCTAAAGTTACTCCCTGGGAGGAAGGAGTTGTGAGGCTAGCAAACCCAGAGAGGTGATAGTACCACTTGGTGAGGAAAGGGCTCAGGGAAAGGCAGTAAGGTCTAAAAGGGAACAGACCTTGACTGCTGACTAGAGGGTCCCTGAGCCAGAACCCAGAATAGAAGGTGTGCCTGGGTTCCTCTATCAGCCACTGAGGAAGTGATGCTATGCAGCAGTGAATGGAAAGACTGCCCAGGATTACTGAAGGAAGACTGGTACCTTGGAAGGGGAAAACAGGTGTAATGACTTGCCTGGATGGCCAAATCATTAAGATGAGGCTGCAGCTTAAGGAGCGAGAGAGATGCTGCAGACCCAGAGAGAGAGGCAGAGAGATGGTGTGCAACTGTGAGGAAGGAAAGTTGACCTGGCGAGCTATTCCTCAGAGTGACCAGGAGGAGGCACCATCCTAGTGGTGAGTAGAGCACCTGTCTCAGAGACAGATACTTTATATATGATTTACGTATCTCTATCAAATACTGTGTCAAAGCACTGACATTTTTGAGGAGCATTCATTGGACCTAGTGCCCTAACACACTGGAGCCCTTCATGAGATGAGAAAGATTGCCTCCTGTACTTACTCAGGCATTATTTGTCGTTCTTCCATAGTCCTGGGATCTGCAGAAGCCTAAACCCAGCACTGCTGCTATAATACTGTTTCTGTTTGGTGTTACTGTTGTATGAGACACTATTCCTTAAAATGCTTTTCAGTTGGAGATGGTGCCAAGCTGTGAAGTTTGAATCAGAATCTGAATTTCCCCAAAATTTGGGAGGTGCTCTGGCTTGACCCACAATAGACCAGTATTGGTCTTGTCATGGATTCAAACAGACTGCAGTGGGAGGGGGAAGCTTAGGACTTGTTGGCAGTGTTATGGTTTAAATTGTTTTAAATGAGATTTGGAGTCTACTATAAAACAAGAATCTAATCCTACTTTGTGTTTAAAAAAACAAATAATTGTGTCACGGTTTTAGGGTTAACTGCATCTTTGACTGCTGCTCCCGTCCCTCCGGTTTACCTCAAGGGCACCCACTTAAGGTTTCAGGTTCCCAGCCATTATCTCTCTCAGGCTGAGACCTGGGTATCTCTCCCTCCAGACCAGAGGTTTAGGCTTGCAGTCCTTCTGCACTGCACTGTGATTTCCCCAGCAGGTCTGACCAAAGTATGGCACCTGTAGTTAACCTTTCTCCAGGGGCTACAACAGTGTATACCAGTTACCAGACAGCCTTCACAAAGCAAAATACAGTTATTTTTAGGGTAAAAGCTTTACAGAGAAAACAAAAAACAAAAAAAGTTCCTATTTGCATGCTAAAAGCTTCCCAGAGGCTACCCATCAGTCTTATGGAGCCCTAGTAAGCCGAAGCCCTTCCAACCCTTCTGTAAGGGCTCGAGCTCCTCCTTGGATAGAGAGTCCTGTCAGTTCACTGAATCAAAAGAAGGCCCAGTGTGTCATTTATACACAGCCTTTTTAATGCCAGAAGCCTTTTCTTTGTCTGCAGGTCTCTGGAAAATCCCATCTGAACCAGGTGTGGTACCTCCCTGGAGGTCTTTACCTCCTAATCACCCCTCAACACACTGTTTTTAGCTGTTGGAGTTTGGCAACCCTCAGAGTTGCATACAGACCCTGGCCCATAGTGATTCATAAACTTAATACTAAATGTGGTTGCAATATCTGTCACACATTACTCTGTCTCTTACTGGGTCATCAGCAAGTTTGTATATTTTTTCTTATTGGTTCTGTATTCTGTACTTCTGGATGCACAATGGAAAATAATCTCTTTGATGCACTGCAACAATACAAATTAATACAGCAGGAAACAGAGTTAAAGATCTTTAGATTCTCATTCCTAAGTGTGTGTCTACCCAGAAACAAAACAAAACATGGCAGCAAGTCTCAGAGCTTGAGTCTACAGACTTGGGCTTCTGGGGCTCATGCTGCGGTGCTAAAAAATAGCTGTCTAAGCCATGCAGATATTCTGGCTTGGGCTCTAAAACCCACCCTTTTCCCTGAGCACCAGGCCAAGCCCAAACAGCTACAGGACTATTTTTTAGCACCATAGCACAAACCCCAGGCTGTAGACCCAGAGTCTGAGAATCTCTGCTGCAGGGTTGTGGTTTTTTTGCCAGGTAGATATACCTTAGGAGTCACCCTTCAATATTAAAATGACCTTCCCTGCCTCTCCTTCCCTAACCAACCCCTTACCCTCCATCAATCAGACAGAAAGTGACTGCTGGAGATGTATTGTAACTTGTCAGAGAATGTTATGTCTCCATGTTATTCAGTGGCTTTCAAAGCAGACATTCATTTTTCAGAGGTATTTCCCATGTGAAATATAAATATCTATTTTAGAAGCAATGAAGAATGATTGTTTCCTTTTCTTTTTCTCGAGATTGTTTCTGCCAAAAAATGTCCCATCTCTCTGCTCACTATCTTACAGATATTGAAATAGACAGGCTGTATAACACTTCATGGGCAATTCAGCTGCAGGAAGCCGCCCTTCTGAGATGGCATTGCAGTGTGGATGCCATATGCCTCTTTATTTGACACCTGTTCACACAGTGAGTGTCAGGAAAAAGATTACTTGCACAGCAGAGAGTGAAAGCTTAGAGGAGTTCACAGGCATTTGTGGCTGCCAGCAGCCAATGTTATAGTGCAGTTGGTTTGTGGAGCATCTAGTAAAACACATAACCACTTGTACTGTCAAAATGTATATAACTAAAAATGGACTGCATGTTGGCAGGATAATCACCCACTTAAGCACTTGCAGTTACAAATCTGACTAAAACTAAGCAAAAGGAATTCTGCAGGTCATATTTGGTTATGGGCAGAAAAGCATCCACATAAAATGGCATCTTATCCACTAGATCCACTGCCTGTGTGTTTTTGGAATAAGAGCGCTTTGCTTCAGTGACAAAAATAAAGAATATTATTTACTACTGTTAGCACTGCAAAGCCATAAGAGAATGAGCAAGATTCTATTCTGATGTATGCCTCAACAGCAGAATTAACTGTATTTTGAATATTTAGTACTGGTCATGATGGGCAATCTAGAGATAATACTGTGGTGCTGGTGGCAGACCAGGTACCAGCTCATGCCAGAGCCCATAGGGCTCAACTGAACACTGACAAAGGCAGAGCTGGAAAACAGTCTGGGTCACCTGTCTGTTACTATTGGTAAAATAGGTATTAGGTTTTTTTTTTAATGTGTTCAGTGTTTAAACTTTATGAAATGCTTGTAATTTGCTACATGCATTAATCTCACATAATATCTACATTATAAGGTAATATTTAAGTGTTTGCTCTGTAACAGTGTATGCTCTGAAACTGTAACCCCTACAGTCAGGAGAGAACCATTATCAAATGTGAAATATTAGTTTGCCATAGGAAGTGGTATCTTCTGCCCAACAAAAGAAAGCCCATAGGCACCAGACAAACCATTGTGGAACATCAAAGGACAAAAGACTTTAATTGCCCCACACACGCACCCATGAAAAGGGAGATGTGCATTGAGGCTCATCCCATCAGCTTGAACTCTGGGGGAAGGAAATTAAAATCCCCGCCAGGAAGAAACTATATCTCTATGCTGCTTGGACTTTGGGAGGTCAAGATTTCTCAGCATAAGCAAGGGATTCCCAACTGTTTAGCCTGAGTTAGTCCTAGAGGACATATAGCGCTTGCATATTACAGCAGCCTCTATTACCTTTTGGAACCTAAAACTGTAACTCATTTGTGTGTGTGTGTGTTTACCTGCTTTAACCTCAGAAATAGCTTATTTCTTTTTTCCCTAGTTAATGTATTATAGAATTGGTAACAAGCGTTGTCCTTGGTGTGAGATCTGAGGTGCAACTGAGCTGGGGTAAGTGACCAGTCCTTTGTGACTGGGAGTAACCTGAATATTGTGATTTTTGGTGTAAGTGACCATATGTCATGAAGGCAAGCTTGCCCTAGGTGGAAAGATGGATTGGAGTACCTAAAGGGACTGTCTGTGACTCCATGTTGAGGTTCAGGAGTTCACCTGATTGGTGAAATCTAAGGATAGAACTCTCAACCAGTGTTGGGGTGTGTGCCCTGCTTCTTCTTAACAGTCTTTCCTGAGGTTGGTACTCATGTTCTTGAGCCACTTCAGACAGCTTGACAAATACTTGACAAATACTGTTGGGTTTTCAGGCTTATAGCCTGTAAATTAAGAAAACTTGAGTTTGAGTCATTGAAACACAGTAAACATGTTTCCCTCTGTAGCCATTTTAAAGTCAATCACGTTTAAAGTCAATCAGCACCTTTCCTTTTATGGCCACTTCATCAAAGTGTATCTTTTTTCTCAGCCTTAGTTATCTACTTAAGATTGCCATCCCTCTGGGATTGTCCTGGAGTCTCTAGGAATTAAAGATTAATTAAAGATTGTTATGTGATGAAATCTCCAGGAATATGTCCAACCAAAACTGGCAACCCTATATCTATCTATAAACCTAATCTTTCTCGTACCATTTCCTCCTTTGGATATCTAAAGCAAGGATTCCTGGACAATTTATCAAACTTGGTTCATTCAAACATACGTCTTTTTTTCATCATATACCAGTTTATATGACCATCAACAAGTAATGTCAATACATATTTTGATATTACAACACCTGCACACCATTCCCTGCTGACATGGAGTCCAATGTGCTCTAGCTCATGAGCTTTAAATGAGTTTTTGCCCTGTTGTGTGCAATTATCACAATCAGTGCACCACAAGCGATTCAGCTGTAAGTAATTCAGAGCTTTTTCATAGCACACAAGCTGAAAAACCCATATGAGTCATACAGAAGCTTTTTCCTGAGACATTAAAGATCCACCTTTTCAGTTCCAGGCACAGATAAACGATAATTGGCATAAACCTATTTAAAAGACAAAATGTAAACAAAGAAGAAACACAAGGAAATTGCCCATAATGTCACCCTCCCATTTTTTCAACTCTTCATAGTCTATTGATCCTCTTTCTAACCAAACTAAAGGCAACCAGAAACAAGGAAGAGGCGCTAACCTTGTTGACTCGCCTAGTAGCTGCTGTTACGTAAAAGGAGAGGAAACTGGAGCCACCTGCAGGGGCTGCAACTGACCAGGAGTCTAGGAGAGAAGAGACAAAGGCAACCTGGCAGTTAAGTCCAGGGGAACAGCAGAATTAAATGGGTATGAAGAGAAACAAAGAAAGGGATGAGGTAGCAGAGAAGTATATCCAGAGCAGAGATAGAAGAACAGAAGGATTGGGGGAGAGATAGAATGTTGGGATTACTTAAACTTTTATTCCTTCTAAAAAAAAATCACCTGAAAGACAGTTAAGAAAGTATGCTTTCACTTTTCCATATGAGCAAATATTGTAGTTTCTGTGAGGAGGCTGTATGATCACAAAAAGGAGGCACGTGATCCAGGCAATCACAAAGGAGACTATCTCTGTTAAAATGTGATCGACCCTTTGGAAAAGTTTAAGAATCTCTGATCTAAACCAGTGGTTGTTCAGACTTGTTCAGGGAAAGGCCCTGGTGGGCTGGGCCGGTTTGTTTACCTGCCACGTCTGCAGGTTTGGCTGATCGCGGCTCCCAGTGGCCGCGGTTCGCCGCTGCAGGCCAATGGGGGCTTTGGGAAGCAGCGCGGGCCGAGGGATGTGCTGGCCGCCCTTCCCGCCATCCCCATAGGCCTGGAGCGGTGAAACACGGTCACTTGGAGCCGCAATCGGCCGAACCTGCGAACACGGCAGGTAAACAAACCGGCTCGGCCCGCCAGGGGCTTTCCCTTAACAAGTGGCGGACCGGCTTTGAGAACCACTGATCTAGACCACACTACTTCCCTAGTCTAGTGAAAACCTGAGGATGCCACACAATGACTTAAAAAACATGAGAGGGAATATGGAGTACCAGGTATTCTAAAACAATGATGCAGGTGTAAAATGAGACCATAACAGAGGGGGAGCCAACCCTGGAGCACACAGCATATTAATTATGGAGGGTGAAGTGTATGTAACTACTCACTGCTTTAAATCTCTTAGTAAGAACACCATTTAAATCACCCTAGCAATTTCCTCCAATTCCTACATTGCAAACAATTATGTTATTAGCTAGTTTGAATTCAAAGAAAAGCAAACATGGCTAAAGGGAACATGTGCAAAAGTTGGAACAATATTTGTGTATTTTTTTTATTCTCCCAGCTCTAATAAATAATGTAAAGCAGCCCAACAGTATCTGTTTAAAGCTTCTTTTTACATAGCGTAATCTGTAACATGAAACTAATTTTAATTATATATTTTCAGTCTAGTTTATAGTTTTGTATATGGACAACAGCTCTTTGTGGTCACAATGTAACAGGAATGCTTATATTTTCTTTAGCATATAAGGGGGAAAAAAGCTAGTATTCCTCCACTTTGGTGATTATATTTTCAGCTTGAGGCAAGCTTCAGCTTGCTTACTGGACAATCCTGAGCAATGTTAAAAATATATAGGTGGAAAACTGATGTCGACAGTAAGCAGTCCCAAGTGTTAACCCCTGTGGTTTTAGTTTGTCAGTTACTCTCACTGCTGCAGCTGGCTACCAGTTCTTATGAAAGAAAGAAATATGCCTGGTAGAAGTGCTATAGATTCAGAGGGAGCATTATGCAAATGTTTGCTTTTCTTTTGCTGTTTGCCTGTGAATCAAAATATGGACCTTTTTATGAGCTATGGACCAGATTAAAATGTGGCCTCCATTTTTGCTTGTGCAGTTTGAAAGTTTGGCCAAAAATATGCATCAGTAATGTAAATGGGTTCCTTACGCTGCAATATGATGTCTGAAGCATGATAATGAGCTCTCTCTCGTCAGTCAACTTTCTGATAAGATCTTTGTTTCTTGAATTATTTAATCAAGAAATCAAAGTTGGAAGAACCTTTTAAACGTCTGATTTAATATACCATTGGCTGCAATTGCATGGTTGCTAATATGCAGGAAAACTTTA
The DNA here is from genome assembly GCF_020497125.1 of Mauremys mutica. Lineage (NCBI taxonomy): Eukaryota > Metazoa > Chordata > Testudines > Geoemydidae > Mauremys > Mauremys mutica. Next base: position 44,545,945 of record NC_059081.1, on the reverse strand, counting down.
TGGAACCTGGCTTGTAATGGAGGCCAGAGTTTAGGCAAAATCCCCTGGCAACTGATGCAACTTAACTACTTCCAGTTATAATTATACAGTTGTCAGCTAATACGTCAATAGAAGTTGTTGTTTTTTTTAATTGGACTTGAGCAGGACCCAGACCCATTTCAAATCTAGGCCATGTTAGTTGTTGTCACTAATAGTTGTTACCATCTGATCACTGTTCAGTTCCCTATGGAAATAAGTTAGAAGTCCTTTAATGACAGGCAAAGTCCTGAAACATTGTGGCTTAAATATTAGTCAAGAAAATAAGAGCCCAATTCTGTCTTACGTTATGCTTTGGCAGCATAAAGGTTGTAGAGCTAGCTGAACTGGCCCCTGGAGAATACCTGTGGGGCAAGGAGGTTCCCATGGTGATATGCTATCAGAAAGGATCTATGCCAGCCCCTCTGTCAGCCCCTGGTGTAGTGGGCATATTGACCATGCCCTTCCCCCCAGCGTACTGCTGCACTCCTGATATTCTCAGCTGGCAGTGCCACACAGCGGCATAGTCTCCACCGCTGGCCCCTAGAGTAGTGAAAGCCTGCAGGTGACTTAACACCACTGTTGTTCCCCGAGCACATACTGCACCACTATTCATAAGCCACACAGAGACTCAGGCCTTTTGTGTTTTGCTTAGGAGAGACTGTGTGGGAAAAAAAGAGTGGGGGAAAAGTAAAAGACACACACTGAAAAAAGAGCAGCGATTGTGAGAGAAATACTAATGAGAAAAGGTGACCATATATAGGTCACCCATTTGTGCTGGCCTGCCATATTTTATTACGTGAATAGCTGTTCAGCTGTTTCCCAGATAAATGGGATTTGTGCTTTCATACTCCCAAGTGCTTTGCAAGTGGGAAAGCAACACCCGTAAAAGTGAGCAGGGTATTTAGATTGTAAATTCCTGAACCCTCGGAGTGGAATAGGTTTTAGATGGGGGGTTGAGCTAACTATTTTTTATTTTATTTTAAAAGGGGACCCATAGACACATTGAATGTGTTTCTTGTTCCTGCTAGAGACCCCAGTAGAGGGTTTATGTATATGGGATATGAGAGAGGCTACATTATAATATAAATGCTAAAAATAAGTGAAGACAGAAAAATGATGACAAATTGTGGCACGAACAAGATATGTGTGGACCATACCCTTCAAACCACCTTGTTTTATGTTGCATCTCTTCCCCACATTCTTGTTATGTATTTTGTCTTTTAAGGCCTCAATCCTGAAAGTCATATTGTACATGCAGATTCTTGCTCCTGCACGGAGCACCACTACAGACAATGGGGCTACACACAGGAGCATGAATCCACCTGTACGGAATGAATTGCAAGATTCTGGGCCTTAGTTTGTAGTATCTTTGAGGCAGGATGGAACCATGTCTCTCTCATTCTATGTCTCTAGTACCATGCTTTGGGACATTGTATTAAAATATTATGATTAATCTATCTGTAATGGTCAAACCAAAAACCTGAATCCAAACACTCCTCAAACTTTGGGTGGGAGGGAGGTTCAAAATTCAGATATGAATTTTGTAGCTTGGCACTATCAGTGGGTAAGTGTGATTAAAATGCTGCCCCAAATTTGAACAAGCAAACACCAATATTATAAAGACACAGATTTTGAACCTCCTAATAGATTTTGTGGATGTGCATAAAAAATGCGGGAGGGGGAGTTACTTACAGTTCATTGTGTTTCAAAACATCTGGTTATATGATATAACACTGTCATGTCACTGCAGTTTATGTGACATGACACAGCACCAGGTGGTAGAATCAAACCCAGCTTAATGTGACATGATATAATTATGTTAACATTTGTAAACCATATAATCAAGCATCTCCATTACCCTTGAAAAATGTGATAATCCAATAACAAAGCAAAATGTTCATGGAAAAAGTAAGCAGTAAAACCCCAACCAATCCCATAATTACTCAAGCTCCAACCCAGCAAACACATATGCACATGCTTAACTTCAATCAGGTAAATAGTCCCATTGGACATAAGTTCCATTATAGCACTGATCTTGCAAAGCAATCCATATAGGCAAAATGTGGCTTACTTTGTCTGGGGACCAACTGTTTGTAGGATCTGTGTTTAAGTGCATTCTGTTTTCTAAGACACATATCTAAGTAGTCTAGTCATAGAAGAACTCTGACAATCTACAACTCTACATTTCCAAATTTACAAATATAAACAAAATTTAAAGTGTAAATTTAATTCTATTTACATCTTTGGATTTTTTTTTTAAATGTGCCCCCACACTGCTCTGGGTACATATATATCGACAACAGATCTCACAAATAAAGCAGTTACAAATTACAAGCTCTCCTCCTCATTATTAAGATTAACAAATATGCCTGCCTTGCTTTGCACTAATCTACCCTCTTTTTCACCAACGTCCTCAGAAAACAGAGGCCCCACAGCACGTCCAGAATGGACCTCAATCAATGGACAGCTTTCCAGTGACTTCAATGGTTATGCATAAGGCTACGTTTTAATCGCAGGTATTTTTAGTAAAAGTCATGGACAAGTCACTAACAATAAACAAAAATTCACGACTCTGTGACCTATCCATGACTTGTACTATAAATACCCCTGACCAGAGGTGAAAGCAGGCTGGTATGGTGTACCGGTAAGAAGTGGCCGCCGCTACTGGCCCGTACACAGCCCAATTAAAGCAGCAGCAGCCAGAGTCTCAGGCCCTTTAAATCACAGCTGGAGCCCCAGGCGGCGCAGGCTGGGTAGTGTGGAAGGGTTGGCTGGGGGAGGCTGAACCCCAGCCCCGCCCCTTCTGCCTGAGGCAGGGCCCTTGTACTGGTAAGTAATTTACCTTACTTTCACCCCTGCCCTTGACTAAATCTTAGGTGCTCTGGGGGCCTCCAGGGCGCGGATGCTGTTTTTTTGTTTGGTTTTTTTGGGAGGGTAGGGGGGTGGGTTCCAGGGTACCGCTGCTGCTCAAAGAAGGGGGCAGCCCCAGGACCGCTGCTGTTCCGGCATCCCCCAGTCAAGCTGTCTGGGGCCGCCTGAGTAGCAGCAGGTGGGCAGCTCTACGATCAGCTGCATCAATGTTGCAGAAATCCCGGAGGTCCCGGAAAGTCATGGAATCTGTGACCTCCCTGACAGACTAGCAGCCTTAGTTATGCTTCAAGCCCAAGACTCAAAACTGTAGATCTACTGAATCAATGAAGGAAGTAAATTAATGTACTGAAATTATCATGAGATTGTTAAATATTCCAGTAACCAAGAATGATCAGCTTATCACAAAATACTCAAACATTTCAAAAGCTTTTAAGAATAATTTATTTATAGAAAGTAACAAGATCCATTAGAAACAGTCTGATTATGAGAAATAAAATGTCATATTTGTAACATAAAACCATAAATATTAGAGAATTACTTTCATACTACATCATTCTTCATGTTCAAAGGGACTTCAGTAGGAATTTTCTCTTCCTAAAGAGCACTCACTGGGGCCCTTAATTTTTTATAATCCCTATTTTATGATGCATTTTCATTTCAACATCCTCAGTTGCTTTTCACTTCAAAATATGTTGAGCTACTTATGAAACTCTCTTTTTACTTTCCTCCCTTGACCACTTTGATTGCACTGTGGGTTTAGTACCTCTATCTTGTATTTTTCTACCTTGCTTTTCTGCACCATTTCAATAGTCTTTTACTATGTCATTTCAGAAACTTGCATCATTACATTTGATTTTTATAGTCCACAACTCTGCACCTATACTTTCTCACCAACTTGAACATTCATTGTCCTGGTTCTTGAACTACTTATATCATTTTGCTTTTCTTAGCATCAGCATTTTTATTTCTGTCCATTTCAAAAGAAATTGCATATTCCCTGTCATAGTTCAGGAGGTAGTTATCACACTTTGGTCCTGTAGCATTTTTTCCTACCATAATTTTTTCACTGGTTGTATTGCAAAAATCTGTAATACATTTTACTGTCCAGTTGTTTTTCTCAATGTGCTTGTTTTGTTGCACCACTGTCCTTCCGCTTTGAAATGCCCTTCCTTCACAAAATCAAGAGTTTATTATTTTCATTATTCCACTTTAAAATGAGATGTAAACATTTTAAGACCTTGCAAAGCATGTTTAAAATTTGTTTACAAATATACATGAGACCACCTAGATTTTTGGCATGGATGGAAGCTAAGTGTACTCGAGATTTCTTTATGTTCTCCATATAAAAAGAGCAAAGCATGTACTGTCAGTTTAAACTATCCTTATTTAGTTCAAGTTAAAAGGCAAATATGTAATAGCTATGGAAGAGTGTCTCACTATGACCAGCTGTGATAGAGTATAAGAGCCAGGAAAGGGCAAAGAACTACTGTCTGTCATATGACCCAGCAAGGAGTGTGCAGGCTGAGAGCCTCTGGGGACTGCAGGCCATGTTGGGCAAAGGAATTGGTTTCTTCATGAATTTTTATGTTTGAACAATAAATTATGCCTTAAGGCAAAGCCTGAAATGGACTTCGGTGTGAAACTGATTCTTTCCTGAGCTGGTGAGGCAGCTAGCTGCTCTAATATATATCAGACAGCAGTGCCCCAGAGGGCCAAAAACACAAAGTATCATTGAGCTGAGTCTCCCTGCATCTGCAGAGCTGCCACGGAGTGGACTAACTGGAAGAGAATTCAGCTTTAGCTGTATTACTTCCTGCCAGAATTTTCAAGTGGAAATCCATGGATTCTGGTAGATGGTTCACCGTCTCTGATGCCCTGTTCCACTCCCTGAACTCCAATAGAAAGAAAGGGCAGAAGTTACCACAAAAGAGTCACAGGGAGATCTGCACACAGCAGACCCCTCCGCATACAGCTTCTGGGGTGGTGATCTAGTATATTGTGCTGCAAATACAGTACATTCAAGTGCATTTAAATTATTGTGGGAAATGATGCAAATAAGCTAGTTAGCTGAATATCGTCATTACGACGTTTTTTGCTGTGAGTAAGTATAATGCAAAGGTATTCTAAGATCATCAAAATTATTCTGGTTTAGATCTGTTTCTTCCCTCTGTTAAAAAGGATAAGTTGTTAGAATTCCTCTAACATTCCTCCTACCATTTTGCCCCCTAAACCTTCCCCAACTCAAATCCCATGCTACTGCACTTGCGCGCGCACACACACGCGGATGCTAGCAGACTGCAGAATCAGCTGAGCTGTCACAAAGGTCTTACCTCTTTGGTTCCTACAAAGCAGCTCAGAACTGCAGATGTCCCAGCAAAAAACCATCTGGCTCTTTGCTGAATTAATGCTTTTCTGACCCTGATATAATGTGCCCTCCAATAGTTTATTATTTTCATTATTCCACAAACTTTAAAATGAGATGTAAGCATTTTAAGACCTTACAAAGCATGTTTCTTTATTTTTTGACCTAGGTGGTTAGTAACATGCTTTATATTATCTTTCACAGTCCCAGATATGCTGTGAGCCAGCTTCTCTGCGAGTGTAAATTGAGGAAGCGCCATTTACTTCAATAGCATTATGCTGGGCTGGGCAAACTTTTTGGCCCAGAGGCCACATCTGTGTATGGAAATTGTATGGCGGGCCATGAAAGCTTGTGAAATTGGAGGTTGGGGTGTAGAAGGGCTCTGGCCTGGGGCCAGAAATTAGGAGTTCAGGGTGTGGTAAGGGGCTCCGGACAGGGGCAGTGGGTTGGAGTGTGGGGGTGGGTGAGGGCTCCAGCTGGGGGTGCAGGCTCTGGGGAGGGGCTGAGGATGAAAGGTTAGGGGTGCAGGAGAGTGCTCTGGGATGGAACCGAGGGGCTCAGAGGGCAGGAGGGGGTAGAGGGCTAGGGCAGGGGGTTGGGGCACAAGTGGGGGTCAGGAGTGCAGGCTCCAGGCAGTGCTTACCTCAAGCAGATCCTGGAAGCAGCGGCATGTCCCCCCTCTGGCTCCTACACGTGGGGGCAGCCAGGGGCCTCCACTTTCTTCCCCATCTGCAGGCGCCGCCCCTGCAGCTCCCATTGGCCGTGGTTCCTGGCCAATGGAAGCTGAGGGGGCAGCGCTTGGGGTAGGGGCAGCATGCGAAGCCCCCTGGCTGCCCCTACCCATAGGAGCTGGAGGGGGGACATGCTGCTGCTTCCCGGAGTCACGCAGAGCCACGGCATGGAGCCGCGCAAGCCCCGGCCCCGCTCCCCAGAGGGAGCTTGAGGGCCGGATTAAAACATCTGAAGGGCCAGATGTGGCCCCTGGGCCACGGTTTGCCCACCTCTGCATTATGCCAATTTAATCCACTAGTAAGCTTTGGAAAAAGCCCTGTTAAATAGTCATCAGGTCTCCTAACAAGGCTCCTAATGTTAAATAGGAATTTATAGTGTAATGTGTTCAGTGTTAAATTTAGCATTATGACAATCACCATAAGTCCTGAAAATTTGCTCAGCTGTATTCATGCTTAACTAGTGACCTAATTTAAGCAAAAGAAATGTATGCCCCCCCCCACACACACACACTCTAACTGCAGATTTAATCTGAGGGAAAATTAGACCAAATTCTCAGCATTTTTGCAGGTCCTTGTGGGGCCTCTCCCAGGTAATGTATTGTTTTCATCTGACCTCCTTCAATAGATTGTTTTAAAGCCCATGGAATTCTAGGCTTTGGGACAGATTCCGCCCATTTATGCAGGTGACATTCCCATAGAAAACTTGGGACCAAATTCAGGAGTGATGTAAATACTGAAGAGGCAGCCTGGCTAGGGTAGTGGTTCCCAAACTTTTCAAAGCCATGACCTCCTTTTAGGCCACCAATATTTTAATAAAACCTTCCCACAATCCTCCATCCCAGATAATGACCCTCTCTACCACACAAATATTACTAAACAAGATGACATAATTTGCCATTTCTGTTAAGTTAGAGAAGGGCCTTTACTGAATTAGTGGGGCAGTGCGTACCTCTTAGGGCAGGATAAGAAGGCCTTTAAGCAGCATCCTGTTCCAGGCTTAGCCTAACTTCCCAGGTGAAGAGAATAAGTCCTGAGATCACATGATAGAAGACTGTGACTCAAAGTCAAGCCTGCTGGGATATAATGGCAATTTGAAGGCAGAGAGAGAATGGGGCAGGAGGTGCTGGGTTAGGGGATGGATATGGAAGAATGTGTTAGCTCTAGGGCCCTTCCAAATTCAGTCAATTTCACGGTCACAGGATTTTAAAATGTGTAATTTTCACAGTTTCAGATACTTAAATCTGAAATTTCACAGTGTTATAACCAGCGGAGTCCCTACCTAAAAGGGGGCTATGCAGGGGGTTTCAAGACTATTGTAGGGGGGGTTGTGGTATTGCCACCTTTACTTCTGCACTGCTGCTGGTGGCTGAGCTGCCTTCAGAGCTGGGCGTCCACACCCACCCCAGCCAGCCCAAAGCCTCTTTAACCCCCAAATGCCAGGATGCTGGGCCTGTAGCTGAGGAGGGTCAGGGCTGGGGGTGCCCTGGCCAAAGGCTCCTACCATACGCCGGGCTCCAGCTGTTGGTCCTGGCTGGGCTGGTGAGGGACAGGACTTCCTCTTCCCTATAAGGGCCACTCCTGGGGGTGGGTCAGACCCATATCCAGAAACCTCCCCCAGCTGCAGGAAACTCTGCAGCTGCTGACTGGGAGCCCAGCTCTGAAGGCAGTGCCACTGCCAGCAGCAATTCAGAAATAAGGGTGGCATGGTATGGTAATGCCACCTTTACTTCTGCGCTGCTGCTGGCTGCAGCACTGCCTTCAGAGCTGGGTGGCCAGCCAGCGTCCACCACTCTCAGCCGCCCAGCTCTGACGACAGAATAGAAGTAAAGGTGGCAGTGCAACCCCCCTACAATAGCCTTGTGAGCCCCCCACAACCACCTTTTGGGTTGGGACCCCCGGTTTGAGAAATAGTGGCCTCCCTCTGTGAAATCTGTATAGTCTAGGGTAAAAGTACACAAAAGACCAGATTTCATGGGGGGGGGGCAGATTTCATAGTCCGTGACGCGTTTTGCATGGATGTGAATTTGGTAGGCCCCCAATCATAGCAGACAGCTACAAGTCCTGGTTAAGAATACTACTCTGTAGGTAGCAGTGGTAATTACAGCCTTCTGAAGCAGAGGCCTTAGGCACGGCCAGCTGGCAGGAAATGTTTATCCGTTTTGATTAATGATGAACAGTGTTTGTGCAATAAATCTATCCCTAAGAAAAAGGAATGAAATGCTGATGCTGGTGGGAACTTCGCTGATGCAGCTGGCTAGGGAGTAGGCCTTATGACTTACATCAGTGGGGAAACTGAGGCAGGGGGCAAGACAGATGAGTTTTGGGAGACCCTGTTACAGAGGTCCTATTTTCAGCTGCTGTCATGGTCACCCTGGGGTAGTTACTCTGTGGTGCAATTTTTAAAAACCCATCCAAATACCCTCTAGCCTAGGGAAAGATGCATTGGGCTAGGAGTAGAGATCATGTCTGTTAGTCCCATCTCTCTCATTTGTTAATAATTCTGGGCACTTCATAACCTTTATTACTGAACAAAGCCTCATGGACCTACCTTAGCAGACAGGCAAATATTATTCCCCACATCTTACAGATGTGATAACTGAAGATCCGTGAGTCTGCACAAAGCCATTTCTGGCAGAACTGGAAATAGAAGCCAAATCTCCTAATAATGGGGTAGAGCCAAGTTTTATCCACTTATTATTATTTGTATTACCATAGTGCCTAGGAGACCTAGTCTTGGAGCAGGACTCTACTGTATTAGGTGCTGTACAAATACAGAACAAGAAGATAGTCCTCTGCTTAGCCAAACTACCTCTCAGCATCAGCTTCTGGCCACTGGTTCTTGTTTTGCTATTCTCCACTAGATTAAAGAGCTCTTTAGTACCAAGTATTTTCACCCTATGAAGGCACTTATATATTGTAATCAAGTAACTTCTCAATCTTCTCTTTGATCAGCTGAACAGAGTCAGCTCTTTAAGCCTCTCACTGTAAGGCATTTTCATCAGCCTTCAAATTTTTGTGGTTCTTTTCTGTAGTCCCTTCAATTTTTCAACATCCTTTTTAAAATGTAGACACCAGAACTCTATGCAATATTGATCTCTCCAATGCCATAAACAGAGCTTAAATCACCTCGCTACTCCTATGTTTATACATCCAAGGATTGCATTGGCCCTTTTTGCCCCAGCATTGCACTGGGAGCTCATGCTGAGCTGTCCACTAAGAACCCTAATTTTTTTCCCAAGTCACTGCTCTCCAGGATACCGTCCCCCATTCAGGAGGTATGGCCCACACTCCTTGTTCCTAGCTATATCATGTTGCATTTGGTTGTCTTAAAATGCATTTTGTTTGAATAGAGTTAGTTTACCAACTGATCCTGATTGCTGGCCATAACTTCCCTGTCTTTGTCATTATTTACCCCTTATAACACCCAATTGTTACAACGGGATTCTGGACTCAGCAAGATCACAGGCTTTGCAGCATGGCCGAGGTGATCCATAAGCTTTCACTGTAACATAGATGTGCTGCATTTTCTACAACACCCTCCCTGCAGTGAAACAGTGCATGGTAATGCACCCTCTCTGCAGGGATAGCACATAGCACTGGATATATGTGCCCTACTCTGCATACCCACAGAAGACAACAGCATCTAAGGAAGATGAGGGTAGCTTAAATCCCTCTTTTCCATGTTATTCTTCTGCCTAAGTCTCCAGTTCTTCCAAGAATGGATGTTTCTTGGAGCTGAGATTCTGGTCTACCAGAGCCATCAGTCTCAATGAGAGGCAGTCTTTCTAGTTCAACATGCTAAACCTAACCTGTCCCTCTCCTCTGGAACTTCAACCTATGCTGCTAAGCCTGTTTCACAGGGCTGCTGGCTTTTCCATGGGCCTCTTTCCTTACAGACCTTCTGGGAACCATGGATTGTGAATCCATATCCATCAGTGGATCCTAAATCCTGGCCTGCCTCCATCAGAGCCAGCTGCTGCTGCCTCCCATCCTCCCTCACAGGGGCCTGGGTTGGGACACTCACCACCCAAGTGCCCCCCCAGGCATAAACAAGGTAACCTGGCACCATGATCCTGGGGCACAGGGGAGCTACCTAAAATGAACACCCGGAGCAAGCGGCTCAAAGAGACACACCTACACCCAAGAGGTGTACATGAGCTGAGAGGCTCATGTACTGAAAATATTTGACCATACTTAGTTATTTTGTATGTAATTATTGTGTTAAAATACTGTATTTCTAAGGTGACTACATCAGATGACATATCACAGGAAACAAAGTCTAGCTGTAATGCCTGGAGGCAGTAACAAGTCCATTTATGTTCTTATGTTAAATCATTTATTTTCAAGTTGCTCTATGTACAAAGAAAATCAGCTGTTTGTAATTCCCCTCAATTTGTCTCCAACCTTACGAAACTGCATGGGGCTATTGTGATCAGAGACGCTATTGTGAACAAGCTATTCTGCAATAGCTTGCTATATGGATGCTATTACACAATAAAAATGATTTTATTCTAGAATAATTCCTCGACTTTGGAAGCACACTAATTACTCCTGAATAATCAGTTACTTTGATTCTGAAATAAAGTATCCACATGTCAAGCTAGTAGGGCTATTCTGGTATAGATATGAGCAATAGCTATTCTAATCAAATTCCGGGGTAGACAAGCCCTAAACATCAATTTTCCCCAGGAAGGCCATCCACCTCAAAAGGCTTATGTGTGATTCATGATGAACCAATAAAATAAAACTAAACTTCAAAAAAATACAAGGGAAATTTTTAAATTACCTTAAAATATTTTTTCTGATTCTCCTCTGCTCCCTGGCCTGGGAAGCGGTATGGAAATTGTCAGTGGAATTGATTTCTTTGGGAGGATGTTAGAGGGGCAGCTGCTTTTCTTACCATACTCTGCATGACTATATAGTCACCACTTTTGCATTCTGTGACCTGACTAATGCTGCCACAGTCTGACTCACCAACATGCTTTGCTGTGGCATAGCAGTAGCTGCTCCATAGTTAAGGTTAAGTATCAGAGGGGTAGCCGTGTTAGTCTGGTTCTGTAGAAGCAGCAAAGAGTCCTGTGGCACCTTATAGACTAACAGACGTTTCGCAGCATGAGCTTTCGTGGATGAATACCCACTTCACTTGCATCCGAAGCAGTGGGTATTCACCCACGAAAGCTCAGGCTGCGAAACGTCTGTTAGTCTATAAGGTGCCACAGGATTCTTTGCTGCTTCTATAGTTAAGGTTGACGTTAGTTTTTCCACAAAAAGCCTGACTTTCAGCAACCCTTCATCCAAAGTTCAACATGCATGTGCCCCTAAACATCCCGGGCCACCGCTACGCAGGGGTAGATGTACCTAGGACGTGTCTTCCTTCGATTCGTAAAAGACTCCTACTTACTACATTTAAAGGGGCGGATATTTTAATCCAAAAATGGGGTCAGCTTTTAAACTCTCCCTCCCTGATGTGAGCCAGTGACCCCCCGGTTCGGCACGTGGCCTGCAGCTTTTAAGTAGCTTCAAACCTATCGGCCTTCGAGAGCAGCGGGCTCCTGAGCCCCAGGCCGGGAACGGGGCTCACCTCTCGGCGGGGGCTGCTGCCCGGGGCGTGGTGGGGGGGGCACCGCAAGGAGCCTAGAGCCACAAGCCCATCCCCGGACCTCCCCCCCTGGGGCCTGCCCAACAGCAGCTCGGGAAACCGCTCGCGCGCAGCACCTCCTCCGCCCAGCTCGCACTGGACGCTGGGAGCTGTCGTTTCGCCCGTTTGAGGCTCCGTGGACGCCATGTTGGTGACGTAGCAGCCTCCTGCTTTGGGGGTCGGTGAGGGTTGGGTTATTTTCTGCATTTCTTTTTCGCTATTATTAACTCGGTTAAACACCAACTGAATACCGTTAAAAGTATTGACATCAGCAAGGCGTTACTCCACTTCCGGCAGGAAAACCCCGCCCCCCGCGCCTCACCGGAAGTAACGATACTTCCGGTAAGATGGCGGCGTTTGGAAGCCTGAGGTAAGTTCCGACCGCGGGAGAATCTCACCGTCTTCCCCTCCACTCCCACTTCCCGCGGAGGCTGCTGTCCCCTGCCACCTTGCGTGTAGAGCACGATGAGGGCGGGGGATGGCGCGGGCTCCGACGAGGGGCTGCCTTGGTTGGGGCGGACGCCAGCCGCCCATCCCTTCCTCCCCCCCTCCCCCCCCAGCTCCCCGGTATCCGCACAGACTCGGCGCCCGTTGAGCCCCTCTCCCCCTTTTCCTGAAAGGGCGCCCGGGTCAATGCACCGGCTGTTAGGTCGGGCCCTCGCGAGTCCGCGCTGCAGCACCGGCCTCTGCGGAATTGGCTTCTCGCCGTTTCACCGCTGCTCGCGGCCCGGGAGTGTCAGAGGTGGGAACTGGCGCCTCTCGGTCACTAAAAAGCCTGGTCTACACTTCGAAATCGCAGCGTCCGAGTTACCGCGTCCAGGGCTGTGAACGGTGTCGTGCCCTGAGCACCGTAGTTACCTCGACCTCACCCACGGTGTAGGCGCGGCTACCTGGAGAGAAGGATTTTTTCCATCGAACTGGCTGCCACCTCTCAGGTGCATTAATGATCTCGAAGGAAAAGCCCTTCAGTCCCTATGTAGCTATGCTGCTGTGGTGCTAGTAGTATAGACGTAGCCTAAAAAGGCCGGTAAAACTGCAGGAACAATAGAGGCCTTGGAGCTTGCTGGTTGTTTTCAGGCTTCACAAATCACTGTGTCAATCTTCACTTGGAAGTTTAAGCTGCTTCAGCAAAGTAAGCAGTGATGGGATAAGAGTTATCTCATGGGTTAGTAACTGGTTAAAAATAGGAAACAAAAGGTAGGAATAAATGGTCAGTTTTGAGAATGGAGAGAGGTAAATAGTGTTGTCCCCCAGGGATCTGTTCTGGGCCCAGTCCTATTTAATATATTCATAAATGATCTGGGAAAAGGGGTAGACAGTGAGGTGGCAAAATTTGGAGATGGTACAAAACTACTCAAGATATTTAAGTCCCAGGCAGACTGTGAAGAGCTACAGAAAGATCTCTCAAAACTGGGTGACTGGGCAACAAAATCGCAGATGAAATTCAGTGTTGATAAATGCAAAGTAATGCATATTGGAAAACATCCCAACTATACAAATAAAATGATGAGGTCTAAATTAGCTGTTGCCGCTCATGAAAGAGATCTTGGAATCATTGTGGATAGTTCTCTGAAAACATCCACTCAATGTGCAGTAGCAGTCAAAAAAGCAAACAATGTTGAGAATCATTAAAAGAGAGGTAGATAATAAGACAGAAAATATATTGCTGCTGTATAAATCATGGTACACCCACATCTTGAATACTGTGTGTAGATGTGGTTTCCCCATCTAAAAAAAGATGTATTGGACTTGGAAAAGGTTGAGAAAAATGGGGGATATGATAGAGGTCTATAAAATCATAACTGGTGTGGAGAAAGTAAATAAGGAAGTTTTATTTACTCCTCCTCATAACACAAGGACTTGGGGTCACCAAATGAAATTAATAGGCTGCAGGTTTAAAACAGAAAGAAGTATTTTTTCACACAATGCACAGTCAACCTGTGGAACTCCTTGCCAGAGGATGTTGTGAAGGCCAAGACTATAACAGGGTTCAAAAAAGAACTAGATAAATTCTTAGAGGATAGGTCCATTAATGGCCAGTAGCCAGGATGGGCAGGGATGGTATCCCTAGCTTCAGTTTGCCAGATAAGCTGGGAATGGGCAACGGGATGGATCACTTGATGATTACCTGTTCTGTTCATTCCCTCTGGGGCACTTGGCATTGGCCACTGTCGGAAGACAGGATACTGGGCTGGATGGACTTTGGTCTGACGCAATAGGGCCATTCTTATGTTTAACCATAAAGGTTTAAAAACAGTGAAAGATTATGTGCTGCAGAAATGGGTGTAGTTCTCATTAACAGTCCTGCCAAAGAAAAGGGCCAGAACGTAGTTTAGCACATGATTTGGACCTTTTTATATGGTAATGCCCAACTGTTTTATCAAATGACTTTTTTGTTCTATTGGGTCATAACTTTTGTTATAAATATCTAACTCTTTTTAAGTGCACGTTATATGTGGCTAAGATTACTTTAAAAAACAATAACCTTAATTTGGGGAAATACTGGGTTCCAGCATCTATAATTCATCCCATTTAGGGCAGTGTTTTTCAAATCATAGAACTATAGGACAGGAAATGACCTCATGAGGTCATCTAGTCCAGCCCCCTGCACCTATGGCAGGACTAAGTATTATCTAGACCAGGGGTTCTCATGACAGATTTTGGCCGCCAACTTTTGCTGGTGGCCGCTCTGTCAATTTTTCCTAAAATACTTAATTAACTTTAGGAGAAACAAATATATATGCACATCAAAATCCTTGTAATTTATTTACTGCTAGCTAGTAAGTCTGCTGCTGTGAAAAGTGATTTTTGTACGTTTGTTAATATCGCTTTTCACAGCCTCCCAACTAGCTAACAAGTCTCTGCTGTGAAAAGGGATAATAACACTTTTCACAGTAGACTTACTCAGCCCTGGCAAGCCTGGGGAAAAATTAAGCCGTGAATGGGGAGGTGTATGGATAGGCAGCAGGGGCCATCGGCGATGAGGGATGGAGGAGGCAGCGGAGAGCCTGAAGCCTGAGGGATGGGGCCCCAGGAAGGACCATAGCCTGGAGCCCTGCAGCCAGGAGATGGAGCCTTGCGGCCAAGGGACAGGGCCAGAATCTGAAGCCCCGTGGCTGGAGCCTGCCATCCCACCATCCTAGGGCTGAAGCCTGAGCCCTACAAACCCTGGGAAGGTAGGGAACTCAAAGGCTGCCTGCTCCTCTAGGGTTGTGCCCCAGGTGTCTGCAGAGAGGGGCAGAGCCCAACCCCTGGCTGCAGCCTGAGCAACCAACACCAAGGTGGGACATCCAGAAGGAACAGGGAGGAGCAGCTGCTTTGCCCCCCAATCACTGCCTGACAGGCTGTGGCTGCATGAGAAGCCCCTGGTGGCTACATTTGAGAAACATTGATCTAGACCATTCCTAACAGGTGTTTGTCTAACCTGCTCTTAAAAATCTCTAATGATGGAGATTCCACAACCACCGTAGGCAGTTTATTCCAGTGCTTAACCACCCTGACAGTTAAGTTTTTCCTAATGTCCAACCTAAACATCCCTTACTGCAATTTAAGCCCATTGCTTCTTGTCCTATCCTCAGCGGTTAAGAACAACAGTTTTTCTCCCTCCTCCATGTAACAACTTTTTATGTACTTGAAAACCATTATGTGCCCTCTCAGCCTTCTCTTTTCCAGACAAAACAAACCCAGTTTTTTCAGTCTTCCCCAATAAATCATGTTTTCTAGACCTTTAATCATTTTTGTTGCTCTTCTCTGGATTTTCTCCAACTTGTCCACATCTTTCCTGAAATGTGGTGCCCAGAACTGGACACAATACTCCAGTTGAGGCGTAATCAGCATGGAGTAGAGCAGAAGAATTACGTTTCATGTCTTGCTTACAACACACCTGCTAATAATTCCAGAATAATGTTCGGATTTTTTGCAACAATGTTACTGTTGACTCATAGTTAGCTTCTTGTCCACTATGTCCCCAGATCCCTTTCCACAGTACTCCTTCCTAGGCAGTCATTCCCCATTTTGTATGTGTGCAACTGATTGTTCCTTTCTAGCTGGAGTACTTTGCATTTGTCCTTATTGAATGTGACCACCAGGGACTCTTATTGCAGCCACAGCCTCCTGGGCAGGGGGGAAGGAGGAGGAGTAGCAGTCCCTCACCCTTTCTTTTGCTCCTGGATGCCCTGCCTTGGTGTTAGTTGCTGGGGCCGCCAGTAGTGGTTGGGCCCTGCTCCCCTCTGGGGCACAATGCTGGAGGAGCAGGCGCCCCATGTGTTCCCCACCTTCCCGAGGCGGTGGAGCTCAGGCTTCGGGATTCAGCCCTGGGATGGTGGGCTGGCAGGCTCTGGCCATGGGGCTTCAGGCTCCAGATACTTTTGTTTGTTAATATCACTTTTCACAACGGACTTAATAGCTAGCAATAAATAAATTACGATTCGGATGTGTATATATGCATATTTCTTTGTTTTGCCTAAAGCTAATTAAGTATTTTAGGAAAAAGTGTGAGAGTGGCCACCAGCAAGAGTCCTTTATTTTGTTTAGGATGCACTTCCTTTTCCAGAGTACTGGGGGGGTGGAATACCTAATTTCAAAGACAAGTGTATTTGGTAAACTCCTTTTTTTCCCACAATCATTGCTGTCTCCCATAACAGCCAAATTTCAGAACTTGACTATCTGCATTTGCAATACAGCTGTTTGTACTTGCATTTCTAAAATCAGGGAATCTAGAATAATGCCTGACAAAATTATCTTAAATAAGATAAAAATATTACTCAGAACTTAAAAATATACTTAATATGACTGAATTCAGTATATTGTGTTTGATAAGTTAAGGGTGGTACTCCTTTTCCTTTCTCTCTTTTGTTTGTTTGTTCACTGATTTTTTTTTCCAGTTACTAGTCCTGTAAACTTTATATAGAAGGGAAAGATCTTTAAATCAGGAAATTAGAAAAGACAAAAGGCAATAAGAGAGAGTGATTTTCATCTGGCTCTAACATACAGTTTTCACCCCAGATTTATAAAGAAGTGGTGGTGCTGTATTTTCTTTGTAGCCTGCCAAATGTTATCTTGCAATTGGCAGTATTTTAACAGCATTTCAATGTGGATTTTATATTAGGAGGTTAAACCTTCCTTCCCCGATGAGAGTTTGAGGGAATGTCTTACTGAAAAGTATAATCAATAGGATGGCAAGATTGCAGCCGGCAGCAGGCTTGGACAAACAAAGCTGTCTTAATTTTGTCTGTGCGATATCCAGTTCAGAGAATGGAAATTAATACTGCCTTTGTTTGGAAGTGGATTTGAGATCTTTATGATCATCTTGATTATACTAAAATTTTATTTTAAATTTTAATTAGAATCTTGTCTTACACAGGTACACACCTGATTTCAGTCTCAGGCCATCAGAAAATACTGAATTCAGACAGACTTGTTTTTATGTTCTGATAGAATAATGTTTCTGTTATCCTTGTTTTTCTGTTTTTAGCAGATTAAAACATAAATATAATGTAACTTTAGTTATGTGACGCAATAAGAAATATTCAAGTTAATGTTTTGGTGAGATGATTCCTAAAATTGATTGATCTAAAGTTTTGTAAAGATTATAACTTATTTTTCCAGTGATTTTTTACCTTTAAAAATAAATCTAAATATTGTTTCATCAATTATAGAATGTGTTGCTTATCTTTTGTAGGTGAAACATTTTTTCATAAGAGACCCCACATTTGAGTTGAGTACATTATCTTTATTTCTGCAAGTTCTGAACTTTAAGTGAGCTACAGGGAAAAATGAAGAGTAGAGTGGCACAAATAAATGTAAGTATTGTGAAGTTTAATTTTTCGGGAGAAGTACAACATTGTTTGGGGATTTTTGTGTGAGTTTAGTATGTAGGGGCCTATGTCCACTTCATATATGAACACAAATGCCCTTAACTTTAACAGGAGTTACAGCATATATTGAGGAGAGAATACATGCATTATAATTAAGAACAAAAAATATTACAGTATTACCTAAACCAGCAAACTGCAGCTGATTGATGTACAGATATTCTTAGCAACAGATGTCTCAGGTGCTCCTGGCAGCAATGTGAAAAGGGAATGAAGTGTGAAGAGAAGTGGATAAAAGATGGAAACAGTTCAGTAGAAAGCATGAGTGAGTTGAGGCATAATGGAGGGTTATGAGAATGGTGGGGAGGGGAAATTGATTGCATATTTCTCTGGATTATGATATTTGTTATTCATTTTACTATTATGCAGTCAAGATTACAAGTATGGTATTTGGATTCCTACAATTCTGAGAGACTTACTTCTTACAGTTAAAGGTCCTGCTCTTTCAGAATCTGAACATTGTATGTTTCAGAAGGGACAGGTGCAGTACTGTTAGGAATGTAGCAGCAAGCAAAACTTCTGTTTAAAAATATGGCCTCATGATGCTACCTCTATGAAGTTAAATATTTTTTATGTAATTTCATTCACGCACAATGTATATAAAAACTTCCCTTCAGATAACAAAGTAGAGAAATATTACCAATACAGTTGAGATCCAGCTAATATACTTTAAAAGCTAAATATTTGCAGAAATAATGGAATTTTTTTTATTACTTTCCAGATTTTGGAGTGTTTCTTGCATGAGATGTTAATAATTAAGTAATCAGTGGATGTAATTTTTAGAAATTAATTTATAGTATAAGTGCTCACTTTAGAGTTTTGTCTTCTGGTCATCACATAGTCATGACTACAGTGAAATGCATGTTATGCTTAGAGATTATATCAAGGAGTATTTTTTCTCAATGAAAGGTGCTTGATCATTAGCCTGAAATGCAGGATTTTAGTCTCCTGCAGGCTTATCTTCAGAACAAGCACAGCACAAGCATCAATAATGCAAACATCTTTATGCAGCTCTGTTAATGTGTTTAAACACTGGTCTGGAAGGACAAGGTTTTAGGGCTGGGAGCAGGTATTATATATGGGGTGTTGGGGAAAGCTGAATAGTCTCTTCCATGCTCTTTCTGCTTGAGATGCAAAAGTCAGACACCACTCACAATAGATCATGCAGCTGTTGAAAGTATGATCATGGATATTCTGCTGAGCTTGGCTCCCCAAAGGGCTCAGCTCCATAAATTAGATTAGAAAGGGAAAAGGCACTCACAGGAAACTATAGATGTTCATGATATGATCCTCCCTCTGCTGTCTTACCTGATTTGATCAGCAGTAAAATAGTTAACATTTTTAATCTTTAAACATTTTTGGAGTAACACCTATTGAGATGCTTGTGGCAGTTCATGTATCTCAGAGCTGTTGTTTCAGATTCCCTGCAAACTCATGTAGACATTGTATTGATCATATTAAGGACTTGTCTATGCTGGGTTGTTTTTTTTTGTTTCTTCAGTGCAAACCCCATTGTAGATGTGCTGCACAAATGCAACTGGCCCATTTTGCACCATTGCAGATTTTTCTATAGAATGAAGTGGAGCGGGGGCATATTTCAACCCTAAGGGCTAGAAATGTGCCTTTTTAAAATAGGTTGAGATTCTGGAACACATGATGGCAGCTTAAAAAAACCAAAGTATTGACTCACTGAGCCAGTATGAGTCAGCCCAGTTGGACCCTGGATGGGAGGATATTTCAGTCTTCATTTGTGCAGGTATTACTATTTCTGCTAGAAACCTCAATCAGAGGATATAGTTGTACTCTGTACAGCAGGGGTCCCCAACCTTTTTGGGTCCAGGGACCGGTTTCGTTTGCCGGACCCTCCGCAGGCGTGCCTGCGGGAGGTCCAGCTGAGCCGCGGGATGAGCGCTCCCTCCGCAGTCGTGCCTGCGGGAGGTCCGCTGCTCCCGGGGCTCAGCTGGAGCTTCCGCAGGCACGCCTGCGGGAGGTCCACCGGCTCCAGCTGAGCCCCGGGAGCAGCGGACCTCCCGCAGGCACGACTGCAGAGGGAGCGCTCGTCCCGCGGCTCAGCTGGACCTCCCGCAGGCATGCCTGCGGAAGCTCCACTGGGTCGGTTCGCGGCCCGGTTTCTAAGAGGCCGCGGACCGGTACCGGGCCGCGGACCGGGGGTTGGGGACCCCTGCTGTACAGCATCTAGCACAAATAGACCCTGCTCCAAGTAATAAAAAATATAATTTCCTTTGTTAAATATTCAGACATCATTTGGTATTGCTGTCCATCAGGAGAACCCGTTATTAAGCAGTTGTCACTTGTATTCAACTGGCTAGCTTTCTAAACTTGTATTTGACTGGCTCCAAGGTGATATAGAAACTAGTATGTCAGCTTGTTAGTGGGCACACTGCCATCCTTATAGATGGAGTGAGGGTCAATATATATTCTGTGAGTACTGGTGACAGAATTCCAGTCCAGGAATGTTGTGAACAGCTCTTGATATGGTGTTTCTGGATCAAGATGATGGGTTACTCTACTTCATAGGTTTGGGGTTTTTTTTTTTTGCCAGATGGTATCTGTTTGTGGTTCTGGTGAATCAAGATTAATATTTTTCAGAGGGAGGAGTTAAATATTACAATGAAAGGGTAGAACTCAACAGAGATGCTTCCTAAGCATAGTCAAATTAATTGTGAAAGAGCTTGGTAAGCTGTAGGAACCTATTTATAACTTCTTTTGTAGATCTATTGTAAGTGTACTTCTGATAATTCTGAATCACTGTGCGCAGCTCTGGTTCATTTTGTGAACAGAAGTATTAACTTTACAGTTAAATCTTTGTTACTTGACAGATTTGTAAAGTGCCATTTTAACCTTTGAAAAGTACATTTATAGAATGGTTTAAATGATAAATGTATAATTTAGAAAATGTAAAACAAAAGGTACAATGTAGCTTGGACACATGATAAATGAGGCAACTGCATTGAAATTTAGGAGAGAGATAGGAGGACATTATGGAAAAAGTATTATAAAGAGGAATTTGGAGGAGAAAAAAGGGAGAGCTTTGTTAAACAATGGGTATAGTAGGAGACCATAGGGGGTGGCATGACAGCAGGTGTAAAATTTCAGAGTGGGAGGACATAAAATAACCCTTCATATAAGAAGATAGATATGCTTAGTAAACATACTATTATATAAAATGTACTGTGATCTAAAATAATTTAATACTTTGTTTTAAAGCATGGCTCCAGTTATGAAAGAAAAGAGAGCCACGGCTCTCGCCGGAGGAGTTCCTCTCCAGAAGACAGGTAAACAAGTATTTGTTTTAATTGCCTTTAATAGTAGTTAAAATTGTGTGTAATCTTCATCCACAGTGAATCGGATAAGTACAACAAAACACATTTTTGTTCCATAAGTGAACATGAAAAATATAGATGTAATACAATGTCATTAATTGTGAATGAAAATGGGAGAGCGGTAATTGAATATGTTCTTAATTAAAGATTTTAAAACTCTTCAATGTTCATTTTGAATACTGAAGAGCTTTAAAATGGAAATTGGATTACAGTCTCTTGCATGGCTCCAGTGCTGTTAATCACAATTGTCACTTTATAGCAAGGTTATGGATGTCAACTGGAGACTCAAAAATACCATTTCTTGTACTGTCTACCATACATAAGGCATGAACTGAATTATTTCAGGGTAACTGTCTTTTAATTTCCATCTCACTTACAGTGAAACATTCTGTGGTACTAAAACATAAAGTATGTTTTCTTTTGTGCCAGTACATATGGTATACCAAGTAAACAAAGGTGACAAATATAGTGAATGGATACATTTAGTGGGCTATCTTGTGACTTGCGTAGTGCTGAGTACACTTAATATTTAACTTCATTACTATTTATCATTTAACTGTGAGTGCTCAGTTTTCTTTTATAATGCTTCTTTTAAAGGTCACACCCCTATCAGATTGATTTGTGTTTATGACCAGGACTGTATGATTTATTAAAGTGTGCATCTTTCTGTCTTGAATTATATATTAATAGCGAGGCTCAGTTCATTGGTACAAAAGTGGGGCCTACTGGTTTTTAAAACATTCGTATGTGTGCATCAACCCATGACTGAAAAACAAACCCAAGAGAGTATAATTCCTATAAACCAGAAGTTTAATAAAGCTGTACTAAAAAGGTTTTTGTTTGGGGTTGGGAGTAGGTATGCAGAGCGTGAGAGGTCTTGGTCCCCTAGAGACAGAGGTTACTCTGATCATAGCAAGTATGATCAAGAATATTCAGGAAAGGGGCGTGATGACAAAACTGTGGAAGCCAGGTGAGCATTAAGTATTTTGAAAATGAAAAATAATGTTCATTCTGCTTAATATTGTTTTCAACTATTAGTATTTTGTTTAAAAGTAAAACCATTACACTTGCCTTGGTCTGAATTCTTGACAATATGTTCAGCTTTCATCTGCATAAGATGGGAATTCTTTAACATTTACTTTCCAACTTTTGTCTGATAGGGGGTGGGGGAGAGAGACTCCCCAAGAGAAGGGGAGAGAAAAGGAATCTGATCGAAGGAAACAGAAAAAATTCCCTTCACCTGATAGAAAAAGTCCAGAAAGATCAGTACCCCAGAGCTCACTTGCTCATGATGAACCCCCTTCAAGGAAGAGAAAAGAAGAGCTGGATCCAATTCTCACCCGCACAGGTGGTGCATACATTCCTCCAGCAAAGCTCAGGATGATGCAGGAACAAATTACTGATAAAAATAGGTAAGTCAAAGTTAACAAATTTCACAATTAACAGGATTTACTGGCATAGTAGAGCACTGTAAAACCAAAGTGTAAAATATTTTTGATTGCTGATCAAACATGAAAGTTGTTCAGAACCTGTGAAATGCAGAAATAGCAATGCCATGTGCTGTAATTTTTGGGGTTTTGACCTACCTTTGAAATGTAAATAGTAAAAAGTAGTATATTAATATGCATCATAAATGTGTACGTTGATATTTTATCCTATAAAATAGCTTTGAAATATCTTCTTTAATTAAAATATATCAAAAAATTTTGAGAAAATTGACGGTTATGAGTACAGTGGACATACACAGCAAAAAGGGGTAGGAAGACATATATTTTCCAATTTTGTTTGTTAAAAAGGGGAGAAGGTTCCTTTCATTTATAAGTATTTACTACTGTAATTTCTTTTTTTAGTCACTAAGAATGAGGAATGAATTCATATCTACACTCACTAAATGTTAATCACACGTATTCATAAATAAGAAACATGATTACATGAAAAGGGGTATGAGTCTGTATAATTTGTGACATTTTTCGGTGTTACAAATTAGTTTTGGCAGGAATTGTAAATATGCCAAAATCAAATGCCTTTTTTTGCAAACAAAATTAATGTTTTTCACAATTACCTACAAAGTCTTTCAAAAAGCTATTATTGAATATTGCAGATAAGTCTTAACTATATTGTGGTAATTTTTTTTGAAGTATAATATTTTAGTATAATATTGTTTAACATTCCTGTATGTTGTTTTTTGTTCTGGTTCATTTCCTGTACAGTACTTGCTATTAGCAAAGAGATTTGTGGGATAAAGTTTTCTTTTCTTTCTTCTCTGTAGAAAACCATACTTCAGCATTAACTTTACAGTTTTTATTGGGCTTGGGGAGAGAGAGAGAGTTTTTGTAAATCAGATTGGTTTAGTAGTAATGAGTTACAGTCAGTATACCGTAATCATAAAACCAAAACTGAAAAAGGCATCAAAATATATTGTAAGCATTGCACCTTGGAGCTCCTATTAACTACAAATTAATTTCACATTTTTGGTATATTAAAGTGTATTTACGGTGTCCCTGGATATACCTGTATTAATAATGTAATATTTTCATAATAGTTTAGCATATCAAAGGATGAGTTGGGAAGCCCTGAAGAAGTCAATCAACGGTCTTGTCAATAAGGTGAACGTTTCTAATATAGAAAATATCATCCATGAACTTCTTCAAGAAAATATTGTCAGAGGAAGGTAAGTGTCAAATGATTGTTGTTTCATAATAAATAATTATTTGGTTTTTCTATTTATAATATGTAAAGAATACTAATGCTAAGACAAACTAATAATAGTCAGATTTTTAAATAGCTCTGGAACTCTCCTATGCTATAAAAAGAAGAACCTGAATGGAAAATAAGAATGGTTTGTTTGTTTGCAGAGAAAACACGTTTGCTGTTGGTAGGTTGGAGAGAATGGAGTAAGGAGTTATCCACTCTTTGCCTAAGTGGTTTTCATTTTAGGAATACTTTTTTTAATCCCTAATTACAGGCTGTAAATCCAGGTGTATCAGTGGAGAAAAGCACTTTTAAAAAACAATGCGCATCTAGTAGTGTGCTCGAGATCACTGCTGTCTGTTGTTTATGTGCTATGCCATAATTATCCTTGTCTTTGTAACCTGTGGAATGGACTACTGCAGTGTGTTCCCAGGCCATGTGGAAACTATAGCTGATATATAATGCATAGCTTGTGTTGCTGTTGGTAGCATACTATACCAGTTTTTCAAAGACAGATTTGTTCCTACTTTTCAGGTATAGTTCAATATGTTGATCTATGAAGCTATTTATAGTTTGGATTTTAGTTATGAGACTGTTCCTTCCCCTAAGGTCATCTGGGGTGTTTTTGCTAACACTCTCCAAATTTAAATGAAGGGGGGCCCTTGATCTGCCAACATCAAATTCTGCTGACTTTCCAGGGACCTTGCAACAGCCATCTCTTCTTTCTGTCTTTTGCCTGCTAATGGTTATATATTTATATTTGTACAGAGGTTTTAAATAGCTTTTAACACTTATTTTATTCAACGGGTTATTTGTATTTTGTACAGCATCAAAAGTCTTTCATGGTTAAATGGTTTTAAAAATTTTAAAATTGAGTTAAAATCTTGAAAGCAATTCTGAAAGGTCAGTTTGTAGGTAATATCTTAGCTGACCCTTTATACCTCACTTAATATAGTATCTGCTTTTCTTGGTTTAAATAGTTGGACATCATATAAAAAGGGAAAACCACACTGAATAGTTGGGAGCAGGTATAGTTACAGAATCAAAAGAAGCAGGTACATATATTGTAGGAGGATACTCTGACACAAGGATGATGGAATTCTTGCTCAGTGAATATTTAGAGGAGTCTAATAACAATTGGTGAGGATTAAAAGGGGATTTAGTCCAAGACTAAAAATGTTGCTGCAGACACAACCTGGCTGTAGTACAGTTGAGAAGAAATATTCAGCATTGTTACTTTCCCAACTTTGATTAATTCTACCAAGCAGAACAAGAAAATCTAAATTAATATTATACTTGTGATTACACACACTGTAGCAGTAACATCATCTGAGGGAGGAAGGCAGACTTCTGGGAATCTGAGTTTTACACTGTTGTCGTACTGTTAGAGAAGTTTAGGGAACAGGATGGGAGAACCTATTCAGTAGAAATGATTTCATCTCAAGCATTAGAATAGATCTTCCAATTCATTTCTCATCCCTGATCACTAGGCATTTCCCATTCATCTGGAAGATCACAGCCTAAAAGTAGCAGACCTAATGGGAAAGAATGCCTTAGTCTACGCCTGCTTGACTGAGTTTCCCAAGCAGCATAGGCTCCAAATGCTCTGTCTTCACTGCTTCCGCTTAGAAGTTGAAAGTTGTTTCATGTTGTCAGGGCAGCAGGCATGACCTTCCCAGTAAAACAAGATTGAGTAAAAGTAGTGCATGTCATATGAAAACAAAAGCTCTAGCATGTATGGCATTTGCATTTTACAAAAGTTAATTTAGATAAGGTACTGATTTTGGGTTGGTTACAGTGCAGGAAGCAAAAATCACATCCTGTCTATCAATAGTACTTCTGTGGCCCCAATCATCTGAGTGCCTCATAATCTTTAATGCACCTGTGAGGTGGGAAGTACTGTTATTCTCATGGGCACAGAAAGGCTAAGTGACTTTGGCAAGGTCATAAAGGAAGTCTGTGGCAGAGCAGGGATTTGAACTCAAGTCTTCCAAATCCTAGGGTAGTGCTGTAGTTGCTGAACCGTCTTTCCTCTCTGTTCTACTTGTCCATTTCTCTCTGACATATACACAGGGGAGAATATCTCTGACCTAACAGCTGCTGTTAGATGGCTCATATCCCCCCCAGCTCCCTCAGAGCCCGCACCCCCAGCCAGAGTCCTCACCTCCTCCTGCACCGCTGTCCCAGCCCAGAGCCCCTTCCCACACCCTGAGCCCCTCATTTCTGGCCACATCCTGGAGCCTAGTGGAAGCACTGAGCGCGCACGCACACACCCACGCACACACACGGATCCACAAACGCCGGCTCACCTCGCTGCAGGGGGAAGCTCTAAGCCTCCGCACAACCTTTTCTGAGTCAGTGGCCGCTATAGAAAAAAGGTTCCCTACCCCTGTGTTAGAGTATATCTACACAGGGATAAAATATCCACAGCTGGGTTGGGTCAGCTAACTTGAGTTCACAGGGCTGAAAATTTGCTGTATAGATGTTCAGGCTCTGGGACCCTGCAAGGTTGGAAGGTCCCAGAGCTCAGGCTCCAACCTGAGTCCGAATGTCTACAAAGTGATTTTATTTTTTTAGCCCTAAAGCCCAAATCAGCTGACCCAGGCCAGCCATGCCATGCTGTGGGGCTTTTATCCTGGTGTTGATGTACCTTTAGAGGAGAGGGATGTATTGGGTATACTGATTTTTTTTTTTTTTTAATCTGAAGGGAATGAGGGATCCAACGGTTGCAAAGAATCTAAAAAGAAATAACTGTCTAGCTCCCAGGCATCACATCTAGCAGGAGGTGACAGTAAAGTCTTTGACAGCCTATTGTAGAACAGTTTTTGTTGTAGCACTTTCCTCTCTCTGAATTTTATATCTCAAAAACTGTATTTCTTTCTTACAGGCAGTGATTAGTTTTAAAATATGGGTTACATAACTGTTACTAAAATAGTTGTCTAGCCTCTGGGAGTTCTTTGTGTGCTTGTGATAAAGCTTTATCTAGTTTTATTAAGTTTCATGCACTAATTTTAGATATAAAAACAGCACCATTTGGCTTTATCTCATTAATTAAATTGTAACTCCTAAATTGACACACACAACCCCCACAAGTTTTTAAAGGCAAATCCAAAATTGGAAAGCCATTTTTTTTATTCAGCTGTTAATATACAGTCATGATAGTTATCTTTGTGTCGATTTAAGATGGTCCCAGAAGAAGCATAAGGCTAATCTTTATGCCAAGTGAACTCTTGCACTCATGGAGAGTTCTGTTGAAATGCAAGCAGTCAGAGCTCAATTGATTGGAGAGCTCCATGTGGGTGCATAGATCAGATTTCAAGATCCAGGTCTTAAAGGGCAAATCAGTTTTGTGTGTTACATTTGTAATAATGTAATATAGGTACATGAATTTTTTACATCATTTTTAGTTTCCATGTCCCACATACTACAGAGAATGAGTAAATATTAATAAGGATTATTTTGTTTCTGTGTTACTTAGGCTAGCCAGGAAACTAGAATGCACAATCTTCTTCCACTCCATTAATTTTCTGGAACTAGAACTGTGTAGGAACCAGAATTTCAGTGTCATGCAAAATTCTTCAGTTTGGAAATTTTGTTTTCATTCTGAACTGGAACAAAAACATAATTTTTGAAATTTCCTGCAGAATGAAATTTGTGAAAAAAATCTTGTTTGGGCTCTGCCAACATGTGTTTTTTGTTTTTTTTATTTCAATTTTAAATTTTATATCCTAAAATAAATTTCTAAACAGTCATTTTAAATCTAAATATGTACATGTTCCATTCCAATAGGGTCATTTCAATTTTTTTTTTTGAGACAATATTGTTAAAATCCGCATAGTCCTTCCCCCGTAACATTTTAGTTTTGGTGAATTGACATTTTCCACCAGTAAAAAACGGATAATTTTCAGGAAGTTCTACCTGGAAGGAGATGTTAAAATGAAAATGTGGTGCATTGAGCCCAGTTTTATATAATTATTTACATTTGGTAATATCTCCACTATACACAAATTATAATCTGCCAGTTATACTTCAGTTTAGGTTGAATCAGCTAAATTTAGGTTGAATTTTTGGGGGTTTATGATTAGACCAATTCACATGATAAAAGTCTCTCTCTAATATCCTGAGACCAGCATGGCTCCAGCAAAACTGCAAATTTAGGATAGAAGTTGACATGCAGAATTCTAGCCTGAAAATAAATGTTTCAGGACTGATGTTGCACTCTTGGACACACACAGATTCTGTTATACTCACTATATGTCCTGTGCGACAAATTAACTCTTTTATTACAGTCCATCATATATTAATCGTGATAGTTTTTATGTAATGTGTTCAGATGAGTAGTGTGTACTAATAATATTGTGCTGCATTTGGTAAATTTGTTTGTTTGATACCATAATTTAGTGAAGTGGCAAGGGATGGAGTGCCCTTAATCTTTTAGATTCATGTCAAAACCTTAATTTAGCCATTTAATGATTTGGGTGAAGTTGGAATCCCTGAAAATGTGGAACTAATAGAATTAGGTAGTGGCAGGCATTTTGCTAGCTTCCTCATAGCTTTGCCAGTGCACGTAAATCCTGACATGCAACGGCACCTCAATTAACGTGTTGGGTTTCTTTTGATCTGAGTCTGCCAATTATGCTGAACTGGGCCAAGTAGCAGCCTTTAGTGGGTAGGAAAGTAGTTAAAATAACCACTTGATCATCTCCTCCCTGTCTCACTGTTTACTTTCTCAGAAGCAATGTTTCTGTCCTCAGCTGTCAGTTCAAGGCATAATTACAGTGTTTAAAAGTTTGCTGGTGCATGTGGGGAAAATTCATAGCATTACAATTTGAAGACTATTCTGGTCTTGCTGAACATCCTATTTTCTTTATTAGTCTTAAACTGGGTTGTGGCTTTTGTTTTGTTTTTTGGGTTGGTGACATTGCATAGGAACAAGATTTCTGTTCCTGAGAAGTTCATTTGCTTTTGATTATACTCATTATTTAAAAAGTCATAATTCTGTGTTTATCACAATTAACTACAGTGGAGATGGCTATTCTGTCACAAATAAATATTAATTCAGTTGACGAGTAAGGAACAAGGTCAGATGAACTCTTGAGCCACAAAGATGCTGTTTTCACACACATTTCTTATTTACTGTAATTTAAAACACGGTAGCAGCAGAATTACTTTTATAAGGTGTTAATGGTCTTTTGAGTATCAACCATTACAAAATGTAGTTATGGGGAAAAAAAACAATTTATGGTAAAATAAAAAGTAAAGATTAAATAATTCTCATCTAATTTTAGTGACATTTTCTGCTCATTTTTTTCAATTACAAGCTTTGAGATCATGTTAGCTAGAATTTTTATTTATTTGGGGTAATTTTTTTTGTATTTTCTTTAACTATAGATTCCCTATTCCCCCCTGCCCCGTTTTCCCAAACCGTCTTTAATCTTTCACATTTTACTAAAAAAGGGTAATGAGTTTCTTGCCTCTGATTTTACTTTTTCTAAATTAAGTTGAAAAATTAAAAGAGTTTTTTCTTCTTCTAATTGCTTTTTTCCCAGAATGGCATCAAGAGGGGCTTCTGAAAGGATTTCACCTTCAATCTTCATTTTCTTTTTATTTTTTTTTTAAAGACTAATTGGAAGTGTAAATCATTCCTGATCTTTAGTAAAAAGTTAGTTTTTTAGTAGATAGTAGAAATAGCATTGAAATAATGGCTAGGAAATTGAACTAGGTTTAATCTCCAATTGAGAGGTCTCAATATACAGTAACCATTGTGTTTTATATTTGTTCACTTGTCCCTCTCTAAAGTGGCCTACCTGCAAGTGAATGGCTTTTGTAACTTAGGGCTAAGTTAAAAGGAAGATAAAGGTGCAGAAAGAGAGAACTAGAAAGATCAATTTTTTTCAAAGATAAACTATTCTAGTTCTCAGATCATACAATTAATCACTGATTTAAAAATCTTATTTAAGTAAATTGTAATCCTTTTGTTAACATTAATATGATTTAGAATCGGTACTCCAAACATAATCTGTAGTTTTAGTATGAAAATAACCACTGTTTGGAACAACCTTTTAACTATCTGGAACACAGAATATGCTTCTGTTACAATGTAGATGGTGAATGAAATCATTTCATATTTTCATGATTGGCACTTATACTTTTGTGTGTACTCTTACTTACAGGGGACTGCTGTCTAGATCAATTTTGCAAGCACAAAGTGCCTCTCCAATCTTTACACACGTTTATGCAGCAGTTGTAGCAATTATCAATTCAAAGTTTCCAAATATTGGAGAACTGATTCTCAAGAGGCTAATTCTAAATTTTCGCAAAGGATATCGCAGAAATGATAAGGTATGTAAGAAAAGCTTATGTAAGAATTTAAACAATGCCACGGGGGGCAGGGATAGCTCAGTGGTTTGAGCGTTGGCCTGCTAAACCCAGGGTTGCGAGTTCAGTCCTTGAGGGGTGATCTGGGGCAAAAATCAGAACTTGGTCCTGCTTGTGAAGGCAGGGGGCTGGACTTAATGACCTTTCGAAGTCCCTTCCAGTTCTAGGAGATAGGTATATCTCCAATTATTAAATTAAATTAAATTAAATTTATTAAACCAGTGATCCCCCTAGTGTGTTATCCTATTACCGAGTGGTCAATAATGTATGTTTCAAAGGAATGTGTCTGACTACCCAGAACCTGGCATAATATACTATATTAATTGTAGTAGTAGTGGTAGTATATCATGGTGGTCTTTTTATTAAACTGACCACATCTTATGCCCTGCAGCTTGAAGATTGATAATCTTTTTAACTTCAGTTAATGCAACAACAGTGGCTTTTATTTTAAAGTGTACAGTCCTTTTAATAATCTTAAAATAAATGCTTCAGTATCCTGCACCAGTGCTTTAATAGATTCATAGACTGCAATGCTAGACGGGAGCACTGTGATCATATAATCTGACCTCCTGTATCACACAAGCCATAGGACTTCCTGGTGAATTTTAAATTGTGATTTACATAAATACACAGTTTGTGGGGTCTGTTTTTTAGTTGAGAGCTCTTTCAATATGTGAAGAAACTGAAGTATATTTAACTGTTCTTTATTCATTTTTCAGCAACTTTGTCTGACAGCTTCAAAGTTTGTTGCACATCTAATCAATCAGAATGTGGTACGTTATTTTGTATTTGATATGGTTTCACACGTTATGGTTGTACTACAGGTTACACTTAGCAATCTTTGAACAGTAAGATGCTTAATTTATTACTTTTTGATAAATGTTTCTTTATTTAAAAAAGGAACTAAGACCACAAACAAATAAAATTTGCTTAGGGAAAGCAGGGATCTCTTACGGTCTAGCTCTGCACTTAAGACTACGTGAGCAGATCCTGATGCTCACAAAGAGCCCTGGTGCTTGCAGTGGAGCTTCTATACAGGCACAAGACTCTGTTCATGCAAAGACAGTTGCAGGATCATTGCCTAAAATAGGACCTAAACAATGTAGGGCTTTATAGGTCAATATCAACCTCTTTAATTGCACCTAAAAACAAATTGGTGTCCAGCAGTTGTTTCCTTTTCTCCCCTCTAAATAAGATTTAGCAGTAAATATAAAGGAGAGGAGCATGAAAGGAAGATGCCGAACTTTATTTCTCTAAATGATGTTTGATGTTAGTGTTTCTTCAAAATGTGTTCCATTACCTTCATGATGGCAAAGATTTTCTTGCATTGCTTAACTGAATGAGGACAGCCATATTTGAGTAGTAAAGTGGTGTCCAGTACAAATAAGGTGCAAATATAAGAATCAGAACCCTTATTTGAAATGCTGACTTTAGTTTATGTGGCTTCCCACACTGAAACAAGATGTAGCAGTCACAAGAAGCGTAGTTCTTGGTCAACTAGTATTTTATAACAATAGTGCAATAAAATGGATCGTAATTTTGGAAGTCAGAGGTTCTTGCTTTTATAAAACCCCTGACTATTTTTCTCCCTGAAGGCTCATGAGGTTTTATGTTTGGAGATGCTCACATTGCTTCTTGAAAGACCAACAGATGACAGTATTGAAGTAGCAATTGGATTTCTAAAGGAATGTGGACTCAAATTAACTGAAGTTTCTCCTAGAGGTATTAATGGTGAGTATAATTAGTTGGTATAATTACCTTTAAATCTGTAGTCTTTTTTTATTAGTATCTGATCACTTCAGATTAGAATTAGTTTTTCTCTTTAATCTAAAGCAATCTTTGACCGCCTTCGCCACGTTCTTCACGAATCTAAAATTGACATGCGTGTTCAGTACATGATAGAAGTTATGTTTGCTGTACGTAAGGATGGGTTCAAGGATCACCCAATCATTCCAGAGGGACTAGACCTAGTAGAAGAAGAGGATCAGTTTACTCATATGCTACCTTTAGAAGATGATTATAACCCAGAAGATGTTCTTAGTAAGTGAGAAGTAAAAATTTAACTTCACAATTTCATTCTGTATAAAAACAAATTTAAGATGAAACATGCAATAATTTTGTTTTTTCTTAGTTTAAATTAGATTTTCTTTTATTTTAAAGATGTTTTCAAGATGGATCCTGACTTCATGGAAAACGAAGAAAAGTACAAAACCCTTAAGAAGGGTATGTAAACCAGTTTCATTTAAGCACTCAAGTTTATAGATAGTGTTTTGTATGAGGAAGTGGCAGAAAAAAATTGCCAACAATATTTATTGTTGAGGTAAAAGCCAATTTTAATTTTAGCTGAATTTTTCTTATTGAAATGATGTTGTAGACTGCACATATGCGCAGTGAGAGACACATCACTTGTTTTATTACAATGCTCCATAAATATTGTCAGTTACTTACAGCCTTGTTGTAGTTGCACAATTTTTAATCTGCCACGTGTGTCCTAAAGATTTGTATAGTAATCATTTTAATACACACTTAATACAGATTTTTCTACTGTGTGTTCTTTGGCAACACTTTTGTTTCCAAATGACAATCCTGCTTTCAAATATGAAATCTATTATTTTAAAACTAATATTAGTTATAAAGTAAATGTGAGGCAGCTTTTTCTCTCCAAGAACAGGGATCTCCACCTCTCCTGAGAGCACTGAGTACATTGCTTTTCCTCCTGAGCCTTTGTCAGAATGATTTTTTCCTCTGCCCTAGAGTTGAGTTTCAACACAGAGCCCTCCATCGCTTGCCCGTGTCAAATCAGTCTGTGAAAGGAATTTTTAAAATAGGTTTTGGAGAAGTACCCACCAGTTTTTCCGCCTTGTATGCCTGAATTGAGTTTGGTGTCTCTCTATTTTTTTTTTTTTTGGAGGGGGGGTCCTTTTATTTGTCTATCTGCCATATAGTTTAATATACCTGTTACTATGGTATCTAGGCCCTTTGGAGTCCCATTTTTCTAAGCTCTGTCAGAGTGACTTTCCTTTTGTTGAAGCTCGGGTGCAGAATGTCTTCATTCTCCAGCTTTGTCAGGCTCTCCCTCCCTTAGGACTAGACATACCCGAAGGTATTTGGGGCCACATCTCTGCGTCACTAGGCATACAGTCCATATTTACTTTGGAATTTGGTTCTAGAAATTCTTGATGAAGGCGATAGTGACTCAGAAGCAGATCAAGATGCTGGAAGCAGTGAAGAGGATGAAGAGGAGGAGGAGGAGGATGAAGAAGGTAGGAGTATGAGTATAGACATTTACTATTGATCTTTTTTGTGGTAGATCAAGAAAAGAATGTAACTTGCTATATGCTATCTGAAGCAATTGAGATTTGAAGTGTGCAGTCAGTAAAAATCACATTTCTATTTAAAATTTGTTTTTACTGTTACAAGATTAAATATGCTTTTTTCTATTTTCAATTTGTTTATTTTGTCTTTGACAGCACTTTGTGCATATTAAGTTTCATTTTTGTTGATTATGCATGTCTTCCCACTGGCTCTGCAAGAGGGTGTTTACCAGTTATAGCAGCAGCAAGGCTAAAACTGAAGAGGTGGGAGAAAGTGGGCAGGGGCCCATAGAAAGAGAGACGGGAGTAGCGAGAAATTTATGGCTTTGCATGTTTGATTGTGTCAGTTGCATTCCCGAAAGATCCCTATAAATATAAACCAGAGAGTAGAAAAATTTGTAATTTTTCTGAAGGAATTTTTAAGAACAATTCAGGACATACTATTTGTGCTCTGTCTGAATGTTTTAAGGTCAATTTCAAAATTCAAGTTTGCAATTACCTTTCAACTGATGTTTTTTAAAAAGGGAGTTTCAAGACAGGATAACTTATTGTACAGACCATTGTTACAAGTTATTTACTCTAAATAAACAATCGTATTGGTGTCTGTGCATTTTGTAGAATTTCTTACGTAATTACTGACGAAGATAGGATGGAGGAGAATAATTTTAGATGTTTACTTTGTAGGTCTGCAAAATCTAGAAGTAAAGCTCTATTCTGTTTGTAGAGCAGTGGGAATCTTTTCTTCACCAGCTTGTTACAGTATTGTACAAAAAAAAGTAAACACAGAAATTACTTAGGTAGCAGACTGAAGAAGAAGATGGTAATTCACAGAAGCCTGTTATCACTTCTGCTGCATGTTTGAAAATTCCCATATTATGATATAGGATGTTAATTTCTTCAGAGCAGCTGTTTAGATATTTAAGTCCTTTTTAATTCTGTTCCAGTGCATGACATCAAATATCCACTATGGGCCTGATCCAACTACCATTGATGTAAATGGAAAGGTTCCTGTTTATGTCAATGGGAGCTGGGTCTCGATCTAAATACACACAGTTGTGTAAGTAATTGCCTTTATTAAACTTTGTTTTAAACATTTTGTTTTAATAAATGTTGTTGTCTCTGTTCAGGTTCTGGATGGCTAAACATCAGCTAGCCAGCATACGAAAAGAAAATGTTCACTCAGTTAGCCCCAGATCATAAACAGGTGTCTGTATTCTGCACAGGCATATGGTTCTGCCCTTTGCAAAATCAGGACCTTAATACGTGTATCATTGAAAATTGTGAATAACTTGTGAATTTGACTTTTTTTAAGCTGTAGTCTCATATCATGCAAGTACCAGTGTTTTGTAAAAGTTTACAGCACCTACTAAATGCTCCTAAATGTACTTATACACAATATTACATAATGGACTGAAGACTTACTGAAGATGCATATATCTCTACTTTCTTAGAATGTGTGTCTCTGCTTCAGTTTTTTAATATCCCCCTTTTTTTTTCTTCAGGACAAAAAGTGACTATCCATGACCAAACAGAAATTAACCTGGTCTCTTTTCGTCGTACAATTTATCTTGCTATTCAGTCAAGGTAAAATGCAGTATAATTTATACCAAAAAAAGTGTGTGGTCCTCTAGAAATTAATGCATTTGTATTGAATTTGTTGAATACAGAGTTGTTAATAGCTTTATCATTATCTTACAGTCTTATAAACAAATTGAAGAGATGTTTTAAAGTGGGGTGGGCAAACTTTTTGGCCCAAGAGTCCCATCTGGGTATGGAAATTGTATGGCGGGCCATGAATGCGCATGAAATTGGGGGTTGGAATGCGAGAGGGGTGAGGGCTCTGGGGTGGGGCCAGAAATTAAGAGTTTGGGGTGTGGGAAGGGGGTCAGGACTGGGGCAGACAGTTGGGGTGCGGGGAGGTGGGGAGGGTTCTGGGGTGGGGCTGAGGCTGGGGGGCTAGGGGTGCAGGAGGGTGCTCTGGGCTGGAACCAAGGGGCTCAGAGGGTGGGGGGGGATGAGGCCTAGGGCAGGGGGTTGGGGCTCAGGAGAGGGTTAAGGGTGCAGGCTCCAGGTGGCGCTTGGAGGGGGTCAATGGGAGCTGTGGGGGCGGTGCTTGGGGCAGGGGCATCGTACAGAGCCCCCGGCTGCCCCTACCCGTGGGAGCCAGAGGGGGACATGACGCTGCTTCCGTGAGCCATGCGGAGCCACAGCATGGAACCGAGCAAGCCCCGGCCCCCACTTCCCAGCGGGAGCTTGAGTGCTGGATTAAAACATCTGAAGGGCCGAATGTGGCCCCCTGGCCGTAGTTTGGCCACCCCTGGGCTAGATGAACCATTGGTCTCACCCAGAATGGCCATTCTTAAATTCTTAATTTAGAGACGATTTAGTACATTACAGTTCTAAACTTCCTTTTTGGGTGAAGACTTTTAAAATGTTACACTAGATCATGCTTCTGTTTTATGGAGCACTGGTATAGTCAGGGCAGATTGTGGGTACGGGGAAGCAGTACTTTTCCAGACTCTGCCCACAAAATAAGCTTCTCCCATGTGAATCTCCAGTCTTACAGCAAATTGTGTAAATATGCAAAATATAATAGCATGTGTTGCTTGGCTCCCTTCCGTTGTTTCTTGAACATGCCATGAGCTCCTTGGGCTTGGCTTTTTCATGAGAGTTAAAAAAGGTAGTATCTGCCAAATGCTAGCCTCTTGTGGTACCAAAATGAGTCATCGCTCAAAGTAAATTGTACAGATGTAGAAGCAGCAAAGAATCCTGTGGCACCTTATAGACTAACAGACGTCTATAAGGTGCCCGAAGAAGTGGGTATTCACCCACGAAAGCTCATGCTGCAAAACGTCTGTTAGTCTATAAGGTGCCACAGGATTCTTTGCTGCTTCTACAGAACCAGACTAACACGGCTACCCCTCTGATACTTGTACAGATGTGTGATCCTCTCTCTTCTTTCCTACATGAGGAATGAAATAGTGAACAGTAATTTATTACTGGGCAGCTGAGTTAACACTTTACAGACATGAATGGAGGCAGTTCATACCTCTCAGAACTATTGTTCCAAGCTCTCTTCAGACTCTCCTCAGTACTTGTCTACGATACACAGTTTTATTGTCAAAAGTCAGCAGAGCCATGAAATTGATAGCTGTCTCCAGAGCCAGGCTTCTGCCTGGTCTCTGCTCCAAGCTGGGCTGCCATCCAGGCTCTTGACTTGGGCTGCTGCCTGGGCTCTCCACAGGGAGCCCTGATGCCTCCCGGGGTCACAGCTCCCCACTGGGAGCACAGCAGCCTACCAGACTCTGGGCGCGGATCTCCCCAACAGAGGCAAGAAAGCCCAGGCGACTTCCCCCCGCTCCGAGCTGGGTGTGGAAAGGCAAGAAGGCCTGGGGGGCAGCTGGGCTCCCGGAGGGGAACTGTGTGGTGTTGAGAGCCCTGGCTCTCAGTCACCACACTGCCCCTCTTCAGTTGGTGGAAGTTCTACTGGTGAGTACGCGCATCACCGACAGAAGGAGGGTAGTGTGGACATCAGCCACCACTGTAATTAGTGCAGTGGCTGTAAGTCGACCTAATGTAGGCCAACTTATCTTTGTAGCATAGATATAGCCTCATTGTCAGTTACTTGGCAGTTTTAGAATTTCTTCACAACATAACAGCATAACAGTAACAGCATTTTTTAAATGAAAACTGAGATACAAAAGATCAGATAGCAACTTCAGAAAAGTATATGGGCATGGGTATAGAGGTTACATTTTGGTATTTTACAGGAGTTAGTCAGAATGAGCTAACATATTAGTTTTGTTACTAGACTTTGTGTATTTTCATTTAGTATGATGTAATAGTAATGACTCATATAAAAGAGTCATCTTGTTTTTAGTCTGTCTGCAGATTTATTGATTTTGGATTCACTTTTGGATACAAAACTGTTAAATAGCAGAATGCTATTTGGAAATATGTTAGCTTAAGCTTGAAAACTTTTTAAGGAAAGCTGTTGAACACAGTGCTTTTAATGAGTAATTAAAGTGTGGTGAAAGGAGAATTTATTCAGTCTTCTTTAAAATGCAGATCATAGTCTTGATTTAGACAGCTTTCCCCCTATTGTTTCATTTGTCATCATACTTCAAATACTGATTTCCTCAACTCCCCTTATGTTTGGAAGGAGCTGAAACTAGCATTGCTAGGGCATTTTAACAACAACAAGTTCAATTACTTCATACTTTTGTCTTGCTAAAACACTTTGTACGTTTTACATCATTGATATCAGCATAATTCTGTATGTTTTTAACATAATGTGTACTCAAGGGGAATACAAAACTATTTTTTCTTTGCAGCTTAGACTTTGAAGAATGTGCCCACAAATTGTTGAAGATGGACTTTCCTGACAGTCAAACTGTAAGTAAGCCTTGCTTTTTATTCCTTTTCTGTTTCTCAGGGGAGGATGACGTGGGGAGGGAGTATAATTTGAACATTAACATTTTAACAAAATTAATATTCACGTTATATACACCTACAATGCAATCATGTTGCTTATAAAATGGAATTAACTGCCATTACGGCTATTATTTCTCAATGATCATTATGTAATTTTTATGACAAATACCATGACGTTTGATTTTGGGGGGAGGGGAGGGGAGGGGGTTGTTTTTTCTTTCTCAGTTAGCAGTTAGCAGCTAAGTTAAGCTGCGTAGCTGGGTGGCCGCCCCGCCAGCTATCAAGTGCCGTGCACTTCAGGTGTCCCTCCCCCCCCACTGCCATGTTGCTCCTGCCCTCTGCCTTGGAGCCTCTGGCCAGCTGCTCCCGGGAGCCTCCCACTTGCTGTGTGGAGCGGTGGGCGGGGAGGGGGAAATGCTGATGTCAAGGTGTCCCCCCCACCCTGTACCCCATCTCCACATAGTGTGGGAGGGAACACAACAGGGCTCAGGATGGGCTTCAGACTGCTGACTGCTGATCTACTTCAAGGTGCAGTGTGTCTCTCTCTGTCACACTCCCCTTCTAACACATACTTGTGGTGGTGTTGCTACTTGATACTACTTTCAAAGTGGGTTTTAGTTTTTTGACTGGTCTATGCATTTCATAATTTTTATTTCTCTCTTATGCTTAAATTTAATTATTTTGAGTAGTGAGTTCTAAAATGCCTAACCTGTCCTGGCTGGAGTAATTATCCCTATGGTAGTTTTTTAAAATATATACATTATATCTAGGTTTTTTTGTTACTTCTGGTGATGCACATTACCTCGCTATGGTGCACGTAACAAAATTCATTCCACACATGGATAGAAAAAATTAGAGGGAACACTGGTTAGCAGTTTAGACAGTTGGGTGAAATTCCTTCTTTTCAATATACATTTTTAATGATAAAGTGATGTCATTCTGTTTATAAAAATGTTTGTTATACAAGCTGTTGAAATGTCATTTGCCACAAATGACAAAACTACTGCTATAGAACAGCTACAACTTAGAGGCCAGAGAATGTCGCTGAAGGAAGATTTTTTAGTAGGTTTCTAGATAGCTATTGATTTTATCTGTGTCAGCTAGAAATTCAACACGATAGCTTCAAAAGATGGAATTGCACCCTGTTTTTATGGGGATGCTTTAAAAAAAAGTTTTGTTGTTTTCACAGTCTTGTTTGAACAATATGTACTGTATTAAGCAATCCTCTCCAAGTATGGCTGTTCTGGTGTAAGCTTGAAGAGTGTCTGTTTGTCTGCAGATAGTACATCTAAAATCCATTTGACTGCTATGTTTTCTGAAAAGGAAATTGCTGTTTGACTATGACTTAAACCAGACCCTGAAGCGGTGGGCAGGATCTAAATAGCCATATAATTTCCAAGACAGGTATTTAGGCAGTGGTGAGATTGTTCCTCTTTCATGCATTGATCTTCAAAGTCACAATTCTAATACCTAAGCTAAGGCTCACTTATCTATTGATTATTGACAGTCTCTTTTATTTTAAACAAAATGTGATCCAGAGATGCATGAAGCTCATGTTTATCAATGCAACAGTTAGTGCAGGTGAAGTTGATATGATATAAATATCTTTTCTCTGGACAAAAAGGAACTGTTGACGCCCTTTTGGAAAACTTTTATAAATATTGTAATTAGAAATTATTTTTGCTATTTACTATGTTTTCTTATTAAGGTTATTTGCAGATAAATAGGAGACTAAGAGGTTATCCGATTCTGCTGTGTATTTCCCTATCTGAAGCTCTAAGTCATTTTGTAGGAAATGATTCAGCAGTGAATGAATGTGGTGATAAGCAGTAGAGGATTATGATTTCCAGGGATTTCAAGAGGCATAACCAGGAATCTTGTCAGGCAAATCAGTTTAGTTATTAAGAACAAATCCAGAAAATACAGTCTACAGTACAGTGTGTACTTTTATACCACTCTCATTAGGTGACTGCCCCAAGGTTCACAACCATTTCTCCAAGTTTGCATCACCAAACAACTCCATACAACCATCAACCACCTGCAAATGGTCCAGGTACCAGCAGCACCCTCTCATAAGAGTCTATTTACAAAAAAAAAACCCTACAACACTCATAAGGCCGTGCAGCATGGCTACTGAGGATGTTCTTCAGGCATAGTAGCTGCTTGTTTAAATCACAGTTGTGTATTGGGGTGTCTAAGTTAGGGTATCCAAAGCACCCATACCATCTCCTCCACATGAGGACACTGTATCAGGGTATCCTGATTTCCCTAACCCTACTCCTAAATTGCCAAAGATGCAATATGTGTATGATGGCCAAGTGAGTAGAAAACTTCACTGAGCAAATGCAGAATCTAAGATTTCATCTTTTTTAAAAGCACCTGTCTAGTCTGCATTGATGTGAAAATTATATTTTGAGTTGAAATCATCACAGTGCTGAATTCCCAATCAGTAGGCAGCGTCAGTGCATTTGCTCCTGCCCTGAGCCTCCACAGCCTGAAACAAAGCAAAAGCAAA
This sequence comes from Mauremys mutica, assembly GCF_020497125.1. Lineage (NCBI taxonomy): Eukaryota > Metazoa > Chordata > Testudines > Geoemydidae > Mauremys > Mauremys mutica. The sequence goes on along the minus strand of NC_059081.1, from coordinate 44,505,776 downwards.
TTTTGTCAGTTTTTGCTGTTCTTCTGCAGGCAACAGTAAAGCTGAAGAGATTCAGGTCAGGTTCATTCTGCCGAAGTTTGGGGAAACTTTGAGTAATAGCAGAAGCAGGCTCGGAGACTGTTTACTGGGGAAGACGACTCAAAATATGAATGATGGGAGAAGGGTACAATAGTGGAAAATGCTCCCCATTCAGCATCCAGAAAGATGGGAAGGAGGTGAAGTAGAGAGAACTTCATATCCTCACAGTTGCCAGGAAGTTCTGAAGTGTGGGGAGGAAGACTAAAGGAGAATACCCCTTCTCCATCCCAGAAGCCAGACTCGTTGTTTGACGGGACTCCATCTTTCATATCAGGCTCTGCTAGTACAGTGGTTCCCAAACTTTTTATTAAGGTGATCCACCAAATGCATTTTGTCTTTTTTTTTTTTTTTTTTAAATGATCCATCATACACACACACCCCACCACCACCACCACCTTACACCCTGCCCTGGGATTACAACCCTAACCCCAGCCTGGAGGGGTGGTGGTTGGGTTTGGAGAGTAAGCCCACCCAGCACTCATCTTGCAGCAGCAGTTCTTATCCTTTGAGGCTGGACCTGGTTCCCCACACCGGGCATTGCAACCTGGTATATGAGTTTGCAGCACCACTCATATTTGGCTAGTAGGGATGGCTGGGCCAAATCTGAATGGCGCAGTGACCTCATACAGCAGGTTGCAGTGGGAGTGAGAAGTCAGGTCCAGCCCTATAGGACAGGAGCTGCAGGGTGAATGCAGGACGGGGCTCACTTTCAAGGCCCCCCCACTTTGGACCCTGCCCTCCGCACCAGGATGGGAGGTGTGTATGTTTGGCCGGGCCAGGACCCGTTGTGGCAGGAGTTCTCAAACTGGGGGGTCAGGACCCCTCAGGGGGTCACGAGGTTATTATATGGGGGGGTCGTGAGCTGTCAATCTCCACCCCAAACCCTGCTTGGCCTTCAGCATTTATAATGGTGTTAAATATATATATATTAAAAAAGTGTTTTATAAGGGGGGGGTCGCACTAAGAGACTTGCTATGTGAAAGGGGTCACAAGTAAAAAAGTTTGAGAACCAGTGTGTTATGGGTTAATCTGGCCCTGGATGTGGTTGGCAATCTAGAATCTTCCCACGACCCACCATTTGGGAAACACTAGGCTAACAGACATTACAGTTTGCAGCTCCAAGCAAGACACAGGGAGCAACACCTTGTTAGGAATCCCAAATGTTCCCCTTTTCCAGCTGCTGGAATGGGACAGCATTTGGTTTCCCTGCATATTGCTCCCGAACAGTATCGCTGATTGTTTTGTTTGTTTCATTAAGTGGATAGTAGGTTTAATCTTTTAGCTATGGGGTGTCTGGTAAAATTTCCAAACGCTGTAGGTATGAGTGGGGGAAGAGAGAGATTGTACTAAATCGTACTTGACTTTCTTTTAATGCATGTCTACAGAGCAAAGAAAATCCCCAGGACTGTGGGACCCTCCCACCCCACAGAGTCCTAGAGGCCAGGCTCCAGCCTGAGCCCAGAAGCCTACACAGCAGGGAAACAGCCTTGCAGCCTGAGTCCCGTGAGCCTGAGTTGGCTAGCACAGGCCAGCCATGGGTGTCTAGTAGCTGTGTAGACATAATCTTAGAGATTGGTTTTAAGAAAACAAAAGTGAGACAGAAAATACATAGAGAGGTGGAGAGCACAATGCACGGAAAGTGAAAGAAAGATGAAGATGAGAGATTAAATAAGAAAAAACACACTGAAGACAAATTGGAAAAAGATCTGCCATGATTTACAATAGAAATAATATAGAAAGAGTTAAGACAGCAAAGGAAAGAAGATCTATAATAAGTGGAGTTGGTTGAATAGTACTTGGCAAATATATTATTCAGTCAATTTACTGCTATCAGTTAAATAACTTATTCAGTTACTACTTTTTTGTGGTTTTCAACCAGCTCTATAGTTGGTCAAATACTACTCAGAAAAAATGTATTTAGATGTACTGTAGAATTGATTTATTTTGCAGTTCAATATGGGATACAATATAACAGTACAAAACTTGTTTATGCTTTTCAGTGTAGGGGGAATGGCTTTGGAACAGTGACCTTTTCGGGGAGTCTTGTGGTACAAGTGGTGTTTGCATGTATGAATTTTAAACCAAGTCTAGTAGGCTGAAAAATCAGGCTAGTAGGTATCAGGTAACTTTTTGTTTGTTTGTTTTTTAAGTTCTGGTTATTGCCACTTGTGGGCTCAGTAGTGAATGTTTTAGCCGTTTGGACTTGACATGCATGGTAGGGAGAGATTTTGAATCTTTTCACTGAATCCTCAGGATTCCCTTGATAAACTTGGCATGATATTTTCATTGAAAATTACATTATTTCACAGAAGAAATAATTAAGATAAACTAAGTAGTTTTCAGAGTTGCATAGTACTTAAACAACATAGAGGTGCTAAACAAGGAGTTTATCTGAATAGATGGTTGCAGGATTGGGGCCAAAATGTAGGCAGGTATTGTGTAGGTTTATCACATAATTCTGCCAACATCCGTTTTTGCACTGCTAAATAACATTCTTCTCAGTTGCATTATGTAGCAGTACAACATACTATAAATTCAAAATGCAGTTTTTGTCAATTACTGTTTATTAATTATAGGTCTGAGTTGTTCAGGAGTTCAGCAAGCAGGTTGAATTCTAAGCTAATTGCTCTGGAATTTAAAAGCAAGTTATTACAGAGAAAATGGCATTTAAAGGGACAAAATAGTCCAGGAAGCCTATCAGCAGAATAAATGCATGACAGACCAAGAGGCAGTGCAATAATTGTGCCAGCACAAGAGCCTGCAGTTTACCAAGAAGCCAGATGCTGCTGAAAGACTATTCTCCACAGCTTTGCTCAACAAATACCTAAAGAAGTTAAAGTTCTGCATGGTCTCCCTGGCCTCCATTATCCCCTCCCTGGATCTGGGAGACTGGTATGCCGCCCTCGACTTGAAGGACGCATATTTTCGTATAGCAATCTTCCAAGGACACGGACGCTCCCTACGCTTCACGGTGGGATCCGACCCCTACCAGTTTGCTGTCCTCCCTTTCGGCCTAGTGACAGTATAGAAGGTGTTTACCAAGTGCGTGGCGGTGGTCGCAGCTTACCTCAGGCTTCGGGGTATGCACATCTACCTGTATCTTGATGACTTGCTGGTCAAAGGTTGCTCCAGGTCCCAAGTCCAAAGGGATGTCACAGTGCTACAGGTCACATGCCGGTCCCTGGGCCTGTTGGTGAACGACAAGAAGTCAACGTTGGTTCCGGTGCAGAAGATAGTTCATCGGAGCGGTGCTCTACTCCACCTGCGCCAGAGCTTTCCTGCCACAGGAGAGGTTCCAGACAATGGTGGACATCATTGCGGGAGTCTCCGCATTCCTTCTAACCATGGCCTGGGTATGTCTGCGTTTGCTGGGCCACATGGCAGCATGTACTTATGTCATCCACCATGCAACGCTCAGGATGTGACCTTTGCCACTGTGGCTGGCGACAGTCTTTTCCCAGTCCAGAGATCACCTGGACAAAGTTGTTACCATCCCACTGGGGATACTTACCTCCCTGCAGTGGTGGACCGACCCCAAGGCCCTCCTGGAAGGAGTTCCATTCGACAGCCCACACCACTCAGTTGAAATGATATTGGACGCTTCAGACATCGGCTGGGGAGCACATCTAGGTGAGCTACAGACCCAAGGGACATGGTCTCCGGGGGAGATGATGTTGCACATAAATGTCAAGGAGCTCAGAGCAGTACGTTTGGCCTGTGGGGTCTTCCTACCACATCTGTCAGGCAAGGTGGTGAGAGTGTTGATGGACAGTACAGCCTCAGTGTTCTACAGCAACAGGCAAAGGGGAGCACGCTCGTTGGCTCTGTGTCAAGAGGCTCTCCGATTGTGGGATTTCTGCATCAAGCATGCAATCCACTGGAGGCCTGTCACCTCCCCGCCTCAGCGGGTCCTTTTTCCTCTCACCATGAGTGGTCACTCCATCCGGAGGTAGCCTGATTGCTCTTTTAGAGGGTCTGGGCAAGGACTCTCTCTCCGAAGCTTTCCTCCTGTCATGGTCAGGGTGGTCTGATGTATGCATTTCCGACAATCCCACTCATCAGCAGAATCCTGTCAAAGATGAAGAGAAAGAAGCCCCAAGTCATCATGACCGCCCCAGCGTGGCCGCGCCAGCATTGGTTCGGCACGCTGATGGACCTGGCGGAGACCGCTCCCTGGCTCCTTCCCAACCAACCAGATCTGATTTCGCAAGATCACGGGAGCCTCCTATACCCCAACCTCGCCTCCCTCCACCTCATGGTGTGGATGCTGCGTGGTTGAACCCGGAGGAGCGGACCTGCTCTTAATGAGGTCCAGCGGACGAGGTTCTCCCACTGGGCATCTGAGGGTAGCATCTCTCCGTTGTGGCCTCCTTACAATCTATCTTACATTACCTGCTTCATCTTAAGAACCAGGGGCTGACCCTCTCTTTCATCAGGATGCACCTTGCGGCCATCTCCGCTTTCCACCTGCCGATCCTAGGTCAGACAGTGTTCTTGCACAACATGTTGGTGAGATTCCTGAAGAGGCCTCAAGAGACCTTTCCCGCCAGTCCAGGCTCCTGTCCCACAGTGGGATCTTAACTTGGTTCTTTCTAGGCTCACGGGCCTGCCCTTTGAGCCTATGGCATCCTGCTCCCTTTCCCACCTGTCATAGAAGGTCGCTTTCCTTGTGGCAGTAACATCAGTGAGACCAGTGTCGGAGATTGGAGCCGCCATATACAGTGTTCTTTAAGGACTAAGTTCAACTGCATCCCCATTCAGCCTTTCTGCCAAAAGTGGTGTCTTCCTTCTATGTCAACCAGGACATCTTCCTCACGGTGTTTTGTCCCAAGCCGCACAGTGAGGAAAGGAGGCTACATACCCTGGACGTCAGACGTGCCCTGGCATTTTACCTGGAGCATACCAAGCCCTTCCACAGGTCGACCCAGCTCTTCGTCGCGACAGCAGACAGGATGAAAGGCCTTCCGGTGTCCTCACAGAGTATTTCCAACTGGATCACCTCCTGCATCTGGACCTGTTATGAGCTGGCACAGGTCCCACTGCCGCCAATTGTGAGGTCCCATTCGACCAGAGCTCAGGCATCCTCGGCAGCCTTCCTGGCGCATGTTCCCATCCAGGACATTTGCAGAGCCGTGACATGGTCTTTGGTTCACACGTTCATGGCACATTATGCCCTCACGCAGCAGGCCAGAGATGATGCTGGGTTCGGCAGAGCTGTGTTGCAATCTACACATCCTTGAACTCCTACCCGCCTCCGTTGGGGCTGCTTGGGAGTCACTTAATATGGAATGGAAATGAGCAAGCAAGCGAAGAAGAAAAGACAGTTACCTGTTCCATAACCGGTGTTCTTCGAGATGTGTTGCTTATGTCCATTCCATGACTCGCCCTCCTTCCCCACTGTCAGAGTTTCCGGCAAGAAGGAACTGAAGGTGGGGGGAGCTGGCAGCACCCCTTATACCACAGCATGTGTCTGCCACTCCAGAGGGCGCCAGAGCTGGTCTTCTACGGATACCACTGAGGGGAAAAACTTCTGGCACCGGTGCATGTGGCGAGTACACGCATCTAATATGGACTGGACATGAGCAACACGTCTCGAAAAACACCAGTTACGAAACCGGTAACTGTCTTTTTCTTCTCCTTAGCCCCAGTTGTCTTTTTCTGATTGGTTTTTCTATAGCGGGGGTTCTCAGCAGCCTTTTTCTTTGAGTCCCCTCCACCCCCCATATGGTATAAAAACTTCACAGCCCACAGTAGCTGTTTTTCTGCATATCCAGTAAATTAAGAGCCAGGGCCAGTGTTAGGGGGTAGCAAGCAGGGCTATTGCTCAGGACCCTGCAAAGCTAAGTTGCTCAGGCTTCAGCTTCAGCCCCATGCGGTGGGGCTTGAGCTATGGGTTTCTGCCCTGGGCCCTAGCCTAACGCAGCCCTACTCTCTGACTGACTTTGGTGGCCCCCCTGAAACCTACTCGTGGACCTCTGGCTAAGAACTTCTGCTCTGTAGGATAGAGGTGGAAATGGAGCAGGCATTTTGGAGAGTGCACCTTTTTCTGAGTCGTCTTATCTTTCAACCACCTAGACACAGGGACACTTCCAAGTAGAGTGACTTTTCCATGGGTACGTCTATACTTACCTGCCGGGTCGACGCGTAGCGTTCGACTTCTTGGAGTTCAAATTATCGCGTCTAATCTAGACGCGATAGTTCGAACTCCGAACGCGCTGCCGTCGACTCCGGAACTCCACCACCGCGAACGGCGGTGGCGGAGTTGACGGGGGAGCCGCGGACTTCGATCCCGCAGCGTCTGGACGGGTGAGTACTTCGAACTAAGGTAGTTCGAGTTCAGCTACGCTATTCGCGTAGCTGAACTTGCGTACCTTAGTTCGATCCCCCCCCCCCCCTTAGTGTAGACCAGGCCCATGATACAAAATCACATCTGGAGCTAAAGGTCTTCACAAAAATAAGTGATTCACTTCACATGTGGGACTCGAGAACTCTTAATACTTTTGAAATACTTGGTTACATTGTGATTGGAAAGGTGTTTTTATTCTGTCATTTAAATGTTGATTACAGTCACTTTTGCATGCAATTTGTGCATTAGTATGTAAAAACCTTTGAGCTATATGGTATATACATTGTCTGTAAAAAAATAAAATTCACTGGCTTTTTAAAGCAAATGATGGACTTAAAAGTGCAGGCTGTTGGTGTCATAGGCATTATCAGAAGTGTTATGAGCAAAGAAACTAGTGAAGTAACCTTTAAAGCTATAATTGAAGTTAAAATTGCTATGTGAACTTGTCACATCTCTCTAAAAATTAATTTAATCATTTCAAAGTTTGTTAATTTTTAATCTAGAAGACAGTTACTCTAGACCTAACCTCAACTTGTTTTGATAACACTAGCAAGAATGTCTTTGTGGGTAAATCTATTTTCATGCATGTGGTTATTCAAGATAGTCTCCTAGAAATCATTGTAATATTTAATTAAAATGTTAAAATATTTAATTACTGTAAACCTCAAGGGATATCAGTGTTGTAATTGCATTTAATATGAGGAAAAAGTAATTGGTTTTGCAAGTCGTGCTGACTTTATTAGCAATGGCATCAGCACTTTGCCCTGTTTTATTGTTTGAAAACTGATTACAGCATTACTGTAAAACAGGAGTGTAATATAAAAAAGTTAATATGCATTTTAATATATCAAGCTAACACAATGTGACTACATTGAAAAAAATGGCCTTAAACAGATTTGTAAGTTAACTTTTTTGGTACAGTATTTGCCGAATGTTATTTGTTTAACACTGAATAGATGTCTTTATTTTTATTTTATTATTTTTGTTAGCTTGTTTTGTGTATTTGAGCTGTGTAATGGGCAAAAATGTTTCTTTTAGGATTTCACGATAGAAGGAATGGAGTGCATGGGAGTACATTACAACAGATTTAATATAGGAGTTACCAAATTTAAAGTATAAATGTGTTTAGACTTTTTTAATTGTAGTTATATTAAATATATTTATTCTCTATTGATTGGGGGAAAATTTTGTTCTGACGTCTCAGTTTTGAGGAAATAACTATAAACGTGTGTTCCGTTTTTTCTAAGATTTCTAATTAGTCTAAAGAGACAAATATATTTAAACTAATTGCTAAAGAGGTATGACTGACAGTCTAATTAATTGTAACTTTTAGCGTGCAATCTTTTTTGTTTTAACAAGTCTGACAAGTCATCTTGTTAAAATGCTATGATGTGATCTAAACAGCTAGACAGATCCTTCATAACAACATTTAGATCAGACATCTCCAAAAATCTACAAAGTTGGCATTTTAAAACATAATGTATTTGGGAACTACTATCATAATTTTTTTTTAGTTTTGTTAATGAAAATAAAATAATGTTATCTAAATTTTATGAAGTGCAGTGTTGTTAAATGTACTATCCATTTATATGAAAATGTTTGCTTCTGTTGTCTTAATATTAATTATTCTTTATAAATGGTTTTTAAGCTGCTGCCGCGGGGCAGATTGTGGACCCGTTTACACAATTCTGCAAGGGAGTAAGGAGGTGTAAGGTGCTCCCATACCTCTGTATGTCAGCTACCCAGATAGCAATGCAGAGAGGAAAGAAGCTATATCCCCATTTCCCCCATCTCACTTCTGCACAAGTGTACCTTTCCCAGTGGAGCTGGAAACTGGAAAGCAGATTGTGACTCAAGCTGTGTACACTACCACTTCTGTCGATATAATTTATGTCGTTCAGGGGCACCTATGTCAGCGCAACATAAATTATGCTGACATACGCACCGGTGTGGACAGCACTATGTCTACGGGAGAGCTTCTCCCACCAACACAGCTACTGTTGCTCATTGGGGAGGGACTAATTATGTTGGCAGGAGAGCTCTCTCCCGTCGCCATAGAGCAGCTGTACTAGAGATCTTAGAGCTGCGCAGCTGAAAGCTCTCTAGCATAGACCTAGTCTCAGAGTCATGATCTGGTCTGCTCCAAGGGGCAATGCAACAGAGCGCTCCCCTTGTTAGGGCTTGTGGCAAATTCATGATTGAGTCTTATAGTTTGATATAGCTTTTCTTGGTGTACAGTAATTAAAATGTAAGAAATTTCTGATTTGAGGTGAGGGTAGTCCAGATAAAAAAAAAATTGCATGTTTCAAAGTGATTTTATCTGTAAGGTAACTTAACTTACACTTGTTAATCAATTATTCTTCTAAATTATTTTACTTGTAAAATTCTTCAAGAATTCCTTCATCTTTCAATGATGACAGAAAGTTCTATATAGCAGAATAGAAGGTGCATAAAAATATCTAAACTGGGACTGTCAAGTAGTGTCATTTTTAAAAAAGCCATATACTATATTTTGACAGTTAAACATACAAGAATTAGAGAAACAAATGTACTTTTCAGCATTTATGTGGTGTCTTTTTAGTTTTAATGAACTAGCCCAGATCTTATATTTGGGTTTTTGGCATTGAGAAGAAATTTAACAAAAGAAAAAGCAAAAACACCCAAACCTATTTTAATTGATGGGGGTTTTTTTAGTTTTTATTTTGTGTTCCTGTTGGGCCTTACTAAAACTTAACTTTGGTATCTGAATTATTCTACAGTCCCTTAATTGTAATACAAGAAGGGAATAATTTTAGCCGTTGTTTGGATTAAATTTGTGGTTTAGAGTAGACATGAATGTGAGAGTAATTTAGGCCTCAATCCTGCGAAGATTTTGGGATGGTCTATATTTGAAAGTTATAGCAGCAGCATTGGGGGTGTAAAAAAAACACACCCCTGACTAACATAGCTCTGCTGATATGAATGCTTCCTTTCCCCTTCCATCCCCCACCCCCACAGATGTAGCTATATCAACAGAAGAGGGCTTCTGTCAGTGTAGCTAATGTAGTTTGTGGAGGTGGTCTTCCAACACTGGCAGAAAAAACCCTTTTGTCAGTTAGGCTGCATCTACATTATGGGGTTATGCCAGCGTAGTCTCTATAGGGTAAATGTACCCATTCACACATGCTTAACTTTGCACAGGAGTAGTCCTAAAGAAGTCACTACTCACAAATGTAAAGTTAAGCACATGCATAAATCTCTCTGTAGAATCAACACCTTACGTTCTGATCTTGAGACCACAGAGCATTCTCAACTGCCATTTACTCAAGGAATTTCACATTTATGCTTGGCTTTATAACTCACTTTCTATGACACCTTTATGCAATAAGAAAAGGATCAGTGCTTTAAAAGTGATTTCCCTTTTTACAACCCATTGTCTTTTTAATCTTGCAGTTAAATCGTAATGTTGAATTTGTGATGACATTTCTTTAGTAAAACTACAGGATTATAACTTCCCTACAGATCTGGGCAGGTGGAGAAGTTTGGATAGAGAAAGTTACTAGCCAAGCCCCAAATACCTTCCAAAATAGTGAAAATACAGAAAACTACTGAAATTGACCCCTCCGACCTTTCTTTAGAAAAAAATTAAGTTCTTGTTTCAAAGATGGCATCCATGCGAAAATCATTCTTTAATATTTTTGCATTTATGGAGTTGATTTCTACTACTACAGAGAATTTATGTAGAGGAATTTTTGTGTTATCTTAAAACAGAAAGAACTCTGCAACATGATCCTTGACTGCTGTGCTCAACAAAGAACATATGAGAAATTCTTTGGTTTACTGGCAGGGGTGAGTTCCACTTTCAGACTTCAAATTTTACATCAAGAAACATACGCTTTGTGTAATATGGCAGTAAAAGTTTTCATATAAGCATCTGATATTTTATGATAAATACGTCAATTACGTGTGGCTCTTTTGTTCTGAAGTTGGTTATATCAGCTGAGGCAGTTGGATTATCCATTAGATGATAATAAGCATTCACAGTAAATGCAGAATGGGAGCACACTTTTTCCCTGTTTTTTCTTTAATGTTCCTATCTTGTAGAAGGATGGTCCAGTGGCCAATGCATAGCAGTAACAGTAATGGCACTACATAAGTGCAAAGTACTATGTTTTGTTATAATTTTCTTGCAGGAGCAGGAAAGATGGTATTTTGGAGTTCTCCGTTGTTTCTCCACTTCATTAAGGTTGTTTAGTTAGCTAATTTAGCAAATTAGGATGACTTTGCTCATTCCTGCACCACTCTGTCACTAAAAGAAACAAATCAGGGTTTTTTTCTTCATGTCTGTGTGTATGTAAAATTGGTTATAACTTTTGTTACAATTACTTAAGTAGCCGTTTTTCTTTTACTCCACCTGTAATCTCAGTATAGCTGACTCTAATAAAGATTACATAAGTAAAACTTTTGATGTCCTTACAAGGTTACTTACAATACATAAGTTTCATTAATTTCTAGACTATCAGATTTCAGAAGATGTTACTGCTGATGTAGCTGTGCACAAAGGACCATATTTCCTTTTCCTATTAGTCACCTAGTACTAACAATTACCTTATAATTTGCAAGTAACTGGTTATAAGAAAGCACTTGGTTCCATAATAATCCTGGATGTTGAAATTTACAGTACTTTATTACAGATTGCCATTGAAAAATATTTCAACGTTCAGGATTATTATGGAACCAAGTGTGTTCTTTTTATTAATTTGAATTGCTGTTTCTGCCTGAAATGTCTTGACAATAACTGTGCTCCCTTCTATTTCTCTAGTTTCAAATAAACTTGCAATGATGCAATTAAAAATATTATGGCCTGTGGTATTGTATTAAGGGGTCCCACCAGGTGAGACTATTAGAAACCACATGTTGCAAGGTAGAAGAAATTACCTTATCTAGTAACATGTCAGATTTGGTAATTATTGTTTCATAATGCAAGATTAGTTTCCTCTGAGAAACTGCTGGAGGTAATAAATATTCCATTTAAAGGTATTTTTTTCTTTCCTTTTAAAAGGAAAGACTTGTATAAAATGTTTAGTTCTAAGTGTATTTTTGTTTAATGTTCTATTTAATCTGGTTATTTCAGCGTTTCTGCATGTTAAAAAAAGAATACATGGAATCCTTTGAAGCTATTTTCAAAGAACAGTATGATACTATCCACCGTTTGGAAACAAACAAATTGAGAAATGTAGCCAAGATGTTTGCTCATCTTCTGTACACAGATTCACTTCCCTGGAGTGTAAGTAGAAAAGGGCTTTGTCCTAGCTTCTTTCTTCAATAGTTTGTCTGTGGTGCTCAGAAATAAATTACAATATATCATGCTTTGTGTCAGGGATACCTTTTTAAGTCTAGTTTTTTAAAGCCTACTAAGACTGTCTGATTTAAAAAAAAAGGCAAAATGTTATTTTAATTACTTTTCTTATGAACTATATTGCTATAGTGTTGGGATGAAAGATGCTATTTTATGTATGGGCCAAAGGATGAGCTTGAGCTTCTAAAAATAAAAATAGAACCGGGTGTATGTATTTAACCTGTGTTTTTTCTTAACATTTTCAGGTCCTTGAATGTATAATATTGAGTGAAGAAACTACTACATCGTCAAGTAGAATTTTTGTCAAAATATTCTTCCAGGAACTTAGTGAATATATGGGACTTCCTAATCTTAATGCAAGATTAAAGGATGAGTAAGTTGAATTTTTACTCTTTAGCGTTGTCCTTTGAATGCTTTCACCCTGTAAAAATACATACAGACTCTCCATTTGCAAGTGAAAGTTTACTAAATGAAAATACAAAACAAATTATGGCCCCAATTCTGTAAAGACAAGTGTGTGCACATTGATGTCGATGTACGTGCTGTGACTAGTCAAAGTTAAACATGCATAAATAGTTGCAGAATCAGGGCCTATATCTTCTTGGTTTTGTTCCACTGCTATTTCAATGTGAATAGTAACTTTCCGAGCTGAAGGACATGTATTTGTATACATTAGCATCATTCCTGAAGGGTGTGGGGCAGAATAGTCTTTTTTTTTTTTTTTTTTTTGCAGAGCCTGAAATATTAACTTTGTATTTTTATAAGATTAATTGCTTAATTTTAAGCACAACAAAAGTAAAACATTCTCGTGTGTGTGTGTTCCAGTACTTACACAACAGTGAGGATCCTTCCAATTGGTCAGGTTATTTCTTGAGGATCTAAGGCTTACTCCTTTTCAGGAGCTATGCTCCTGTATGATGGTAAATGAAACAGGCACTCAAAACTCATTGAAGCCCAAACTTTGACCTACTTTAGGACCCAATTCAATGGAATTTCTACATGGAGAGCTGCTACAGAATCAGAATCTTAAAGTTGTCATAATCTGACAGGGAAAGGCCATCTCTTTTTATAAAACCACCAAGGCTTATGAAGAAATTTAAAATTCTGCTAAAGGAACACTTACTTTGCTGGACCCACAAAAGCATTGCTTTTTCATCCATTGCAGTGTCCACAAAAAGCAATGCATGAACAAAGACTGTTTTTGTCCTGTGGGATTCCTATGATGTATTTTTCAACAAATGCATGTAGAAATTAAGAATAGTCTGCTGCATGAGGCTTAACTTCAATGTTTTGTTTTTATCAGAACATTGCAACCTTTTTTTGAAGGATTATTGCCTCGGGACAACCCAAGAAACACTCGATTTGCCATCAATTTTTTCACTTCCATTGGTCTTGGAGGACTAACGTAAGAAATCTTTTTTTGGTCTTAATCCTGATTTGACATTGTTTGACTTTCTGTTTAAGGATTGAGATTTGTTTTTTGTTGCTAATTAGGGATGAATTACGGGAACATCTGAAAAATGCACCAAAGATGATCATGACACAGAAACAAGATGTTGAGTCATCAGATAGCTCATCATCTTCCTCAGAGTCTGACTCCTCTGATTCCAATTCTGACAGCAGTAATAGTAGCTCGGGATCATCTAGTGGCAGTGACTCCTCTTCTAGCAGTGGCCATAGCAGTGACTCAGGTATTAAACAACATCTCTCCTTTAGCTCATTCTCTCTTTACTGTGTGCACTGATATACTTACCACAAGGAAACAGCTATAGTTGATATTTAATTATTTATTGCTAAATCTGCACTTTAAAAATTCCTATCCGTAATTTTGATAAAATTCTGGAAATCTTAGAAAAGAAATTGCTTTCAGTCCATACAAGGTGACAGGTTTCAGAGGGGAGGCCTGATAGTCTGTATTAGCCAAAACAACAAGAAGTCCTTGTGGCACCTTAGAGACTAACCAATTTATTTGGGCATAAGATTTTGTGGGCTAAAACCTGATGAAGTGGGTTTTAGCCCATGAAAGCTTATGCCCAAATAAATTGGTTAGTCTCTAAGGTGCCACAAGGACTCCTCGTTGTTTTTTAAATCCATAGTAATTTTAATTATAGAAGTTATAACTGTTGAGAGTCTGTTTCCAGAGAGTGAAAAATGTGTTTTTGAGGAACGTATTGTATTGTGTGCTGTTTCCTTAAACTGATATGTCCATTGCATGAAGTTAATATTCAAATTTAATCTAAGACTTCCTGATACTTGTTTATAAATAATGGCCAAGCATCAGTGTCTATTTGGTAGGATTATCAGTGAACTGTAAAGGTTAACACACCTGATTTTTTTATTATTATTATTTTAGTACAGGCCTGTCTCATGGCTCTGTCCATTGGATTCCAATCCTTTTTTCTTTCTTTCTTCCCTGTAACCACAGTTGTGCTGTTTCATGTGTCAAACAAGGGATTGCTCAGTTCTCTGCAATTCATTTAGCTTCTTATGCAGGGTCTGGGTTTCTGAATCCACTTCCCATTCCTATTGCTCAGAAGCAGTATGGTGCGCTGTTATAATAACCAAGGCTCCTGTCCCTTGAGAATTCTCAAAGAAAGATGAAACTTTGGCTGACAATTTATGCAAGAATTTCATGTATTATAATTAGTATTTTTAATAAGATCATCTTGCTGATGTAAAATCTGCTTTTTGACAAGTATAATAAACATTGTTAAGCTAAAATATATCTGCTATTCTAATTTAGAGCATTTAGTCTTATATAGTGTGGTGGGAGAGCAGATGATAGCACAGCATGAACTTCTGTAGTTAGGAAGCTTGCTGATTCAAAGTTTAATTTGATTTATTATGATTTTAGTAGCAAAAATACTAATAAAACAAGTATATAAGCAGTATGAATTACACATGTATTAGAAATGCATTTTTGTTTTCTGTTGCAAGCTTACTTTACAAAGTCTGAATTGATTGTGTATCACTATAAAGCTATTGCATTAATGACGACAAAGCACTAGTGGAGGGCACAGTTTAACCAGGTCAGAGAGGCGTAAGTTCAGCAAAGAGCCAGATGGCTTCTGCATAGACAGCTGCAGCTTGGCTGAGCTGCTTGATAGGAACCAGAGAGGTAAGTCCTTAGTGAAAAAACAACTGATTCTGCAGTCTGTCAATGTGAGCATGCTTTTTTGTAAAAGGACACACACTTGTACTATTTTGTCCTTTTTCCATTCAGAAACAGATAAATGTGTGCATTTTGATAATCTCTGCAGTATTCTTTGATTATGTACACTAGAAGCAGGAATGTGGCAAAAATAATTAAATACAGAGTTAACTAATAATTCTGAGAGATAATCGGATTTCTTTTTTGTAACTGTGTATTCCCTAGTGGTTTAAACGTCATAGTTTTGCTAGAAAGCAAAGGCTAATTGTTGGTTGTAACTCAGGTTCTTCACATTTTTGCATCTTTCCATAGATTATAATGAGGACTTCCTAGTAGTATTCTGAAAAGCATTTCCCAGAGGAATGTATTGTCAACTCTCTTACCAGTGTAGTACTGGTCTAGCAATTAAACCTGGCACATAAATGTTGCTAGGCGAAAATTTCTTGCTAAGGAACAATCTAAGAATTTGTGATTCCTGTGCTGATGGAAGCTCTGTGCATATATAATGGGATATGGGCCAGGAATTAAAGAAATTCCATGTTTCTTAGAACAGAAAGGAAGTGAACCAGATTTAAAAACATTTATTCTGGAAAGGGTGTTCTTGGTCTTCAGGTAAATTTCCAGGGTGAACTTTAAAAGAAAAATTTGTTCTGAACATTGAAAGGGAACAGAGAAAGAAGGCACTGCACACATAACAAATACTGAACTTGTCTTTTACTGTGTGTCCCAATGTCTCCCCTGCCAGCTCAGCTGTGACTCCATGTTGTCTGTTGGAGCACTAAGCTTGTTCATAGTCAAATAAGTTAGTTTTTTTATCCATTAAACTACTTTACAAAGTCTCTTATTTTTTACATTCCAATAGAGCTATAATAATGAAAAAGAAAATGTATTAAAAAAACCCCAACATATTGTAAAATCCGACTTAAGTGACTCCCTATGGGCTGGTTTTAAACATGTCATCAGAGAAGCACCAGCAAACACTCTCACCACATCAGAGGTTAGGCAGCTGCTGTAAAATTCAGTTATATGATCTAAAATAAAATGTATTATTGTCTCCTTGGTAGTTGGGATGCTTTCAAAAGGCAATTAAGCAGAGATAGAGCTGGCCAGTGTGACATCGCAATGCTTAGAGTAAAAAGAAATGAAGGTGGTTTGTGTTCCTTGTGGTGATTTTTACTCTAGGGGATGTTCAGTACATATTGTTGATGTAATGTTTGTATTTTATTTGCAGCTCATCCTTTAAGCCCTTCTTTTAGTGACCAAGCATCATAATGACACTATCCATGATTTTGGAAACATCTACCACGTCTGTTCATTCCATTGAATATAGGGTGACCAGATGTCCCGATTTTTATAGGGACAGTCCCGATATTTGGGGCTTTTTTTAATATGGGCTCCTATTACCTCCTCACCCCCGTCCTGATCTTTCACACTTGCTATCTGGTTACCTTAATTGAATACTAAATAGGTTCTGTATTGACAAATATTAGTAGGTTGGGAAAATAAAACTTGTTTCACAATGGAGATAGACAGTAGTCTGTTTGGAAATCTAGATGTTATTTAAAGCTTAGCTTCTCTGTGAGGTAAATGTAGAACCTGGATACCTATTTTTTGGGTGGCATGCAGAGGAAAAAAACTACCCCTTCTAAGTTAGCAACATAATTTACTTTTTTAGCTGTATTGTCTTTGCTGTCCTTAAGTAGTAATAGCACAAATAAAAACTGCTTAGTGACTGTTAAGATTGCACAGGACATACCTCACCCAAAATCTTAAAAGCATGAAAATAAGGGGGAAGTCTCCAGCGTTCCTTGCCACCCTCAAGTTGGTGCTGTCAATAACACACTTCAAGCACTCTATAAGGTTTTTACTTTCTTCTGTAACAGATACTAAAAGTGCTATATCCTCACTTCTTCAAACTCTCACTCTGATGCAAAGCCTCAGCAATGTAAATGAAGAATAACAGAATAATATATGCAGGGGAGCTGAACTGTTAATACAAGAGCATATGAGGTCACTTAAGATTTTCTGCATGAAAGTGAGAGTCTGATGAACTTGCCCTATCTTGTGCATGGAGGAGGAGCAGGGGCTGGGGGAATCACTGGAAAAGCTTCTGGGACTGGTCATTCTCTGTGGTAGGCTGAAGCTGGTGCCTACGGTCATTTGGTGGCTGTAGCCTATGCCAAGGTGCTGTTGCTCACCAGCTGCAACCACTGTTACATCGTGGAAATGGGTCTCGGAGTATCTCTCATGTTGCTGCAGTACTATCCCATAGCTCTGTCATGACTTTCTCCAATATCCTTCTCTTTCCCTCAGGATAACTTGAGCAGACAACTGCAGGGACCTCAGCCCCTTTTGGACTGAGAGACTTTTGTGGGAGGAGTATGCTTATGGAAGATGGATGATCTAATTAAGGATAGGGAGTTTGGGACTACTCCTGAGTTCTCTTCCCAGTTTTGGGTAGGAAGTGTGATCTAGCATGTTAGAATAGTGAGCTGGGAGTCAGGATTCCTGTATTCTATATCTGTCTCTGCCACTGACTCCGTGTATGAACCTGAGGACCTGTGCGATGGTCCTGCTCTCTCCAGTCACCCTGACAGCTTGCATTGCTCTAACCGTTGTAATAAATCCACATGCTGTACGTATGGGCACAGTAGGGTCCCCAACAGGGATGGAACTCAGATCTGTCAGTTCCAGAAATGCAAGGGAGGTGAAGGAGAATGTCATCAAGGCTTTTATCCTCTCTGTGGGTGGCAGCCACATCTGCACAGTTTTGGCTATAACTCCATACTCTTGCTTCTCCTATGTTCCTTAGCCATTTAATGCACACAATAATTTTGTTTAATGATTGGTAAGGTTTCATCAGAACATTCCCATCACACTCATAAACTTAAAATAAGAGAAATATGATGCTAAGGGAAACTAATGGTGACACTTATAATTCTTGAATCAACAGATAGGCAGATCTGAATTTCCTGTATTTGGGAAGTTACTTTGCCTTAACAATGCTGAGGTTTCTTGTAAGGTTATGTTTAGAGTGAAGATTTCATGAAGTTGGAATATGTGTTTATTTTTGTTATCTGTTGGAGATGCAAGTGGAAGCCTTCTGTTGGATGGAGTGTAGTATTGACAGCACTTAGGCAATATAAAATGGGAAGGAATGCAGAAGACTCCCTTTATTTCCAAGCTTTTAAAATTGTGGGTGGATACAGTGTGTCCACATGCAACCTTATTGTCACTAAATGAAGTTGTTGTTTTTGTATTAATAAAACAACTGGACGTATATGCCAGCAACAAAACCTAGAAAATGAGGAATAAAATATGGGGAAATCTTGGGAGTGATAGCTAGTTTACCAAATTTCTTTTTCCTTAGATTTCCTTTAGAGAATTTTTTTATTTTTTTTTTAAACAAAATACCTGTGTTAGACTGCCATTTAAAAATAAGTCATTTCTCTTCAATTAATAGAGCATGGGTAGATTTTCCCACGTTTTGGAGAGACTCACGAGGGAAAGAAATACAAAACTCTAAGCTCATTATTTTGAACCCTGTGGCAAGATAAGCATTTAAGAATATAAAATTTTGGCAAAACATTTCTCCCAAAACTTTCTATATAAATATAACATTTTAATTCTGCATAATTAATGAACTGAATAAATTACAAAACGGTTAACTCTCATGTATGCTGTACTTTCAGATGCTGCTAAAGTAAAAAGGAAGAAGATGCAAAAGAAAAATAAAGCACGGGATAAAGTTGCCAGGAAAAAACAAGGGAGTAAAAAGAAACTACTTGAAAAGAAAATAGAAAGGAGACAGCAGGAAGATAGATATGACGTTGAGAGAAATTCAGAAAGAAATGCTGACAGAAATTTGAGAGATCCAAATAGGAGAGATGATCTATCTAAATATCCCTATGACAGAGATGATGCCGCTGACAGGAACAGTTACCGGAGTGGAAAGGACAGGTATCATGAAAGAAATACAGATTTAGAAAATAAACACGGTAATTCCAAAAAGAAGAAAGCAGACAGAAGAACTTCTTTTTCTGATAATGAAAAGGACAAACACTGCACTAAAGACAGTGTACATCACAGTAGGAGAAAAGAGAGGTCAAAATCTAGAGAAAGAAACCGTATTAATTCAAGTCCCAGAGAGGAAGAGGAGCAGGAGAATCGATATCGGAATGGTGCAGAGAAAGGCCCAGAGAAATATAGCAGATATTCTGACCAATGTAGAGAATCCAGGAAAAATGAGGACAGACGAAGGGAGAATTCTCCACGTAGGCGAAAATAACACTGTGCCACTGAGTTTGAAATAAATGCTTTTCTGTGCAGCTAAAACTGTGTATTTTTAACTCTATTACTGAACTTTCTTTTAAAAAAGGAGCTTTTGTACAAAGTGCAAGTTTGTATTTGTAAGGTTCATTGGCCTTCTTAAGGTTTTCAGTACTGAATCTTTTATAATCACTGTATGTGAAGAACCCTTCTGTTAAATTTCTTCTTTCGAAGACGATTTTCATTTGAGAGAAAGAAAAACAGAAGCTTGCTTATATTTTGTGAATAAAATTGTTGAGATCTCACTGAAATGAATGTTTTTATCAACTTAACTTCAGATGTTTCGTAAATATTGTGTTTGAGTTATAGTATCTGAAAATGCTACTTTTTAGTTTTGTTTAGTAGTTGACAAGCAGAGCAGTCAGATTATTGTACAGAGGTGAGAAATTTCATATTCCTTTATATATATAACATAAGGACACCCTGCATAGTTTATGCTCTTAAGATGAAAACACACAAAACAAATTAAGGAGTCTCAAGTATTTGCAGGTCACCATTCGGTATAAAAACATAACACTTTCAAAAAGCTGAGCAGAAATATTGTAAAATGTTATGCTATGAGTACAGTTTAAAATCTCAACTGGAACTATGAGTAATGTCTTCCTATTTCTGTGATGCGTCTTCTCAGTGAACTTCAAACCTAAGACGTAAGGTTCAGATTAGTGTTAAGTGAAAATCTTTTTTCTTCAGTCTTTTTATAAACATATCAGCACAGACAGTGCAGACTGTATAAGTACACAACCAACAGTAGAGACCTTTAGAGCATGTTCTTCAGTTTAGATTCTCAGTTAAACTTGGAGGCAGATGTGAGCACAGACCTCTGAGTAATCTGATATAATATAAATTATTGTTTTTTTCCCTTAAGACACAAAAAAAATTGCACCTGTAAACATCACAGTTTGAAGTTTTAGAAACTTGTTGTTATATTACTTTTTAATCTTTTTACTTCTGGAAGATTTTAGTTTCTTGGACCAGCCTGTCTTAGCTTGCTTATAAAGATATCCCCCACCCAATTATTTTTTTCAACCAGTGAGTTTGATTGAAGGTCATACAGCTCTGATCTCTGTCACTATAACTGCCATGCCTTAGCAGGACCTTACTCAGTAGGCACGGGACTATGTGAAGAAGTGGGCTATGGTACAGAAGATGCTCCAAAATTCCTTCCAGAAGTGCCAACAGGAGAATAATTAAGTTCACAAAATGTTATACCAGACCAGAAAAAGTAGTTGTAGAAACAGTTAGTATAAATCTGACAGACCCAAAATAGCTGAGGCAGTTGTGTGTGTGTGTGTATGTATATATATATATATATATATATATATATATATATATATATATATATAAACTAGTTATATATATTATTAGTCACCTGAGAAATCAAAATAACCTGATGAATATGGCTGGGTAATGAGTAATACCTAAAGAAACAGAGGGTCCCTTTGATATAAGGTGTATAAAGAAATAGTGTAGGTATATACAATGGGAGATTTTTACAAAAGTAACTATTGAGTCAGTTCTATAGCTTGCCGTCACTGCTATATAAGACTGACTTTTCTCCCTGAACTTTTTTACAGAATGAACTAAAATGCAAATTGCTGTGAATCTGAAAACTTTCGTTTTTCAGTATTCAGTCTCAACACTTTCTATTTTATTCCCTGTAATGCCTTGAACTAAGAATCCCACTGAAAAGGTTAATTCTGAAAGAATGCTTGTGACAGAAGAATTCCGGTTGGTGGTTGTCCATTAATTTTCTTTACATCATCAACTCTCCACAGTATGCTGTTGAGTCATAATGGCCTTTTCTTGATAATAGTTGTGTTGAACAAGCTTATTTACTACCACACCATATTTTTCCAAATTTTGCAATAACGCTTACTCCACTATGTTAAGGGTCTGCTAAAATGCACATTATAAACTCTTTTTTACATACTGTGTATCAGTTAGTAGAGCCTTGAAAAGGCACTTGAATAAAGGTTAATACATAAAACAAATTCACTTTTTTTTTTAAATAACTCTATTTCTGGCATATTTCAAGAAGTGCTAGCATAAATTCTGGTATTGCTATAATTTTTTTTGACTTTTTGCTATCGGCAAAATAATTTGCTAGAGTAACATTAGCTATGGTTGTGGTTACATACAGTCTGTATCTGAAATAAAGATGACTTTTGCAAAAGAGAAATTCATTGCTATTTAACATAAATGTGAACATTTTACAGTCTCTCTCGCAAAAGATGTATTTTTTTTAAGAAGACCTTTTGGCTTCAATTTTGTTCCAGTTTCTTTTTATGGGAGTGTTTTTCATAAATTTCTCTCTACTTTTAAAATAAAACAAGCAGCTTTTATTAAACAAAAAAGTGTTCCCATTTTGTGGAGGAGTGCAGTTGGTTCACAGGAGAGATGGAGCGTAACTCATGTGTCAGCTCTTTAGTGTCACCATTTTGTTGCTAGCCATGAATCAAAGATGGCTATTTCCATTTCACTAGATAAGGAATTGCGTTAACTGCAGCTTTAAGCAGGATACTAATCTTACTGTTAAAATTCAGCCCTTATTTCACTATTGGGAGGTTAATACTGTTAAAAACAATAAAACATAACCAATACATGTCTGTTCCAATATAATATTTTATCAAGTGATTCCTGCACCAAGCCCATAACTTCTGGTTGAGCTTGAGCATATTTTTTAGAAAAAATCCAGTCTTGCTTTAAAGACTTCAGGCAACAGAGAGAATGTACCACTCATGTCCCTAAGTAAGTTGTTCCAATGGTTAATTATGGTGACTTAAAATATGCCCAGATTACAAGAAAGGAATTAGTTTAGCTTCAGCTTCCTGCCCTTGGATCTGATTGACTTTCTCTGCTAAATTAAAGAGCCCTCTGCTATCAGAAATCTTCTCCCCAGGGAGGTACATATAGGCCATAATCAAATCACCTATTAACCTTCTCTTGAATAAACTGAATGGATTGAGCTCTTTTGCTTTCTCACAGTATGGCTGATTTTCCAGACCTTGAAGCGGAGTGGGGTGAAAACTTATTAATACATTATAATTCATGGAGAGAGAGGAACAATATGGACATTTTTGCTAAGTATGTTTTTGCCAATAAGGTAGTGTAAGATATGTATTTAGTGCTTCACTTGTTAGGCACAAGGGCCCAGATCCATAATGGTACTTAGGCACCAAACTCCCAGTTTTAGGGTCTACTGTGATCCATAAAACTGTAAAACCCTTTAGATGCCTAAACTAACTCAGTGTCTAAATTTTTGAGGTAAAAGTTTCTTGAGCACCTAAGTTTTCTGCCTGTAGGCATGTGAACTGCTGTTCTGCTTTAGGTATCTGGGCACATATCTCCTGCTGAAGCCCAGAGTGATCCAGGAACCTGGGGAAGGTAGGGGTTTGTCCACCTACTTACATATGGGGCCCCGTCAGAGACTGCTTACTGCTTTGGGTCTCATTCAAAATCTGGCTGGTGGTGGGGCCTACCTTATAAATTTTAGCCCCGCGGTTAGAGCACTCACCTGTGATGTGAGATGCAGGTTCGATTACCCTTTCGAACAGAAGGGGAGAGAGGATTTGAATAGGTGTCTCCCACCTCTCAGGAGCGTGCTCTAATCTCTTAGCTATGAGATGTGGGACTGCCTCAGTCTCCTATTGAAGTTGTTCCACTGTGTACAAAAAATGAGAATAATTGCACCAGAGAAAAAGAGACTAGTCCAGTAGTTAGGGCACCCACAGAGGTGGGAGTCCCTGAACTCCAAGAACTCTATCCAAAGAGGAATACCATCAACAGGAGAGATTGAGAGCCCAACATCAGAGTATCCCATAGCGTAGTGGTTAGAGCACCCTCGTCAGAGGTGGAGACCCCTGTTCAAATCCTTCCTCCCCCTGCTCCCCAAGCAGAGGGGGGAATTGAACTGGGTTTTCCCGCATCCCAAGTGAGTGCTCTAACTGGGACAAAAAATAAGGTGGCCATCCTCCCACTCACACCCGCTTTGTATGGAGTGAATCAGGCATCCAACTGATACTCACAGGAAACAATTTAGGCGCCTAAGCTGCCTGACTCCAGGAGACAGGTTTCCAGTTGTGGATTGCTAGCAGAGATAGGCTATTAGGTGCCTCCCTACAGCCCAGACTTTGGCACCCATCTTCTTCATGGGTGAGGCAGGGCTGAGGATTCACTCCTTTTATCAAGATCTCCCATTGGCTAGCTTTGGCGGCTCCCCACCTAGTATGCTGGCTTTTGTGGATCACACTCTGAGGCATCTGTCCCTCCCCATTCATTGTTTAGGGAGCCAAGGTGCCTAACTCAGGCTTTGTGGACAGGGCCAGATTTACTCTCCTGTGGGCCCGGGGCTATTAGATTTTGTGGGGCCTCTGGGGGGGTTATGTGTGGGAGTAGGCTCAGGGCTGGGGCAGGGGATTGGGGTGCAGGAGGTGGTACAGCTCCGGCTGTGGAGGTGGGGCCCGGGTTGTACATTAATCCAGCCCTGTTAGTGGCTCACAGAGTTATTCTTGTGATTTTCTGTGGGCTTAGAAGTTCCAGGCCTAAATTCACAATAATGATCATTTACAGAAGTGTTTGTTCATGCATTTAACTGTAACTATTACACTCTATGTAATAGTACAATAGTTCTGGTTCTTTGTCAGGGAACCTGAAATGCCTATGTTAATAAAACTTGTGTTCAGTGTATAATTTCAGATCACCTTACACAGGTTATGATGATTTCTGCCTATGCATCAGGATTTATTCAAATGATATAATAATGGTGGTGATTGGGTGATGTGCAAGATACAAAAAGAAAGGCAAAGGTTAATCAAACATTTAAATATTCAATGGTATACACTGATTTACTTCTATTGCAGTATCACTAAAGCCAGTGGTCTGTGTTCGTGGGCCAGTTTTCTAGCTCAGATGCAGCCAGTATTGGTTCTTTGCTTAACTGTAAACAAAGGAGCTGTTCATTTTCAGAACAATGACATTTGTTTAGCAAGGCCTTGCTCAGGTGAGCATCCATCTGCCAATTTGATTCACATGCTGATTGGGTCGGCCCACTTTCAGCTTGAGCTAATGCATGTGAATTTCTTTCTTTAGGCACTGTCACAGTTGGTGCCTGTTTTCCTCCATGTTCTGTCTCCAGCAGAGCTTCTGCTCTCTCATTTTGTATTCTCTTTTTATTTCCTTATTAATCCTAAATATTTCAGTTCAGAAAAGGGATCCTCTCAAAATGCATAAATCCAAATGAGAATCTGCCTCTCCACAAGTCGAACTGGATCACTCCATAGTGTGAACATTCCAATAGCAGGATGGGCCACAAATAATAAAAATTCCAGAAGGACGGACAAACAGCAAGAAACAGGCTGTTTTTCTGGCCTATGTCACAACACTTACACAGGCCACTGAGAGTTGAAACAGGTAATAACATCTAGGCTATCGTGTTGCTCTGATCACATCTAACAAACGGGATATCAGAACACTGATGGCTTTCTTGGGGTTTTTTTTAATTATTATTTGTAAATGATGATTCTTGTGACTATTTTCTCTTGATTCTCCTATGCTCCATGGTGGGGAGACAGAGCATCTGGTCTAACAATAACTTTGGCAGCCTTTGGCTGCTCAGTGGAACTCAGTACAGCAATCAATAAGACACCAACTAGAGGAAAGTACAGAAACCCAAATGGCAGAAGAAAGAGAAGTTATTCTGGCGTTTCATGAACCACTGCTAACTTGATTTGGAGATACAAACAATATATTTGTTGTGGCAGCAGCAACTTATCCATTCAGAGAACCATGGGTAAGTCAATGGTATTTGCCTAGCTTTCCAAATACCCATGAAATCTCAGCCCAATCTTGGCCTTAGTGTGGGACTTGGGTATTTTGTTTCCCCCACCCCCATCAATGAGCCTTAGACGATCTAGGGCCAATACAATTTGTCTTCTCCCCTCAGATCTCTCCATTTACCCTCCTTTCCATCCAGCCAAAGAAAACATATTTTTGTGGAAACAATGCACAACTTCTTATCCAGGCTCATTCCCCAATTCTTGTTATGGAATGGAACATAGACATCTTGAAGTATCAAGTATCAGAGGGGTAGCCGTGTTAGTCTGGTTCTGTAGAAGCAGCAAAGAATCCTGTGGCACCTTATAGACTAACAGACGTTTTGCAGCATGAGCTTTCGTGGGTGAATACCCACTTCTTCGGATGCAATTCACCCACGAAAGCTCATGCTGCAAAACGTCTGTTAGTCTATAAGGTGCCACAGGATTCTTTGCATCTTGAAGTATTTGGAGTGATATCAAGATGCAGTGGAGTCTTAACTACAATGGATTTCTCCACTTTCAATGGACACATCAGAATAATGTGTCTTTTCTCATTCAGGAGCTCTACTCCCAAGATTACCTGTATACAGCCCTGGATGCCTACTTGTATATGCCTGTTCAACCATCCCATCAGCCTTTGCATGAAGGTCTTCTGCATAGTTTGTCAAAATTATAAGGCATGCTGGATGTTGCTCTCAATGATCCTTCATGCTATTTAATACATGGTCATTAATTATTTTTACACATGCCTGGATCAGGGCTGATAATCTTTATACGTCAAAGCACAGAATACTTGAATGATGCTGCAGGACTGAGTGACCCAGATGGTTTTGAATGGGCATGAACCAAGAGGATCAGGTAGAAGGAGCTGACCATCTCTTTTGTATCTGAACTTACATGCAATAAGTTACCTTCCAAAAATGGTTGTAATTGAATGTCTTGTCCCAGAATAGTGCATGGGTTCAACACTGGGGTTCAAGACTGCACATCTTTACTCCAAAAGCCCTTGCTGAGTTTCTCCTGTTGCTCACTGTGGTGACAATAGAGGGGCCTCAGTTTAAAGTACCCAATCAATTCAATGTTCATACAAAGGATAGTTCTTCCTGGATTGTCTCTGGAATTCATGGCTACCATGACGACCACTGTTCTGCCCTCTAAACATAATTTTGTCACTGTTTTGGGTAAATCTGCCTTGTTGGCACTGTTATTGATCCCCATCTTCAAGTCTGAAAACCATTGTTGAAATACTGGGACACTTCTATTCTATTTAGGCTATCATACTGTGCAAATCAAGGTATCCGAGTACTTAACTGACTGGTAATTTAGGCCCATACTTTAGACTTCATTAAAAAACCTAATATATATGTATCAATATTTTTTAAAATTTTACTCAGAACTCTTTAGGTTAATATTGAAGTAATTCCTGTATTGTTTGAACAACCAACATTGCAGCACTGTGCTATTGCATGGAAAAGTGAAATTGACTAGAGGGCTTTTCTTGTTCCAGTCCAAGCTCAATAAATTGCGCAAATAGAGAAACAAGGTGGGTGAGGTAGTATCTTTTATTGGGCCAACTTCTGTTGGTGAGAGAGGGAAGCTTTTGAGCCACATAGCTCTTCAAGTAAGTTGTGTGTGACTCGAAAGCTTGTCTCTTTCACTAACAGAAGTTGGTCCAATAAAATATATTACTTCATCTACCTTGTCTTTCTAATATCTTGGGACTTGCACAGCTATAACTACACTGCATTGCATAAAATAAACATACTACATACGTATTTCAAAGTAAATTGGATTTTGAAAAGTCTCTCTTGCAACAAAGAATTGTTAATATTACAGGTAAGGAGATCTATATGCCAAAGTATGATTTTTTGAACCTGAAAGTGTCCTATTTAATTCATTTTGGATTTTGAGAGTGATCCCTTTCTCAACATTTGAATGCAACGAACCTTCTAAAATAGTTAATTATACATCTGACCCCCCACCACCAAAACAAAACAAAAATGTTGGTCAGGGTGGAGTATTTTTTCATAACTCCAAAAAAGATTTAAGTGCATCCCTATCATTAAGTTTCCTTGTGCACCTTTATAAATATAAAGGAAGGCAACAGTTTGAACTTTATTTACAACTCTCAAACTGATACATTTTCTTAGAACAGAAAAAGATTTGAAACCATAATGTGTCAAAGAATTTTAAAGCATAAATCTGATATAAGCTATTTAGTGGTAGTGGTTTATCAGTAAAGGTAACTGACTCCTGTTATTGTCTAGTAACTTACAGAAAACAGGGAAACTTTTCCTTCTACGTATTTTCAATTACTATAGTTTTCCTTTTGGAGGATTAAGTTAACTAGGATTTTTTTAAATATATTCTTAATAGTTAAAAATTACTTTTGATTTCCAATGCAAAAGCATCATGGTAATATAAACTAACTCTAGATTAAATAAATGCTTTGGACTGTTCACTAGGTTGAAAGTGACATGACCAATTTATTACTTTGTGAACTAGAAAAGTTAAATTAACTTCCTAGGTATTCTGCCTTTATATTTAGTTTTCTTTTATATATTTTCCCTAAGCAAGTCTATAATTTGGCTGTGAGTAGAGTCAGGGAATTTATTTTCCTGTTTGCTCCTTATGACTATCATCATGCATTTTGTACAAACTGCTAAAAAAAAATAATAATAAAAAAAAAAAATTGAACCCCTGGTATTCATTGGTAAAACCTGTTTCTCAAAGGCTAAAATAACTGAAGCCATTAAAAAAATTGCCACATCTTGAGTCTAACTCTAAAAACCTTTGTCTATTTCATCTGTTTTCCTTTTGAATATCTTTGTAAAAATTTGATGATCAACCACCTCTCTGAGAGGAGAAAATAAACCACCACATTTAAAAAAAAAAAAAAAAAAACCACACCAAAACCACAAGAATACAGAGAGAGAATTCACCTTTTAATCAAGAAGTGCACGTGGCAGGTAAGCAAAGTGAACGCTCACAAGTTTTTCCCACATTGACAGAAGCATGTAGGTGAAATGCTTATAGGCTTTTAGCTCACTTGACTGCTATAATTGCTGCTTACTAGCTTAATTTAAATTGCATTTTTCCTTTATAATTTTTGTGCCTTTGGCTTTTTTTCAGTAGAGGTGCTTTATGCCTCAACCACCTATTTGATTTTTGCTAGTTGATTTCAACAGCTCATTCACTTTGAATTATTATGTAGAATTATTACTAGTAATTATTTTTGTTTTAGAATAGACCTTACCATTCTAAAGGATAGGTTTTTTGATACATAGCCTTATAAACTACTTCTATTTGCATTAATACTTAAACAGCTGCCAATTGACATTTTGAGATACCCAGTTGAAGACACAGATTTGGGCCTAAAAAACCCATTTTAAATTAAATATTTTATAGAGCTGAAAAAAACTAAAAGTCTAAATAGGTGCCCATCCTGTACATTGGGCACCCATTACCCAAATTAATAATCCCAGTATTATATTTTAAAGGAACCATTCTGGTTTGGTAATTTTAATATTAAAATATCTTTTCTGCTCTTGATGTGTATGTGCATCAGCAAAATAACTACAATATTTTTTAAAAAATAAAACATTTAAGGACAAATTCTGCCATCCTTCCACTGAGTAGTATTTTACTTCCTGAATGATCTGATTGTGAGTCATTGCAATGAAATCAGAGAAAGGTACTTTTCAATCCTAGTTAAGAGAACCAGAATCTGGTCTTCAACTTTTTGGGCAATAGAACCTTTACTGTTTTTCCTAAAACATGGTTTAATTTGAAAAATATCTGCCTACTTTTAAGACCCACGGTAAGCTTTTTTCCTTGCCCCACATAGCTGAAAATGTGCACTGCCTCCCTCTCTGCCTTGGAGCCTGATTCAAATCTCACTAACCTTAATTGAAAAGTCTCCCATTGAGTTAAATGGGAGCTGGATCAGGCCTTTGATCTGTGTGGTTATGGCCACTTTGCTATTTCTGCCTCTCTTATATTTGGGTTGTTCAGAATTCCCACTCTCATTAGACTGTTGCTCCTGCTCCAGTTATAGTTTATTCTGTCATTTTAGTGACCTATTTTTAGAGCTACTGTTTTGTTTTTTCTCTGCCACATGCAGTGTGCTAACTATTCAAAAGATGGGGAAGAAAAACATATACCAAAAATACACTTGCAAAATACATCCTGAAAAGTATATTCTTCAAGTAGATGCAGCCATGTATTCCACCTAGGTGTGTGCACACCCAGCAAAATGCATGCTGAAAAGTATATATTAAGAATAGTTTGGATAAGGGAGAGTTGGCCTATAGTGCCATAATTCCCAACCACCACGCACACTTTAGTTGGGTTACAAGACACTAAGAAGCTTTAATGGGGCTCATAGGCTTTGTCTACACATTGCAGTGCCTTTTAGATCCCCTGCTACCTAGTGGTATTCACAACCCCAGTTAGGTGCACAGGCTTGCTGTGCAGTGCATGACGAGAGTTTAGATGACTGAAAAAGGGATTCGTAGACAGTGGATAGAGCAGCCTGCTAAGATGGGTTCAGATCCCCATTCTGCCTGATGTGGAGCAGAGATTTTCACCCAGGTCTTCCACCTCCCAAGCAAGCAACCAATGTGGCAGGCACAATGGCTCCAATCCTGCAATTTGTTCAATATGAGCATACTCCATAGAGCATTGTTCACATCGGTGGCGTTTCACTGGACTCAGGGTCTGGCCTGAAACAAGCTGCAGGATTGGGGTCTTAGTCTACAAAAAGGAAGAGCCAAGTCAGTGATGGCATAATAGGCTTCTGATTTTCTGCTTCGTTTCCATCTGTGTTCATTTGAATATTGGCTGAGTTTTGTTAAATAATCTGCCTTTATGCTTTCCCCACTTCTTTCAGTGAGGCCTTGTTTATACTCCAAAGTTACACCAGTTTAGCTAACCTGATTTAAAATCAAGACTGATGTAGTTTAACTTGCACTGGTTTAACTAGATCAATTTAGTTCAACTATTGCCACTTTTCTTGTACCGACAAAGGCCTAAAAACATTGGGCCAAGTTTACACCAAAGATTAATTTTATCCTTTTGTTTTGCAATGTGGCTCTTCCATCTCTGTTTTTTCATATTTTAGTTCCTTCTACATACATATTTTATTCAGTTGTCATTCTATTTGTATCTGATAATTTAGGGTTAGGTGTTCGTGTGCTTTAAGGTAGTTTATTGGACCAGGTAGTTTTTAAAAAAATATTTATTTCATTTATATACCAGCTTTTCTGTGGTGCTCATCATCACCGTGGTATCTCAACACCTCAAACATAAATTTTTCTCCCAACACTTAGGCAGTACAATATATTCATATTCTTACTATTGGGATATCGAGTAGCAAAACAAAAAACATGTACATGGTAGATAAGAGAATGTGTTTTGTGATGTATGATATAATACATGTGCCATCGAAGTGGAAAATTACACATTTTTATAAAGATTGAGCAATGTACTATAAAGGTAGAATAATAGATATGCGCACTGTGAGAAATGTTCATTGGGATGGCTGTGTTTTGGTGTTGCCATCTGACATTTTTACTTGTGCAATTTTGTAACTCGCTGTCCAGGAATAATTTAGAGTTAACATTAATTGAAAATGTGTATACATCAAGATAAGACTCTGCATCTGTATGCTAGTGGAGGATGGGTGCCACGCTCTGTGGTCTGCGTTACTTTGATTACAAATGTGCTGGGAGTTAATGATTGGTTTTAGTGCACAAAACAGAAAACCATAACTTGAGGTCTACTTTCTTTTTGCTGCATATGTAATCAAAAACCTTCTCTACTTCACACTATTTATAGGAGGGCTTATTTCCATAATTGCAGTCACTGTACTATCTATGGAAAATATAATACAAAGACAAACATTTTAATGTCCTGTAAATTGTATTCCAATTCAAACAGAGTAGTTTTCAAGGTCAGTTGAATGATGGTAGTCACCAATCTGTGAAATTATCAATCTGGGCGACACATTTAATTTACACTTTAACTCTGGCCTAGATTTTTAAATTCACTTCCTCCCCTGTTCCTGGCAAGTTCATTCTCTTCTTTTTCTGTTTTTAAAGCCACATTATCTCTAAATAATTACTTAAATGTTAAAAAGCCAAATGTTTAGAAAAAGGTGCAAGAAATCTTGTAGACTATTATGAAATAAACTACACAATGAGGATTTTTTTTCTAAATCTGTATTACATTTGTTGCCTTTCAATTTCATTTAATGTCTTCTTGTATTATGATAGAGGATCAATAGGAATGCCTGTTTTACCTTCTTTATACCATTCATCGTTGCTTACATCCCTGTCATGTTCCTCCTTATTCATCTTTTCTCCAAACAATTCCAATCTTTTCAATTTCTCTTCAGAGAAAAATCTTTCCATATTTTTATTGGCCCTCATCCCAACCTCTCTCTGGTCTTTCTATTTCTTCTGTATCTTTTTTAGACATAGGGTGACCAGAACGAAACTCATTTTTTCAGCTGATGGCATACCATTGATTTATAGGCTGGCATAATACTTTCAGTATTATTTTCTCTCTCCTTTATAATTGGTTTGATTTTTGTCTACCACGGCATAATGAGCAGAGGTTTTTGCTGAGCTGTCCACAATGATGTATGTCTTTTTTATGCAGTGGTTACCATTAACATAGAACCCTGCAATGTGTCTGAGTGGTTCATATTATTTCTTCAAATGTGCATTACCTTGCACTTGACAACAGTGAATTTCATTTGCCATCGTGTTGCCTGTTCAGCTAACTTGGTTAGGTTTCTCTAAAGTTCCTCGTAGTCTTCTCTGGGTTTCAGTTTTCAATTATCTACAAATGTTTGCACCACATAGTTCACCCCTTTCCGGATCATTAATAATCCTATTAATCAGTACTGGACTAATACAGATCCTGGGAGACATCCCCCTGTTAACCTTTTGCCATGCTGAAAATTGACTCTTTATTCCTACTCTGTTTTTCTGCCTCTGTCAGTTTCTGATCTACAACAATACTTTCTCTCTCACACCATGACTGCTTAGTTTTATAATAGCCTTTTGTGAGGGACTTTGTCAAAGGCTTTTTGAAAGTTCAAATAAATAATATTATCCAGAACAGTTTGCACTGGTATATCTTTGGGAGGATCTTGCATTTTAATTACAATTAAATTAGTATTTGATACATGCATATATTGTATAATCAGGAATATGCACTATAATCCTCCCAAAGCCATTGAATGCAATCTAAACTACTGAGAACTTGAAAGATATTGGAAACAAAATGCCAGTGTTTCCAAGGGGTTAATTCAAGGACTTTACATTCAAATAGATTTAAAAAAAAAATCCCAAATGCCAAGGCAGTAAAAATGAATTAAAAATAAATTTTCTCCAGAAAAATCTCCTTACTTTCTTTGGCTCCTTCATGTATTAAAAACTTCCTTTAAAACCATTTGAGAAACAAAGTTTGATTTTTGTTTCATACCAAGAGGCAGAATAAAAATCTGAGTAAAATATTGTACTTACCGGGGGACCAAACTGTGGCATATGGCAAAGGGCAGTCAGGGGGCCCAAAGTGCCCTCTTACTTCCTTGAGTCAGCTACTCAAATCTTGAGTAGAAGTGTGGGAAGAGAAGCAGGCTCCACAAAGCCAGTGTGCAGGTGGGTGGGAAAAACACTCCATTCCATAACCCTGCCAGCGTGTTGGGCAGTTTATTGTACATCAGGTAGAACCCCCCCCCCCCAATTTACATCCTCTTGGAAGCAGCAGGGGAACAGGGAGGTTAGATGTCTCCCTCCTGGCCTGCTACAGGAGAGCACACTGTGTTGGGTCTGCACCTAGCACAGAATACGCTGTTCCACCAGCTGCCTCTCACTCAGAGCGGTTTGTACGGTCATGGTCTAGCCCGGGGATATTTTTCACCCTTCTCCATCAGGCGCGGCTCTACCTTTCTGGCCGCCCCAAGCAGTCATGCGCGGGAGGCGCCCCAGAGCCGCGGGAGCAGCGGACCTCCCACGGGCAGGACTGTGGAGGGTCCGCTGGTCGCGCGGCTCGGCTGGACCTCCCGCAGCTGCGGACGGTTCGCAGGTCCGGCGGCTCCGCTGCCGCAGTCATGCCTGCGGGAGGTCCAGCCGAGCCGCGGGACCAGCGCCCCCTCCGCAGTCATGCCTGCGGGAGGTCCGGGGGCTCCGGTGGACCTCCCGCAGGCATGACTGCGGCAGGTCCGCTGGCCCAGCCCACCGCCCCCCCGGGAAAGGGCCGCCCCACGCGCGTGCTTGCCGCGCTGGGGTCTGGAGCCGGCCCTGTTCTCCATGCAATATACAACAGGTACTCCTCCTTGGCTATATTTAGGTTTTTTTCATAAAATATTCCCTGACCTAATCTCCTCCTATATGGTCTTAAATTGGGTTGCACTTTACTACACCATATAGGAAAATACCGTATAATTTAAGCAGCCTGGGATCTGAGGGATATTGTGTTTAACTCAGGGACACATATCCATAACCCCAAAAGAGAAGTACTGGGCCAAAGGAATAAATCCTACTTTCAGTAGGCTATGTGGGCAAATTTCCCATGTGTTGGTGATTCTCTGTAGACAAGCAGGATAGTGGACATTAATCTGAATCTTCCTTTGCCTGCATCTTGCTCTGTGGTGCTGGCTATCAAGTATTTTTCCAGATATGCACTATTCATGCAGATGGGGCTACATGATTTTAGTCTCACTTATACAAGTGAAACTCCACTGACTTCAATGAGTCTACTGCCTGATTCTCACAAGTGTAAGTGAGAAGAAAATCTGACACAGATCACAGGCAGGAATTGCTGTACTATCATTTAGTATGGCAATTTCTATGTATGGTCAGTGTCAGATCAACAGCTACAAACCTACTTCTGGAGATAAGTAAAATATATTTTTTCCTGGTTATTTAAGATGCCTTGATCCACTTGCCAAATATAGACTGGATTGAGGCTCCTATGCTTAGCCCGTCATCAAATACAGTTTACTGGCATCAAGTGGTTCAGTTCCAAAAGAAATCAGTAGGATTTTTAGCATGTTGTGGCATGTTGCATGATGCGTGTCAGTGAAGTGATGGACGTGTCACTTACTGTCTCATCAGCTGTGACATGACAAGCAGTCTGTGCCATGCCACTGCTAAACTGTCAAATATTTTCAGGAGAAAAATATGCCTAAAGGGAAAAGATAAATCTGAAAAGCTGTTGCTGAAGGATCTAAAAATGGCATTAGACAGAGACTTTGCAGGAATGTAAATCAGAGCAGAATTTGTCAGCTGGGCTTTTCCCTCAAGCTGATAAAAAAGCTTCATTCTCTAAGCAGTGTACACTGCAGCCATGGATTTCCTATTGTGAAAGACAAATTTACAGGTAAGGACAAAATTTTCTGATATGGTAGTTGGTTCCTCCCCAGCCGTCTTTGCTGTGCAGAGACACAAGTCTCCTGCTTCCATGTGTTCTGGGATTGTTCTGTGCTGAGGATAGCAGCAGTGAACACTACAGCAAAGGAGATTGGCTTCCTCACCAGTAATGTCTGTCCTTTTGCCTTTATGGGGAGGGAGAGAGAGCATGGGAGAAGTTCATAAGAAATCCCGCATTGCTAGTAGGAAGCCCACTCACTTATGGTCACCCCCCAAGTGGGGAAACAAATTATTAAATTGTATTTCCTCTTGTAATGGACAGAAAGACCAACTTTCATGCAATTCACCTACCCCACACAAGCCTAGAAATAGTTTAAAGAGGGTGTGATGAACTGGGAAATAGCTATTTCTATGAATTTGATGCCTTTTTGTGTTTGTGATGCTTTACTTTGGAGTTAGAGCAAATGGAGTTTGTTAAAGGAACCAAGCAGGGAAAGTAAAACAGTGAGACAGATAAGTCCTTGAGGAAACAA
The DNA here is from genome assembly GCF_020497125.1 of Mauremys mutica. Classification (NCBI taxonomy): domain Eukaryota; kingdom Metazoa; phylum Chordata; order Testudines; family Geoemydidae; genus Mauremys; species Mauremys mutica. The sequence continues at coordinate 44,470,805 of NC_059081.1, read as the reverse complement.
CGGCGAAGCTCTTTATTGGGGAACACCCTTTAAGCTTCGTATCTTTCAGGGAATGAGTAAATAGTGCTTTGTTCTGACAACACTGTTTTTGAGTTGCTTTAATCATCTGCTGTCATAGGTCCCTGCATATAAAGGGGAAATGTAGTTAAGCCTGTTGCATTAACACAGCTGGGAAGCTCCCAGAGACCCAGTCCCAAAGTGGTTGGCCAGTGTGGTTCCTCCCAGAGCGAGAGGCAGGGAGCCAGGCCTGTCACTAAAGGAAGGGACTAAAGGGATCCAATGTGCAGTATGCCCCGTAAACATGACTCATAGATTCCAAGGGCAGAGAGAGGAACATTATGATCATCTAGTTTGGTCTCTTGTATAGTACAGGCTATGTAGCTTCCCAAAATAATTCCTAGGGCATTGTGAGAGGGTGGATAAACCCCACACGGGAGAGTTAAGGGTGCAGGAAGAACTCTGGGTCTGGGGGAAGCCCCACCCCCATAGGTCTGCCAGGCAGGCTCCAGTTGGAGGAGAGACTTAGAAGGGAGTCTTTTCAGCCCAGCAGGGTGGTGGGTGGAGAGAGGCAGACCTGTATTTTCTGTTGCAGAGGGACTATGCCAGGAAGGCATTCCCAGAGGGGTCAGAGCTCTGGGCTCTGGGCTGGGGGTGCAGGCTCTGGGGTGGGGTGGGGGATGAGGGGTTTGGGGAGCAGGAAGGGGCTCCAGGTTTGGGGGGCCTCAGGGCTGGGGCACGGGATTGGGGTGCAGCTCCTACGGGGTATTGCCCCCCACTCAGCTCCCATTGGCCAATGGAAGCGCAGAGCTGGTGCTCAGTGTGCAGGGCCGGCTCTCTTGTTTTCGCCGCCCCAAGCAGCATGCCAAATTGCCGCCGAGGAAGGCGGGGGCAGTCCGTGTGCCGTTAGGGCGGCACGTGCATTTCAGCGTCAGCGGCAATTCGGCGGCAGCTTCTGTTTTCAGCCGGAAGACAGAAGCTGTGCCGCCGTGGACAGCTGAACATAGAAGCTGTCGCCGAATTGCTGCCACCGTGGTAACGTGCGAGCCGCCCTAACGACACACAGACTGCCCCCGCCGTCCGCAGCGGCAATTCAGCGCGCTGCTTGGGGGCAAAAACATACAGACTGCCACCCCTTGCAGATTGCCGCCCCAAGCACCTGCTTGGAATGCTGGTACCTGGAGCCGGCCCTGTCAGTGTGGGGGCAGCACACAGAGCCCAGGGCCCCCCACCTAGGAGCCTGACCTGCTGCTGGTCAGAAGAGATAGGGACTAGCCTGCCTTAGCTGGGCAGTACTGCTGATGGGACTTTTAATGGCCAGGTCGGCGGTGCAGACCAGAGCCACCGCGACACAGTGCCTTACATTCCGCAACACAGTACCGGGTCACAACCTGCACCTGAAAACCACTGCTATAAGGTATGCTTTCTAATCCTTTAATCCTTCTTGTGGCTCTTCTCTGAACCCTCTTCAACTTATCAGCATCCTTCTTGAATTGTGGCCAACAGAACTAGATAATGTATTCCAGCAGCAGTTGCACCAGTGCCAAATACAGAGGTAAATCTCTACTCCTACCTGAGATTCCCCTGTTTACGCTTCCCAGGATCACATGGCCACAGTGTCACACTGGGAGCTCATGTTCAGCTGATTACCCATCATGACCCCCAAATCTTAATCAGAGTCACTGCTTCCCAGGACAGAGCGCCCTGGCTTGTAAGTATGGTCTACATTCTTTGTTCCCGGATGTGTACATTTACATTTAGCCATATTAAAATGCATATTGTTTGCTTACATCCAGTTTACCATGCAATCTGTATTGCTCTGAATCAGTGACCTGCCCTCTTCATTATTTACCACTCCTTCAATTTTTGTGTCATCTATAAACTTCACCAATGATGACTTTGTGTTCTTCCAGGTCATTGATAAAATGTTAAATAGCATAGGACCAAGAACCGATCCCTGCACAACCCCACTGGAAACACATGTGCTTGATGATGATTCGCTGTTTACAATTACATTGTGAGACCTATCAGTCGGCCAGTTTTTAATCCATTTAATGTGTGCCATATTAATTTATATATCATTCTAGTTTTTTAATCAAAATGTTGTGCGATACTAAGTCAAAACGCCTTACAGAAGTCTAAGTATATTATGTCAACACAATTACCATTAACAACCAAACTTATAACTTCATACAAAATACCAAGTTTTTGAGACAGGATCTATTTCCCATAAACTCAGGTTGATTTGCATTAATTACAATACCCTCCTTTAATTCTTTTCAAATGTCTGCCTTATTTCCCTCTGAATCTGTCTACATTCAATTTCAACCATGTTATATCTTCCTCTGCTAGACTGAAGAGCCCTTTATCAATATTTGTTCCTGCTGTAGGTCATTATAAACTGTAATCAAGTCACCCCCTCGTCTTCTCTTTGTTAAGCTAAATAGGTCGATTGCCTTGAATCTATTACTATAAAGCATGTTTTCTAATCCTGACAGAGGGTATAACAAATTATAATTTCATGACCATGGGCCAGAGCTTTCCCTTATGCAGAGAAATACAAGTAGGGGACAGAATATTCAGCAATGTTCCCTCAGAGTTTTCGTCAAACCATTGTTTTGGGAGCCCAGAAGGAATTTGTTTCCCCTCCATGTCATGGGCAGTAGGTTTGGTGGCAGAACCCTCAGACCCTATGAATCCCAAACAGATCTTGAGGATCCACCAGAGGCTCTGTATGCCATTATTGTTCCCTGGAGCCCCACTGTACTTCCCTGTACCCTGTCAGCAGCTCCCTGAACACCATGAAAGGGATTTGTTCCAGAGCCAAGAGAGGCTTCACTCAAAAATTAATTCAGCTTCAGGTGGTATTAACTTCATAGTAGAGTAGATTCCCCACTAGTTACCAGAGAGAACTATGCATGTAGCACACAAGGTCTTCTGGCCTTTCCACTTCCCATGCAGAGGACCCTGACCCCAAGGAGGGCTCAGCAGTAAGTCCAGGGCAGCAGAAGGGATGGGGTCACAAAGACAGCATTCCTTCCTGGTCCCACAACTTCTTTGCTAGCTTGGGGATACCCGTTGACAATCCCCCTACACACACATATTCCACTCCACTGGGAGACCCTGGGGGAAGTGGAAAATTGGCCCTATGTTGGCACTAGCCAGTTCAGTTCTGGCTTCTTCCCTGCTATTTCAGATCCTCAAATTCTCCTGCTTTAGTTATTTTGGGTAAAACTCATCTGGGTGCAGAGTGTGCCTACACCTTCTGTTCATGTTATGCCTCTTGTATGTGATACTTGCTTTGTTTTTTTGTGGTTACACCAGATGCTGTTTGGTTCATCTTATACCATTTTGGTGGCTGTTTTTGTTTTGCTAAAGTAGTCATCACATGTAGGAATTTTTTGATTTATATAATGCTGAAGTGTATGCTTAAGTTGTCTCTGTCACTGACCTGAGTTACAAAAATAAATTATATTAATTAATTACACTAAAACTGAATGAAAGAATAAAACTGTCTCTGCGAGATTTAGTATGCATACTTTCTTTTGGAAATGTACTTTTTCGGCCAAGTTATAAACACTGGAAAAACAAGCTCTAAAATCGAAGTGCTGACATTTTTTTTATTTTTAATCTGTACAAATATTAATACAGCGGAGCTCTAGTAAACTAACACCCTTCAAAGGAATTAATCTTTTATAAAAATGTTGATGGGGTTTATTGGCAAGGTGATAATGTAGTTATAATGGTATAATGGTTTTTTTTGGTGGGGGGAGGAAGTTGTATAAATATTTCTGTCATAGATTGTTGTATAGGTTTTTTAATTTACAAGGTGATTACATGCATATCTACTAAAATGAACATTTAAAACAAGGAATGCTTTTTCAGTGCACTAAGGTTATATGTTTTCCATGATTTTACTACATATGCCTGAAATTCATTAGTTAAAATATGACTTTTAGTTAATATTAAAATCTGATTAGAGCAGTACACAGTAAAGTTTCATGGATTTTAAATATATATATAATGTCTGATACCTCTCTCACACTGGTATAAATCAGAAATAACTTCACTAAATTTAGTGAATGTATGCAGGTGTAAAATTAGTGAAATTGAAGAGAATCAGGTCCATATAAAACTTGCTCGATTTACTTTCATGCTGCATCCAGTGCAGCGTTCTTAGTGTATGTTACAAACCTCTTTCACATGTGTCCAGTTACCATGCCCCAGAGGCTCTGATTCATATGACTCAGCCTGACTTTCTCAAGGACACCACCCCTGTGATGCAGTCACCTCAGCTTGTCTTGAAATGAGACAAGCACAGCTGCAGGCTGTATTCTAAATCTTCTTAGGCTGGCTCTACAAACCAGTTTTTGTACTGGGATAACTTTTTTTCAGTTAGGAGTGAGTTTTTTTTTGTTTTGTTTTTTTACCAATAGTTATACCTGTACAGCTCATAGTGTGGACACAGTTATGTTCATATAAAGGTACCGTATACAATTATAGCTCATTCCCCTATGTATGGAAATAGCTATATCAATATAAAGCACCTTTATACTGATATAACTGCATCCACATTAGAGAGGCTTGTTCCATTTTAATTATAGTTGAAGCAGTACAAATGTTGTGTGTAGACAAACCCTTACTAGTAGCTGCAGTCAGGATACAGCCACATCTGCACTTAGGGACAGAGCCTGTTCTCACTGAGTGGGAACAGATGTGGGCTGTTATTGGGCAGTACCCCTATTTCCTCCATGTTTCTGAAATATGCAATGAGAGCATCCGCCTTTAAATTAGACAACCAAAGATCTTTAACAACAGCATTCATTGAACACTAACCGAGTAACAAATTCACTTCAGAAAACACACTTTGGAATTCTATTGAAATGTTAAAGTAAATTGTCCTTAGGCTGATTTACTTGATCAGATGGATATCACTGCAATACAGGAAGGCTAAGAAACCTAATTCAAGTTCAGTTTTGAAAGCATTATGCCATTCTTTTCTGCCTGCCTGAATTTCTGCTTTGCTCAGGACTAGTGGGCAGTTAGGGTCTGTGTTAAAATGCATGTGGTAGAGAATGTGGTTGTCTTTGTTCTCCCTTTTCACATGCCTTATGCATCATTCTGGGAAGCAAAAGAGGGTGAGGATAAGATCCTCTGACAAGCCAATCATAGGGCTTTTCTACACACAAGTTACTGAAATAAATGATACCAGTATCTTTATGTACATATATCTGTTTCCACATCGGGGGTTGCACAAACATGGTGTGTAGACAAGCCCTTAGATTAATTGAGAATCCATCATTCCTGGACACACACAAATGCAAGTAAGACCAAGTAATTGATTACACGTGTGCTTGGCGGGATTGCTTTGTAATCTCAAGATCTGTATCTTCCCTTCTCACATACTTACGACCCATTAGGTATAAAGCTAATATAGCTCACAGCAGATCAAGCCCTGGATATTTAAGGGCTATACATAACCCACCTCCTTGGAATAAGCCATGGTACAATTAAAGCTAATTAAGATAGCAACTCCTATGAGCCATACAGAAACCTCCCCATACAATCTACAGTTCTATTTATTTCTGGCCTGAGCTCCAGGACCTTATTCATTTTGCTCTTCTTGAATGTGCTAGGTACTGTACATCTAGCAAAACACATTGCCAGATATATCAGGGTTTTCCACTAGTAATAATGGAATGAAATAGTACAGGTACTGGAGTGAAGGTCCTTAAGTGAAGTAGTTCATTGCAATAAATCTCTTAAAACCAGTAAAGTAAGGTATTTGCATTATGTGATGGAAAATCATTACATTTTTAAGTTAGATGCATATCTACAAAACTGACTTCACTCAGTGTCTATAGTCCCTGGTACACAGTCTGATTCACATCCTGTATACCTTGTGCACCCAAAAATCTCCCTGAAGGCCTAATAATAATCATCAATACTTTCCACTTTCATCCAAGGATTTCAAAGAACTTTAACAAAGTGCTAAGTATTTTTATCTCCATTTTATAGAGAAGTTAAGTGATTTGCCCACGGTCACATAACGAATCTGTAGAGCCAGCAATAGATTCTAGATCTTCTGACACCAAGTCCTCTGTTTTAACAGTCAGACCATACTTCCAATGGCAGTTTGGGGTGTGCAAGGAATGCAAGTTTAGTCCCATTGTCTGTAACCTGTTTTCAGTTCACACCCTAAAACTGAATGTAACTGATTTCTATGCTGAGCTAAACCCATCACATTTTTACAATGGTTTTGCTATATCACAGCTTTTTTCTCATGTTACAGAGTGATGAAACCTACGCTATGATCACATGACTCATTGTTCCCCTCTAGTGGCTGGTCCAACCAAGAGCTCTGTGTGTCTGCTTTCAGCTAATGGCTTTAGTCCTTTAACTCAAGTAGTGAGCTAGTTCTGTAGGTCTGGGATTAAACCCAGTTGTGGGGTCATTATAATGACACAGAAGCTTTCATTACATTGGACTATGTGGAATAACATAATTGTTTTGGCTCTATGGCACCAAAGAAAAATGTATTACACTGAATCCCTAATACCGTTCCCATTCCCAATTCCTAATCTCTTATATGAATTCCATACAGGCAGTATTGGTAGAAAAACAGGTGGAAACTCAGTGGTGGCTGTGGCCCATCACCTTTATTGTAAATGGGAAACTACTTTGTTCTTATCATCTGTTCATAAATCCCTGATGCTTTTAAATAGACACTACTGTAAAGCAATTGAAGAGGAAGAAATATCCTAATTGTTCTTGTTGTTCAGTGTTTGCAGTGTTGTTGTTGCCGTGTTGGTCCCAGAATATTAGAGACATGATGTGGGTGAGGTAATATCTTTTATTAGATCAACTTCTGTTGGTGAAAGCAACTACGCAGAGCTCGTCTTCAATAGCAGAAGAGTTGGTTTCCATATTCAAAGAATTAGCTAATACAAATATTATGCCATCTTGCTAGCCTACCTACATACAGTAGCAGAAGGTCGTTCATCCAGTTTTCAAGCTCTCAGATTTTTTGCGACGTTAGTAAAGTGCTGTCTCTGCTTGATGGTTCTCTAGTATGCCTGTCTAGGAATCACACTGTTCCTCAATCTCTGCCTATATATAAGGCTAGGCTTCTTTTTGGGGAGAGTTTTTCCATTTATTACTGGAACCGTTTTTCCTTCTATGGAATTCAAGTGCTTGCAGTGTTTGCCCTAAAACACCTGGAATGCATGTATATAGAGAAATAGGCTGGGAAGCTGATTTCTCAGTGGAAGGGATAGAATGGACAAGTCTCAATGAATATCTGTACATTCTCATTCTTTAGGAAAGATTGAGACTGACTTCTATTCTACTGAAAAGGAAAGGTTTATTGTGCCTTCCCTTTTGGTTAGCACTACAGCATAAATTTCTGCTATGACCATTTTTTTCTGCTTCATATTATTCAGTCTTTTAAAGGAACAAGATTCAGGCTTAAAGGTAAATGAATTTAGCAACTCATAGTAAGCAGAATAATAGAAGAGTTAAGATTAGGATTGGCAACAGAAATTGGCACATGTGACAAACGAAGATGTGCGAATATTTTGTTTGTATAAAAGCAGTGAGTTTGTTTAGAACATATTTGCAACTTATTTAAATTTGTTTTTCATGAACATTCATGCTAATAAACAAATACTTGTTCACATGAAAGTTCACAAAGTGTCCAAGTGAATATGAATATATATATATAATATTTGTGTTGGAAGTGGTCATGTCACCATCTTGAAAACTCTTTGGGGTGTTAATATTTATTATTTATATTGCAGATGCACCTAGATGGGTTGCTCAGGACCCTATTGCAAAAATGTAATAAATACCTCTCCTGGCCCAAGAAAGCTTACAATCTAAACCCATATATCCAATCAGGATATGGAAACATTATAATGGGAATTAAGTGGCCCATCACACAGTACAAACAGTATATTGATAGTATGTTGAATAGTTTGCAAGTAATCCAAAGACGAAGTATATTAATATAAATTATTTGTCATTTTTTTTTGAAGAATGAACACACTAGTAAAAATTTAAATCTATAGATAATTTACACACAAAAGGCAATTAATTTAATCAAATTAATTATTTACTGTGAATAGTTAATCCAGCTCTAGTTAGGAGACATGAAGGCATTAGAAAGGGATATCCCTGAGCCCTTAAAGAGCCAAATGGGACATTTAAACCTATTTTTAAAGCACTAAGAGGTTGGAGGATTGAGGAAAGAATAAAATAGAGCAGTAAAAAGAATTTGCAAATTGCAGAAAATAACTCAAGTAACATGGGGCCCATCAAATATAAATGCAATAGGAAAAATAGCCAAAATAAATAATAGCCTGCTTAACAAAATAAGGATTGATTTCTTAGGAAATAGCATAACAGATAAATAGTTACTTTACCTGTTTTTACATAGGAGGCACACAGTTTTTACACTAAATCTGGGACTGTTTCACCAGAGGCTGCAAAAGGAAAACTAGAAACTATAAGATAACTAATTACAAAAAGTTAGCTCCACTTAGAAGATCCAGAACTCTAGGTTCAGCTGACATACAGCTGAGAGTGTTAAATGACATAAGTAACATGGATGAACTTTCAACAGATTTAAAACAAAATTACTAGATTCAGAAGAAATGTTAGCTGACTGAAATGTAGCAATAATAACTTAATTATTTAAAAAAGAATCAAGAGAGAAACTAGAAAATTAGCCACCAGTATATTTAGTGTTGCCTGTTGGGAAAACTTAGAAACTATTTTGAAGAAATGTGGTAAGAAAACACCTGGAAAAGCTCAGTTTAGTTAAGGACAGCCAGCATGGATTCAAGTATGAAAGATCATATGTAATTAATCAGGTGAAGTTCTTTTACCATACTGCTTCCATAAGGGAAAGTCTGCGGATACTTAGGTTTTTTTTATAGCATTCCGTATCAGACATTAATCACTAAGATAGAAATGGTCAGAAAATTTAAATCAAACTATTTCTTTTACAATGAAAAATGAGTAAAAATTTTGAGAAAGAGAGCTGGAAAAAAATTCTACAATCTAACAGAGGAGTCAAAGTAAGGTGCTAGATTAAAAACAAAACAAAAAACCCAACAACCAGTAAATGATTACTATATATACATAGAATACATATGGTAACCATACATAGAAGGAAGCTTTTCAAATTGCAAAGTGTAAAGAACATGAAGATGATCAATGATGCGGATGAAAGTACTGAAACAACATCTCAAATTAGGTAAATTATACTAAAATTGTAGAATTATAGCAGATAAGGAAGCACAATGCAACTAGATGTAGAACAGGCTTTAGGTATGTCTACAGTATGGGATTATTCTGATTTTACAGAAATCGGTTTTTTAAAACAGATTGTATAAAGTCGAGTGCACTAAGTACATTAATTTGGCGGTGTGTGTCCATGTACTGAGGCTAGCGTCGATTTCCGGAGCATTGCACTGTGGGTAGCTATCCCATAGCTATTCCATAGTTCCTGCAGTCTCCCCCGCCCATTGGAATTCTGGGTTGAGATCCCAATGCATGATGGGGCCAAAACAGTGTCACGGGTGATTCTGGGTAAATGTCGTCACTCAATCCTTCCTCCGTGAAAGCAACGGCAGACAATCATTTCAATCCTTTTTCCCTGGATTGCCCTGGCAGACGCCATAGCATAGCAACCATGGAGTGCGTTTAGCCTTTTGTCATTGTCACCGTATGTGTACTGGATGCTGCTGACAGACGCGGTACTGCAGTGCTACACAGCAGCATTCATTTGCCTTTGCAAGGTAGCAGAGACGGTTACCAGCCCTATATCACCGTCTGCAATTGGAAATTAGCGATGACGGTTATCAATCCTTTTGTACCGTCTGCTGCTGTCATGGGTGCTCCTGGCTGGCCTCCCTGAGGTCGGCCGGGGGCACATGGACAAAAATGGGAATGACTCACCAGGTCATTCCCTTCTTTACGTTTTGTCTAAAAATAGGCAATCCTGCCTAGAATATGGGGCAAGTCTACTAGAGAACCAGAAAGCACAGCCGCTCCGGGTCAGAGCCCCAGATATCCCGCAGAAATGATGAGCTGCATGCCATTCTAGTGGGTGCCCCTGCAACAACCCCACCCGTTGCTTCCCTCCTTCCCCACCCTCCTGGGCTACCGTGGCAGTGTCCCCCCCCCATTTGTGTGATGAAGTAATAAAGAATGCAGGAATAAGAAACACTGACTTTTTAGTAAGATAAAATGAGGGGGAGGCAGCCTCCCGCTGCTATGATAGTCCAGGCAGTACAGAATCTTCATTAGACATGAAAGGGGGGGGGGAGGTGAAGCGCTCAGCCTCCAGCTGCTATGATGAGGATGGTTTTCAATCCTTTTGTACCGTCTGCCGGGAATGACAGAAAGTCATTCCCATTTTTGCCCAGGTGCCCCCGGCCAATCTCACTGAGGCCGGCCAGGAGCACTCATGGGATGATGAGGACGGTTTCCAAGCCTTTTGTACCGTCTGCCATCAGGAAAGGAAGGGGAGGGGATGCTGCTGTTCAGCGCCGCAGCACCGCGTCTACCAGCACCATGCAGTAGACATACGGTGACATTGAAAAAAGGCGAGAAATTATTTTTTTCTCTTTTCTTTCATGGGGGGAGGGGGTAAATTGACAAGATATATCCTAAACCACCTGGGACAATGCTTTTGACCCTTCAGGCATTGGGAGCTCAGCCAAGAATGCAAATGCTTTTCGGGGACTGTGGGATAGCTGGAGTCCTCAGTCCCTCCTCCCTCCCTCCATGAGCGTCCATTTGATTCTTTGGCTTTCCGTTACACTTGTCACGCAGCACTGTGTTGAGTTCCTGCTGTGGCCCCTGTCTGGAGATTTTTTCAAATGCTTTGGCATTTTGTCTTCTGGAACAGAGCTCTGATAGAACAGATTTGTCTCCCCATAAAGCAATCAGATCCAGTATCTCCCGTACAGTCCATGCTGATCAGCGCTCCACGCTGGGCAAACAGGAAATGAAATTCAAAAGTTCACGGGGCTTTTTCTGTCTACCTGGCCAGTGCATCCGACTCCAGACTGCTGTCCAGAGCGGTCACAATGGTGCACTGTGGGATAGCTCCCGGAGGCCAATACCATCGAATTGCGGCCACACTAACCCTAATCCGAAATGGCAATACCGATTTGAGCACTACTCCCCTCATCGGGGAAGAGTACAGATATCGATATTAAGAGCCCTTTATATCGAAATAAAGGGCTTCGTTGTGTGGACAGGTGCAGGGTTACTTCAGTTTAACGCTGCTAAATTCGGTATAAATGCGTAGTGTAGACCAGGCCTTTGTATTGCTTAAGTAATGATACCAGTATATGGCAAATACTGTTTAATGCAAACAAATATACTATCAATTAGTCTTGGAGCAAAAAACCAAGCTAGGGAGTATGTGTTAAATGGAACAATCATCCAGTACACTGATCAGGAAAAGGATGTGGAGACTAATATGGAAAAATCATCATCTCAGTACACAACAGTACTAAAAGAGGCAAACAACATGCTAGCTAACAGTAGCAAAGGGATAAAATAGCAAGCCAAAAGCTCTGTCTAAAGCATTTTTTCATACCCATGTGGAATGTTACATGCCAAACAGATCACTATACTATAGAAAGGATATTATCTTTGAAAGGCTGCAATGTACAGCAGCAAAGAAGATCTCCAATATCAATTAAAAAATCAAGAATATGAGGTAATGGAATCTAGGTAAATTCCCAGTGAGAAAGAGGAAACTTCAAAGTGAACTCTTAGAAGCTTTTACAATTGAGGGGGATTGATAGTAAACAGCAACACTGCTTCTGCCTGCACTCTCCATTTAGTTCTCATTTCCTTAATTTTAGATTATCCTTGAGGTTTTTTTTTTAACTCCCTCTTAGCTGTAGTATTTATTGGGGGTAATAAACATATTAAATAAGTTACTGGAGAAGGCAGTTAAAGAAAAGAGTAAATGAGCACCAGACACACCGTTTATTTCTGCAGATGAAGTATGGTGAAAACAAAGCCGTACAGTTGTATTACAATAGCTAGAAAAATCAATGGATGTTAGCCAGGAAGGCATTCGCTTGGTCCCACAATGTCTTATCTTATGTGATGACCATAGGGCCAGAATCCAGCCTACAGAGTTAGGAGGCTTGCTAGGTACTCCTTTCTACAGAGAGCTAGAGGTCTTCAGAATAGCTAGTGTGCTACATAAAAATACCGGAAACCTTTGCTACAAGTTCAAAAGCAAAAGCTTTTTGCCTGCATTCTCAGAAGAACAGACAGATCAGCAGAAGCCCAACATTTAATCACTCCAAGAAAATAAAGTCTATGCTCACGCCCAGGCAGTTCTGGGAAGAGAACCTGATGCAGATGCTTTGCTTTGGATCAGCATATTCCAGGTTGATAAAAGAGGATGGTAATCTGAAATTTTTGAGGACCACTTTACACTGCTGTCATTTATAAATATAGTTTATTCCCAATGTGAGGTCTCTGCATACTGCCAAAGTGGAGTAAAGAGGCTTTAAGTGGGAACCAGGCCCTTAAGATTTTTAAGTGGTTCAGTCACAGCAACTTTCAAGTCTCTTGTTTAAGGGAGCTAAAATAAACACTTGAATAAATCTACCTCCCATTGTGTCTGTCACAGGGTGAATTAGACCTGTCAGTGGTAAGGCCTAAAGCTCTTGTCTGTGCCTGAGTCAAATGACCAAGAATCATGTGAGAGCAACCTAAAGCTGGTCCCTCCTGTAAGTGGGACTGAATGCACCCATTCTTTGAATGGGACTGGCAGAGCACCTTAGCTAGATTGTGTGGGGATAGGTCATGGTGCCCAGGAAGGTCTTTGTGAACTAGGATTAGTGGGAGACCCGTGAGAAACACACGAATAATACTACCTAGCTCTTAGCATCAGTAGAGGAGCATGTTTCATCAGTAGAACTCAAAGTGCTTTACCAAGGAGGTCAGTATCATTAGCCTCATTTTACAGATGGGGAAACTGAGTCACAGAGAGGTGACATGAGTAGCAGGCAAGTGGCATAGTCAGAAATAGAACCCAGTTCTCTTGAGTCCCTCTCTAGTGCTCTGTTCACTAGGCTACACTGCTTTGAAGAGAACCCTACAGCAGGATATTCTAGTGCAGGGGTAGGCAACCTATGGCACGGGTGCTGAAGGCAGCACGCAAGCTGATTTTCAGTGGCACTCACACTGCCAGGGTCCTGGCCACTGGTCTGGGGGGCTCTGCATTTTAATTTAGTTTTAAATGAAGCTGCTTAAACATTTAAAAAATCTTATTTACTTTACATACAATAATAGTTTAGTTATATATTATAGACTTATAGAAAGAGACCTTCTAAAAATGTTAAAATGTATTACTGGCATGCAAAACCTTAAATTAGAGTGAATAAATGAAGACTTGGCACACCACTTCCGAAAGGTTGCCTTGTTCTAGTGTCTCCACACAAAGGTAAAGAGGGTCCACTGACAAGGGGAACCAGCGGGTGATACTGCAGCTGGGAGCTGAGACAACTGGTATCTGAAGCCCTGAAAATAAAGGATAGCTGTGAAACCCTAGGGAAAAAACTAAATGGATGGTGAAGCCCTGGCATGGGGAATTGGGAAGCACTAAAAGGACCCGGGGAACCCTGGTGTAAGGATGAAATCCATTTATGTTATATTCCAATAAACAGCCCCAACGAAGGGTACCTTAACTGCAACACATGGAGTATGTGTACTTTATGGTGCCAACAGAGAAAAATGGAGGTGTGAACACTCAGCCACAAGGTCAGGGATAGCCTGTGGTAACACAGTGCCTTAGTCAGAATTTACATTGATTTTTTTTTCCAGCTGAAGATCTGACCCAAAAATAAAGGTCATGGCTACATGCTTCCAGGTTTGGAAAGACAGGATAGACTATGTGTGAGCTCCTAAAAATGGCTTTGAATCAGGCAGTCATCAGTGGTGACTAGCCACAGCACAACTAGTTCAAATGTGATGTGAGCTGCTGCTCTTGGACAGTTTAATTAAGGTTTCCTACCTACCTAGAGTTTTTTCTAAATCCTTGGGTTAGGCAGTGATATTTTTGTTTCTTGAGTTGATCTGCAAGATGTTTTGAAGAACGGTATCTCAGTAAGAAGTTGGACCCAAGGATTTATATGAAGGTGAGTTATAGGGTGAGAGGATTTAAAGGGAACGCTTTATAAGGAAGCTCTAAATTATGGATTAAGTGACTAAATTAGCATCTAAATTGGGAGCAGCTCTTTTTAAGACAGATCCAGGAAATGGCTTTGAGTTTTTATTTCACCTGTATAATGCATGTGAGCTATTCAGAACCATACACATTTATCTACTTGCCATGACATCTCTCTATAGTAGGCTAATTGTTACCATCCACTGAAGTGTCATTTTATGAAAGGTGATTGGTAATTCTACAAAACACAGATATATTTGTTCTGAAGAATGTCACAACATTCCAGACTAGATGTTCTCAAATAGAGAGAATGTCTCATGTCTCATGAACTACTTCCCCTCCCATTCCTGGTTATTGTGGGACATCTATCATCAGTTTGGAGATTGAATAACATCCCTATGGCACATACAACAATTGCTTATATGGAAAAGTAATGTTAAGAAAGTATATAATGTATTTTAGCTCCTTTTAATGTGATTTAGCATATGGAAATTAAGAGAAAGCCAGCTCTCCATAGACCACCAAAGACCATGGAAGATCTGGGAATCACAGCTTGGAAGCTGCTGTTCTAGACGTCAGCAAATCTTTGCCACTAAAAGAGCTGGTGAAATTAGTGACTTTAATTAATTTGGTTTAAGGTAAAAGACCCTCAAAAATCAAAGCCTTAGACATTTCCAACATAAAATTAGTCTGGCACCATATGGAATGCTTCTTTTTCAAGAGAATCCATTCTAATTCTGATTTGTCCAGGATTCTGCCATCAGATCAGCGCTTCTCTTTTGTACAGTGAAGGACCGATGATATTCTTTACACTAGCATTTTCCTCATAATTGGTCTAGCATGGTTGAAGTTTCAACAGTGGAAGCAGTAGTGTAGAGCAGGTTCTGGGATTTTTACTACTGTGACATCTAATCCCCCAGACATTCTGAGGAAATTGTCTCTTCATTTATACTACTTCTCCCTTCCTGTCTGTAGAATACAGATTTTCTTTCAAAAAAACACAGTGATTCTTTAGTTGTCCAAACTATTTAGATGGGACTTTGAAAAGGAAATGACTTTAGACTTCATACTTAAAAGGGAAGCTTAGCCCAAACTTTGAAAATGACCTGCCATAAACCTGAGTTGAGTGCCATAAGTGAGCCTGTCAAACATCTTCTAACAAAGTGAGCTGTAAACAAGGTATGATGCAATCCTTGATTTTATTAAGTTGAACAAGAATTACAATTTTCCAAGAGCTCAGATTGAAGTATGGTGAGGTGTTATCCAATCAGTGTTAAATTGTTTTTCTTTTCTGCTAAGTAGCAAACAAATAGATTAAGCATTGTAGTGCTTCCTCCATCATTTAAAATCACATCCTCCAGAAGGCAGGTAGTCTAAATATTTGTTCTTTAATTTGTATTCAGACTCTAACACATCAGTGTCATTTATAACACCCTGACTTCTGTATGAAGTACAAGTAAAATTGCTGTTTTCTGAGATTTGTCATCCATTTTTGCTCTAACACCATTTGAATAGAGAACCTTGTTATTTTGCACAATTCACAGGTAGTTTTCTAAAGCCAGAAACTAGTGAGCCCTGAACACTTAATGTAATTTAAAAAAAAAAAAACCTCCAACAACGTGAAAGTGGAAGGTGGGGGAGGGGGGGATAAATATGGTATTTCTGCATGTCTTCTTCAAAGTTCTTTTATTTCTGAGACACAGTTCTGGTGCTTTTGGCATGGGAATTCGCAGCTACACCAGAAAACACTGATGCTAGGCACCATGGTCTGTAACCTCTAAATTTGCCAAAGGAAAAAAAAATATACTGCAACAGATTATTTCCTATACAGATTTTCCTCTCCTTCTGTTTGAGTAATCTTTGAAGCATCTGCTCCATGATTTGTCTTGGATGTGGGCCACATTGCTGTACCTTTTGAAACTCTTTGCCATTACCACGGATGTTTTTGGATACTTTGGCAGACCAGCCACTCACTCGTTCTTTTTGGATTAGTTTTACAGCAGTATCTTGGTTTTGTAATGGAGGACTCAGACACTGCAAAACTAATCTGTTTGAGTGCCTCTTGCTTTGTGTGTATGTAACTGAGGCTGATCTGTATAAATTCCTCAACTACTCTTACTCGAGCTAAGGAGGGAAAGAATTTAAACCCATATATGTGCACACCACACACTCTCTTTCTCTCTCTGCACTTATACAGTTTATGAGATAGACTACTACATCTATCATAGCTGGAATCTGGTAGGAAAGACTAAAGAGGCCCACCTGCAAAGCACTGGAGTAATGCCTAGGTGAGAAGCCCATCCTCCTCTACCTCTGAATTGCTGGGATTCCTACAAGGCTATGCAACCTGTTCCTTCATGAAGGGCTCAATTTTTCATATCAGCCTCCCACCAGACAGGAGTCTTCCTATTCCTGCTGAAATAGACAAATATATGGGATAAAGAGCCTTATTTCCCCACCCCAAACTCTCTTGTCTAGGCAAAGGTAGGGGTGGAGAGGAGACATTTATCCTATTCTGCCCTGCTACTGGGCAAAACAGAGGATTTCAACAACTCTACCCTGGGCCAACCTAAAGACTAGGCACTATAGGGCTGCACCTAAGACTGGAGTCACCTGCTGGAGTCACCTGAGGAGAACAGAATCTCAGGGGTTTTTTTTGTTTGTTTTTACAAAAATTTTCTAGCCTTCATGCATGCAAAGAAAAGCTTGAAAATGTAATCTACCCGTGCCTGATGCCTACCTGAATTTGCAGACAGTCTGAAACAAATGTTCCTAGCGGTGTGAATTGCCCTGATTTTAAGTCTGAAACTTGTTGTCAGGAAATGTGGGTAAAGCCTGAGAGACTCTACCTGCAGTTTTTCTGGGCATCTGGTTGTCTTAATTTCACTCTGACTATACTAGTCTCCTACCAACTATCTTTCTGGTCATCTTCCTCTGTTTCTGTGAATAGCTGCAGTAGCCTCCGCTGAGCAAAACTGTCATGATTCTTATGGTTTTCAGTTCTACAGCGCTCCAAATACAGCAATGACACTGATCACTCCTGCCAATTTCATCCTGGCCTTGGGGAAAGTTATGTAGAACTCCGAAACCCTTAAAGCTGTGAGTCTGGAGCACCGCAGCTCCTTCAGCTTGGGAAGGTTGTCTTTAAAGGACACAAACAAAAATGCCTGCACTGTGGCAAAACTTGATGGATGAAGCCTTCCCCACTAACTACTGCAGGAAGGGTTCTGGCGGGACGTGAGCCAGTGGCCACACATGCACAAGCATAAACCCGCTGCAAACACCTACAAAATAGACACTCAGGCGCGCGTCCACATGACCGGGAAGCCACACGTGTGTGCACACGACGGAATGGTGCAGCCACACCCTCTCTATGTAGGTCACACAGAGTTGGGGCGCGCCCACCCGCGTGCATGCCCAAGGGCGCTGTGTGCCTGCGCTCCCGCGCGGGGTTCCCCTGCGCCCTGCCGGCACGCGCCCATTCACCTGCGGGTCGCGCTCGCGCGCCCACGCCCCGCTCACCTGGGCGGCGGGGTGGCTCCGGGCCAGCCTCGACGCATGCGCCCGGCGCCAGCCTGTAGCTGCTCCAGCGCGGAGTAAGTGGGACGCGCTGCCTGATGTGGCGGCGGCGGCGGCTGAGCCGCGCTCGCCTGGCATCCCCGCGCGCCGGAGCCGGAGCCTGGCGCCCGGGCAGGGTAAGAGGGGAGCGGGCTCCCGGCTCGGCCGGAGGGCGGGCGGGCTCCCGGCCCGGGGAGCTGCTGTTGTAACTTGCGGCTGGGGCGGGTCTGCCCCGGGGGCGAGCGGGGGCCAGCGCTGGCCGTGCCCCGGGGCTGTGCCAGGCGCCGGTCCGCGCGGAGAGCGCCGGGGGCAGCGCCGCTTCCGCACGGTGCCCCCCGCCCCCGCCCGGGTAGCGGCTGGCTCGCCCCCGGGTGCCCGTGGAGCAGGGCGGACCGGGCTTGCCGGGGTTCGGGCGAGCGCTCCTGGGGCGCACGACAGAGGCAGCGGGGTTCCCTGGGCCGGTTCCCGGCAGCTCCGGGGGAACAGACCCGGTGCGTGCCTCGCTCGCAGGGGCTCGGGGGCTCGGGTACCCCAGCGAGCCAGCGCCGAGCGAACCGGCTGCCCGGGTCCTTTGCAGCGGTCACTGCTGCAGGTGCGCGCGGTCCCTACCGTAAATTAAAAGCGTCTCCTGACATCTCAAGGTGTGTGGCTGTATGGTGTATCCGCACCGGCTCCTTTTCTCTTTTTAACGGTTTTATACTGGGCTTCCCATGTGCTGTATCAAATTTCCTTCCCCGTGTGTTGGGGTTTTTCATTTTATGCGGTAGCCACTAATTTATTGCTCGAAAGTATAACCCATTTCTCTAACTAGGTCAGTCTCTTTAGTCATGAATAAGGTTTGCATCGCAATGTTTCTTTTCTCTAAAAGGCATGCGGTTTTTTGCTTTGCTTTAAGATTAGTTCTATTTTTCCTGCTTTTTGAGTAGGAGTTCGTTATAGTTACACTAGCACAGCATGGCTCTCCTTATAGATCAGGGAAGCTTTTGGAAAGGTGAATTTCCCTAACAAAAGAGGCATTAACCTACTTTAAGGAATCATCCTTGATGATCTAATTACATAGTATAGGTGTAAGTGCTTGGTATTGTAGGTTATTTGGGGACAAGGCTCCTAATACTGTAGGTATGAGTAACAATCAATTTGCTATGCAAAATGCTAGATTTTGGGTCCTGGAGAGCCTTATGTTCTTAGTTTTCAAAGCTTTTCTTTGTTATGCATAGCTATTTCTACCCTCCACCCCATCTGAAAATAAACTTTGAAAATTAAGAATATAAGGCCACCAGCCCCAAATCTAGCATATGCATTGAAAAATTATTACTAAGTGTGTACATATGCGCTTTGGCAGCACATATATTATTAGCTTTAATAAAACTTTTATACCTGAAAATTGTTTCTTTGAGGCATTCCTATCCACATGTATCTGTGCATGTGTATATGTGTGACAGTAGTTACTCTGTGCATCAGTGTCTGAGGAACTTGAAAAAGTGTTGTTTTTTCTGTTGACTTCTCGCATTTTGTGGAAAAGAGACCTTGTTTACTGTCATACCAGCGAAATGCTTCTTGAACCTGCAAGCTATTAGCAGTTGAATATCAAGCTTCAATAGAATGGCTAGTCTGTGTTAAAGAATATTGTACTTTAAAAATGTGGGATCAGTCAAAATGTATAAAAGGGCTTCAAAACTAACAGTTACAACTACTTACTGTATTACAAGTGGGGAGGTGAAAACTGCCTATTGTGATGAGTCTTATTCTGGTAATATACTAGTGGTATTTAGTGAGGAAGTTCTTTAAAAATAACTACTAGATAAATTTAGAAAGCTTTATTGGTAGGTATATATATAATAGATGTTTTATTATTTATTCTTTTTGATGCTGCATCAATGGTTTATTTCTACAAATAGCAAAAGATGGATCAAAATAAGTGATCTAACATTAAAAAGAACATACATGTTTTAGTATCCAATTGAATAACAGTATGAAAAGGTCCTCTAGCTCTTATTTAAAACTAATGGTTGACAAAGAAACTTTAACCATAGGAGAGGTGTGTGGGCCACCCCCTGTGGCAATTATAGTGAGAAGTAAGGGCAGCACCCTGGTGAGAAATCCACATTGCTTGGAAGATAAAGGGTGCTGTTCCTAGATCCCTGCTTGGAGTTTCTGCCTTGAGGCAGTCTCTTATCTAGTGAGTATGTGGTGATAGCTCTTCCATATCTCAACTCTTTGGCTGCTGAAAGGTAGAAAAAGTGCTCTTTCTTGCATACCTCAGGGCTGTTGGAGGAGGGGGGTGTCTGTTATACTATCCCTCCCTCCTTCAGTATCCTCACTGTCTGTTACACTCCCTTTCCCTTTCCAAAGAACAGTGTCTTTGCTGTTCTTCCCCTCACCAAGTCTGTTGGCTACTGAGGGAAGGGAAGGAGGTTATGCTGTGGTGGGGGGTGAGGAGGATTTCTGACTATCTGACCCATGTCCATTTGTTTTTCTGTTTTGCGTGATTCCTTCCCCACAAATAGCTCCAGTACATAATGCTCATTACTTTGCCAAACAGCTGTGGAGTGAGATTAAGAGAGTTGTTAGTTTGATTTATGTCTGCAGGATTCTGGAGTTCTGATGTATATTATCAACTTCACTCTACTGTTGCTTGTTTTAACTTCTTGCATATCATGGACCACATAACATAAATGTTCTTTTGTGGACTATCTCCAAATTGTATTTCCTAATCCTTTCCCCACATCTTTTCTGTGGCAAATGATACTTGGTTAAATGGAAAAGTAATATTAGAAATAGGATAGTATTAAAGAGACAAGATGACGACTGTAATGTGATGGTAGTAGCTGCTTGATTCTATCCTGTTGTTGCATCTGTGCTATGCTTACTCTCCCAGATGGAGGAACATGCACTAGTAGAGACTCTCCTCTTACTCACTGCAGGCCCCAATGTTTTGATCTTTTCAAGGGGCTTTCTCCCTTTAGTTTTGTTCTATTCCATTTGTTACCTCTCTAATTTTGGTTGTGTCTTCAAATTTGATCTCAGCTGAATTTCTACCAAAGATAGGGACTGCAGTCATGAAGCAGCCGCACAGAGGAGCTTATTTTAGTGAGTTTAATCTGTTTTGGGTTTTTAATGCCTTTTTGAAATCCTCAGTCCAAGACTGGGCTACAGTTAGCAGCAAGTGTAACTGCATGAAGTCTGACGTCTGTCAAGCAATTGTAAGAGAAGCAGTGCCGTGGACTACAAGTGGTTCGAGGACTGGAGTTACAGCCTGGTTGTCCTTAGAGTTGGAGAACTTATGAAATAAAGACCTTAGTATTACTTAACATATAGTCCAGTTGGAATGGAGCTGTGAATCCTGAAGAACTTGTCAATCTGTGCCAGGATCTAATTGGGTATAGAAGTTCACTGGAAGGTTGTCCCTCCTGATATACTGAAGTCAAGTTGCAAAGATCAGGTCATCTTTACTTATTCAGAAGAAAAAGATGGCTTCACAGTCTGAGTAGCTTGAGTGTTAAACTTCTGCTCTTTATTAATTACCTTTATAATACTTTTTTGATACAACAGTGGTTTTTTTCTTTAAATATATAGATTTTTAACTAGCAGTGGAGAAAGCTACAAAATGGAAACAAATACTTTGCACTTCATTCAAGAGTATCAAATTTAAACAATACTTCACCCATAACAATACTATGAGTATTGTACCTATTTTGTAAGCCGAGGCACATAGATATTTTACTTGACACAAGTCATGCAGAAAGCTAGTGGCAGTAGATATTTTAATAGCAAAATATTACCTTTATAATAACCTATGATTCTTCAGTTGAACCCGTGACTATTGAGTTAATGTTCTCAGCATGCTGTCGGAATGCACAGAGGGTTGAAAGAATTATAATAAATTTGTTCTTGTGTGCAGTCATAAAGGAAGAATTCCACCAGCTGTACACGTAAATAGGTTTTGATCACAGACTTTGCTTACTTAAACTTGTGAATGTAAATCAAATATTTGCCAAATGACACACAGTTTTGTTCTTATTTTGTGTGCAAATGTAAAATGTACAGAGATTACTGTGGAATATTTTGTTGAATTTTTTTGCTGTTCAAACAAGCCTGGTTAAACTAACTATAATAGGTTCTCAATATGAATTTGTTTCTGTTTTTAAAACATCATGGTAAATATTTAGCAGTAACAAAACAAAGAAATTCCTTTCAAAATAAAGTCCTCAGTGTGTTTGGATTCCCAAGAAAGATCTATTTTATTTCCTTTTAATTTGTTTTAAAAGTCTTAATATAAAAGAGATTGTCATTACAGTATATGTAGCAAATTATTGGGTAAATTTCTAATATAAATTATAAAGACACAATCGAGTCATATAGCTACACTGTATCTTTTCTGACTGCCGAAAGTGCTTAAGAAATAATGGTTAACATTACAGTGCAGGGATGTGTTGTAGTAAAGTATACCTGATGCTTATTTAGCAACAATGCTGACATTATTTAAGCAATTTACCTAATCACAAAATATTCAGTCAATTTTGTAGGCTGCTTAATGTTAGGAAGTTTTAATGGTCTTGCTCTGTTCACAGAAAACACCTTATTTCTAGACCCTGCAATGCATCATATTTCATTGTCTAACATACTATGCCAAGAATTGATGAAACATGCCCATTAATTTTGTAGTTTTATTGCATATTGCCCCTTTAGATGAGCTTTCTCATCAGATTTTCTGCTATAATTCTTTTTAATCTCTAAAATGTAATAGCATACAGTCTTAACACAGATGTTACACATTCTGCACAGAACTGTGATATTTCTAGTGTATTAGCTGAAACTGACATCACCTTCTATAAACAACGTATTAATTGACATGTTAAAAATGCATTAGAGAACCTGAGCTGCTGAGGTTTGTAGAAACAGAAGCCTGGTGAGCTAATCTAAGTATATCAGTGCAGTTCAAATCTTCACTTACCATTATTGTTAATTTACCACATTATTGTTTAATTGCCAGGCAGGTTTTATAAATGGCAAGTATTATTAATAATCTGCCAGATACGCTACAACTGTCCAATATTCTTTTGATTCTTTGATTGGACTAGTATTATGTTGACTGAAATAAACTGATATTTTAGATTATGTTTTAAAGTGAAATAATACTACTTTTATTTGTTGAAACAGCACAAATTTATGGTATGTTTTCTTTGGTCTGATTACTCTATTAACACTTAAAATCTTGGCTTTTTTGGACTTGCAGGCAAACAGATTGGAGGACAATCTTTGTGTACATGCACATGTTTATAAAAATACTTTGCCCTTAGTATCTTTCAACTAAGTATCTCCTAGCATTTTTCGGGCAGTAACTGAGCTTCACCATCCTCTCGAGAGTTCATTTTCCCCCTGGAGTTTCACTACATCTGTGGTGGAACACAGTACTTGTAGAACAATAGCTAGACTGCTAGTTTTGTGGGCCCACAACCTCTCATACGCTTCCAGATTTTGGAAAACTAAGTGTAAAGAATGATCTCAGCTTTCTTTTTTATTACAGTAATGTCACAAACGTTCAAATTTTAGTTAGAGTCCTACTTCCAAATTTAGGTATTTAGATAATGGAGGAATGTTATTGGTTATCTTTCAGTCAGTGGGAGCTTTAGGTGCTCAGAACCTTTGACAATTAAATCACTTACTTTGATACCATATTTAAATAACTACATTTTGACACAAGTTTCTAGCCCTTCTGCTGGTGAAGATAGCCTTGATAATGTAAACTGATGGCAATGGTTGAAAGTTCAATGATCTATTTTCTCAAATATCTTGAGTTGTTCATAGTCCACACCCTCCATGGGGTGGCTTCAAGGACCCACAAAACCTTTGGCAGTTTGGTCTCTTGAGTTTGGGTGGGGAGCAGAGACCAATTTCCAGTTGTAGAGAATATTACTTCCCAGTCTTTTCCTGCTCGTACAAAGGCAAGCTCTCAGCTGGCTGCATTGAGTCAGTGGGAGTTGCAGGTACTCAGCACCTCAGGAAATCCAGGTGGCTGTTTACATGCTGAAATATGTATTTGGTGGTGACCTTTTTACCTCTCTACTCTTGTCTACATCGGAATATTTTTTTCAGATCAACTGTAGTTATTTCATGTTAAATTGCCTGGAATCCACACATTTTCTTCCTGAATTATTTGGCTTATCATTCTACATTAGTCAGCTTTGTTTTACCTGTAAAATAGGGCTAATACCTACCTACCTATCTAATGGGAGGTTGGTGGGTTGAGAGGATTAAATAGCCAGTATTGAGGACAGCTTTGACGACAGAGCAAGACTACAAAATGGTTCAGAACACACAGGGAAGAATACAGTATATAATTGCAATCGTAGGGGAAGCTCAGATGGAATGTAGTTACTTAAGTTGAAGTTTGATTTAGACATTGGTATTAAAACTCCTTTTCTTTTGAAAAATGCTATGGTATTTTTTTACTGACCATAAGTCTTCTGGGTCTTGGTTTTATCACAGCCAAAGGTGGCACCTCCAGAATTGGTGTCTCTTAATGCCCTGCTGGCTGCTTATTGATTGGTTTATTGGTTGTAGCATTGGTTCAGAACTGAATCCTTAACACCACTCAAACCTACTAAGCTTGTGAGATCTAATGGGCTTACAGAACAAGCTGTTATGGCTGCAGGCCATATTTCTTTATCTGTTTGTGCAGATTTCCAAAGGTTAAAGATATGTTAAGGGGACTTTACTTAGTAGTTCATGGTGTCAAGTTCTAATTGGACGCTTTTTAGTACATACGGTCTGAACACAATAGACTTCCAGGTCTCCTTGGAACCGTTACAATTTATGATGTAATCCCAGAAATTAACTAGTTTAAGGCTCATTCATGTGATAGACAGTGTTAGTGCCTCTACTGAGCATATACACCCAATCTGCACGCTAAAAGAAGAGAAACCGTTATAACGTTTTTTGAGTTTTTTTATTGCACGTGCAAAATAGCAGCCCTCATTACTCATCTAATGTAGCTTACTCAAAAAATCTTAGTTCGTAATAGGAAATTAGGTTCTAGTGTTTTGCTACTTTTAAATTAGAGCAAATAAATTGTTTTGAATAGTATACATTTTGTCAGGTTTCAGAGGTACAAAACTTTGGGGGAGGGGAGAGTGAGAAATTGAGTGTGTTTGCTCCAAGTAAACAGATTTATTCAAGAGAAAATGTGTTTTGTTGAGAAACTTTGTAAACACTTCCTCCTCTGCAGTCTTTGCCCTTGGAAGTATTCTTCAACAGGACTGAGTAGAGTAAAGACCTCCAAAGAGGGTTTTGCAGTTAGCAGAAGTAGTTCCCAGTGATTTTGTATCCTCTTTTTCTTTCCAGCGCCTACTAATATGATTATGAATCCTTGAATCAGGTTTGATTTATACATAAACATGTGTAAGTGCCTTGATTCAGTAAATTTTCAAGTTAAGCTAAAATGATTGAATACTACTAACTTAAAACAAACCTTAATATGGAGTTCATAAACATTTTTAAAAAATCATGCACGTAATAACTCCACTCCTGTTTGTTTCTAAAAATACAGCCTATTATCTTAGGCCCTGATCCTGTAACTAGCTGCACCCGGGTGGACCTTGGGAGCTGTATGGAGTCAATATCTGGTTTAAGGTTTTAGTTTGTTCCTTTTATTAATAAGGAAAAAAACTTAAACTGAAACCCATATTACACACACACAAATTAAAGAGCACTATTAAGGTTGTAAAGTCAAGCATGCAAAAGTTAAAAGATGCCAGAGTTCAGGTTTCCTGTGTACAACCTTATTACAACCCCCTTGAGCATATGCATTATGATAGTCTTAAATTACATGATCAAATATATTTTTCCTACAGGACCCCTGCCTCATTCCGTGCACAGGATGTATGGTGTTCCTTAAATAAGCAGCTATTCAATTTTCAGTCTTATTCTCATTGTCTATCATGTAGTTTTAATTACTGCATGCTATTCAAACCCTGCTCTGAAGACAGAAATTTTAATTTTCTAATGGGCTCATCACTATAGTATCTGAGTTCTTCATAAACAATGAATTTTTTCCACAATACTCCTGTGAGGTGAGGGGTGGCAATACCACCATTTTACAGATAGGGAACTGAGGCTTAGAGACAGAGAGAGGTCAAAAGTTTCCACTGATTGAGTGCCCAATTTGGAACACTTATAACCTAATTTATTCAATGTACTTGATATGTTGTAAAGCACAACTCCCATTGCCTACAGTTGTAGCTGTGAGTGCTCAGCATGTCTGCAAATAAGACCTCAGAGTTTCAAGTTGGAAACTCTTGAAATGAAAATGAGGAACACAGAATTATGGGCCATCTGTGGAAAGTTTTGGTTTAAGTGATTTTTCCCAGGATCGCACAGAAACTTTGTGAAGGAGGCAGGGATGGAATACAATACTCCAGGGCTGCATTCATCTGCTTTAATGGTGGGACCATCCTCTCTTCCTGGAATCCCTTGCTTTGTTTACTACAGGCTGATGCTTTTAGATCTAGAAGTCAGGGTCCAATCCCCACACATACACATTTTCCAACTTGTGTAGAAAAGAAGGCAGGGATCCTACAGACAACAGCCTTCTTCACGACACAGCCCCAATTCATCTCTAGAGCAGGTCCATCCTGTGCACTGAATTATTCTGAGGTTCTGTGAAAAAGAATATGTGATCATATAATTAAAGACTATCATAATGCATATGCACATGAGGGCTGAATTAAAGTTGCATAGGCAACCTTAATTCTGGCATTTCTTAACTTCTGAGTGCTTGACTTCACAACATTAATAATCTTTTAATGTGTACTATTTTTTATGTAATTTCCTTGCTTTTTGAAAATATTTCCATCATGAGGCATCATATTGACATCCACATAATTCATCCGCAGGGCTGGAACCTTTAGATCCACTGCACAGTCCTTTGCCACTTGAGCTTACTGAGTAGTTGATAGATGAAGACAACCTTTTTCTGGTATGTGGACCAGCTAGGGGACCATTGCATTGTGCCAGTGGGTTTCCCAGATATTTGCTGACACAGAGGAATAGTGAGGATCAGGAATCTTGGGTTGCATTCTGGGCTGTGGAGGGGAATGTGTTCTCTACTGGGCACACTCATCTGCCCATTTTGCCCATTGATGCTTTCTGCCTCCTCACCTCCAATCAGTCTCAGTCCTATCTCTTCTCTATCCCTGGCTCATTGCCCCAGTCCTGTTCTCCTTGCCTACCCAGTCCAAGTCTCCACACCTGAGGTTCCCCAGTCCAGTCTCCTTGCCCATCCAGCCTGTTTCTCTGCTCCTGGCTCCTCATCTGATTTTAATTTCTCCCTAACACTGGCTCTCAGGCCTAGTCTCCCTTCCCAGGATCTTTATTCAATCTCATTTCTTCCACCACCACCCCCTTTTTGACTTCTTATCCCAGTTTTTCTCCTCCCTGGCTCCTAGTCCCCATATCTTTGCCTAGCCAGCACCAGCTCCCCTTTGTACCCTAGCTCTTTGTCAGTTCTGCCTCTCTTCCCTGCCATTGCCCCTCAACTAGTTTCTAGTCTGTGTCTCCTTGTACAGCTACTCCCAATCCCTCCCTCCTGTCCCCTCTCCTGCCAAATTCCTTATCCCAATATTGTCTTCACTGGCTTCCAGTCCTAATCTCCCCTACCAGTTTCTACATTCCTTCCCCTCCTTGCCCAGCCGGTCCAGGTCTCACGAGACTCCTTGTCCCAGTCAAGTCCTTTCTGTCCCTCCATTGGGCTTTTGTCCCCTCTGCATTCAAATCAGATGGTTTCCTTCTCCATGCTACCTGGGTCACTGAGATCATAGGAGAAGACCTGCTCTCTGTTCTTGTGCTTGGCCCCAAGCAACTGGGAGCAGGCATTACTGGGAAAGTCCGGCTTCACCCCTGTATCCCTAGTCTGATGCATGCTCACTCACGCCATATGGGGATGGCGCAGGCACAACGTGGTCAGTATTAGGAGCTGAAAGAGGCTGGAGCATGTTCAGTAGGGATGGAATCTTCAGAGGTTTTAGCTGTTAAAATCAGAAGTCACTACTGAGCATGTGTGAACTGATTTCCCCCCGCCCCATCTTATAGCAACTTTGGGCAAGCTTTTATGGGGATGGCAAAGGGCACATCCCTGACACCAGGGTGAATCCCCTGCCAAATTTCACATTCCTGCTCCAAAGCTTGTAGGCACTAGAGCTGTTTGAAGAAATGGCTACCAGAGTTTAACGTGGAAAACAATGTATTTCTCCCAAGGCTAGTTTTTGGAAAGAGTAAAGCTGTTCTAGCTGAGATTTAAAAAAAAAAAAAGTCTGCCTTAGGCAGACATTTGCAGGAGAAAACTCCAGCTCAGATGGTTAAAGTTAGGTAAAATTACAAGCAACTAGGTCTTACAATGGAACGTGTTGGAAAACCTAGCAATGCTACGAGCCTTGCCTATAATAAGTATACTATTATTACTAAGTATGCTGTACAACTACATACACTAATTATACATGTTATAAATACATTTGTTTATTGTAAAGTGTATATGAATGAATATTAAATGATGAAATGCATGCATTTCATAGGCCAGTATGATCAGGTTTTTGTGGCTGTGTTGATCTAGTTTTGAGTGGGAAGAAAAGCTAGAAGACCCAGTCAGAGCAGGCTGTGGACCTTTGTTTCATACTGGAGGCAGGTGCCCAAGCTATTCCTGATGGGAGGCAAACAGTCACCCCTAAAGGCGAGGCAGGCGTGGGTTCCCCTAAGGTGGTGTCTCTCCTTTCTTCCTCTCCTGTTTGGAGGAGAGGTAAAATATGTCTGACTTCTGCTGACTCTCGCAAGAGCACATGGGGTAGCCTCACCCAGGGAGGAGTCATGAAGAAATACCATGTGAAGAAACTCAAACATACACCACAGAAAGCTACACTGACTTTTTCAGATATTGACAAAAACATGTCCAAGGTTGATTACACAGTCAATGATGTAGGCAATGCTGCATGGAATAACTGCGTTTGTTGGCTAAGGGCAAGTATCATTTTCACATAAGAAATACATGACAATTGCTTACATAGTTCAAATTGGGGGAAGAACAAGAGGAGGAGTACACAAGAAAGCTGTAGTAACTTGTCTTAAATCTTGTTTGCTTTAGCCAATGTTTTGAATCTGTAACATAATGATTGTTTAAAAGATGGTCTGAAATTTTCTGACAGTGAAATCTATTCCCCAAAAATCTCTTTTGCAGCCTACCACTTATAAAAGCTTGTTTACCTTTGCTTGATCAAATCCCTGAGAAATCACTTGAGATGCTGCAGGGAACTAGTGAAGCAAGGCATTCTTGGCTGAGTGGATCTGAGTGTGCAACAGATTTCCAGATATTGAAGGAATCCAGACTCTTCCTATCTTTAGGAAACCCTGCGAAACATTCCTAATGGATCAAATTTTTCTACCATAACCACAGTTATATACCATATTTTTTGTGAAAAATTAAAACAAAATGAATACTTCGCCATTTTATTTAAAAACTTGCTGAATTTTTCATTCTTTCAACAAAACATTTTTTGGTTTATTTAAAATTGTTTTCCTCCTCTATCACAAAGTGTGTGTGTATTTTTGTATGTTTTCATTTTAAAAACAAACCTATATAATACACTTTCTCTGCCCTTCCCACGTGAGAAATTTCAAAGATGGCCACTGTCTCATTCTGTGGGAAACATGATCATTTGGACTTTAGATACTACCAAATATTAATCATCATCATGCTTTGCATGGAATGTCTTTTCTTGCTCTTTCATAGTTTTAGGACAAGGGGTATGTTCTATATGTGAAATTTCACAAAAAAAATGCAATTGCTGTAGAGCGAGGGGAGAAGCAAAATTATCAAACAATGGAAAAACGTTTGTATCAAATTTACTTGGGGCAGGGTGAGGGAGAGGCTGGCTTATAGTTGCACAGCTATAAGTTGGCCCTGCATTGATGTCTCTTGCTGTTTGTGTGTTCTCTCAGATTAATTCATCCTTTTAGTTTTTGATTTTTTTTTCTCAACAGCACTCTCTCTCTCTGCTCTTATTTCTTGAATTTTTTTGGTCAGTTTAGTCTCTCCCCTTGCATATATTATAATTTTCAGTGTTTACTCCCCTTGTTTTCTCAGTTGCAATCTTTCTCTCCACTTGCAGTGTTGCCAACTCTTGCATATTTGGTGTTTTTTTTCTTAAAGCCCTTGTTCCTGGATTCATGTTACTTCATGAGCATCTAAGCTTTATTTTGTTTACTTCCCTCCTCTCCCAACACCCTTTGTAAAAATTTTCTAGCCCTCAAGGTTGTAGAGAAAAGCTTGAACAAAACACAAGTGCACCGTAAAGACTCGGAAAACAGAAGGCAAATAAAAAAGAACCCCAAATTGAGATTTTAAAAGCTCATTATTTTGAGGGTTTAACTGATAAGTTTTTGGATTCTTGGAGCTGCACCCATTGTTGACAGCTTGTGACCTCCCCCCATGTAGTCAACTGAGTTATAATTCAGTGTAACTATATTAACTTTTAGTAGTGTATTAACATGACTAACATCTGTCAGGTATGGTTCATTCTTTCTTCTATGTAATAACCTTGCGACCCCCTGAGGGATCCCAACCCCCAGTTTGAGAACCCCTGGTTTAAAGTACTCTTGAGGTTGAATTGTTTATGCTTGTGATCATATCAAAAGGGTGTGCTTCTGTGTTTAACTTAAAGGACCTCTGTCAACTTAAATTTTTGAATGGACTAATTATAAGAAAAGGGAATTTTAAAGTACTCCCTTATGAGCAATATCCTATTCTTTTTATTCATTAAAAATAATCTGTTCCCTAGTTCTATATTTTCTGTTTGCTTGTTTTCTTGCTGAGTATACACAGAAATGGTGAAACTATGTGGAAAGTAGCGTCAAATGCAGAGGAGGATGATAGAACAAATCTG
Organism: Mauremys mutica; assembly: GCF_020497125.1. Classification (NCBI taxonomy): domain Eukaryota; kingdom Metazoa; phylum Chordata; order Testudines; family Geoemydidae; genus Mauremys; species Mauremys mutica. Next base: position 44,440,109 of record NC_059081.1, on the reverse strand, counting down.
AAGGCTGCAGATCCCTTGGGATCCTCCAGATTTAAAGGCCAGATCTGCAACCTAATTCCAGGGGAAGGGAGAGGGACAAGTCTGGTCTCCTAGGCCTCCCCCTTCCTCCCATGACAGGACATGAGGGGATGCTCTGAGAGAGGCCCCATCTCACTCGGCTTTCTCTTTGGAACATACGAAGTGTTTTAGTGGAAATGTGACTCTTCAGCTTGTGTCAGTATTTAAATAAAATAGATTTTGAGTCATCCAAACATGAAATAAAACGTTTTTCATTAGCTGAGATGTTTTAAATGTGTGTTTTTTCCAGTAGAATCACTTAAAATAAAATGTACTAAAACTTGGCTTGTGAATCCTGTGTGATCCGGATGAGGAATATATGTTTTGCTTTGTCTGAAGGTATTTGGCTGGGAAATCTGAGGCATGAACACTGAGAATAATGTACACTTGCTGTACCAACCGTTACCTGCAGGTATCAAATCAGACTACTGGTATGCTGAAATAATTACCTTTTTGAGCTGAAACTGTTCATGCTTTGTAGGTCAGAGGTGAATTTCTTTAGTAAGTTCAGCTGTATAGAAACTGGGCATTTAAATAAAAAAAAAATTAAAAGAAAAATGGACTTAAAATTACTTGGATTGTAATCGCTTTGGAGTAGGGGATTCTCTTTTTGTTCTGTTTGTGTAAAGCAGCTAGCATAATGGGGTCCTGGACCATGATTAGGGCTCCTAGGCACCACTGCTACATAAATAATAATACTTAAATGCAATACAAAGCCACTAAATTCAAAATTCATACAGCACTTTCATCTCCATCCATTGGAATATAATAGGATCATTCACCACCTGATCACAGAGCACTGGACAAATATAATATAATGCAGTGATTTTCAAACTTTTTAGGCTGTGACCCCTTTCGAAATAATGTAGTCTACCACATACCTCCATCTTACAGTCAGATGTGATACATGTGGGGAGGGGCACGCAGGATCATGGCCCCCCCCGTGCTGATTTCTGCTTTTCATTTAGCAACAGCTTCTAGAGGTTTTCAAATTGTGTGCACCCCTAAGTGGGTGCACCACACAGTTTGAAAACCTCTGGTAAAATATAATTGGTTTTTAAAAATAATTTTATATTTTTTCTCAAGGAAACCTATAAATAAATTGACTTATGGGCTGTTATGTTTAAACTTAATCTATTTCCAATCTTAGATGCATGTGATCAGAGCTTTGTATCACCATGTGTATAGGACAAACTAGGTATTCCTTTCCACTGCAAACTCCTCCCATTGACCTGATATCCATGTGAGTTTAGGGTACACAAGGAAAGTAGAACTGGGCCCCAAATGCTGTATATGTGTGAGTTGGTTGGTTATGAGAAAACAAACTCTAAAATTTATGGGGTCTTATGCAATTAAAATCTCAATGTTGATGTATTTCACATACCTTTCTGCTTTTTAATATACAGTTTTGTCTGAGGAGAAAATAAGCATCTGCTTGAAAATTCTTTAATATTTGGCAATATTTTCTATACAATTGTCAATTTTAGTGTCTGATGCATAACAATTCAATATTATATGCTTAGTTGACTCTTTAATTAGCTCTCATTCTGTCTCCTATGATTTATAGCTCTGTGGCTCTTATGTAGAAATGATATATGACTTAATGAAGTGAAAAGCCAGAATGTGTTCACATCTCCAATTTTTTAATGGTTTTCTCTAGCTAGTTACTACTGTTCTGGAGAAGAAGAAAGAAGCAGCAACTATGGGCTCATAATTTATTATAGCAAGGATAGGAAGGTACAGCTTACTGTGATTTTGTAATTGTTACCTGGTCACTCACCTGCTTCTTGTTTTGGAAAATAAAAAATACAGTTCTTCAATAAAGCAAAAATTTTAAGTGAAAAGTTGTGCGTTTTCATTTATATTTTGCTCAAATTTAATCAATTTCGATGCAGCCAGATCACAAGTTGTAAATCTAGTTGTAACTTAATTTGTTTAAATTCTCATTAGAGAAATAGTATTTTAATGAGTTTAGCTTTCTTGATGTTGACCACAAGAGGTTTGTTTTTTAACTTCTGTCAATTGTGGATTCTTTTGGTATGTTTTCAAACAGCCACTTAGATAACTTCAGTTGCTTTTGTATAGAAAGAAATTATTTACCCTTTATTTTAATCTGTTTGCTTTTACACCTGAAATATATCATAATATTTACTTGTTAATGGGGAATCTCAGGCTACTTGTGTCTCTGTGAAATATAAAACATGGTGATTACTGAGATCCAAAGTCTGTTCTCAGTTACACCAGTGTAAATCCAAAGAGTTCATTGAATTCAGTCCAGTTAACTCTGGATTTACATCAGTGTGGCTGAGAGGAGAATCTGGCCCTCAATGTGTTCCATTTCTAGTTAAAGCTTTGCCAACAATTCTGGAAAAAAACCTGGGATACTATAGAAATAAACTGAATTCATACTTCTCTAGGATTTTTGACATAAGTGGTGGGGACAATTACCTTTGGTAGGTAGCAGTGAGGGCAAGTTTAAAGGTGGGGGAGAAGTATCCCATTTGTTCTGTAGTACATCTGTACAGCTGAAGTTCTGCAAGGTATAGTTTTGTTCAAAAGCTCAGAAGCCCTGCACACATGACAAGTTCTGGGAGTCAGATAGGTCTTGTTGAGGGTGGAAAGGTGGTGTAGTATTTGACTACATAACATTCATGATTTGCTGGCCTTTCCTACTGAGCTCTCAAAGTACACAGGCATAGTCTATTTTGTACATTGTCTATAGTTTGAGTGCTGTAGAGTTTAAGACGTCTACACCTGTTGCTACCTAAGTTTTGGCCCCTCCTTTAAAAGGTCGGCAGGGCCAGTCTGTGAACCTAGTAAAGTTTTGCGCTTACTGCTGTTGATCTTGGAAGATATGCCGGTTGTGCCCGGGGAGCTTATACACAACCCATGTATTAACTTTATAGATTACAAGTATAGACATTTGAGTTCATTTCAGGACTCACAAAAGATTCTGGGTAATGTATTTAGTATTGCCAAGTCCATCACTTCATTAATAAATATTTCAGGGCTCACAGAATTTACAGGTCACTCCATTAAACTGTCACTCAAAATATCAATAAATGCAAATTCTGTGAGCCCTGAAGTATGTAAGATTCACAGCAGAGTTTGTAATCTCTGTAATTCATGTGTGCATTGTGCCAAAGGACATTGTGAACCATAGTTGTTTCTGTTTCTGACTCCTTTGTCCATCACGTTCAGAGGCGGCTCTAAACATTTAGCCGCCCCAAGCACGACGGCATGCCACGGAGGGTGCTCTGCCGGTCGCCGGTCCCGCGGCACCGGTGGACCTCCCGCAGGCGTGCCTGCAGAGGGTCTGCTGGTCCCGCGGCTCCACCGAAGCTGCAGGACCAGCGGACCCTCCGCAGGCATGCCACCGAAGGCTGCCTGCCTGCCTGCCGCCCTCCCGGCGACCGGCAGAGCGCCCCCTGCGGCATACTGCCCCAAGCACGCGCTTGGCATGCTGGTGCCTGGAGCCGCCCCGATCATGTTTCTAACAGAAAAACAGCTATGAGATTGTATTTTTTGGGAACCATTGTTAACAAGCTCTATTGGTGAAGCCAGCACAGCTTGAAAGGATGGATACTCTTATTTCAGTTCATGTTAAGTCAGCTAGGGAGAGATTTAAATTAACGATCACTCTTCAAATGAAATGTGAGCATCCATGCAGGGGTTTGTAATCATTTAAATAAGTCAGTGCAAATTTGAGGACCTCAGTCACCAACACAACTTCCTGGAGCACCTTGCGTTTTCTTTGGAGATCTTTATCCAAGTACTTATGATGTGATCTGATTGTATTTCGTAAGGTGCTATGTTTTGCAGGCAATTGTTAGACATTTGTCTCAATTTCTCTATGGTAAATAGGGTGTGTGTGTGTGTGTGTGTGCTCGCAAAAGCTAACAGAACAAAATTGGCAGCCTCTATCATTCAAATGGTTGCCAAGCATCCTAAACTTTGTCATCATCAGGCAGCTATTAAATTAGCAAATTATTATAGTTCTCTCTCTGGTGTTTCTAAAGAACAGACTCTTGGGAATATAAGGCTCCAATCCTGTGAATTCAATTGCACACATATTCCCAGTGATTTAGTGGGGTTCTGCAGGGGTTCGCATATCCGTCCATGTAGATGCATTTGCAGGGTTAGAAAAAGTTTTCTGATTTAAGGTAGGGTATGAATTTTAAAGCAAAATAGCTATTCCTAATTAACTCTGTGTGGATGCTCTTATTCTGGAATAAGAGAGCCTTGTTCCTGTTCAGATTAACATGAAGCGCTCTTATTCTGGAATAAGTGTGCTCATATCAGGGAGTTATTCTTGAATAGCTCCATGGGTAGGCAAGCCCTAAATGTATTACTGTTCAGTGTAATTAAAGGTAGTGATTAGACTTTCATATTGCAATGCAGTTTCTCTGTAAGTGTGGTCTTTCATTTGTGCTCTACAGTTAAGCTTCAATGAAGAATTAACTGTCTATCCAATGTTTCACATTCATTCTAAGGCGGATTTGTTATTGGAAACCAGGGACTATAATCAGATATCATATGCATTTGTTCAATAAACACTACAAAAATGTCTTTCACATCTCACCCCACTTTATTTTTAAATAATGTTTTTTGCTATGAAATGTGAAGTGCCATTTCTTGCTTAATAAGTAATACTTGTCTTAGACATGGCGTAAACCTGTCTTTAAAAAAGACGCACTTACTGCTTTGTTTGCATGTTTGTGATGGCTTCTTCAGTATTGCAGGACAAAATGCTTTACCCTTTCCTTTTTTCCCCTGTATGGAGGAAACTCAGACTATCTTTAAAACTAAAAGTAGTCTTGGTACAATCAACAAAGTATTTGCTATCTTAATATGTTTTATGCACCTGTCATAAAAATAGAAAAACTGAAAACCCACACTAGCAGTGTTTAGGTTTACCATGCTTTAGGAACATAGGGATTAGGGTTTATCTCTCCCATAAAGGACACAAATCATTTAGATTAGAAGTAATCTGATTGTATTGAGGTACAAATTATAGCACAAAGGCCATTCAAGTGGGTTAAGTGATCAGGGTTGGTAAACACCATATGACCACTGATTGGTCCATGAAAGAGTATTAACTGTAAGATAATGATGGATTTCAATCCAAATCCCTAAAGCACAACAGCTGTAGCTCTCAAATGAGTTCACTGTCATGCTGAGTTTTAGGGCACTGATTTATTCATTCCTAACTTTCTTACACAAGAATTAATTTGAAATATAATTCTGAACCCCTGTAGTGAGCATAGCTACTGTATTTAATTTTATTTTATTAGGACTCTATCTTGCTCCCATGGAAGTCAGTGGGAGTTTGCTATGACTTATTTCAATGGGAGCAGGAGTAGTCCTTTGTAAGCAGTTTGTCACCCTGTTTTCAAATGTACCATAATGTTCTCAGGGGTGTGACTCTTGTCTGGTGTGAATTTCTTTTTAAAAATCAGCTGACTTCCCTCCCCCCCCCACTCCGGTTAACTATCCTTCGAATCCTTCCCTTGACACGCTGGGAATGACCCTGAGGGCTATACTGCTAGCAGTTGTAACTCCTGATAGGACCTCCCAAAGCCAGATAAGTCATAGGTCAGGGATCAGATGAAAGGCAGTCTGCTCATCCTCAGACTGGGGGTTGAGAAATAGCACCAATGAGCTGCTATCATAACTTTTTCTTTTTATGTTATAGAAATGTAACAAGGTAGCTATTCCACCAAACAGTGTAATCAAACAGGGTTGGTATAGCCTTGTTTGTGCCTTAAGGGAGGTCTGGTGGTGCAGGAAGGATTCAGATACTGTTCAAATTATAGGGCTAAAGGTTTTTAAAAAATCATTCACAGCCTTTATGGCCATGGCTTCAGAATTTTAAACAAAGCAAACCACTGATGCCTTGTAAACGATAAGACAGGTACTTATCACTGTTGCTAGATAAATTAATATATAACTTACTTTTATCTAGTACCTTTCACCACAAATGATCCAAATATGCTTTATAAACGGAAATCTTGATGCTTATCACTAGAATGCAGTCATCTTCAGAGTGACAAGTGACAGCTGTTTAACACTTTACTACAACGTTACAGTTTAGGGAGGCTTGTCAGGATTAGTTTTTTATTGGTAATGTCAATAAATGTCAAGTATCAGAGGGGTAGCCATGTTAGTCTGGATCTGTAAAAGCAGCAAAGAGTCCTGTGGCACCTTATAGACTAACAGACGTATTGGAGCATGAGCTTTCATGGGTGAATACCCACTTCTTCGGACGCAAGTGGTGGAAATTTCCTGGGGCAGGTATATATGTCGGATGCAATGTCAATTTCACCATACACGCACAAACCAATGAAAAAACTATTTCCATCAGTGATGATCAACGTTTACAGATAGGTAAAGTAAGAAAAATACTGCTTGAGAATTTGTTTGATTTAAGGATATTTACTTTGTTTTGATGTGATATCGACAATTTGAGTTTTAACTTTATAAAGCTTTAACTTTTTAAATCTCAACGTCTGCTGTTATTAAATAATTAGTCTGACCTCCTGCCATTGCCTGACCCTCCCATAGTTTTCTGAATATTTAAATTAGTATAATAAAAATGTTTAAATATAAACATCGATATCTGTCAGAATTATAAAATATATATATTCTCCCAAGCCTAAATGTAGGGTATGAAGTGAAGAAACTGTTGAAACTACTGACTGCACTTAGGCAGAATGCACTTAAAAATGATCAGGACATTGGGTTTAATGTGTGCTGCTGCCTTTTTGTTGTTGTTTTTGTTTTTGTTAAGCAAGTTGTAGGATCTTTAATGATCATGAGCGGCTTGCTTTCTCTCTTAAATCTTCTCAAGAAAACCAGTGTTGACCCAAGAATGTGGCTATTCCCCAAAGTGATCAGATACGTTGAATGCAAAAGGAAAAGCATTTTAACTTGGTGGCACTCACCCACCTATTTGCTTGCTTTAAGAACACCAAGAATACTAACTGTGTGGGCTGGTAAACCCTTGTCTAAGCAGTCAGTCAGACTGATACAGGAAAAGGCAGTAGGTCTTTGGGGACGAGGGATTCTTTAGAAAGGTTTGGATTAGTTTCAGCTAATCCATCATTTATCATATCTGAAGGTGATTTTGTATACAATTAATCCATTCCTCAGGTGAATTTGTATTCAGCCAGGCAGCCAAAATAAGATGCTTCAAGTGAGTGTTACTAGGGATTAAGGAAAATATTTGGAGGGGAAACATGCCCATTTGATTATGCTGTTCTATGTGCATGTTATACTCTTTTAAGGGCTTCATCCTGTTGAAGTCAGTGGCAAAATTCCTATGACTTCAGGTGTACCCAGGTTTTGCTCTTAGTCCTCTTTCACATTATTTATGATTTATTGAGCATCAGCAGTCTGGTTGATGCTGTGCAATTGTATATAAGATGACATGGATACTGTCTCCAAAAGGCTTACCATCTAATTCAGATACAGAAAACAGTTCAGATTCTTCTAATGCACTGGTGAGAGTAAAACCCTGATGTCACACAGAAATCTTTTAGCTGTCGTTGCTGAATTCTTCTGCAGAAGGGGAAAGAGATTGTTCAGCACATGAGGTGGTGGACTATTGATCACGTCTTGTGTGGCTTCAGGTTAGCAAGAAGACAAACCTGTGAGCTAAGCATTCCTGTTATCAACCTCTATTTCTTGAGTCTTTTTATGTTTGAGCACCATGAGCTCAAAGGTTTAGTGAGGTTGCTTAATCTGGGTTCCTTTGATACACACATGTAATGGAAACTACTCAGTTTTTCTGCTTAGTAAGAACTATCTTCACTGACAAGCATGATAAAGCAGACTGTATCCCAGTGCAAGGTCATACAAACTGCAGGCACAAAATTGGACACACACATAACAGAATGTATACATCTTAGTATTGGCTTGTACACTCAAATCAGGTAGCTCAATGTTTAGGAGCTACCGCTTGTGCCCATAATTCGCTGGGGTGCAAAGTGAGAGGCTCAGTCAAGGCCCCTTTACATCCATTGCAAGCATCTGGCCAGAAATGTAATTGGAGTGTATGTTATAGGGTAACTTACTCAAGTAGTTGTGTTAGAAGCCTTGTCATCTATCTTGAGATAGGGTGGAATAGTTTGGCAGAGATTATTGTTCACTGTGTTGGCAAACTCATTTCACAAGTTTTTTACATATAAACATGGTTCATCTCTCTATGAACATTTATATAAACTCTTGGGCCCTTGGCATGTACAACTCTCTGAATAGGCGTTTCTAAAGGCAGAATTGAACCTGATAAGTGTTTGTGTGGGCTTCGTCCGTCAGCCGGTCTGCCTGCCCCACACCCAAAAGCCCCATTGTCTTTGGTAGGACTTTTGTTTGTTCAAGGACTGCAGGTTTGGGCTACAAGTATGTAATATAATAATAATAAAATGTGAATGATGGAAAAAAGCATGGCTATTCCATAATTTTCTCCAGAAAATTTGCCATAGCCCAACAACCAGCTGAAATGCAGCCCAATCTGCTGAGGGCCAGATTCTGCCCTCTTTATTCATACAGATCAACTTCTTGTTCTGCAGATAGTCTCTTAGTGACCAGTGGAACTAAGATGAAACTCAACATGAGCGAGGTGGCCTAATCTGGCCCTAAATGAATAACAAACACACACAATAATAGTGAAGCTCTTGATTCTAAAAGCCTCTTAATAACCTTAAGTACCATATAAGGGTTCCTCTGAGTTAATGACATGGTGCTTCATTCTGTGAGGCACTGAGAAAACACTAGCCCTGATCGAGCAAAGCATTTAACCCCATGCTTAACTCGAAGCATGTGTTTGTTTTTTGCTGGATAATGGCCAGAGTATGCAGAATTTACCATGAATGCTGGAGCACACACATTTTCAGGGGAAACCTCTGCTTCGAATGGGGCTGTGGATGACTCTCCCCCATGCTTTTGTAGAAGAGGGCTGCTGCTTCCACGTCACTGCCTTTTCTCTCTGGGACCCTTCAGGAGACCCCTAAGATGGGATGGGGACTCTGTGATGTCTGGGCTCTGCACAGTTTTGGGGCAGGGACTAGGCAGAACCAGCTGTGTGCCATAGTGCCATCTTCTGCAGTCCAACTGCATTTTCGTGTGGAAAGCTGACCAGGAGTACATGGTGAGTTTCAGAGGGTAAAGGAAATGAGGCTTCAGCTTTGCTGCTTTATGATATGTAAAGAGGGTCTGAAAAAAAATCTCTTCATTTTACAGTAGTAGTTGAGGTTCTGTCTAGACTAGAAGACTCTTGGATGTCTGGCTAACTAGTGTAAATTATGACATCACAAAAGGGTGAAAGATGAGCTATTGAGAGAAGGGACTTTTCCTCAGATTGTTTAAAGCTTTTTGGCTTTCGTCTATGCTTTAACATCTGTTTAACTTCAGTGGCTAGCACTATGAGCAAAGAGAGCCTCTGTTAGATTCAACACCATTACCACTTCAGTTTGTGTAGGTTGACGAGTAAACAACTTTATACCTCCAGCTGTTCTCTGACAAAACTAGGACAGACCAGACTTTACATTCCTGATAGTCCCCTCTTACATTGCACCTTTTTAAGTAAAATAACTTTTGGGCCCTCTTCATATGTCAAAGAGAAGCAAAACAAGGTACAATTTCCATTTCCTGAAAATCCACCTTTAATACAGCAAATCTATCACTGGTAGGTCCCTTTGAACAGGTGCTACTGCTCAAGCTTGAGCAGCACATGGGGACTCCAGTAATGGGGCCTAGTTCTGGAGGGAGGGGTAGGGAACTCTGCATTTTCAGAACTAATGTACGGAGTGTTCTGTATCTGTATTAAGTTACTGCAGCATATTACTGGGTCCTAAACTTTAGCTGTTAATCATCTTAATTTGAGATGTGTCTATATGATTGGAAAATTCAGGCTTTAAGGAACTTAAATGAAAACTAACCCTCACTCTAAAAGGATTTAGGGAGGAGCAATTGATTCCCATTTTTGAAATGACGTAGGGCATAAGATCTGTGATAGCAGGTAGCAAAGTCTCTAGGTAAAGAGAATGTCCTCCTATTTTTACTTAACCACCCACAGTATTGCAACCCCTAAGCACTCAAAAATCCAGTGTCAAGCCCCAGAAAAATCATGATATTTTTATTTAAATTGGGTGCTTAATTGCCTTATAGTTTTGAGTGTTTAGAGTTTGTTTTCAAGCTCTTATCCACAAAGACAAGAAATTATTTTTTACAGTACTTTTAAAAGTATAAATTGAGATTGCCAGGTGATGATATGACTCCTGGAGAAAAGAAAAACATCAAATATTGAGGGACTCGATAAACTTGTGAAAGTTGGTGTGACAGGGCACTATTACTAGCACTCTGGTTACTGCTATTGCTGCAGCTTGAATAAAGCTGTGAGCTCAGTTATGAGTAATTAATTAAACACTTTCTGTTGGGAGATTAGCCACCTGGCTGGTAATCACTGGGCTAGTGATGTAATTGGGAGGATATAAGAGGATATGCAGGAAGCAAGGGAAAGAAGGCACAGATAGCGAGTGTGGGCTGAGGAGCGAAGGCTGCAGGGAAGCCTCCTCTTGGCTGTAAGCCAGTGATACTTTGTAAGGATAGAATAAATATACAATTGTGAAAGGGGTAACAACCTGGTGTGTGCTAGACCATGGGACAACCCGAACTGGCCAGGCAAAGTAGTACACTGGGTACTGCCGGACGCGCCCTGTGGCAGTTGGCAACATGTAGACAAGGGGGTGCTTTACACTTAATAGAATCATAGGATCATAGAATATTAGGTTTGGAAGAGACCTCAGGAGGTAATCTAGTCCAAACCCCTGCTCAAAGCAGGACCAACACCATCTAAATCATCCCAGCCAGGGCTTTGTCAAGCCGGATCTTAAAAACCTCTAAGGATGGAAATTCCACCCTAGGTAACACATTCCAGTGCTTCACAACCCTCCTAGTGAAATAGTTTTTCCTAATATCCAACCTAAACCTTCCTCACTATAACTTGAGACCATTGCTGCTTGTTAGCAGTGGTGGCAGATGACAGAACAGCCTAGCTCCATCCTCTTTGGAACCCCCCTTCAGGTAGTTGAAGGCTGCTATCAAATCCCCCCTCACTCTTCTCTTCTGCAGACTAAATAACCCCAACTCCCTCAGCCTCTCCTCATAAGTCATGTGCCCCAGTCCCCTAATCATTTTTGTTGCCCTCCGCTGGACTCTCTCCAATTTGTCCACATCACTTCTGTAGTGGGGGGGACCAAAACTGGATACAATACTCCAGGTCTGGCCTCACCAGTTTCGGATAGAGGGGAATAGTCACTCCCCATGATCTGCTGGTAATGCTCTTACTAATGGAGCCCAAAGTGCCGTTAACCTTCTTGGCAGCAAGGGCACATTGTTGACTCATATCCAGCTTCTCGTCCATTGTATTCCCCAGGTCCTTTTCTGCAGAACTGCTGCTTAGCCAGTCAGTCCCCAGCCTGTAGCGGTGCATGGGATTCTTCCTTCCTAAGTGCAGGACTCTGCACTTGTCCTTGTTGAACCTCATCAGATTTCTTTTGGCCCAATCCTCCCATTTGTTTAGGTCACTCTGGACCCTATCCCTACCCTCCAGCATATCTACCTCTTCCCCCTCAGCTTAGTGTCATCTGCGAACTTGCTGAGGGTGCAATTCATCCCATCATCCAGATCATTAATAAAGATGTTGAACAAAACTGGCCCTAGGACTGACTCCTAGGGCACTCTGCTTGATACCGAATGCCAACTAGACATCGAGCCATTGATCACTGCCCATTGAGCCTGACAATCTAGCCTGCTTTCTATCCACCTTATAGTCCATTCATCCAGCCCATACTTCTTTAACTTGCTGGCAAGAATACTGTGGGAGAGCGTATCAGAAGCTTTGCTAAAGTCAAGATACATCACATCCACCGCTTTCCCCCTATCAACAGAGCCAGTTATCTCATCGTAGAAGGCAGTCAGGTTGGTCAGGCATGATTGCCCTTGGTGAATCCATGTTGACTGTTCCTGATCAACTTCCTCTCCTCCAAGTGCTTCAAAATGGATTCCTTGAGGACCTGATCCATGATTTTGCTGGGGACTGAAGTGAGGCTGACCGGCCTGTAGTTCCCCAGGTTCTCTTTCTTCCCTTTTTAAAATATGAGCACTATATTTGCCTTTTTCCAGTCGTCCAGGACTTCCCCGATTGTCACAAACTTTCAAAGACCATGGCTGTGCAATCACATCAGCCAACTCTTCAGCACCCTTGGATGCATTAGATCTGGACTCATGGACTTGTGCATGTCCAGCTCTTCTAAATAGTCCTTAACCTGTTCTTTCACCACTGAGGGCTGCTCACCTCCTCCCCATACTGTGTTGCCCAGTGCAGCAGTCTGGGAGCTGACCTTGTCTGTGAAGACCGAGGCAAAAAAAATGGAGTTGAACCTTTCAGTGTATGTGATATTTCACTAGGTGATATCCATGACATCAACACAATGAGCCAAATATTGTCCATATGATCTCTTAAGTCTGTGGGTTTTTAGGCATTTAGCCTGAAGCTTCCTGTTAGCAGTTATCTTTATCGAGTTGCCTCTTATGCACTATCCAACAAGTTGTAATATGAATATATGGTGCAAGCTGATGAGCCAGTATCAGGGTGTGTGTGTGTGTTGGTTTCATTAACCAGCTGAACTATTGAGATGGAATAGATGAGCAGTTTGTCAGAAGGTTGTTTTGATTTACATGGCATGGTATTTATACAGCTGATGGAGCGTTGCAAAATATAGTGATGGTATCCTTTCCCCTCCCCCCCTTATGACAAAGTGCTTGGAGATCTGAGAAAACACCCTGTATCACAAATAGATTGGCCAACTCAGACAAAGAGGAGAAAAATCTATTAAAATGAGGTATGAAAATCAGCTTCATACTTTACTGCCCAGTATAGAAAAGAGCTGAAACTTTGAAAACCGAGCAGGCCAAGATAATTGTCTCATGAGAATTACATCTGCCTTTGAAGGAAAACCTTAGCTATAAACATGAAAGAAAAAGCTTCTCATTATACACCTCAGTATTTTAAAGTGGGGAAAAAAGACTGTTCACATTTTTGCCTTTGGCTATATTCACAGGAGGTTAACAGCCAATTTGTCAGTGTGGTCATCATCAAGTGTTTATTCTATACTAAGATGACATTTTTATTTTTATTGGATTAGTGTGCTTGAATTTCTGTTTAGATTTCAGATTCTTAGTCATAAAATAACATGTGAAGAAATATTTGTTCCTGTAAGGAGATAACAAATGAGCTACAGTAATTATACAGTTATCTTGAAAAGAATGTAAGAATAACTATAACTAGTACATACTTGTGAGATCTTTCATGATCACGTCTCTTTGCACTAAATTAACTTTATTGGTGTATTGAATTTGATTGAACTGTATCATGGCAGCTTGAATACATCATGTTTGTTTTATGCTTCTCACCCACAGCTGTACACACAGATTAATTGTGATTTTATTGTAGCAGCCAGAATAAATTCTCTGCTATGATGTAAGAAGAATCAGAAGTCCATCAGTTGCACTAGTATCCATCTAAAGGGGCTAAGGAAGTTGACTGTATATAGAACTTGATAAACCCTCCCTATATTTCTCACTGTATTTGGATGTTTGTGTAAAAGGGTGGTGGGGGGAGGGGAAACTAAACCTCTTTCCAGAGACCCCTCCACAGACTTATCTTTATTACAATTTTGTGCCTCTGGTGGCTGTAATTTTTTAAAAAACAGTGACCAAAAACCCCCCAGTGACCAGCTATTTAGATACTTGAGCTCGTCAGTTGCTTGCTTGTGCTTGGAAACAACATCTAATAGTGATCCTGACTAAAAGATGTTGAGGGGTATACAATGAATCTTATTGCTGACTGAGATGGCATCCTGTTCACCACCCCCAACTACTTCTAACAGCCTGACTAACTAATGCAATGTGTCCTGGTATGCTCAGCTCTTCTGAAGACAGGCCCACTTTCTGAAATCTCTGTTTTTAGGGAGAGAATTTAAATAGTAATGGGCATTTCATCAGCCCAAAAAATAATGCAACATGTTGGGCTGATGAAATGCCCATTACTATTTAAATTTACTTCTTTTCTTCAGTGCTCCCAGGAAGTGTTACCCATTTGTGGTGTTTGTATTCTTCCATGGAATTACATGGATAACAATACATCTGGTGTGTCTGTATGCTTCATTTTTTTTCTGCAAAATTTTCTTTAGATCTTGATTTGATTGATTCTTCTAGTGTATGGCTTCTGTCAGCACAAATAATTAAACATTGGGAAAGTGATAGTCATTTAACAGATAAGAAGAAAACAGACCCTTGGAGTGACCAGTGGGCAAATTGTAGGATTATCATCTGTATTCTGGAAGTGCCTAATTGCCCAAAATCAGGATTGGGTCTTCAGTATGCTCTTTACAAACATGTAATAAGAGACTGATCCTTATCATAAGAACATAAGAACGGCCATACTGGGTCAGACCAAAGGTCCATCTAGCTCAGTATCCTGTCTTCTGACAGTAGCCAATGCCAGGTGCCCCAGAGGGAATGAACAGAATAGGTAACGATCAAGTGATCCATTCCCTGTGTCCCATTCCCAGCTTCTCGCAGACAGAGGCTAGGGACACCATTCCTGCCCATCCTAGCTAATAGCCATTGATGAATCTATCTTCCATGAATTTATCTAGTTCTTTTTTGAACCCTGTTATAGTCTTGGCCTTCACAACATCCTCTTGCAAGGAGTTCCCCAGGTTGACCGTGCATTGTGTGGGGAAAAATACTTCCTTTGATTTGTTTTAAACCTGTTGCCTACTAATTTCATTTGGTGGCCCCTAGTTCTTGTGTTATGAGAGAGAGTAAATAACATCCAAACAGATACAACACAAGATGGAGATGAGAAGGATATAACCTAAGCAGAGTAGTGAGAATGGCAAATGCCATGTTGTTTTTTTTAAGTTGTTTTCCATATTTAACTTTATGTACAGTGGGAACTGGTGGGAGCAGAGAGAAGGGATGAGTCAGTAGGAACGTGAGAGTAGGGAAAGGAAGGGCAATGTTATTTAGGGAGGGTGGAAGGGAAGGACAGGGTGAAGGGAAGATAGCGAAGTTGAAGTAAGGAGAATCTGAGAGAGGAGTGGAAGGGAACTGGAGAAAACAACCAGTTGGAAAGAATCCAAAATCAAAATATAAGGGAAGAGATGGGATGGAAGAAGTCTGTCAGTGTTTTGAAGGAGCTACTGCTTCCAGCTACTGTTAGGGCATGGGAGTCTTTTTGCTTCAAGGAGCTAATTTCACCCCACCGTTTTCCCCAAGCCCATGTGGTTGAGGTTGTGTGGGCAGGGTACAGAAGCCCTGGTGTCCTGTGCAGGGGATCCCCTTGCTGGTCTCGGACCAGTGAGTGGGGGAATAGCCCCTGTGACTTATACTTAGGGTTCACCTTGACACGAATGGGTTAAAATACTTGCCCTTGACAGCAGATGGCACATGCCTTTGTTTAGCCCTACATGTAATAATATCTTAGTCTGTGTTAACTGCCTCAGGACAAAATCAGCATCCCACCAGTCACCATCTGGCAAGGCACAGATGATGTCAGGGATTGTCATGTGTAAGCACTCTACCATTTGTGGATGTCCAAAGGAAGAAATCTGTAAACACACGGTCTGTACTGCTGAGGAGTCAGTGTACACAGTCTTGAGCAAGCTACTACATTTCGGTGCCTCAATTCCCCATTGGTAATAGGAAGATATTTCTTTTCTCCCATCCTTGTCTTTTGAGTTTAGACCGTAAACTGGGGGTCTAACTTTGGGGCAGGGATTGTCTCTGTACATTGCCTAGCACAATGGGGCCATGATTTTGGTTGGTGCCTCCGTGATAAAAATAACACTGTTGATGGGTGTCCTGCAGTTATGTCTAGATGCCCTGACTCAGATCGGGATCCCATTGTGCGTGGCACTGTACATACACGTTGTAAGGGGCAGTCCCTGCCCCTTAAGTCTTTCCAGTCTAAATAGACAAGATAGAAAAGGTGGGTGAGGGGAAATGGGCACAGGGTGATAAAATGAGCTGTCTAATGTCACACAGTTAGTCAGAATCCAGGTCTACTGATGCTCAGTCTAGTGCCCTATGTATTAGACTACATTGCCTCTCAGTGTATATGGTTTGTCAAATAAATCACTTGCTCTAAAAATGCTATTTTTGTTCAAGGGGTCTTCTCAGGTTTGTGGCTCATATGGGCAGTTCACCAAATACACAGTGCTGTTTTAGATAGTGATGCTAGTCAGGTGCGATGCTCGAGGGTAAAATTTGTTGAGTGTAAGCATCTTTGAAAGGAGGAAGTCTTTGATTCTATCTTGTACTCTGTTTTATGCTATAGCGAAGTTTTTTGGTTTTTTTTTATTTTGGTGTGTGTTATAACAAACTTTATTTGGACTTCAGCTGGTCTGTATATGTGATCTGTATAGCTGATCACTTCATTCATGCAGTCAGTTGTTTTGGTTTTACAATCAGCCTAAAGAAAACTTAAGTACTGTAAAACCTGTGCTAGGGGAAGTGCTTGCCTGCCCAAATATTAAGATCAACACTCCTCAAGCCCGTGGGGGAGTTTTGCTACGTAGGAGTACGCTGGCACAGAATGTCACAATTGATGAGGTTACCCATCGCATAGCCAAGGTCAGCTCTGCATCTGGAATACTGTCATGCTGCCTACGGAATGGTAGGGGAGTCAAAATAAGTGCTAAGCTAAACATCTGTTGGGCAGTCATGCTTACAACACTTCTATATGGTTGTGAGACATGGACAACATATCACCATCATACTAGGAAACTTAATCAGTTCCATATGAACTGTCTTCAATCTGTTTGAAGCATCAAGTGGTGGGATGGGGGTCCCAATATTGGTATCCTTAATTGTTGTTGGATGCCTGGGATTCAAAGCAAGCTCATAAAAGCTCCTCTGTATTGGTTTGGGCATCTTGTTCCCGTGGCTGACTTGAGAATACCTGCGGCTATATTTGATAGTGAGTGCAAGCAAGATACCTGTTCCTATGGTGGCCAATATAAGTTATATAAAGACGCACACTGAAGTCAAATTTGAAAGTGTCAGGTTACCCCAGCAACTGGGAAGCAATAGCTCATGACAGTGCAAGGTGGCAGTAGATTTGTCATGTCACTGTCTTTGGTCTGACCTTGCGTGTATGCTTTTGCTGAATCTTTGTTTGTCAGTGTTGATATGAGACTCCATCATAGTTGTTCAGTTTATGAAGTAGCCATTTAACAAAACAGCCATTTAATACAGTGATTCGATTAGCTAAATGTGCTCTACCTGACACCGGATTCTTTGCTGATACTTTCAGGATAATTAGTGCATAAAGCCTCCAGTTTAGAATATCTAAACATTGGGTTTAAAAAAAAAAACTATACAGTTGTATGCTGTTTGAACTATCCGTTGTTCTTTTCCAGAGAAGACTTAAAAGGCTGGAATACGCCATCTGGGGCTCTTCATATGTATGTTTCTTCAGTAGGCTCTCCAAATCATATGCTTCTGGGATTTTGTTACTAAGGAAGAGCATAAGATCTGAAAACAAAACTGCATGGAATTTTTCACAGTATTTCCTATCAAACTTCAGATTGAAGAAACTACAGTTCTGAAATGCCATGAGTATGGAAAGATGCCACCAAATAATGCTTTTAAAATGCTAAAGTGTCAGTGAATTTATATTTCTTTTTTTAGAAATACTTCATCCTTATTAAACCCCAAAACTGCATTAGTGTAACCTTGTGGTAGCACAGATGAAAATCAGAAGAAATTAAGGCCTCCATCCTTCTAAATTTTGTGGACATGTTTAATACACTGAGTACCGCTTAATCTTGTTGAGCTCAATGGGACTACTTTCAGCACATAAAGATAAGCACATGCCTATCAAGGTCTAAGATTTTCCAGCAAAACATTAATATGGTCACATACACCTTTACATATTGAGGTATATATTCTATTATGAACAATGATGTACTAAACTATGGTTAACATTTAACAAGAAAAATTGGAGAAGAAAATAGATGTGTGCAAGGCAGTTATGTTGAAATGACCCTGTCAACTTGAAATCTAGTCTGCTTCAGCAAGAAATTTGAGTAGATTCAGATGCTGCAGCTGGTCTGGAGTTCACCTGCCAATTCTTATGGCTTTGCAATCATATCTGTGTGTGATTTTTCTTTAAGATGAATTGTGAGTCAAAAATAAGACTCAATGAGCATTATCACCAGACATTGCTGGTATCTCTCTTTGCCTTTGTATTCACTCCAGTACTATGGGGAAGCACTGTTTGAACATCTTTTTTTTTTTTAAAAAGAATCATGAATATTGTGTCAATTTATTCTGAGTTTCTCAAACGCTGGGTTCGGTACATGTACACATGTTCTCCTATATATTGACTGCTTTTCAGTCAGCACTATGTTTTTTCTGCCTACCAATGTACTTTTTGTTGCTTTCAGTGGAATAAAGCCACCACATCTTTGTAAATGTATTTGTCGAGACTTTTATATGGACTGCCTTCAGATATTACTTCATATGGAATCAACACTGTGGGGAGGCGATATAGCTGCAGATATTGGAAAATGTGGCAGTGCCTCCCCTGGATCTGTTGTGGGGACACATACACGGTAATAAATAGTGGTGACATAGTAACCATGCCAATGTCTTTAACCTTTTGATCAGCTCAATAACACAGCCCAACTTTCAGAACTCTGTGCATGAGAAGATATTCCAGACCTCTTGGTTATCAGATTTCAAAATCCATCAAGCTAGTAGTAAGGTCTTTTGTATGTCAGTGCTTTGCCAAACAGTGTCCACAGGTAGATAATTAACAATTTAATTTTAATAAGCTAGAAAACTTTCTAGGCCAAATTTTGCCACTACACAGGTATAAATGCACTGCATCTCCATGGGCTTCAGTGGATTGGTAACAATGCAGTTGATGAAGATTTTATCCAGTGAGATTCAAGTTGAAAGGTGCACCAATAAATAGCTGCTCTAGTGAGACTAGCCCAGTAATAATCTTTCAGAGTTTACTAGGTTTCACATGTCCCCCTGAACTGTAAGTTTCTTTTTATTTTGGCAGAAATTTTTTTCCAGTCATGTCCTCTAGTTTGGTTTTCAGACATTGTACCCAAAAGTGACAACCTGTGGCTAAACTGAGAGGAGAATGGAGTAGCCCCATCATCAGAATTTGTTATGTGATTATTGTATATTTAGCACCTGTTTGTCTGGAAATGCAAACAACTTATTTATCCTATTTCTTTTGGGGCCTCTGGGGTAGCCTCTTCTTGGAGTTCCCCAGCCTCCAGCATCTGTTCCAAGAGCTCTTTAGTGCTTGTACCAAGATGCTGTTATTGACTCCCTCAGAAACTCCAGTAATATGGAGATTTGAGCAAAAGTGTCTCTCTCTTCCACATCTCCAGTAGTGTCACAAGGACTGATATTTTTTAGCTCTGCAATCTCATGCTGCTTAGATTTCCCTATTGTGGCTATCTCTAAACAAAGGATAGCCTAATCCTTTGTTTACCCAGCCCAGATCTTATTATGTGGTTCTCAAAGTTCTTGTTTGGTTCCCTGAGCCCGTCTGTGGCACCCCCTCTGTTTAATTACTTTCATTGCAGCTGAGGGCTTGGCTACACTTGCAAGTTGCAGCGCTGGTAGAGGCTTTCCAGCGCTGCAATTAGTAACCGTCCACACCTGCAAGGCACATCCAGCGCTGCAACTCCCTGGCTGCAGCGCTGGCTGTACACCTGGTCAGGTTGGGGTGTAGCGATTGCAGCGCTGGTGATCCAGCGCTGCTCATCAAGTGTGGACACACACCAGCGCTTTTATTGGCCTCCAGGGAATAAGGAGGTATCCCAGAATGCTTTTAACTAAATTACTCTCTTTGTTTTGTTATGCAGCCTCTCTTTGTTTTGTTGTGAACTCCGGATCGGGCTTATCTAAAAAAACAAACACTGATCACAGCAAACAGGAGCTATCTGTACCTGGCTGTGAACGATCAAATGAGAGGCAGGGAGTGAATGTTTGCTTGACAGAGAAACAGCATTGGATGCAGGCTGTTTGCAGTTAAGACTAAGGGTTCGCGAACATTTTGTGATTTTTCAATCCAGGAAGGTAACACACAGTGTTGGCTCCAAAAATCCACTCTCTCTATCTTCCCCGCTCCCTGTCACAGTACACCCCCCTCCACCCCCCTCTTTTGAAAAGCACGTTGTTGCCACTTGAATGCTGGGATAGCTGCCCATAATGCAGCACTCCCAACAGCGCTGCAAATGTGGCCACACACCAGCGCTGGTAGCTGTGAGTGTGGCCACACACCAGTGCTGTTCCTGCACAACTGCATGACCAGCGCTGTAACTCCCAGTGCTGCAACTTTCAAGTGTAGCCAAGCCCTATGATTCTTCTTTCCATCCTGTTGTCTGGTGCTTTAGTTGCATAAAAGTGAAGGCTGCCTTTGTTGTCTGGCTTCCCATCATATTTTTCTTCTGCTCAGGTGAATTCTACATATTAAGAAAACTTGGTCACTCTTGTTTCTGTAAATTGGCTTTGTGTCCTCCCAAAATGTTTGAGTGAAGGGAGAGCAACAACCAAGTGAAAATACTTTTCTGGAAACCTTCATCATCTGTTTTCCCCTTTTTACTTCTCTTTGCTACAGCCCCGTAGCTGGGACATTGACATGGTGGGAGGAGGGGGGAACTGCATGACAAGAGGGGCAGTTGTACTTGCCCTCAAACTTCATGTAGTTACAGAAAAATACAGTCTGCCAGAAGCTTTTTTCCTTTATTTTTATGAAATAAGAAAAAGATGCATATTAATACAATTGGTATAACAAATATTCAAACATTCAAAAATATAGAAGTGTAGCTCCTAACACGAAAGTGTTGTGTAATGTAAAGACTGTTCATGAAGTTTTCTTGCATAACATCATCTGAATTCTTCCACAAATCCATCCAGGTTCAGTTTTGAAGTCAAATTGCTTTCATATGGCAGGAGAGTTAGGTTTTCTCTCTTTCCTGAGTCATGCTCCTCCTCCGATGTGATAGAATTCTTTCCAAACAAGAAAAAGAAGAAAGACAAGCTGCAGCTGATGTTCCAAACAATAAAACAGATATTTCAAAAATATATGGGAAAGCCTCCTTTAATTCCTTGATGGCACCTAGAACTTCTTCAAATTCTTTACAATTTCTCTTCTCTTCTTCTCTATGGTTTAAATACAACCTTTCAACTTTCACCTTCTCCATATCTAATCTAAGCAAGTCAATCAAAGCACACAGGGATTCCAATTTCAAGAAGTCAGGAGAGCTGGTGGAATAGGTTGCTGACAAGCTTTTGTATAACTTAGTTTTCTTCAGAAAATCTCCTTTGCAATTTCCCACTGGTTTTATTGATCAATTCAAGATAATTCTGGGACAACAGATGCTCATTTACACGTTGGAATCCTGGCAAGTACTCAGTGACTATGGAATCTTGAAGTTTTTGGAGCAATAACTTGACTGTTTTAGAGTGGTAGCCATGTTAGTCTGTATCAGGAAAAACAACAGAGTCCTTGTGGCACCTTAAAGACTAACAAATTTATTTGGGCATAAGCTTTCGTGGACTAAAACCCACTTCCTCAGATGCATGGAGTGAAAAATACAGTAAGGAGTGTGTGTGTGTATGTATATGTGTGTGTATGTATATGTGTGTGTATGTATATGTGTGTGTATCTAGATGGGGAAAAGATGGGAGTTGCCTTACCAAGTCAAGGGTCAGTGCTAACAAGGCTAATTCAATCAAGGTGGAAGTGGCCTATTCTCTACAGTTGAGAAGAAGGGGTGAATATCGACAGAGGGAAAATTATTTTTTGTAGTGCTAACTGTTGAGAATAGGCCACTTCCACCTTGATTGAATCCTGGACCACGATGGATTGCTGACAACACCTCTTTTGTTATAGCAGGAATGTAATGCAGTCACCGTACTTCACTTAGCTGAAATAGGATCTATAACATAACCCCCCACCACCACCACAGGCTACTGGAATTGAGACTACTGTTCTGTGGCTTTAGGGCTACAGTCACTTGTGTGAGGAAACTCAGATTAAGGAACTGGGGGGGTGGGGAAAGCTGGAACTTATCTTATTTCTACAGAGGGAGAAAAGAAATTTCCATGGGGGCAGTGCCTCCTCGTGTCCGCATTAGCTACTGGGCTGTTCTGGTACATGTGAAAGATTTTTTTTTTTTTTTTTTTTTTAAAAGAAAACCACCACCAACGAAAAAGTTCCACACATGTTTTCCTTCTGTTGGAATTTCGTAGATATTTTAAATGCAAGCATTTGTCTGTAAATCTTAGAGAAACTGCTCGCAATTCTCCACTTAAAGAGTAAAGTTGGCATTCGCTTTACAGTGGAACTTGTAAAAGAGACTGTTACTAAGCAATTTCCTGTTTTAAGAGACCATCTCCAGATATAATGGTACAGTTCTGATCTATGTCTGCTTGAAAATACCTCAGTTAATAAACTAAGGTTTTGGAGTTTCTTTTGTGGTTCCCTTAAGTAGTTGAGACAGATTTCACTGTATGTATGTGATTTTTTTTCCCTTGTATACAGTTCCTGTTCCTTGTTAAGTTTGTAAATACTGGTGAAAACAAATCTAATTGACATCTTATACTCTTCAATGGACATGTTGTATGTAAGGAAGGATATAAAAGAGCGTCTGTGGCCTAAAACAGCTAAACACACTATCTTAAAGAGAGAGGCAAAGAGGAGGTTAAGGGGAATAACAAGAATGGATGTTGGTGAGAGGATTAAAAACAAACAAAGAAAACAATCCTTCAAAACTCACTTGTTAGAGAAAATCCAGTATTTATGGGAGAGGGATGTGATAGGTAATGTACCATTTTCCTCCCAAAATTTCATGAGAGGTTGAGCCATACAAGTTCCTGGTTTCAAATAAGCAGTTTTGGAAAGTGGAGCAGGGGAAGTGAATAATATCTCCACAAAAACAAGTTTTAACACTATTTGGGACTTTGTTAAAAATCAATTTGGAAAACATGAAAGTAATTAGTATTTATATTTTGATTTAATGTGTTTTAATCAATTTTATAGAGGGTGTTTTTTCTTTTTTCAGTGTTTGTTCTTAAAAGGGTTGACTTTGACTTATTCTAAAAGCCACCTTCTTGTTTGTTTCACTTTTAGCTATCTGTTCAGCATTTGTATGAAATCTTACTTGGAATAACTTAATTCTGCCTTGGGTGTGAGTAGAGTCACTTGTATTAGAGAGAGGGAAGGATGGAGGACCATTATTAATGGTTAATGATAAATAGCAGCATGTACAATGAGAGAAGTGTCTAAGAAGCAGCCACTAGCTTGTCAAATGCTGCATCATGCAGGAACATATAACTATGCTGCTCAAAAAGGTGGAGATAATTTTCCAGTGGAGTCCAAGGTGGCCCACCAGAGCCAGACTCTATTAACCTTCTGGAGACTCTGTAAGCCCATCTTTTCTTGCAAGTGTTTAAGGAGGTTTGAGGGTAGGTAGATGGGAGGTTAGCTACAAAAGTGGAGCTGACACAAAATACTATGCATGCGCACATGCAACTACAAACTAGAACAAAACCAGCTGAATTCTGGTCTCATTTATGCCATTTAAATCCAGAATAACTCCACTTCCTTTAATGGAATTACTCTACAATTTACTCCAGGCCAGGTAAAATAACGATCTGTTCCAAAACGTCTAATTTTAGGTTAACCAGCATTCAAGTTTTCCCTTTTTAAGGAAAACAAAGCAAAACACTTGCTGCACAAATGATTTCAATTTTCTGAATTACCTTTTTCTGAACAGCTTATGTTTGTGTTGAGAAACAACCATCTGTTTTTGCAGTATAAAGAGAATCTTGTTCAAATGTTAAATATCTTCAAATGTGTTAGTGAAGATGCTGTCAGCAGGTTGTCACCCTATACCATTCAAAATAGTTTTCTCTGTACAAGAATAGCAAGATGACTTTCTGCTCATGTGGATTATCCCTTCTATTTTTGGATATGTAAAATCAAAATATGAAGGTGCCAAAAACAATATTTGCTAGTGAGTTGTATTCTGACCTGACATGGCCATTATGTCATGAAAGTATGTATCATTAACCATTTATTCTTTCAGTCACACATACAACTCGTAACCATTCAACTTCTGATGTAATTTTAAACTATAGTATTTTAGGAGCTGTGCTACATGCTCAGGGAACAGTGGGGGAGAAATAAGCTAGTCTTGACTGGATGTATCTGTGGGCAGTAGACTACTGGAGAGCTGGAAGCCTGACAAAAGACACTGCCTCTTTGAGGATTTTAGGAACAAAATTGAGATTTTAATGTAGGAATTCTGGATGCCTTTAATTTGGACTAAAGGAAAGAGCAACAGATCTTTAGAAAGGCAAATGGTCCCTCAGACATATGGGAGATCTTTCAGAGTTGGCTTGAAAATTCTCTTGTGCTTCTTTTAACACTGTCGGATACCAAGCACAAGACACTATGCATATGCTGTTCACCACAGTATCCCAATGGAACTTGTTGCCCAGATGGTGCAAACCAAATGTTTTCATATATTTGTAGTTATATTTAGGAAATACTGTAGAGGAGAATGGAAAAGGTCAAAAGAGTTTTCCAAAGCCTGCTATAGCAAAGGTTTCTAGAATAATGCTCTAGAATCCTGTCCTTAGTATGAAATTCCCAAGCCCCTAAGAACTATTTAAACTATAGAATGAAAATCACTGCACTGCAGGTACCCAGCACAAGACCTCCCTTATGCTTTTTTTTATACATAGACTTCTGTGGGCTGTCTGCACAGAAAGAGGTTTCACCCATAATAAATGCATGAGATGTATGATACAAACTTCAATCCTAAATTTGTTGCTGTTGGCTGAACAAACCATTTTGAAAACACAAGTATGCAGAAAATCGATTTCATTTGATACTTTTTATGCCTGTGTCTCCCACAATTCACTTGACTATAACCTAAGGCTATGAGAGAGAATTCTGTTTGCTTATAAGTTGTTACAATATATCTTTTTCTGTGTTGCTTTGCTGGCATGACTCCAGAGGGATGCTATTCTAATTACATTTCTATAGTAGTATTCTTTTGAAGTATCAGCTAATTAGGAATGGGCATTACAAAAGTTTGGCCAATACACAGGAAAAGAATGCTTTATATAACCATCACTAATTCATTAGGGGAACCAAAAGCTTATTTCCTTTGAATGAAGATTTGCATATTCTCACCTACAAGAGTGCACTGTACATAGTCCTTTATTTGTAGCTCCTCTGAAAGCATAACTCTGTTTAAAAAAAGTAAATTAGCTAAATTGAAAGGCCAATTGCCTTGAGTATGAAGTACAAAGGCAGTCCATGCTTGGATTTCTTTGTCAACTGTGAGAGGCTGAGATGTGGTTTCAGACATTCAAACAGGGTATCTCATGACATCTAAGAATTTTAAAGTAGTGGCATACATTTCTAATTTATTTTTGCTCCCATATTATCTGCAGAATCGAGTCAGACAGATCACGTCTTTGGTTTTTCTCAGTCTGGTAATTGTGTACATTAAGGAATCTATTCCAAAAAAAGATTCTATGGCTGTTTCATTCTACTGGTCATTTGTGATCAAGAGAAATAAAGGATTTTAGCCTGTTAGAAGCAAAACTTAGTTATTTAAGAGACAAGGGAGGCGAACTGAGATGGCAGCATTGGCGCTTCCAGATGGAAGAGGTATGCTCCGCATAATACATTTAAAAATTTAGTAAGCTGAAACGGACAAAATGAGCAAGAAAATGTCAGATTTTGATTTTTGATTTTTCATCCGAAAATCCAGTAATTTCAGTTGGAAAAAAAAATTTACCCAGAAAATATGTATCATTTTCTGGTCACCTTTAGTCAAATCCTAGCTCATTGGGTAAATAGCTGAAGTATAGGTGCTCAGATTCACATATGCTGCAAAAGCAGCAGCATTAATATGTATCCTTCTATTATGATTGACAATGGCCTCATAGTGGTTGCATAGTCCCTCTGTGCAGATTATCTTTGCCTATGGGATTATATTTGGGATTATACTTGCTGTTACTGAGGCTTGGGCAGTACACTGTGCCACTGCCAACTCCTACAGAATCAAAAGCTGACACCAAGTGTTACTTTTTGAGAGAGGAATTTTAATTAATCATAGAAATAGATAATAAAGACCAAAATATTCAGAGACTTTTTCACTCTTAGCTTCTGATCCACAGTCTGTTGCTGCTTTGACCAGGGTGTCCTGGTCCCCACTTGGGGCAGGGAATGGGAGAGACCCAGTTGCAGCCAAAAGGAAAATTCAGCAAATGGGGTGGAGAAGCAGATCTGAGTGAGACACTGAAGCAGTCGTGGGTTTTTCAGGAGCCCATGTGAACAGTGCCTGCATCATTACATTAAGCTTTAAAGGCTTATTGCCAGTCTGGTTTTGTGTCTGGCTGGGGAAGCTGTAGAAAATGTTATTTCTGACTTTAAGTAGACCAGCTTAGGGTCCTCAAGTTCAGCCAGTAGTATATCATTGGCAGGGATGGCTCCAGGGGCTTTGCCACCCCAGGTAGCCAAAGGGAAAAAAAACAACAACCCGCGATCGCGATGGCGATCTGTGGCAATTCAGCGGGAGGTCCTTCGCTCCAAGTGGGAGTGAGGGACCCTCTGCTGAATTGCTGCCGAAAACCTGAAAGTGCCGCCCTGCTCCAGAGTGACCCCCCCCAAGCACCTGCTTGATAAGCTGCTGCCTGGAGCCGGCCCTGATCGTTGGCCTGTGCTATAGGTCTGAAAGAGACCCCTTTTGTCCAGCCAGTAGCTGAAACATGACACGTAGATCTGGAGTTGTGTTTTGAATAGATAGCCAGCTCCCATGGATCCTAGATTAGGTCTTATTTCTTCTCTTTGAACTCTGTGGAAGATTTTAACTTTAAGATTTAGTTCTCCCCATGCATGCATAGGTGTGTATTTTTCACAAGTCAAGGGAGCAAAAGAAAAGAAATTTGGCTGAAGACAAATCTCGCTTAGTTACTTTCCAGAGCTGACACTTGGGTGGAGCTGAGTGTAGGGTAGGATCCTTATTCATTACTAGGTGCTCCATTTAAATGTTAACTTTATAGACAAAAATATAACCCTTTAAATATAGCTTGTAACTGGTTTTGAAACCATTCTCAGCATAAGAAAATATAGTCTTAAAGATACTTTGGAAAATGTAATAAAGATAATTTCCAGAATTGTTAATCTGAAGGTAAGTATATGGAAACCATAATGCGTTAAATGTCCTCAGATTTAAGAATCTTAAGCAATAGACCTGAGTGAAGGAAAAAACTAAATCAGCTTCAAAGGATATAACATTTTTTAAATGAACAGACTTTGAGACATTGTGCCCAAGACAGAATGTCTTCATGGGGGTTGGTGAAGTGCATGCAGCAACAACCACTGTTATCCTCTTGAGTAGATGTACCCTTCATTCTCCTTTTACCTCCTTGCTTGTCATGATCAGATGGTACAGGAGGAGAATGGAGCTGTGAACTTGCCCTTCATTCCATGCTTGATTTATAGTATCTAGCACTACTCAACTCTCTGTCCTAGAGCACAAGAAGCAAAAGGGCAGGATTGTCACTGCTTTCTGCACAGGAGTGGGAGATTTCTCAAGGTCAGCACAGTCTGGTCCATAATTACTTGAATATATGGCAGTCTTTGCAGGGTTAGCATCATTAGCTGGTGTTATAGCCCTGCAGGAGTCAGTGCACCGTGAGGGTATGTTATCAAGGAGCAGTATGTGGATTGGACAACATTGATGGCTGTTTCATGATCTCTGTAAAAGCTGACAATAGGTTTGACACTAAAGCCAGAATTTTCAAACCTAGGTGACTGCTAGGCCTTGTCTACACTGGCAAGTTTCTGCACAGTAAAGCAACTTTCTGCGTTGTAACTCCTGAGGTGTACACACTGCCAAGCCACTTAGTGCACAGAAACTGCATAGTTGCAGCGCTGTAAAAAAACCACCATGATGAGCGGCGTACAGCTTTCTGTGCGGGGGGTACAGCACTGCGGTGCCAGTGTAGACACCGAGTCGATTACAGCACTGTGATTGGCCTCCGGGAGGTGTCCCACAATGCCTGTTCTCACCTCTCTGGTCGTTGGTTTGAACTCTACTGCTCTGCCGTCAGGTGACCAACCATCATCCCCAGCCCTTAAATTCCTTGGGAATTTTGAAAAGTCCCATTCCTGTTTGCTCAGTGCAGTGGTCTCAGCGCATCTTTCCAAGTGACAATGCCTCCTTGACACACCCGGCAATCCCCCACTTGGAGCAATGCCAAGCTGCTGGACTTGATCAGCATTTGGGGAGAGGGCACTGTCCAGTCCCAGCTGCGCTCCAGCCGTAAGAATTATGATACCTATGGACAGATTTCACGATGTGTGACAGAAAGGGACCATGACCAGGATACACTGCAATTCAGGGTCAAAGTGAAGGAGCTGTGGAATGCCTACTATAAGGCATGGGAGGCAAACTGCCGCTCTGGTGCTGCGCCCATGAACTGCTGGTTTTACAAAGAGCTGGACGCGATACTTGGTGGTGACCCCACCTCCACTGCGAAGGCCACTGTGGATACTTCGGTGGCTGGCGTGCCAGTCAAGAGTGGACCAAGCCAAGAGGAGGAAATCTTGGACGAGGATGTGGAGGGAGAGGAGGGCTCAGAGGCCGAGGACGACTCGGAGGTCAGAGATGCATGCAGCCCAGAGCTATCCTCTCCCACAGAGGAGGCTAGCAAGTCACTGCTGTCGGAGATTGGTGAAATGCAAACAGGAAAGGGGAGACCCCGGTAAGTGGCTTTGATTTTGGGAATCACTGAAGCAAGTTGTTGGGGGCAGGAGAGTTGCAGAAAGCAGGCTTGTCTGAGCAGTGGAACAGGGTGTTGATTGGCTCCCTCACTTCCCAGGGATTTGCCTCAGATCTTCAGGAAACTCTCATGGAGATACTGGGCAATCCACTGTCGCAGGTTCTTTGGCAGAGCTGCTTTGTTTCTTGCCCCATTAAGGGTAACTTTTCCATGTCACTCTGCTGTCACTCGGAGGGAAACCATTGCTGCACACAGGTGAACTACGTCAGGGCCAGGGCAGAAGCTGCCATCTTGGAGAAGACCCTCCCTTGATTCCCTGCTCACACTCAGCAGTGAGATCTTCCCTAACAAACACAGCCTGTGGAAAATGTGGGGACAAGAATGATTATAAGCGCCCCGCCCCCAGTGCTGGCTCTCCCCAAGAGCCACGTGCCCAGTGTACAGTGCGGTTCTGGAACAATGATTTCCCCTGCCCCTGTGGTTACTCACCATTTTGGGGGTCTTGTGGCTCGTGTGCTTGCCTGGGGTCAGCCAGTTAGTGACAGGTATGTGAATAGTGGCTGTGTTTTAAATCAGTGATGTGTTTTGGCAACAATACTGCTCTGTAAAATGTTGCATTTTGGCTTCACACACATGACCTTGGGAGACCAGCCTCTCTCTCTATCGCCAGTTGAACGGCTGCTCAGAATTAGAAAGCAGCCACAAAGAACTTAAGAGGACTTTCTGTGTGATGTCACGATGCACTCCGTGGCCGAAAAACAAGAATAGAAGGAGTGGTGGGACAACACGAAGAGGGACCGAAAGGAGAATGCGGCGCACCAGAACGAAACCATGGAGCAGCTCTTAAAGGTTATGGAGCGCCAAGCGGACATGCTCCAGTGCTACTAGCACTGTAAGCCAAGCAGCTCCGCTCCTAGCCTTCTTCTATAGCCCCTGTCTCAAAACTCTTTCCCATGCGCCCCCCAGACACTGCCAACACGCTCTTATCAATCTCCTGGCTCCAGTCTGTACCTGTTGCATTCCACTCCTGCCCCATCACAGTCCAGCCCTGCGGACTCCCAGTACTCACTTCACTCAACGCATGTCCTTCTGCATTTTAGCCCTGTTGAAGTACAGTACCTGCTGCACTGGAGAAGGTTGGATATAATACCTGGACATACACAAATCTTTAACCATCCCTGGATTCCACCTCTTGGGGCCCTCTCTTCCATCTTGCTCAGTGCTGATGTGGGTTTTTTTTGCCAGTCTCTCTCCTCTGGTTGTTGTTTTTAAATAAAATAATTGTTTTGGTTTGAAAGAAATCTTTATTCCACTAATTGAAAGCAAACAGAGCCCTGCAAGGCAACAGGCAATTTTCTTGCATCTTCATAGTTCATCGCCTGCACCAATCACAATCACCTCCTAGCATTACAAGCACTGCATACCTGAGCATAGCTATAAATATTAGTGGTTTTCAGCTTCAAATTGCTCCCTCAAGGCATCCCGGATCCTTATGGCCCCACGCTGCGCCCCTCTAATAGCCCTGGTCTCTGGCTGTTCAAATTCAGCCTCCAGGCATTGAGCCTCAGCAGTCCAGCCCCAAGTGAAGCTTTCACCCTTTCCCTTCACAAATATTATGGAGTGTACAGCACACGGCTATAAGCATAGGAATATTGTCATCGGCCAGGTCCAGTATCCCATATAGGCCATGCCAATGGGCCTTTAAACAGCCAAAAGTACACTCAAGAGTCATTCTGCACTTGCTCAGCCTGTTGTTGAACCACTCCTTGCTGCTGTCAAGGTGCCCCATGTATGGCTTCATAAGCCACGGCATTAAGGGGTAGGCAGGGTCTCCCGGGATCACAATGTGCATTTTGACTTCCCCTACGGTGATCTTCTTGTCCGGGAAGAAAGTCCCTTCTTGCAGCTTCCTGAACAGGCCAGTGTTCCGAAAGATGCATGTGTCATGCACCTTTCCGGACCAGCCTGTGTTAATGTCTGTGAAATGCCCATAGTGATCCACAAGCACCCGGAGAACCATTGAGAAATACTCCTTCTAATTAATGTGCTCGGTGGTCTGGTGCCCCAATTGGAATATGCGTGCCATCTATCACCCCTCCTCAATTAGGGAAGCCCATTTGTGCAAAGCCATCCACAATGTCACGCACGTTGCCCAGAGTCACGGTCTTTTGGAGCAGGATGCGATTAATGACCCTGCACGCCTCCATCGACTTTCCCACTATGAACTGGTTAGCGACCAATTGGTAGCAGTCTGTAGTAGCCAGCTTCCACAGTGCAATCGCCTCACGCTTCTCCAGCAACAGAGCAGCTCTCATTCTCGTGTCCTTGCACCGCAGGGCTGGGGCAAGCTCATCACAGAGTCAGTGCATGAATGTGGCTTTCCTCATTCGAAAGTTCTGCAGCCACTGCTCGTCATCCCAGATGTGCACGAAGATGTGATCCCACCATTCAGTGCTTGTTTTCAGAGCCAAAAAGTAGTGTTCCACTGTGGTCAGCACCTCCGTGAATGCCACAAGCAATCTCGTATCATAGCTACTACATGTGGCGAGCTCAATGTCTCACTCCTCTTGCCTTTGTAGTTTAAGGAATAACTCCACTGCCACTCGTGACGTGTTTGAGTGAGCTGCATATTGGTGAACAGTACGGGATCCGTTCCTGCGACCGAAGAGGCAGAGCGCCCAGTACACAAACCATTGAAAGATGGCGCCAAATGTGAATGGAAGCACAGGGATTGCTGGAATGCGAAGCAATGCATCACGGGACAGGACCCAGGATGCCCCGTGACCTCCTCCGCCTTCCCACAACTCCTAGCAGCAAAAGAGGAAAAGATGCTCTGTGGGATAGCTGCCCAGAGTGCACCGCTGCGAGTACCGCTGC